>NC_135631.1:721250-1442500 GCF_053574225.1 Canis aureus
GAGCTTGTTACCATCAAAGAATAGAAAGCCCAGTGGGGCTGGAACAGAGCTGGCAGGGGAGATAATGCCAGCCCTGAGACCAACAATCCTGACTGCGTCCTTTCTTGAACCTGCTACACATACGTAGATTTAGGAGCAGACAGCTCGAGGGGTTCCCATCAGTAGGTGACTCGTTTATCTCCCCACCAGCGATTCAATGAAAAGGCATTTCAGCCTCTACCCTGATGGGTACGTGGGGTTCTAGCCCTTTCTGAGAACGGGCATTCTCTAGGCTGACGGGACTAAGATACACAAGACAAGAGCTGAAGAGAGGACAGCAGGTTATTACTGGGTGTTTGTGGTGCTTCAACGAGAACAGAGGGTAACGGGGGAGCAATCGGGGAGACTCCCGGGAGGAGGGGAGGCCAGGCTGGGTCTTAGAGGATGGAAGCGTTGGACAGGGAGAGAAAGGCTGGAACAGGGAAGGGCAAGGCGAGAGGGTGGGCCGAGCAGCAGCGCCGGCAGCGGCCCCGGGGAGGCCCGACCGGACTGTGCCCCCCGCCCTGACAGATGGAGTACTTCGGCACCATCGGCATCGGCACTCCTCCTCAGGAGTTCACCGTCATCTTTGACACCGGCTCTTCCAACCTGTGGGTGCCCTCGGTCTACTGCTCCAGTCCTGCCTGCTGTGAGTGTTTGGCCCTGGCCTGCCCGGGCTCCCCGCCACCACCCCACCCGGGAGCCCAGAGCACCCGGGGGCTTCCGATAGGTCCGTCCTCAAGCCTGCGGGAGTCACTCAGGGATTCACCCGACAGGCGTTTGCTGAGCACCTACTACATACCAGGCACTGGGCTTAGGTGCCAGGGATAAGGGGTAACCTACACACGGTCCCCGCCGTCGGGAGTCAGTCCCCGGCAGAGAGAAGTGCGACAGTGCTCAGCACCATGGGCGGCTGGGAGCCTGCTCTGCTCACTCACCCGCACTGCCTGGGGGTCCTCGGGGCGACTGGCCCAACGAGCAGAAGTGGTACCTGGGAACACTTAGGCTCTAAAGTCTGGGGGAAGGTTACATTTCTCCTCCAAAGCCCCCACCCTCCCACCCGAAGAAGACCTGCTCAGCCCATGAGTCTCACTCAGCTTTTCAAGTTTGCCTTTGTTACTTCTCGTCCTGGCAGCCAACCACAACCGCTTCAACCCTCAGGAGTCCTCCACCTACCAGGGCACCAACCGGCCAGTCTCCATCGCCTACGGCACCGGCAGCATGACAGGCATCCTGGGATACGACACCGTCCAGGTGAGCACCTGCCAGCCTGCCCCCCCGATCCCACCCAGCCCTGAAGCCGTCTGCCCAGGACCCTGGTGGCCACAGCGCACCCCCTGCCGAGCTAGCTTACTCAAGCAACACGGGTCTCAGTGACCACCAAGTAACCTGAGAGGGATCGCAGGAGGGGAAGTGGAAAGGACATCACAGACATTTTGAGGTGGGGCAGTAGTGGGTAAGGGGGTGGGGCAGCGGAAGCCAGAAGCCAACCTCGTACCCCCAAGTCACATGTTAGGTAGGGGAAAGGAGCAGAAGACAAAAAGTCTCAGTTCTCTTTCAGCACCTCCTCCCCCCACTCCCCCCCCCTCCCCGAGTCAGGAGAACTCCAAAGGGCCAGCCCCTGCCCCCACAGGGTGCAGCACGGGTCAGGGGCTCTCTGACTAGTCTGGAGTCGGCTCTGCTTCCAGTCATTAGAAACATACACGCAGACACGGTGACCATCTGCAGCAAACCCTCACTTTGCGCCGCAGACCATGGCCATCTGGAGATCCATCGCAATGGTTACTTCCCGCAGAATAACAAGCATTCCCAGGGCCAGTCCTTCCCCCTTCCAGACTGCCACCCTGGAAGCTGGGTCCTACTTGAAATGAAACAGGGATGCTCTGAGCCCGGGGCTGGCACCCCGCTGTGCTCAATCAACCGTGCTGATGGTGAAAATCTTGGTTTCCCCCAATTCAGGTTGGAGGCATCGCAGACACCAATCAGATCTTTGGCCTGAGCGAGACCGAGCCCGGCTCTTTCCTGTACTATGCTCCCTTCGACGGCATCCTGGGTCTGGCCTACCCTCAGATTTCAGCTTCTGGAGCTACACCCGTCTTTGACAACATGTGGAACGAAGGTCTGGTTTCCCAAGACCTTTTCTCGGTCTACTTAAGTAGGTAAGTTGGGCAGGGAAGTCATGACCATAGCACGGGCTGTCCGGGGCTGAGCAGGCGGATAGGATTTCAGCAAGCAAGGGATTTGAAAGGTCAATGTCTAAGTCTCAAGAGGTAAATCTTAGAGACGGTGGCAAATCCCTCCCTGACGAACGGTCTCCATTCATCTTGTTTGACCAGTGTGAGTCTTGTCACCTTGACTTACACAATTGAATGTCATTAGCCGTTTGCTCCCCAGCACCAGTCCTCTCGTTGCTGGCCCCCAGAAGTGGATTTAGTGAATCCACTTAAAATGGAGGCCAAAATTCCATAGCAAAAAAAAAAAAAAAAATGAAAATAGGACTTATATCCTGAACAAGGGAACTTTTAAATGATGAAAGCAAATTTCTTCTGTTCGTGAACAAAACCTAGTTCTGAAAAAAATAAAAATAAAAAAAAAATAAAAATAAGAAAAACCTAGTTCTGCCAGTGACTTTGAGTTAATTCTAAGGATGAATAAAGAATAAGCCAAGGGTCGGTTTGGTTGAGTAAAGGTTTATGCAAGAATATAAGAGGGTGTCATCAATTTTCTTGAGACACTCAATTTTCCTCTGACAAATCGTTCTCTCTTGAAGCAATTTGTCCTGCTCAACCTTGCTCTTGAGCTGCTAACTGTTCCGCTGTAATCTCGACCTCATCGGGTTACATTGTAAGGTCAGACGCTTGCAGGGAGGTAGGGTGGGGTTAGGTGAGTGGGGATTGTTTTATCCGTGGCCAGTTCTTCCATGGTTTATTTCTTAGCATCACTCACCTTTGCTTCCCTATCTCACCCCAAACTGCAGAGATCTAGAAAGTGAATGTCCCCGTAGCAAGAACTCCTGCAATTCACAGTAGGAGAAGCCATTCATTTGTTCTTCCTCTTGCCCACTTAATATTCCAATCTGCTCCTACACATAACCTGCCTTTACGGATACTTAGGCATTTCTTTCATCTCTCCAACCGATCAGGATTTTCTCTAGCAGCACTCTGGACGTTACAGACCCCAGAATTCTGTGCACTCGCGGAGGCTGTCCTTACATCGCAGGATATCTAGCAGCTTCCCTGGCCTCTGTCTACTAGCTACCGGGAGCACCCCTGTACCCGGCCGAACCATGATGATCAAAAACATCCTAGACGTTAGCAAATTGGAAACTGCTCCTGGCTGAGAGCAGACAAGCGGACACTGCCATGCATTCACTTCTCTTGAGGTCCCCACAGCAATGAGAGTGAATATGCTATAGAAACCACACATGTTGGAACCAGAAGGACCTGGGCACTCCCTGGCTGTGTGACCTGGGGCAAGTTGCCTCGTGTCTTTGAACCTCGCTGTAAAGTGGAAATAAAAATAATGACTCTGTCTGTCATACCCTCGGCACAGCTCCTGGCACTAGCAAGAACCCAATCGAGGGTGGCTCTCAGGATGCACCTAAGAGATGTTCAGGTTGATGAATGAATGAATGAATTTCTATCTTTTATCCCCACTTTCCATAGCGATGACCAGAGTGGCAGCGTGGTGATGTTTGGTGGCATCGATTCTTCTTACTACAGTGGAAACCTGAACTGGGTGCCCGTTTCTGTCGAGGGTTATTGGCAGATCACCGTGGACAGGTCAGAGCACCATGGATGACTAACATCCTGACATGGGCAGGTCTCTTTTCCATATAGACTCGTAGGTAACTGAGCTTTCTAGAATCACCCCCCAGAACAGCCAACACAGAGAACTGTACCCCAAGGGAAGAACATACAAGTTGACCACGCCAGAGAGACCGCAAGGAAAGTAACTCACTGGAGGAGCAGAGCTGCCTGGGACCCCCAGATGCTCTGCAACCGTGAGACAGCCACTTCCCTTCTGGTCAAAGAAGCCAGACAACCTACCAGCATACATATCCACACATCCCAGCACTTAAGGGACCTTGAACTGATACATGCCCCTCCCACCCTAGGGTGAAGGGGCTGAATTGTTTCAGGGCATCCTTTCCACTTTCCCCTTTGGGGCCTGCCCCTCCCCCACGCAGACTCCTTCCCCAACCACTCATCACCCAGCTGGCCTCCTGGGGGGACCAACTGCCCAGGTTTGCCCAGGAATGAGCAGTTTCCTGGGATGCCAGGAAACTGGATGCCAGTTTCTTAGGGCTTGTAGTACTAAAACCAGGATGGTCCTGGACAACCTGGCACACGCTGGTCACCATGTGTCTGCCCCAGCCATGCTAAAACTTCATCACCTCTTTCACCTCCTGCTGTGCTCCGCATCTCCATCACTCTCTGCCCATGACGTCCTCTTGCAGCTCTGCACCATCTCAGCAGCCTCTGGGGCTCTGCTTCCCTGAGAAGCCATCCCTAGCCGCTCAGCACCACCACCCTCCCCCTGGATTATGCTTCTGTTGCCCTGCCATGTGTCCTGCTGCTCCTGTTCCTACTCAATCATAACCTATCTTTCCAGCCAGACTGTGTGTTCTCTGCAGCCCAGAACCATGCAGCTGTCTGGTTTTGCATCTCCCATGCCTAGCTCAGAGCAGGCACTCAGTCAATATTTGTTGACTAACAGAATGCATGCATGAATAAGAGCTGCTGGAATTTCATGTATTGGCCAATGGACGGAAGGAGGGACCCTCTGGGGACACCTGGTTCCTCCCTGGGGAGATATACCCTGGGGACTCAGGGGATCCTTACTTGCATCTCATCCTTAGTGTTACCATGAACGGACAGGCCATCGCTTGCAGTGATGGCTGCCAGGCCATTGTTGACACAGGCACCTCTCTGCTGGCTGGACCAACCAATGCCATTGCCAACATCCAGAGCTACATTGGAGCCAGCCAGAACTCATACGGCCAGGTGAGTCCAGCCGTGACTTTCCCGTTCTAGACCCAAGTGGTAGGTCTGCCACGTAGAAGAAACAGAAGTCCTCCTAACCATCACTCTTTCTAGATGGTGATCAGCTGCTCAGCCATCAACAGCCTGCCTGACATCGTCTTCACCATCAACGGCATCCAGTACCCTCTGCCTCCCAGTGCCTACATCCTACAGGTAAGGAGGCTCCGGTCCAGGCACCCACATGTGCCTGCAGAGACTGTGGCCACATACCACCGCACCCTTCTACTCCCAGACTCCGCACAAGAGAAAGTGTACTTCCACAGGCTGAAGCTGACTTCTGTTCTGGACAGCCTCCAGAGAGAAAGAATGCATTTAAAATGAAAGTATGAATGAAAATGTGGACGCAGGGCCCCCCAAGGGGAAAAGGGAGGCAAAGGCAGGTGGCAGGAAAAGAGAATTTCTGGTTGGACACCTGAGTCCAAGCCCTGGGTCTCGATAACTAGCTCATTGATTCCAAGCAAGCTGCAACCTCTCCCGGCCCTCAGTTTCCTGGTCTAGAAATGAGAGAGGTCAGTGTTCTCCACCCTCAGAATGCGGTTAGGGTAACAGAGAAGGACCCACCGCATCAAAGCTACAAAGTGTTGAGCAAATGGAAACCATACATTCCATAGGGTCAGGGTTTATGATGCTCCCACTGTCTCTACAAGTAACAAATCTTTACTTGGTAGAGTATGAGCCACAGGACAATGCTTCACTGACCCAGTGGGTCAATGTCGTTCAGCAAGAAGTATGTAGTACCAGGCTGTCCCCCAGGGATGCTGATTAATTAGCAGGGGTAGTGGTGGAGGGGGTGGTTCCAAAACTCCCCAGGCGGTTCTAACGTGCAGCCAGGGTGGGGGCCCGTAGGCCGTAGTAACTGAAAAGGACGAACAGTGATGTGTTTTGCCACTGGATGGGGTCAGAATGGGAAAAGGCTGTGTCATCAGGGCTTCCAAAGTTCTTCACAGTAGCTGACTTCTCCCTAAACCTCTTAGCTCTCACGCTAATGTCGAGGTTTGGACATCACCAGAAACGCTGAAAAATGTCTAGTAGTGCCTGGAAACCAATAGGAGAGAAAACAGCTGATACAGGCAGACCCCCCGCCGCCCGCCCCCGGACACAAGCCGGGGAGTTCTTCCGTGCACGTGCCTTGTGGTGGCCGCCGGCCCTGCTGCTCTGTACTCGGCACCTTGTCACTGCTGAGCCTGTGCCCCATCTCCAGCTTTATCCTCCTTTTCTCCAGAGCCAACAGGGCTGTGTCAGCGGCTTCCAGGGCATGAACCTCCCCACCGCCTCCGGAGAGCTGTGGATCCTGGGTGATGTCTTCATCCGCCAGTACTTTGCCGTGTTTGACAGGGCAAACAACCAGGTTGGCCTGGCTCCCGTGGCCTGAGCCTGCATCTCTCCTGCCACGTCCCAGGAGGAGCTAGCCTTAGCTGCCCACTCTAGGTGTACATAATTCTCCCGATTGTTCTTCCTATGGGATTGTGGAGGAGGAGTCTCGACCCAATTCCCTGTCATTACCAATAACGTAGAATAAAAACCTCACCTCCTGAAAAATGTTCTGTGGAGTTGCTTCTTCTTCCCGTACCACCAGGAGCAGAATGCCAGGGCAGGGGGACACGATGACCATGTCCGCTTGGACAACACCAAACAGTGACAGTGGTACCCGGCCCGTTAGAGAGCCAGGGAGACGAACAGCCCTCAGCGGTCTGGCCGGGAACACCATATATAAAGACGGGCACCAGAAATGCCAGGCCTGTTGCCTCCTGGAAGAACAGGGCCTCTGGGTCCTTGGCAAGGGAGTCAGCTTCTTATTTCTCCCAAAGGCAGTAAGGGATAGGGAGAGGAGGAACGAGGGCAAGGGGAGGCAGCATTGCACTGATGGAGTATTCCCTAAGCAGACCAGGCAGGGGCCAGAGGGGCCTCCAAAGCTGACACTCCCAGATCTACCAGGCTGCCATCTGTGATTAGCTGGTTGATCCAGATTAACACTTGAAGGTCCCTCAGTGTTCTGGGTGTAGGACTCCGAACGGATCCGTTTCCCTGTCGGTAATTTGAAGAGAATGGTGTTCCAGTTCCTGGGGCAGAGATCATGAAAAGGAAGTGGGCATGCCCGTTAGCAAATATGCCCTAGCCCAGCAAGCAGGAAATACTTAGAGCAGCGTTTCTCCCGGTGGGTCTGGTAGCAAAACATCCAATGAAATACGAAGTTACAGGAAAAGCATGGAACATGTGGCATTCCGGGCCCTTCTTAGAGGTGCACGAGGTCTGTTTCCCAAGGGCTCTGAGCAGTGCTCCCACGAAGTCATCTGTTTCACCTTGACCCAGCTCAGCCTGATGCCAGAGAGCTGGATTCCAGGCTGAGGGCTGGGCCGGGCCTCCCTGCGGGAAGGCAGTGACTTTGGGGTGCCCAGAACAGGATGGCTTTGGAAACTGTCTTGTCACATCCTCTTCCAATTTGTCATCTGTCACTCATACAAATACTAGATGTTGGACTCTAGGATGCCCTGGGTCTCCCCAATGTCACCGGTACTCTTCCTAGCCCATTTTCCAGAACCGAACATAAACCTAAACCTGAAACATAAACCTGATCACATCGCTCCCTTCCTTAAAACCTTCAATCAAGGGACGCCTGGATGGCTCAGTGGCTGAGCGGCTGCCTTTGGCTGGGGGCGTGGTCCCAGGATAAAGTTCCACATCAGGCTCCCTGTGAGGAGCCTGCTTCTCCCTCTGCCTGTGTCTCTGCCTCTCTTTCTGTGTCTCATGAAAAATAAATAAATAAATAAAAATAATATCTTTAAAAACAAGAACAACAACAAAAACCTTCAATCAATACCTTGCAATTGCACTTGGAATAAGACAATCCATCTTTCAGGCCCTGGGCGCTCTGTTCCCCGAGCACCTCCCCTGCCTCACCTTGACCCCCCTCACCCTGACCCCTCCTCCAAGCCTCTGTCACCTCCACAAACACCCAGACTTCTTCCCCATCTCTGGACCTCTGTACGCACTGTTCCCTTTGCCTGGGTTCCTGCTGACTTTTCTTGACCTTCAAGTAAAAGGCATCCTGCAGGTCTCAGCTCACACAGCACTGACCTGCAAAGTGTTCCCTCACCACCCTCCCATGGAGCCTGGCCCCCCTATCTGTCAGGGCACTCGACGCACCCTGCAATCATGTATCTATGGGACCGCCTGTTTTAGATCCATCAAGGCAGGCACTGCTAAAGCCCCGCATCAAGGGCAGGTCCTGGCACATCGCAGGTGCTCAATGAATATTTGCACACCCAGTGATGAATTCAAGACGACTTTTTGAAAGGGAATAAGGAAGTGGCTCTAGTTTCACTGAGGACATGCTTGACACAGCAGATGGGTCTGCTTCCATCTCCACCCACATTCTGTCCCAGTCCTACCTGGTCCTGAGACAAAGAGGTGGACTTCTCAGGTTTCTGAGGAGGAATTTCACACTGTCTTTGCTGCTCTGCTGTGTTTGTGTTTCTGGCATTTCTCTAGCGCTTCCCATGAGCCAGGCAGCATGCTAGGCTCTGGGGAGGCAGGCCCTGTTTTCCCAGACCTCTGCTCCTGCACCAGCCCCCGCCCCCCACCAGCTGCAGCTCAGCCCTTCCCTCCCTGCCCCTTTTCCCTTTCCTCGCTCTGGGATTCCTGGATCCAGACAGAATCTGAAAAGACTCCCCTTTAAACAGACCATTTGGGCTGGGAAACCCAGAGCTGACAGGTCTGATCTGACTCTTTCCACTCTGCCCCTCGAGATAGATGGGATAGATTCACATTCCCACTCTACAGTCTGGGGCTCCTCCTCTATTCATCTTTCTCCATCCCCCGCAGGCCTCAGGGGTCTAAGCACAGCTTGGTCCATCCTTCCCCTTCACACTTGTCCAGGAGTGTATTTTCATCTCGGCAATCTCTGCTCCACCCTCCTCAGGCACGGAGGGTCTCACGCAGTGCTGGTGAGAGCAGAAACTGGTACAGCTCCTAAGGAGCGCCATTTGGCAATATTTATCAATGTTAGAAATGCATATGCCTTCCGGCCCAATGACTTCACCTCTGGGAATTTATCTTAAAGCCATACACTTGCACACGTGCTGAATGATATAAGTACGAGGTTATTTTTGTAGCATCTTCTCTGTAAGAGCAAGATTTGAAACGACCCAAATGTCCACCCATGGGGGGATGGTTAAGCAGACTAGGATTAAAAATAAGTGGGCTCACCAGGTACTGGGAAAGCTCTTGAGAAGAGGTTGTTAGATGAAATGAATACACACACAAACAGGTGACAACCAGGCTCATACAATGCTATCTTTGCATTGCAAAGAAAGAAAAGAAGATTTGGGGCAGCCCCGGTGGTGCAGTGGTTTAGTACTGCTTGCAGCCCAGGGCGTGATCCTGGAGACCCTGGATGGAGTCCCACGTCGGGCTCTCTGAATGATGCCTGCTTCTCCCTCTGTCTGTGTCTCTGCCTCTCTCTCTCTCTCTCTCTCTCTGTCTCTATGAATAAATAAATAAAATCTTAAAAAAAAATAAGATTTGCTCGCACTTAGATATGGGAACTGAAAAAGGACACCCAGAATCAGAAACTGTAAAAGGAACAAGAGGGGGAGCAGGGTAGACATGGGATGGGGAGAGGTCTCACTGAACACAATTTTACATGATGTAAGCGTATTACACATTAGAAATAAGTTAAGGGAGGACATCTAGGTGGCTTGGTCTATTAAGCCTCTGACTCTTAGTTTTGGCTCAGGTCATGATCTCAGGGTCATGAGATTGAGCCCTGCGTCAGGCTCTACACTGAGTGTTGAGCCTGCTTAAGGTTCTGTCTCTCTCTCCCCCACTTTCCCCCACCCCTCTCTAAATATATATATACATGTACACACACACACACACACACACACATATATATAAAGGGAAGGTACTCTTAAACCTCTGAGTTATCCTAATTTGAAACCTACTATAGTTTGTCCTTGAACCTGTTGATCTAAAAATCTCCAAAATCAGGTCTCTTGAATGGGGTCTGGTCATTTGGCCATTTGAGAACTCCCTACGCCCAGTGAAACTGGATCACAGACCAGGCTTCCAGGATCCTGTCTTCCACATCCTCTACTGCTTCTCAGAAGATTCCCTAAGTGTGGAATCCCAAGTAAGGGACATTGAAGGGTGTGTTCACCCAAAACCAAACACCTGAGTGTTGAAGTCTGAGAATTCAGACCAGCTGGGAGAATTCAGACCAGCTCCTCCCATTCGTTAAAAGCAGCCCTCACCCATCCTAGGGTCTTGAAGGCAGTCCTCCAGCCTGCTGGAGCCAGTGAGCCCTGGACAGGGGCCCTAACATCCTGAGGCTTCTTTCAGGCTGGACATGTTCTTCCCAAGTTGGATCCCACTGGGGCTCCCCAACATGTCACATCAACCCTGCCTGAAGGAGGACAGCTCTGACCCCCACCCCGCCCCCGCCCAGGTGACCTGGGAAGGGACTACACTGATCGCAGTGTGAAGTAGTGAGGTCTTGGCCAGCCTGGAGGCCCTCTGCAGACAGCTCCCTCACCTCTTCCCTGAGTGCCCGCATGTGGCTGGAAACCAGTGGAAAGGAGACAAGCTCCATCCTCAGCCCCAGCCAACTGGGCATACTGGAGAGCCAACAGGCTGGGAGCAAGAGAGGGACCAGAGTGTGGCATCCTCAGGCCCTTGGGAGGACACTTCTGAGGCGTGCGCTACATGGTCTCCCAGAGGGTCTGCAGAAGGACTGGGTACCAACTGCCCATAGACGTGACCCACACTTTAACACCCGGTGATTGATTTTCTTCCTGTCTCTGTCTCACCGCCCCCTCCCTCACCGTGCTCCCTGGGATCACTTTCCAGGTCAATGACTCTCCCCCTGATATTTATCTCTGGTCTGCTCTTGGGGGAGCCCAAACCAAAATAGGGTAATCACACTGCCCTACCATAAACTGTCTCTGAAACCCCACCAGAAGAATCCAACCAGGAGTGATGTGAAGAGACAAAGCCCAAGCTGGAAGTCAGAGAAACAGGGCTCTCCTCCCAGTTCAGACTTCACCATCCACGCAACCTTAGGACACTTCTTCTGGGCCTCTGTGGTCCCCACTGCAAGGGAGAGGAAGTCTAGATAAGTGTTTTTTATACTTGGACCACCTTGGGGAAAACGTTTACAGCTGTTGTCCTGTCCTTTGGTCTTCTTTTTTTTTTTTATCATTCAAAATAAACATGATTTTCTCAAGCTCAAGAGAGAGGGAAACTGGTATTAAAACTCAAAGTGCACTTTACTGAATAGCAAGGAGAAAATTGGCACCGACTCTCAGCCACTACCGCATTGACAGCTGGGTTGTTCAAGAGGTGACAACATGGAGGCAGCCAATATTTTACACTTCCATCCTGAAATTAGATCCCAGAGGGCATGGTGAGGTGGGAGGCTGCCCTGGATTGCAAGCATAAACCACTGAGACATATGAAGGCACTAGTGCATGCCATTGTCACGGCTCTCTGGCGGGAGGGTTAGGATCCCCACTACACAGGTGAGGGAGCCGGACAGAACTAAGGTCCCCGGGCTGGTCACGGCTGAAGGGCATCCCAGATCTCACTCTGCACCACACACCTTAGGTCTTACTGGACAAGAAGATCTCTAAGTCCTGTCTTGGGTTTCCACGCTCCTAACTAGAAATTCACTGTTCCTGCCACCACGCTGGGATTCGGACGTCCCAGGCTCACTGGTGTCTGGGCGGATGCTTCGCCCTGGCATGTGTGCACAGTGGCAGGGCAGAGAAGGGCTAGTGGGGAAGGGGGCAAGCGGGGCCGATGGCGGCGGGGCTGTGCCCCGGGAGGTTGCCGGATACACGGTTCTCAGGGGTCGCAACTGGTGACCCAGTGACAGCAGAGCTCCCTGTCCTCGGTCTCCATCCCGCCCCCGTTAACAATAGCACCATCCTCTTTCCGTCTGTTGTGTGAAGTGGGCTCCACCGCCCAGATCCCCCCACCCTTTGGACTGACGATCTTTTTCTTTGGGACGGACCACTTATTTTCCCAGCTGCCGGGTAGGCTGTGGGCCAATAGGTCTCGGCCTTGGGCCCCTCGGGAACAACCCGGGCTGAGGGCAGCTGCCCTGCCAAGGTCACGTCCCTTTCCCGAGGCGGCGCAGTTAGAGTCACCCTAGAGTTACCGGTCAGCACGGGGCAGGGGTGGGGTGTGGCCGGAGCCAACTCAGGACCACTCAGGACTGCTCTGAGGGGCCCTCGGAGCTGCCAAGGGGCTTGGCGGAGGCTCGCGACCCTCCCTCTGCTGCACTCCCTGCCTTCCGCCCACAGGGGCCCTCAGGAACTGTGGCTCCTGCCCCATACAACCCCCCACCCAAGGAACCCAACCTGCAAAGCCTCCCCTGTCCATCTTTTCCTATTTCCCTGGAGAGCCCCCCAGCATCAAAGGCAGCAGGTGCTTCCACAAGAGCCCACCCCACTCCAGTTCGGGCGCGAGTTTTTCTCCCAAGCTGGGAATGGGGGGTTGAGCTGCGGTGCTGGTTTACCACCTGGGGCTCGGCGTGAAGTTGCCCCACCTCTCCGAAGGTCTGGAGTGAATGAGCAGGTAGCCTGGGGGAGACCGAGACAGCCTTTAATCAGGGAACCTCAGGGAGGGACACATGATGGCTGGTGGCACAAGCCCAGGGGAATCCTGGGTCCTCTCAGACTCCCCTCCTCTTGAGCAGGATCCTCAGTGGCCCAGACCTTCTTCAAAAGGCTGGCCGCAGTGTCCAGGGAGGATCCTGACCGTGGAGAGGGCCGATTGCCTGTTCTCACAGCACATTCCAAATGCTTCTTGGGGACAAGGCTGCATGGGGCCATGCAGAAGCGAGCCCCCTGGTGTCAACCAGCCTCATCCGCCCCAGAGCCTCCCTACCAGCCCCAGGACCGCTGGCAGTTTTCTCTGTCCGGCGTGTCCCACGCAGAGTCCTGATCTGGAGGCCTGCTTAGCTGGTGGACTCCTCCTCCCGTGAGGTCCCCGCAGCAGGCCACTGAGGGCTGGAGGTGGCCGAGGCTACAAGGGCTGCAGAGAGTCTGGCAGTGGCAGGAGAGAGTCTGCGAGGCCTGAGGAGAATGGCAGGGGTCTCTGAGGGGCTGGGGGCCCTCATGGAATGGACTGAAGCTTCAGTCAGGACAACAGCAGGTGAAGAAGGCCTTCTGGACAGTGTCTGGGCCCCAGAGAAGGAGGATGAGGGCTCTGGAGTAACAGGAGGAGGCCCAGGAGCCCCAGGAGAGACTGGAGGTAGACTGGAGGCTCGTGGAGGGATCAAAGGCCCTAATGAGGGCTGGGAGGCCCCAGGCTCCCCTGGGAATGTGCCCCTGGGTCCCAAAGGGGATGAGGGTGAGGTGTGGGCTCCTGAGGGGCTCATGGGTGAAGTCTGTGTGTCAGACAGGTTCGTCCTGAGAAGTTGGAGGACACGAAACACTGGCTTCTGAGCCAACGCTGCTGGGGTGCCCGGGCACGAGCTACAGTTGACCGGGGCCTCTGCGTCTCCACGGGGGCTCCGAGCTGCTTTGCCCACCTCCACTGCCTTTCTTTCCAGGGAATCTAGAGAGAGGCAGAGGAAACAAGATGCACAGTGGCTCTGTCAGATGGCCAAGGCGGCTCTGGGATGAGCTGCACTGGGGACAGAGGTCTCTCTGCCCTGGCCAGGACCAGCTGGCCCCTGCCTCCAGGGAACACCAGAAAGGAACCATGAGCAGAGGAAGGCAGTCCGCCAAAGTCACTCTGCTGGGCATTGGCCATGTGACCTGGCACAAGGCATGGAACTCTGCTGGGCTCCTGCGTCCTCTTCTGTAAAATGGGCATCATAAGGACCTGCAGGGCCACTCCAAGCATTGAATGAATGGTGCATGGGAATCTCAGCCTAAACCTCGATGTTAACAGGGGACTTTGGGTGATAACCAGGTGTCAGTGTGGGAGGCTCGCTGATTGTAACAAACATCCTATCTGGTGCAGGACGTTGATCACAGGGGAAGGCTGGACCTTCTGCTCACTTTTGCTGGGAATCCAAAACTGCTCTCGGAAATAAAGTCCATTGAAAAAAAAATTTCTTTTTTAAGTCTCAGCCTGGAGCTGGCACATCATTAAGGGCTTGATGCATGGGAGGAGAACAAGCAAAGGAAGAACCTAAGCAAAGAGAACACGGAGAGGGAATAAGCACAGAAGGAAGAGTACTGGAGAAAGGTATGGTCAGGAGGAGACAGAGGTTGTCAAGCCCAGGAAACCTAGAATGATTTTATATTTCTAAAATCATCCCAAGAATGGTCGCCCAATTCTGGATATACTGAAGGCACTGGATTGTACACTCCAAGCCTGTGAGTTGCATGGTATGTGAATTATACCTCAAGAAAACTGTTACTTTTATTAATTATCAAAAGGAGGGCAGCCCGGGTGGCTCAGCGGTTTAGCGCCGCCTTCAGCCCAGGGTGTGATCCTGGAGACCCGGGATCGAGTCCCACATCGGGCTCCCTGCATGGAGCCTGCTTCTCCCTCTGCCTGTGTCTCTGCCTCTCTCTCTGTGTGTCTCTCATGAATAAACAAATAAAATCTTTTTTAAAAAAGTACAAAATAGCCACAATGAAGGTAAATTATGGACATGTTAAATCAGAAAAATTAAACTCAAGACACAAAGCACAGAATTGGCAGGAGTATGAGGAGCCAGCTACATCAGGGGGAGTTTCCTGTTTCCAAGGAGCCCCATCTGGTGATGCACTGTCATGCTTAAGGAGGTCCCACACAGCTCCCAACACCCCACGACCCAGTACTCCACCTGCTAACCACAGGGCCCCAATGCAACCCATAAATATTGAAAAATAAGTTGTCTGACCCAAGATTTCTCACAGTAGGTCCATTATGGATGGAAAAAGAAGAAGCAAGAAACTACCTAAATGTCAGCTTAAAAGTTAACGGGTGAGCAAACCAGGCTAAATGGGAGCTTTTGACAACAGGTGGCCGTGGGCCTCTGTCAGTACCTCAAAACCACATGCTACAGCAGGTTGTCCACATCCTATTTATACCTCTGCCAAAAGATTAACGTGCGTGGCCACTCATGATGGAGAAAGACAAGACGAAGATGATGGTGAAGACAATGTAGGAAAAAAAAAAAAAAAGACAATGTAGGAGCTGAAAGCATCAACTTGGGGCACCTGGGTGCCTCAGTGGTTGAGCATCTGCCTTCAGTTCAGGTTGTGACCCTGGGTTCCTGGGATCGAGTCTCTCATTGGGGTCCCCACAGGGAGCCTGCTTCTCCCTCTGCCTCTGCCTCTACCTCTCTCCCTCTCTCCCTCTCTCTCTATGTGTGTGTGTGTGTGTGTGTCATGAATAAATAAATAGAATATTTAATAAATAAAAGCATCAACTCTGGGCTTAAATCTGGCTCTACTGCCCATCTGTGGTGTGACCTTGAGCAGGTCACTTCATTTCTCTGTGCCTCTGCTTCCTCATTGGGAAGACTGAGATGATAATAGGACTGGAGTTGCTGTGAAAAAGAGCCTGGCACCTAAAGAGTATTCACATATTAGCTATCACTTTTCTGCAAAGTTGATTCATTTCCTAAATTGTAATTAAAAAATAGAAGAGGAAGAAAGCAGAAGAGATTAGGAAAAGAAGTAAAGAAGGAAAAGGAGGGATCCCTGGGTGGCGCAGCGGTTTGGCGCCTGCCTTTGGCCCAGGGCGCGATCCTGGAGACCCGGGATCGAATCCCACGTTGGGCTCCCGGTGCATGGAGCCTGCTTCTCCCTCTGCCTGTGTCTCTGCCTCTCTCTCTCTCTGTGACTATCATAAATAAATAAAAATTAAAAAAAAAAAGAAGGAAAAGGAACAGCAAATAAACACACTTGTCACAGTGTGGCATCGGGAACACTGGATGAGGATGAGCAAGGCCGGGCATGGGCTTGTCCTCAATACAGGCTGGCTGTGTAATCTTGAGCAAAACCCCTTCCCTTCCTGAGCTTGGGTATCACAGTTCCAGCCCTTTATAAGTTCTAGGTTTCTGGGAAGAAGAGCAAAGTGCAAGAAGCCCGTGGAGAGGCTCCAGGACCCAGAGGCCTGCTTACCTGGGCAGGAGGAGCAGCAGTCCCCAGGGGGCTCAGAGGGGTCCAAGCAGGCCAGCTGGCAGGGGACCTTCTCACAGCTCACCTCTCCCAGCTGCGGAAGCACAAGGACACACATGAGGCAGCCCAGACCATCTCCCCTCCTGAAGCAGCGCCCCCACGCATCTCTTCCACCCACAGAAAGGTCCAGGGACAGAGGCTGAAACAGCAGGGCCACTTTAAGGAAACCACAAACCTGAAGGTGTTCTGGCAGGTATTTAACGTTGGGCAGGCAGGCGGAAGGTGGGCTTACACTGACTAAGGGGACTCAGAGTTTTGCAAAGGGACAGAAGGCAAGAAGCAGTGCCTGGCGGGGCAGCTTCTGACTTGCCAGGCCCGGCTTACCTGGCACGTGCACTGGGTACAGGGCTCATCGTCCAAGGTGAACAACTGGCCATTCACTACCTTCCTTCCCTCATAGTTGCAATCTGCAGGGCAGAGGAGACGGGGCCATGAGAGCCATGGCGTGCCCAGGAGCCTCAGATGTGGGGCAGCGGGTCCCACTCACCTCTGCACACCGGGCAGCACTCTCCGTCGGGGTGGAAGGGGTAGGTGCAGGTGATGGGGCAGTCCACGGGGGAGCAGGCCACTGAGCCCAGCTGCACGACACAGAAAACATACAAAGCCCTTTGTTCTGGGCAGCTGATGGGGCGCTTGGGAAGGGCCATCACAGAACCACCGAGTGGCCATCAGAGCCCCCATGGGTGGGGGAGATGCTCACTCAGTTAGAGGCTATCTCCTGACAGAACGCAAACCCCACAAAGCCAAGGGCCTGGCCACACCCATGCAGCGCATCTGTGAACAGGCCCCAGCCGAACAAATCCATGAATAACCCAGGAAAGGTGAGCACCGTAAACCAAGGAGAAAGAAGGAGCCTGAAGCTCCCTGAAGCAGGTGAATGAACGAGGCCACTCAGAGGCCAAGATGTTCACTCTGAATCTCTCTGATCCTATAGATCTTGTCCTCTCCACGCTGCACGCACCGCCAGCCAAGAAGCTCCACTGGCATCAAATGTCGCCAGCATGATAAGCAATAGGGACTCCCCCCCCCAACCCCATTTTCCAAATCCTGGGTGATATTAACAATCTCACATGCTTTTTCAGGCTGAGAGGCAGCCTGGCTTAGGGGCAAAAGTGCACTTCCAGGAACACAGGATTTAATTCTTGGCACTTCAGCTGACCAGTCTTGATCCTGATCTTGAAGGAATGACTTTAGCTCTCTGTGACTCAGTTTTCCGACCTTAGCAGATGGAGATGACAGTGGCACATACCTCACAGGATTCTCCTGAAGATTAACTGAGCTCTTGCAAAGACAGGGCGGAGAGCCATGCGGCACACAGCAAGAGCTCTGCGACGTGAGTACACTAAAGATTCCAGCACAGACCCTGGGCTTGAGTCCCTCATCCACACCCTCAGGGAGCACTCACACGTTAAGTTACAAGGAGCCCCCAAGATGCCCCCAGAAGCAGAGGACTTTCACCAGGCAGGTCTAAAAATATTTCTCTGGCCCTGGATAAAGATTCACCCTGAGGAGGGCTGGAGGGAGCCAACTTTCGCCGTGACCAGAGTGACCTTCCTCTTGGAGGGCTCTGGATCCAGGGGCTGGCGTCAATCCCTGGGTGGTTTCCACAGACAGGGGGTAGGTCTGGGTGGTCCGTACCAGACAAATGCAGCTTAGACACGGGTCCTGCACTGACGGGAACGTCTGGTTGTTGTAGAAGATTCTGCCCGTGTAGGTACAGCCTGCCAGAGAGAGCACGGGGGTGAGCGCCAGCCAGGCAGGTGGCTGGTGACCAGGCTCCTGCCAAGGGTGAAGGTCTGAGGGTTTTCTGCATTGCAGAGGGCAGGCCAATTGCTTCCCCAGGCAGTCATCCCGGGGGTTTAGGGAAAGGACAAAACACAGGTCTGGATTGGGTGCTGCCTTTTTTTTTTTTTCTCCCTGGATTTAGCTGAAGGATCAGTGTGTCTCCACTTCCAGGGAAGAGAGCATTTCCTTCTCTGCCCCTCACCGGGCAGGATCAAGCCAGAGGGACTAGGAGACACAGTGCCCAGGCACCACAGCCGTCCTCTCTGCTCCCCCACCCTACCCCTACTCAGCCAGTCCCCACCTTCCAGGACATTCCCCCACACCTCTCCTTTTGGCTTCCCCAAGCCCGCCAAGGCCTGATCTGAGTGCTGCCACCTTGATGACATTCATCACAGCCTAGTAAGTATGAAAGCAGGTGAGAGCACAACAGGGACATACTTCAGAACATTCGTATGTTATTCGTTAGATAGGGATACATGTTACAGGTGTGTGACATAGAGATAGAGCTACTTATTTCATGAAAAGAGATTCGGAAAACAAACCAAGAGGCTAAAAGTGATAAGGGGCCCTTTTTGAATTGTTTTTATTTTTGCTGTCTGCATGTTCTTCAATAAAATGCTACTTCTGAAATCATGAAAAAAGAGGACATTAATATAAAAAAATGAAGCGTCATTGCTATGTTCTCTCGCTGCCCACCAATTGTTTCACAGGTACGGTTCCTTTGTCACCCCGCCCAGGCTATAAGCTCAGCATATCTCTGTATCTGCTTCCAGCACCCACACAGGGCCTGCCTTGGGCAAACTGCTTTACGTCTCTGAAGCCCTCATCTGTAAAACGGGCTTGCCCTGTGCGGCAGTGGGGATGAAGCCTGTGTGGCCCATCCTCTGCATGGAGGAGCCTGGTGCAGGGTGATCCCAGATGCGCGGGGGCGGGAGGGGGGGGAGGATCCCCACCGAGGGGAGCAGGGGTGCTATGCAGAAAATCACCTGCAGAACAGTCCGGGCAACACTGTCCAGGGATCCGAATTGGGTGAGGGCAAGAGTCCACGCAGTCTGTCCTCTTACAGCTCACTGAGCCATCTGCCTGAAGGAAGAAAGAACTTCACCAAGACCCCACCTGTAACATCAGGCCCTGTGCCTCCCTGCCCCATTCCACCCTTCTAGCACCATCCCCAAGAAAGGGCAATGCTGTAAACTGGCTGAGGCTTGCCCAAAGGGCTCCATGATGTAGCTGGGAGGTTGGGGAAAGGGGTGGGAGCCTTTCATGAGAACTCCCCTATCTAAGGAGTAGGAAGGTCAGAGCGGGGTTTTGGTCTCTGTGACTTCCTGTCCCTCTCCAGCAGCAGCCAGAGCTCACCACCACCCCATCCAAATTCTTCTCTCAGCCATTCCCTGGAACCCTCGCTCACCCCAAACCTATGGAGTACAATAAAATCTTATTTTTATAGAAAGCTATTCCACCAGAAATGTCTATTTCAGAAGACAAAGGCACCACATATGGTTTCTTTCTTTCTTTTTTTTTTTTTTTTGTTCTCAAAGAATCTGAACATCGATGAAGGTTTTGTGTTGCTTTCTCATACTACGAGTTCTCTGGATCAGTCATCGAGGGGAAAGGCGGAGGATGTGCCCTCCTCCCACCTGTAACTCTGATGAAATGTTTTCAAGTTTTGCAAGGGTCTACGGCTTTTTAACAAATGCTGCATCTGGGAGACACTTGAAGGCTGTGCCTCTCGAACACCAATGTGCACACGAGTCACCCGGGATTAAAATGCAGATCCTGAGTCCAGACTCTGCGTGTCCAGCAGGCTCCAGGCATGGACCTCGTTTTGAGAAATAAAGCTCTAAGATCCAAGGGACTAAATGCTCTTCTAAAGCAGAGAAGAATGCCAACGTGTACCTAAATGATGAGCTGCAACAATAGCGTTTCTCAGTAAGTGGCTGTGTTTGCATCTGGGGCCACCTGACTCTCACACCTGTGCACCATATCCTTATCCACTTCAGATGAGCTGAGGCCACAGATTCAGGCTCGTGAAGGAAACCCTGCAGTATTGCAGGGAAGCCCTGAACCCCAGAGCCTCGGGCTGTCCTGCTCCTTCAGTTACCCATGCCTGGGGAAATCCTGCTCTTGGGACCCCTGACTCCTCACAAGCAGTGGGTCACACCCCATTCTGTACAGATGGAACCTGCCAGCATAGGAGGGAGACAAAGGGCGGGCTAAGGCAGCCCAGCTTCAGGAGCAGCAGGGATGCCTGGCCAGGAGGGCCTGGTCAGGGGTGAGGCAGGGACAGCCTGGGGGAGCAGCCGAAGGCATGCAGGTTGCCATTCACCTGGCAGATGCATAACTCACAGGGGTCACCAGGAGACCAGATCTGTCCAATCGGAAACTCAACCCCGTTGTCATCGAGAGAGCAGCCTGGCCAGGGGACAGTGAGGGAGAAAGGGCAGGTGGGCACAAGTGCCAAGGAGGCCTGGAACACCTGCCAGACCTACAGCACACCTCCCCCCACACCAAGAACAGCTGCTTCCACACGTGCCTGGTACACACAGCAGGCTCACACAGACATACGCTTACCTGCAAAACCATAAACATATACATTTGTACACCGGCACACACACACTCACAGACACACACGCACGGATGCTGGGGGCCCTCACCTGTCATGGGTGTGGACTCCCGGCAGGTAAAACAGCACTGTCCAGGGCCCAGCCACCACTCCTCGCGGGGGCAGTCCAGTTCTGGACATGGTGTGAAGGAACATTCCACCTCCCCATTCTGGAAGAGAACCGAGGGCACAGGCCAGTGAGGGCAGCTCCCCGGGCCTGGGCCATCTGAAAGCTAAAGAAGAGGCTGGCTGGCTGCTGTCCCCCTTCTAAAATGACAAAGAATCTCAAGGGAGGGGATGGAGGAAGGGGCAGGAGGAGGCCGGGAGCACGTTCTGAGATGTCCTGTCTGTTGAGCTGGGGGCCCCTGCCCACCCGGGCTGCAACTCCTACACCTCTTCCCCTCACTTCTGCAATAGCCTCCTGCTCTCTCTCACTCCAGTCTGCCCTCACTCTGCAGCCAGAGAACGTTCTCATGTACCAATGTGATCGCATGGCTCCAAACCTAAAGTCCATCAGCAGCTCTGCCAAGTCCAGAGCCCTCAGCCTGGCCGGCAAAGCCCTTCATGACTTAGTCTGAGGCAGAGACTATAGGGCCCCCTCCTCCCCAAGATCCCTTCCCCCAAGCCCTACCTCTGGTTAACAGGGACCGAGCCCTCCCGGTACCTGGACGGTTCCCTCCCGGGCACTGCACTCCCCGGGGAGCAGAGAGAATGCGTTTAACTGACGATGCCCAGCTCCCTGGCCTCTGGGCACACCCGTCTCTGCCGTGCACCTCACTCCAGGGCTCCCTTCCCTGCCTATCCTGCTTCCCTGGCCAGCTTCTCCTGAGAGCATTCAGAAAATCACTTACGTGAGAATCCTGCACTGAGCCCTGCTTCTCAGATCCCAACCCAAGCACCATCCCTGTTTACAGCCTCTTCTCTTGCCTGACGCCCACATTCTGCACCCCAGCCAGAGGGACATCTTTAGGCCCTTACAACAGGCCATGACAGAGGGAACTGGGGCTGTCCCGTGTCCAGCTGTGTCCTCAGCGCTCAGCATTGCTCCAGGCACACAGTAGATGCTCTATAAAAAGCTCTGCAGCAGGGTGACCTTCAAGGAGACTGTGGGCCGGCCTTGGTGAAGGCAGGTCCCGTTAATGCCTTTGCTGCCTCAGTGTCCCTTCTGCCACGTGGCAGCTCCTATTCTCCTGGTCAAGGCGCGCTAGGGAAGTCCTGTGCCTGGCCCCCCTCCTGCAGCCACTTACCTGGCAGACACAGGTGGTACACTCGTCACCACCCCCACTGAACACAGCTCCGTCTGCATACCACCGGCCGTGGAAATAGCATCTCACTGCAGAGGAGAAAGGGAGAGGCAGCTCAAGGGCTTTGGGCTGGGGCAGCTACAAAGAAAGGGGAACAGTGGGCAGCGGGACCCTCGGGAAGCTAACATGCTCCCACCATGCTCCACAGCTTGCCCCGCTCAAGGAGCCAACCACTCCCCTCCAAACCCTTGATGAAAACTAAGCTGTTGCTTAAAAACTGATGGAGAATGAATCACATGTAAAATAATGTCCTTAACCAAAAAAAGGGAGGGGACTCCCCAAATAACTAAAGAGTAAGAGAAAAGCAGAAATGAAAAAAGACTGCCCCAGACACCTAAGGCAAGGACTGGGACCTACGCCACCCCTGGAGGCTGGGAGGAATCAGTGAAAGCCTCTCATCTGAAGATCTCCTCTCCAACCTCACTCCAATAAAACAGCCCGAAAGCTGGCTTAGTCAGACGCCCCTGGGTTCAAATACCAGCTACACAACTCACTAGGGACAGATTTGGGGCAACATACTCAATTTCTCTAAGCCTCAGTCTTCCCATCTGTAGATCGGGGTTGATAAGAGATGATAACAGTTCCTACTTCATAGGCAGTATGTTACTATTAAAAAACGTCTTAGCTAAAAATAATATTTAAAGGTTAAGAAAAGCATTTTTTGTTTAAAGAACACCAGTTTTGTAATTAGTAGGCTTGATTTCAAGTTCTGTTCTGGTATTAACTGGGCAGTCATCCCTGACCTCAGTGAGCCTTGGTTTTGTCATCCATAAAATGGGGCTGTGAATAGTGCTCCCTCAAGGCTGAGCCACACAAATGCAGTGAGACCAAGGGCTGGCAGGCAACAGCACAGAGCCATCAGGGAACATTCATGATGATGATGAGGTCATCCCAGGAAAAGAGAACCACATTTTAAACAAAGGACAAACTCGTTAGTGGGGAAAGGGAGATGCCCTCCCAGTCTCAAGACAGAGCCATGCCAGGAGTGGACTCATAGCCCTTCCTGGCTGTGTGGAAGGGGGGGCAGGGCACTGGCTGGGCTGGGAGCCCAATCGAGCTTCCAAACAACTGTGCACATAGTAGGTGCTCACTTAAACTGGCACTTTGAAATGCTTCGCTTGATCTGAGTTTCCGAAGCAAAAATCAATCTCCTTCCTCTGCTCCACTCACCCTGCTCCCAAAATCACACCAAAAAGCAAAATCCTCCCACCCAAAGCCCGAAGAGTCACTGACCTGGAACACAAGTGCAGCAATCTGACTTCAGGGAGGTCTGACAGGGGCCGGGAGGACACTCTGGGGAGATGCAGGACACATTTCCCGCCTGAGGAGGGAGACATGGTGGTGGGTGGGGGCAGAGGTGGGGAGGAGGAGAACTAGGTCCTACACCCCATCAGCTCATTCCCTACTTCACACCATCCCTCAGGTCTCCTGTGCAACACCAACGCCTCCTAATGGAAGCCATCCCAGGGATCCCTGGGTGGCGCAGCGGTTTGGCGCCTGCCTTTGGCCCAGGGCGCGATCCTGGAGACCCGGGATCGAATCCTACGTCGGGCTCCCGGTGCATGGAGCCTGCTTCTCCCTCCGCCTGTGTCTCTGCCTCTCTCTCTCTCTGTGACTATCATAAATAAAAACAAAATAAAAAATAAAAATTAAAAAAAAGGAAGCCATCCCAGACTGCTGAATGCCACCATGGTGACACAAGGACAGTGTGCAGGGCCCCAGGCCCTAGTGTTACATCCTCCTAAAGCATAACAGAAGCTCTGGAAGGATGCCAGGGAGAGGCGAACAGAGGTTGCTCCACCACTTCCCTGTGCATCTGAGTTTTGAACCAGGTGACTCTACTGGCTATTCAAAGAATTAAATTTAAGACCAGATTTTAAGTGCACCTGGGTGGCTCAGCAGGTTAAGCATCTGCCTTCAGATCAGGTCCTGATCCCAGGGTCCTGGGATGGAGCCCTGCATTGGGCTCCCTGCTCCACAGGGAGCCTGCTTCTCCCTCTGCCTCTGCCTGCCACTCCCCATGCTTGTGCTCTCTCACTCACTCTCTCTCTCTCAAATAAATAAATAAATAAAATCTTAAAAAAAAAAAAAAAGGTAAACTTTAAAATTTAAAGTTAAGGCAAACTCCTCTCCCCCTCCCACCAGCCCCCAAGCCAGCCAGAGCTGAGCTATAGTGTTTGCTCCTTCACTAATGAGTCCTGAGATTCTGGCCAATGTTCGTCGCTCACTGAGCCTCGGTCTCCCTATCTGTGTGATGAGCTGGAAACGACCCTTCCATCGGGGATTGCTGAAGATACGGGCCACAACAGGATCCATGAAAGTGCTCAGCCACTGCACATGGGCCCCCATGTGTGGCACCCAAGGGGACCTCGGTACAGGGCGGCGCTTGCTGTCTATGTGCCCTACCCCCTGTCCTGCGGCCTCTGCTGTCACCACCAGGCCAGTGACGGTCAGAGGACGGCAGTGAGGAGTGGTGGACAGAGCCCAGGCCATGGACGCAGACAGACCCCGGCTCACATCCCAGCTCATGCCTTTGTCTTTTCATCTGTAGAAGGGGCCAGGAAAGCTGACCCAGAGGAGCTGCCAGGAGCCTCGGGTGAGGCAACAGAAGAAAAGCCCCGAGCCCTGAGCCTGGAACTCGCCAAGTACTCCTAGTCGAATCTGTGTGACAGCACCTGGCAGTGTCCGGAACACAGTAGGTGCTTAATAACTATTCTTAGAGAAACGAATTTGCCTACAGCAAAATAATCCTCTTAATAAGCTGAGTGTGGTAACAAGCCTCCTCCCTCCCAAATGTGGATACCTTTGTGCTGGCAAGTATTTTGCCTGGAGAGGAAAACAGCCTCCCTGGTGGGAAGTTTCCGAGGGAGTTTCATCCCCTCCCCTTCCTCGATGGATGGATCCTGTTTGCCTGCTGGCTCCTGGCTCCTCAGACCCCCACGCCTTTAAATGTGACAGGTTCCGACCAAAATGCACAACCTGGGAACTCTCCCTCCATTTGACAAGCTCACCTTTAACATCGGATGTTTCCCTCTTCCTCTAAAACCCCCAGATGGTTAGGAAAATACCCGCAAGGCCTTGAGGCTCTTGTGATGCTCACCAGGCAGACACAGACAGTGCAGTTCTCGTTGGGAGGGGAAAACACGTCCCCTTCGGCTCGAATGACGCCACTATGAAAACAGCCTTTGAAAGACAAACAGGAGTGGAGGCCTTAGACATCTTCAAAGTAGAGGAAGCCTGAGGTCTCATTACTCTTCCAGGCATAATGTACCTAGAATCTTCTCTCACCGGCCTGGATGCCCAGGAGTGGCAGATCTAGAAACCCAGGACTGTGTGGTCCTAGGACCCCTGGAGAAGTAAGCAGGAGATACCCACAGAAGATGGCCTAGGAGAGGGTCCCATTCATGTCTGTAAACCCAGAACTCTATTGAGAACATGGCATTTTATTCCCATAAGGCAGGAAGGCCAGTCAGGCATGCCTGGGTTCCAAGCCCCGGTCTGTCCATTCCGTTACCTGAGTGACCTTGGGTATGTCACTTAACCTCTATGGACTCAGTTGTTTTTATTGTGAAATGGAAACACCACCATGTGCCCTTCAGGGACCTTGGGAAGATCCACAGCCTCAGATGTAAGGTGCCCAGGCATTCACATTCAGGGCTCAGGACATAGTGGGAACATGGTAAAAGGTCATGATTATCATTAAGTCTATTCTCATTCTAACCCTTTGGGAGATGTCTTTGCTGCTGCTCCACCTGCAGCAGCCTCAGCATCTTATCACCAGGAGCTTCAGAGAACACAGAAGTTTAGGCCCCTTCCCAGATCTACTGAATGGGAAGCTGTGTCTTAATAAGATCCCAGGGATTCCTGTGAAGAGCAAGTTTTGAGAAGCTCTATCCAAGGACTCGTTAAGATGCAGGGTCTTTATTGTAAGCAGATTATGGGAGTAAATTGGAAAGGGGGACAGAATTTACAAAGAACGACTCCTCTGGCTGTAGGAGGGGAGATGGGGGAGGGGACGGGGACCACTGGGTTGATCTGGAGAAACTCAACGAATGAATGAATGAATGAAGCTCAAAGAGAACCCACAGATGATGAAAAGTTCCCCTGAGGGATATCACAGCATAGACCAGTGGTTCTCAAAGTGTGGTTCCTGGACCAAGACATCAGCATCACCTGGGATCTTGTTAGAAATACAAATTCCCAGGCCCTGCCCATACCTGATAAATCAGAAGCTCTGGGGGTGAGGCCCAGGAATTACCCTTCAGGTGATTCTAATGTACCCCACAACTGGAGGACAGTCTTTCAGCCACAGAAGGACTAGGGAAGGGAAGAAGTAGGACCCTGTGGGGAACTCACAGCCTTCCCCAGACCAGCTCCCACCTGCACACGACGGACAGCACCCCCCATCTTCAGAGGGAATCGGGTGGGAGCAAGCAGCTTCACACGTCACCTTTTCACAGGTCACCTCCCCATTCTGCAAGCAGAAGCAGGAGTTCCAGCCATCACAAGGCCCTGGATGCCAGACCAGGGCACCCCCAGGGTCTCTCCCACCTACCTGGCACCAGCACTGGAAACACCCAGGCTCTGTCCAGTGGCTCCCCGATTCATACATGGCTCCCAGGTGCCAGCAGGCAGAGGACCTTGGTGCCATCTGTGTGGCTGCTAGGCCCCTGGGCAAGGACGGGGTCACCTCCTGTAGTTGTGAGGGAGGCCCGAGGGTCCCCGGGAGGGAGGCACTAGGTATAGGGATAGGCACCAGGGTGGCCAGCAGCTGAGTTGGGGCAGAGGACAAGGACGTGAATGGTACAGGGGTGGGAGAAGGCAGGCTGGTGGTCCTGACCCCAGTTCGGGGCCCCGGAGCCCCAGAAGGGGGACTGTGTCCAGGGAAGAGGGCAGGCCGGCCTGCCTCTGGGAGCAGCAGAAGCATCTTGGGTGGGTGCTGCAGGGGCTGCAGGATGGCCGATGGGGCCAGAGCGGCTTTCGAAAAAGCTGAAACAGAAGCACAGGTGTCTCTTGAGGGAGGCAGTGGAGGCAGGAGGCAAGACAGGGGTGGGGGCGGGGGGGGTGTCTGAACAAAGCTCCTCTACCACCAGTCACTGAACGTCTCTGGGCCAGTTTCTTCAGCAGCAAAACGGGTCTAATACCACCTGTTCGACCCAAGACCGCAGGGAGGGCCACAGTGATGATCACACAAGGTGGATGGAACAACACACAAGAGCCAGCCCAGTGACAGTTGGGAGTAGGTCCCCTGCTCCCCACCCAGAGGTGGCTTCCCAGGAGGGGATGCTAAGGCCTGGGATGAAGGAACAGCCTGGGGAAAGCTTGCCATGAACTAGAAAGAACACGTTCAGTATCTAGATGACCTTACATGCATGTTAATAGGCACACCACTGAGGTATGGCAGTGAGCTGACACGGCACTGTCCAGTGTCCCTGGGAGCCCAGGTTCCTAGGACTCCTGCCAGTCACATGCTCCTCTATCGTTTGTTTTTCCTTTTTACCATTTGAAAGAAAACAAAAGGGTCAGGGAAACAGTAAAATGACAAAGGATGACGAATGGATAAAAAAAGTGGAAGCGGAAGTGAGGACGTGATGAGTTGGAAATAACAAGATGACCTGAAAAAGAACCGATGGAAAAGGAAGAAGGCGGGAGTGGGCACAGGGTGGGCGGGGGTGGGGCCAGGGGCCAGGACGGCAGGCTGGTTGCTCACCTTCACAGGACACGCGGTCAGCTCGGAGCCTGAAGCCAGGTCGGCAGGTACACAAGAAGCTGCCCACGGTGTTATGGCAGGAGTGGTGACACACTCGCCTTTCCAGGGGCCTCCGACACTCGTTTACATCTGTAGGAGAGCTTCGCTGCCAACAGCTGCCTTGTTGGGGCTGCCGACCCCTTTTTCCTCCATCCCCGAGCCCAGAAGCCTGGGGCAGTCTCCTCGCCATGTTCTCATAGGGTCCATCCCTGCCTCAGGGTATGGGACGTGACTCAGATGTCTAAGAGGGGCTGAAATCTGCGGCTGGTTCCCTTGGAAGGTTCATACACCCAGTTGGCATTTAACGGATGCACCAGGGACGCATCTCCCAGCACTACTAAGGGCTGGTTACCTGCTGGCTGGTGGGGATGAGCCCTGCTGGGAATCTCACCTCCAAACCTTCCACCTTCCCACGTGTAAGTAGGGGATAGTGTGGCCCCCTCTGAAAAAGAGTCTCAAGAATCACTGCACTAGTCAACGTAGACTGTGGAACAAATACCAAACTCCGCCAGAACAAGGTCTGTTTTCAGGCCCATGGGACCCCCACCTTCAACTCATGAGCCAAGCTTAAGCCAAACATGCCAATCCCTTTCTGGAAATTTCTGCTAATGGGCTAAGAAAACAGGGGTCTCCTTCTAAACCAGAGGAACCAAGACATAACATGCTTTATTTACCAAGGGGAGCAAAGGCAGCCAAGAAAATGGGTGAGCAGAGAGGAATCCTTGGGGTGTATCTGGGAGAGGGGTAGAAGAGAAACATAACAGGATGAAAGTGGCATGTGGCCAGGAAAAGTCCAAGACAGGGTCTCACACGAGGAGCCACGCCAACCCCAGGGAAAGGCAGGCTCTGAGCAAAGGCTCAAGTGCTTACAGGCTCCAGGCGGCCAGGAGGTCCGGACCGCTGGCCTTTCCCTGTCCCTGGGCTCGCCCTGCCCATCTTTCTGATGGGCAGCCTCAGTATGAAGACAACAGGGTCCCCCCACCTTACCTACACAGGAATGCTGGTTGCCATGGAGATGGAAGCCAGGTCTACAGGAACACCTGTAGCTGCCTACGCTGTTTTTGCATCTCTGCTGACAGGGGGTCCCAAGGCATTCGTCAGTGTCTGCAAGGGACCAGGGCAAGACTGCAGCTCATTTCCCCATGGAGCGTCAGAGCTGTGTGCTCCCCTCTTCTTCTGTTGCCATCCCTCCCACTCGGGGCTGTGGGGGACCCTCCTAGGCCCTCTGTTTCTCACCACCCACATTCGGCATATTAACGAAATCCTCCCTGGACCAGCCCTCTTCTCTCCATCCTCACTGTCCTACCCCAGCCTGGGCTTCCTTTGCCTCTCTGATCTGGAGAAGAAAAAGGGCCTGGAGCCTCTCCTTGCGCTCCTCCCAAGCCGTCCACTACACTGCATCCGGGATATTCCGACCAAACACCCAGGCCACTCTCTGCTCTCGCAGACGCCAATGCCACCCCACAGCTCACAAGCCCTGGGCAGCCTTTCCCACATCCTTCCCTCTCCCTCACCTTTGTCCAGCCATCTTGCAAATGCACCATGTCCTTGTGGGCCTCCCTCTTTGCCCATGTTCTTTTGTCTGCCCAGAATGCCTGTCCGTCTTGTCTGGGGGGAAGACTCTTATACCTCAAAACTCAGCTTGCATAGCACCTCCTCTGTCAAAGCTTCCCCATGCCACTGTTTGAAATCGTGAAAAACTGGAAATAATCTCTATGTCCATCAACAAGAGAAGACTCAGTACACTATGGGATATTTGTGCTGCAGAGCACCAGGCGGCATTTTAAAAAGAGCAAGGGCAGGTCTGTTTGCCCTGATACGGAGAGATCCCCATATCAGCTCCATTGCTGAGAAGAAGATAGCAAGCAGAGGATCAACTGGATTCAAACCCCCAACTCTAACATGCTCTTGGGCAAGTTACTTAATTTCTTTAATCAGGAAAGTGGAAATAAACAGTAGCAGTCTCACAAGATCAGCCTGAGAATGAAATGAGAACATGCACGTAAAGTGGTCGGCGCGATGCAACTGTCAGCTACTCATCCTGTCTCTGTGAGTACGTACGTGTGTATGGACGCATCGTGGGGACAGGCAAGGAGGGCATGCATCAGAGCAGTAATAACCAGGTGCTGGGTGAATATGTTCAAGTCCTAACCCCTAATGTGATGGAGGGGGGGAGCCTTTGGGCAGTGATTGGGTTTGTTTATTTATTTATTAGTGATTCGGTTTAGATGACGTCATGAAGGGGGATCCCGCATAATGGGAGTAGCGCCCTTATAAGAACAGCCATCAGAGCTTGCTCTCTCTCCCCTGGAAAACACAGCAAGGAGGCGACTGTCCACAAGCCAGGAAGGGGGGGCCTGAAAGAGAATGGCCTGGCACCTTGACCTCGGACTTTTGGGACTCCAGAACCATTAGAATAAATTCTGTTGTGTAACTGGCCCATTCTGTGGGATTCTGTGATAGCAGCCCAAGCAAACTAAGATACCAGGCTTGGAGAGCAGGGTTGGAGCGCAGGAGTGGCAGAAAGGGTCTTGGAGGTAGCAACTTTTAAAATGTATTTTACAATTTATGACTATTTCAAACAATAGAAAATAATACCAGTTTCATAGGGAATCTTTTTCCTTATCTGCCTTAAGAGAGAATGTTTCCTCTGTAAGTAAAAGTCATCTTTAAGGGATAGGTAATTATATTAAAAGATCTCCCTCATCCTCCTCACTCAGGAGCAGACTCCTTCTCTTCCCCAGGCTCCCCCAGCATTTACCCCTCACCCCAACCTAATTCTGCCCTCCCCACCAGACCCAGGCAGCTCAGCCACGGGGGCAGGTGGAGCTAATGAAGGCAGCAGGTGATGGACTGCAGCAGGCATATCTCTTCCATGGAACCTCCCTCACCTCAGTGGCCTCCTCCATCCTGTCCTTGGCTCTCCCCTCAGCATCTCTGGCTGTATCCCTCCACCCTGCAGCACCAGTTCAGAGCAGGGGCTGGACATGCCAGGATTCGAGATGACTCCAGTGCCTCCTCCTGGGATGGCCTTGGGTGAGCCCCAGTTTCCCAGTCAGTAAAGTACGGATGATAACAGTATTGCCCACAGAGGACCATGAAATGCAGTAATGCATGGAGTGCACCTGTTGGGCTGGGTGGGGCCACGCCTTCGACTCAGAGCCTGGCCGTGGTGGCATTACCTGTCTCTGGGCCACTCACCTTGGCAGCTGTGGCGGTCGGCAGCCAGCTGCATGCCTGGCCCACACTCACACACAAACCCGCCTTCCGTGTTCACGCACTGGCCCTCGCAAGAGGAGCTTAAGCATTCATCAATGTCTGGGAAGAGAGAAAACATCCTTGCACAGACCAGTCTGCATGTGGTTGGGTTCAGGGGGAAAAAAACTGACCCCACAAGGACGCTGTTTCAGGAGAAGCCTACCTTCAGCAGGGTGGAAACCACGCCGCCCCACAACACACACACACACACCCCGAGGAAGACCAGGCACCACTGGGAAAGTCATTGGCTATGAGTGAACGACCAGATAGCAGAGGTTGAGGGCTGGGCTCCTTTGTGACCCACAGAGACTGGAGGACAGAGAATAGCTAAGACAGAACCATTTCCAATGGCCCCACCACAGGGCAACCCTAGAAGGGCAGAGGAGAGTGAGCAGGAGGGCTGATCCAATCCCATTAAATGTTTATTGAGCACCACTTGTATGTGGCAGATCTGGAGGGGTGCCGCGGAGGACACAAATGTGACCAAGGCATGGCACAGACCCTCCAGCTGGCTACGGTCTGCTAACATTAAAAGCCATGGCACACGCCCAGATGCTGGAGCCCCACCAGGTGATACATGCCCCACCGGGAAATGCCTGGCCCCAGAAGCTGGAGAACAGATGGGCAGAGGACCACGAGGCAGCAGAAGGAGGGCCACCAGCAGAGAGAGCCTGAGGAGCTTCCTCCTGCCGGCCTGGGCAGTGAGAGGCTGAAGCAGTGGGTTGAGGTTCAGCTGTAGAGTGCCAAGGAGGCCCCAAGGCTTCTGCCCAGGGCAGGGGGACCAGATCCAAGTAGTCCTTTGGGGAAGTTCAGGCCTGTGGGGTGAGGAGTGCCAGGGACAGAACTCCCCACCCCTGGCTTCATGGCATCCCCTCTCTAGGAGCCACAGCAGGTCTTAAGGACCTACATAATCTATGCCACCCACTGCAGTCTGCATCTGAGTCTCCCACCCCCGGCCCCGTGCCTGCCGGACACCTCCATCCTCCCCACTTGCTCTCCTCACAGCCAGCCCCTGGGGACCACATGAATGGCCTCTAGAAAGCCCACCCTGACTAAACCCCATCTCACTGGGATCCCTTGTGATGGTGGCCAGTGCCCTCCACCCCCGCCCCTGCCTGGTGCTAACTTTGACATCATTCTCTGGCTCTTCCAGGTCCAATTTGCCTCTGCAACAAGAAGTGTGTGCAGGAAGTGCTCCCTAGCAAACACATTCATGGGAGGATGACTGCTTCAGCCTTCCCGAAGAGGATGTGGCAATGGGCCCCGAGCACTAAGACTCCTCAGTGAGACCCTTGACCCAGCGGTTCTCCTTCTGGGAATGATGGGAGAGGCCCACGAAAAGCCTCTTTACTGCAGCGTTACTTGTCGTAGTGAAGCATCGCGGAGAACCTACACAATGGACAGCAAGTTACAGCAACCACACACACGGCCGCTAAAAATTACGTTGTGAGGACTGTTCCCCACCCACAATATAAAGTGAGAAAAAGGATGGACAAAAACTTTACGTAAGGTATAATTCCAATTTATGAAACACACAGATCTACACGCCACACACACACACACACACACACACACTCACAAACACATATACATCCAGGGAAAAAAGCAAAAGAAACGACTTCATTTTAGTAAAATATCTCTGAGTAGGGGCTTTGGGGATATGTCTGTTTTTACCTTCTACCCTTCTTTTATACTTTCCAAATGTTCCAAAGTAAGTTATTTTTTACTTTCATATTTGGGGAAGAAACATTATTTATACAAAGTCAAAACTCAAAAAAAAGAGAAAAGAAAGAAGAAAAGAAAAGAAAAGAAAAGAAAAAAAAGAAAAGAAAAGAAAAGAAAAAAGGAAAGAAAAAGAAAGGCTTTCTTTCAGCTCTCTAGAAAGATACGCAAGAAACTGGTCCCAGTGGCTGCCTCTGAGAAGGCAACAGATCTGCCTGTGAGAACGCTTTTAAAATCACAAATAGCACCGTTACAAAATAATTATTGAGGTTGGCTTTCCTGGTCTTTCAAATACCAGGGTCCCAAGGGAACGTTCCGTGGTGAGCCCAGTCTCCAAGTCCTGGTTCCCTGCCCCTCTGTGGGTCTGGCTCCCCGCACTTCACTGGTTACGGCCCCATTAGGGGGTTATCCTGACTTGTCTCCCCTCTCGCCTGTTCAGGAGCAGGGATGGACAACAGCAGGAACCAAGCCACCACTCGTCACCCCAGCCCCTTGCTCCATTCCTGGCTCATAGCAGAAGGGACCTGTTTCTTGTGTTGGCCTGCCTCCCTGCCCACGCTCCAACCAGAGCTCGGCCTCGCTCAGCCTGGCCTGGCATCTCTCTGGAGGCTGTACTGGCGGGAGGGATGGAAGATGAGACAGGATGCCCACTCGCCTTGCAAACCCACACCACGCCCAGGTCTCTCACCTGTACACCTGATGCCGACAGCTGTCTCTGTCATGGAGAAGCCCACAGGGCACACTCGGGCCACCTCCTGACAGCCGCCATGGTTACAGGTAAGGTCACAGCCATACTCGCCACAGGGTCCATGGACTTCTACAATGGATCACATCCATGAGCGCACACCCTCACCGCAGTGCCAGCTGCCCCCACCTCACGGGGCTCCTCCTAAATTCTGTTGGTAAGGTGGCTCTGGAGGGAAAGACTGGAACTTAAATCCAGCTGTGCCACTTGCTAGCCATGTAACCCTAGGTGAGCCACTAACTTGTGTGCCTCAGTTTCCTCATCTGTAAAATGGAGATGAGAAGGCCTACCAAGTGGGTTGTTGGAAGATGATATTCTGAAACAAAAGCCCTGAGCCTGGAACATAGTCTCAGTGTCAAAAGAGTATTTCCCACCAGCCACGGCCCACCCCCAGTTACCTGGGCAGGTGGCTCCTTGCTCTCCATCCTGGCAGGAACAGACATTGGGAGCAATGCAGATGCCACTCCCGCAGCCAAAGGAGCAGAGGGCTGAGAGGAGAAACGCAGGTGAGGGAGTGGGGGGCCGGGGACCCCAATCTGCCCTACATAGGCCAGCCCAGGGAGCGAGCACCCTGCTGTGGAGGATGTCTGGGGCACAGGGACAGGCACTTACGAAGGGTACAGTGCCCACTGCCCATGGAGGGTGCCCAGCCAGGGCAGCAGCCACTCCCGAAGCCCGAGAGGCAGACGTGGGGGCCCAGCCGGCGTCTACAAGAGAGGAGAGAGCACTTTCCAGATTTCTGTGCTGGCTGAGGGACTGGTCTGCCATGCAGTGAAAGCCTCCCAGCTAGTCAGTAAGTCAGTCAACAGTTCTTGAGACCTGCCAGAGGAGCAATGGGGAGTACCCCTCTCCCCCTGCCGCCAAAATGACCCAGATGGTCTCTCCTGGAGGCAAGACAAAGACAAAGGTAGGAGAGAAGAGACACCAGCTTCCGACAGACACCACATGAACACAGAGCAGCAGCTCCCTCTATCAGGAAGGTCCTTCCTCAGAAATGTACCCAGCTCAGGGCACCCAGCTCAGTGGTTGAGCGTCTGCCTTTGGCTCAGGGCATGATCCCAGGTCCTAGGATCGAGTCCCACGTCTGGCTCCCCACAGGGAGCCTGCTTCTCCCTCTGCTTGTGTCTGTGCCTCTTTCTCTCTCTGTGTCTCTCATGAATAAGTAAATAAAAACTTAAAAAGGAAGGAAGGAAGGAAGGAAGGAAGGAAGGAAGGAAGGAAGGAAGGAAGGAAGGAAGGAAGGAAGGAAGGAAGGAAGGAACCCAGGCCACTTGCTCCTTTACCTGGGTCTCTCTGCCCATGCACCTTCTCGGAGAGATCTATCTCACCCACCCTTAGAAGGGTAAGGTTTAGTCTTCTCCATAAGAAGAAGTACTTCCTGGGACATTCAAGTGCTTATCAATTTGCTGATTCATTCATTGTCTGTCCCCCCTCTCATCCTCTGAGGACCAGGGCTTCATCTCTTTGGTCCACTTCAGTGTCAAGAGGAGTGCCTGGCACATAGTAGGGGCTCACTAGACGGCCGTGGAGGGAAGGGCTGAGAAAGGAAGCCCGGAGAAGAGACAGAGGAGGAAGGCAGCCCCAGAGATAGCATCCCCAGGTGACATCTCTGGGGTGGGGGTGAGGGTGCCAGGAAAGGGGAGCCGGGTGAGGCGCGGCAGGCAGAAGGGCCGTGAACAAGCCTCCCTAGCCTGAAGGGACGCTGGGCAGATGAAGGACCAGGTGGTAACAAGACAGTGTGACTGGTGCCCCAGTGGGCCAGGCTTTGGGGTCGTGAGGAGGGCCAGGGGAGGTTTCCTGGCAGGACGGAGTCTGGGCCGAGATGGGCGGGAGGACAGGGCAAGCCCTGGGGGCGGAGGGAGGGGGCGGGTGCTGGAGGCAGAGGGAGCAGGTGCACGTGCTGGAGGGGCCGGCGGTGCCTGGCGCTGGTCCCGCGGGCTGGGCAGGGAGGGGGGTCCGGCCGGGTTTCAGCGGGGCATCCTGGCGCGGGGCGAGGAAGGCCCTCCCGAGGGCGGCTGGCCCCGCCCGGGCTGTCCCCCCCCCCCCGGCCGGCGGCCCGTGCAGCGCCCACCTGGCGGCAGGTGCACAGCGGGGCCCGGCCTGGAGGGCGGAGGCGCCCGCGGCGCTCGGGGGACGCTGTGGGGCGTGGCCGGTGCTCTGGGAGGGGACCCCGGGCGCGGCGCGGTGCCGGCGCCTCCAGGGGACTTTTCCTTCTCTGACGTCGTCGCGGAGGGAGGGAGGGAGGCAGCGGAGGGGCCGCCCGGGGGGGGGGGGGATGCTCCCGGCAGGCGCCGTCGCCCACTGGCCCTGCTGCGGCGGCTCGGCGGCGGCTGGGGGCCCGGCGTCCTGCGGCCACCTCGGGGCTCGGGCTCGGGCTCGGGCTCGGGCTCGGGGCCGCGGTGCCATCGGGGCGGCGGGCGGAGGGGCGGAGGGGCGGCCCGGCTGCAGCGGCCCCAGGCGCGTCCCCGGCGGCGGAGCTGCCCCTGCGCGCCCCCAGGCGGCGGCCGCCCCGAGGGTCCCGCAGACACGCGCCCGGCCGCGGCGGGGAGGCTCCCGGGGCGCGGCGCCAATCGGGAGGGAGCACGGGCCGCCCCGCCCGCCCCGCCCCGCCCCCGCCCCCGCCCCCCGCGCAGGCCGGAGCCCGGGCATGACCCGCCGAGACCCGCGGCGCAAGGTCCACAGCCGGGCCCGACGCCCCCCCGCCCCCGCCCTCGGCCCCCGCAGCGCCCTGGGCCCCCGCAGCGCCCCGCGGAGGGACGGGACGGGCCGGCCCGGACTCACCTCTCGGCCGCGAGCCGCCCGGGCGGCGGCCTCCCTCCGTGGCTGCGGCCCGGGGCCCCCGGCAGGAGCAGCGCGAGGCAGGCGGCGCGGAGGACCAGGGCGGCCCACATGGCGGGCGGCGGCCCCGCTGGGCTGCGCTCGGGCGCCCGGGGAGGGGCAGGGCGGGGGCCCGGCGCCGCGGAGCGAGACCAGGAGCGGCGCCGCTCGCCGGCCGCGGCCTCTGGACGAGCGCGGAGCCCGGGGCGGGGGCAAAGATCAGGGACCCCTGGGGGCGGGGCCTCACCCGGGCCCACACCCCGGCCCCGCTCCGCTCGGCGGCCTGGGAGGGCTGCGGGCGCCGGACCGAGGCCAGGGCCGGGCCGAGACGCGGGGCTCCCCGAGCGGGCGGGGGCGGGGGCGGGGGCGGGGGCGGGCGCCGAGGCCGGGCGCGGGGCACGGCTGCCCGGGAAGGCGGAGGCAGCGCCGCGCCCCGGTCCACCTGCCCCCGGCCAGAGGACGCCGGCGACGCCCGGGCCCGGAGGCGCCCCTTCGCCCCCTTCCGCGGCTGCCCCGGGCCGGGCCGCAGCCAGAGACCGGCGGGCGGGGAGCGGGCAGCGGAGGGAAAGCGGACCTTCCAGCGGGAGGAGGCAGCGAGGACGCCCAGACCCCTCTGCCCCGGGCAGGAGGCCCCCGGCCCCCCAGATCCCGCCACCCAAGCTTCCGCTCTCACACTTCCAGGGACGAGGAGCTCACCTGCCGAAGGGGGGCCCAAGCCAGTTTTGCGCGACTACATTTGCTAGGAGGCGCTTTCTCTCCCGGCTAAACAATTCCAGTTCCTTTGGTTCTGCCTCTGCAGCTGCCCTCCCACCCCACCGGCTGCCTTAAGCTGTCACTGGGATCCCCAACACTGGTGACCACAAGTGACCGCGGTGCACCAACAACGGCCTGGGCCTTCGTCTCCTCCCATTCCTTGCAGATACCAAATGTTTATTAACACAGCCCAATAGGACTTGGCTTTTCCGGCAACCGCATGATGCTGGTGGTTCATAGCGGTTTCCATTAGTGGTGTTTCTGGCTGTCAGGCTTTCACGTTGTTGCTCTTGTTTCCTGAACTCAAGCTGCTAAACCAATCTCCCTACCTGAACCCGTGCGCTTCAGTTTTCCCAGATGTTCAGATTTAGGCCCATTATCTCACCTTCTTAGTGTTTTTTTTTAAGATTTTTATTTATTCACTCATGAGAAACACAGGGAGGGAGAGAGAGAGAGAGAGGCAGAGACACAGGCAGAGGGAAAAGCAGGCTCCACGCAGGGAGCCCAATGCAGGACTCTATCCCGGGTCTTCAGGATCACGCCCTGGGCTAAAGGCGGCGCTAAACCACTGAGCCAAACGGGCTGCCCTCACCTTGTTAGTCTTGATCCATCTTCAAATCTAAGCAACAAATTCTCAGCAACTAGGTCACCAAAATATTCTGTATTGTAAGATGAATGCAACTTTCATATTAATGTTCATCCCAAGGGATCTCTGGATGGCTCAGCGGTTTAGCACCTGCCTTCGGCCCAGGGTTCACGTGATCCTGGAGTCCTGGAATCAAGTCCCACATCAGGCTCCCTGCATGGAGCCTGCTTCTCTCTGCCTGTGTCTCTGCCTCTCCCTCTCTCTCTGTGTCTCTCATGAATAAATAAAAATCCAAAAAAAAAAAAAATGTCCATCCTGAGTCCTAAGGACCCTCAGGATCCTACAGCAACTTTCCTTTTTGCCTCAGACATCCAAAGGTGCACTTTCTCTCTGCACCATTCATACCGCATTCCTCGCTGTTACTTAAAAAGTGTTTCAGTATCCACATAGTCTGGAATCTAACCCTGAATTATTCAAGAATAGGGCTAAACATAAAGGCCTTCCTTCACTTGAGCCCACGAAATCTACCACGCCAGTGCCCTTTATCATGCCTACCTAGGCCACCACTCAGTGTCAAACAGGTGCTCCTTCCCAGTCCTGGAAGCTACCCACAAATGCTCGACACAATTACACAGGACTAAAAGTCCCTTTTACACACCTGTCACACCTTGCACCATCTTTTCACACACTCCAACACACCCCAGCTACCTCCTCCCTGAACCCCACAACTCTCTGCCGTGGCCTCCAGTCCCGTCTCTGGCTCACCCCAGAACTATGGCAGGGTTTGCTCCACACTGGCCGGTGAGCACCTGGATAGTGGAGATGCAGCTCTGTGCTTGAAGAAAATCCTCATTTTCCCCTCAAGAGGAGCTCAGGGTATTTAAGACTTAGTAAATTTCTACTGGTCAATTTCAAAAACAAACAAACAAACAAAAAAACAACTTTCTAAATAGTCTCTGGCATTTCTTTCCTTTCCCTGGTTCATTTTGACCTGATGGCACTCACCTTGCTCCTCTTACCATCAGTTTGCTCCTTTTGCTTGCTGTTTGCTTTCTTTTTCTTGGCTTTTGGTTTGTTAGACCTTGAGGCTTCTCAGAGTTTGAACTCTGACAGCATCTAACTTAATATTATTCATCTTCAAGAACTAGTTTAGGCGTATGCCCTGGTTATATATAGTTCCTCCGCGTTTCTTCCCCGCTTCTGTGGCCTGTGGCTTCTCCATAACAAAAGGGACCCTCCGCTGAGGGCGGAGGATCCAAGTTGTTGTTGGCTGTAGAAAGGAGGCCTCTGGCTTCTGACCCTTCCAAATGGTCATGTGATGAGTCAGTGTTTCTATTATTCTCCCAAAGGTCCACTCGTGCAGAGGCCTGGAGTGAGTAGCTCATCAGCGCCTACATGGAAAGGAGCCATTCCAGCTGGCTGTAGCAAAGCTCCAAGGGCAACCTTTCACCCCCGGAGAGGTGATTAACGGTTTTTAAGAGAGGATGTGGGAATGTGGCAGAATGTCAGTTTCCAGAGGATTGCTGGAATTCAATCCTGACTGAATATACTCAAGATTATAGGAAACAAACAAACTGCAAGGAAGGACTCTATGGCTCCCAAAGCCCAGGCTGAAGCCACGGATAGTAATAACCTTCTACTCACTGAGGTCTCCATGCTGCAGGTCGGACCACAAAAAAGCACCAGAATAATCATCCTACCACATGCTCTTTCTGATCTTAGCACCTTATAGTCAATCCTCCAACTAGGATTAACATTTTAAAATAATCACAATGTGGAGACTGTTCGTTGCTTTGCTGCCTCATTAAAGTTGGTCTCTGGCATGGGGGCGAGCCTTTTCAATTCAAACCATGACTTGAAGAATTCAAATCACAGTATTGAGTTTCAAGTTCAAACTGTGGTTTTTGAGAGATGCTGAGGATTTTTTCCCCTTAAGACCCTTAGCTCCCACCCTCAGAAATTCCAGAAAAGGGGGAAAGAACAGTAATGAAACACAAGGAATAAAAAATAAAATAAATACAAGGAACGCTTCTAAGGAAGGAAGCTTATTCCAGAAGACCCCCAAAGCAGAGGTGCTTCCTTGCCCTTTCTCCTTTAAGCTAGAATCTCTCTCTCTCAAAACCACAGTTTGAACTTGAAACCACAATTTTCCTGACACTGTATCAAAGGCTGATTTTAAAGGAGCCTGCCAATATGCCTAGGATCAACCCTACTCTCCGCTGCTGGGACAGAGCAGCCTTTATTCCCACTGGATCACTGGTGGAAATGTGGGTGCAGGCACTCTGACCCACTGAGCTTGAAAGAAGTCAGGCTCTGTTTGCTGTACAGAAGGGTGAACCCCAAATGTGTCCTACTCCTGTATTTTCAAACCAAAGGCGCCAAAGGTTTACTTGATTAAACCAGAGGAAATAAAATCAGACTCCAAAGGGCATGTGGCAACAGGAAGCTGAGAGATGCATGAAGAGCTACTTGCCCCAGCCAAGGAGCAGCGCCTGGGAGCTAGTTGGCCAGACACTGTATACACACCTAAAATGACATAAGGAAAGGCAGCCCAAGCAACTCCCAGGCTCGCCAGGTCACTAACAGAGGCAACTGGGAATCATATGGTGGCTACAGAGTCAACAGCACCCAAAGACCACTGAATTTTAAAAATTACCCCTGGGATCCCACCAAAAATGATTACGTGGCAAAGGAGACACAGAGGTCACTTCACTACTCAAGAGGAGCTGTTGTGGCAGCAAAGTGCCTTGCAGCCACTGCCCTAAAGGAGGGAGACAATGGTGCCCTGAATTAGGCGTCGTGTGACTGGGATGCTGGGGAGTTGGGCAGCAAGAAGGAAAGTGGAAGCAAATGGATCTTTCTTCTTAGATTCTACTTTATTTGGTAAAACTCAGAAACTAACAACCAATTCACCGTCCCCACTTCCTTCTCCCTGAAGAAGGCAGTTCCCCAGAGACAAAAAGGCTGTGGCGGTTTGGGTATCACCCACCATCTTCAGGTTTCAGACTCGGGCAGCTCATGGCCTGGTGGTCAGGCCTCCAGACCCAAAGCTCTCAGGCAAGACAGAAAGCAAAAGGAAGCTCTCACTTCAGAGACAATGAACCCGTCCCGCCCCCTCTTCCCCCTTACCCACAGCCTCCCTGCACCCCCAATCTAAATAAAAAGATAGCAGAGGACAACATATGAGTGTGATACACACACCACACACACACACACACACACACACACACACACACACAGCTTCCTTTCAGCCCAAGAGCTGCAAAATCCCTCCCTGGAAGGAGGACAACTGGCAACACCAATCAAGACTTGGTGGTCCAAAGTGATGGTTGGAATCCTCTGAGACTGGTAAAAATCCAGGGAGAAAATATTCCACCTTCACCCCATTCCCAGGTCTCCAGTGAACTGGTTTTAGTTCAAAGAAATCCCCATTTCCACACAGGTACTGTGGCTTCTGGGACAGCTGGCTCAGGGAAAGGTTTCCCATGGCCAAGAAGACAATGGTGGGGGAGGGGAGCAGGGCAGAGAGCAAAGCCTTCGGGAAGGGCCTGGAAAGGGGATCCCAGCCCTGGGCTAATGGATCCGTGTCAGCTCCTCCACAACTTTGATCAGGTCGTCCGCAGTGGCCTCTCGCTTCATCCCGCTGCCATCATCATACTGCAAGGAGGAAAGGGGAGCGGTGTGAGGGCCACAAGGCTACTCTTCCCTCCCCAGGGAAAGGGGACAGTCAGGAAGAGGCACCTGGCTCCAATGCCACGGCAAGAAGGAAGGTCTCTTCAGAAACCCATACCCCTCTTCTGAAAGGTTCAAGTCAGCAAGACCTACTTACTGACAGCAAAGCTGGCTCAGAGGCTACCATCTGGCATACATTTCTCCCCCTCCCAGGATGTTCCCCAGAGGCACCATCTCCAGTTAGCAAAATCCCAAAACTCCACATTGTGGAAATTTCTCTTCCCTGCAGGATCCTGACCTGATCCAAGAGCCTCCCATCTGTGAGTTGCCAGAGATCCCGCACATGCCTGAACATGCCCTTGCTGCTCCAGCACAGAGGTCACATGCGTAAAGTTCCTAGTACAGTGCCATGACCCTTGGCTACATTCCTTTGCCCTCAGACTCCACCTTCCCACAGGGGAAGGAAACAACTTAGAAAGGGCCACCAGCATTTAAGGATCAAGGCAGGAGGCCCCCAGTGTTCTGAGACCCTACAGCACACCCGGCCTTGCCATGGACTTGTGTCACAGGTGTCGCGTCACAGGTGCAGGGCCAAGTACCACACAACTCACCTGAAGGTTTGCCACAACCTCCTGCATCTTGGGCCGGCTGATGTCCAGGAAACTCTCAATCAAGTCTCCATCAATGAAGCCCGTGGCTGGTTCTGTTTTTCGCTCAGTATGAAAGGATCTCCAGGTGGACGGGGGAGTTAAGGAATGTGTGAGATCTGCAAATAGCCTTACTCTCGGTCACCCCCACCTCTGCAAAGACCACAATCTACAGCAGTCATCAGATGAGAACAGGAAACATTTTCAAAAATCACATTGCTTTTTGGACAGTTTTGGAACTAAAAGACATTAGGTAAAATTATTATCCAAACTAAGGTTTCTCAACTGTTAATGTTTTTAAAGCTACAGATGAGACCCTCCTTAGCACAAAGCCTGGACATATGTGGACCATTTTCTACAAGCGCTCCAGGTAATCAGACATGCACACCGGGAAGAACCATGCTCCTAAGTCTAGCCTGGATCTTCACAGATGAATAAACTGAGGCTTAGTGAGACAAGAGGCATGCCATCAGTCCATCGCCTCCCTCCCAGGCTAGAGCAGGAGCCCTCCCACCTCCTGCTTGGGGAGGACCTTTTCCATCTCCTGGAACGAAAAAATGTCCAGCAATACTTGGATCCTGAGTGTCCCGAGGGGGCTGATCCCTGGGCTTCTGGAAGTTTCCAGCTTCTTCAGTCTTCCCCTTCTTCCACTTCAGTCTTCCCCCTCTCTCATGAGGATTCTCAGATACTGCTGTCCCCAACATCTCCCGAAGTATGCTCCTAAAGAAGTCATCTAAACTGCCTATTTGACATGTAAGGCCAGAAAGACCAAAAGCAGATATATTTCAAGAACACAAATATGTATTTCCAAGATGAACCAGGTAAACTGGATGGTAGGTAGTACATGGGGATTCACTATACTATTTTCTCTACTAGTCTTTGAATTTTTCCATGAGAAAACTGTATTAAAAAAACAGACAGGATCTCTGGGTGGCGCAGCGGTTTGGCGCCTGCCTTTGGCCCAGGGCGCGATCCTGGAGACCCGGGATCGAATCCCACGTCGGGCTCCTGGTGCATGGAGCCTGCTTCTCCCTCTGCCTGTGTCTCTGCCTCTCTCTCTCTCTCTCTCTCTGTGACTATCATGAATAAATAAATAAAATCTTTAAAAAAGAAAAGAAAAGAAAAATAAAAATAAAAAAACAGAACCAAATACATTTCCTAAGTGGATAGCAGTTTCCAGAAGCAGCTGAGGATAATGCGTCAGTCTACCTGTGCTGGGACATGCCTCTGGGAAGGATATAAAGAGTGCTCAATCTTGCCCACACTCTTGATGACTTTATTGAGTCGATTCTGCATATCCAACAGGAGGTTGTACCAGCTCTCTGACAGCGAGGTCACCAGCCCTGAAGAAGCAAAGGGAGCCGGGAGCTACAGAACACGCAGAGCCCACAGCAAGCATCTTCTACCAAGGGCAGCCCAGGAAAGCAGCACGAGGAAGGACGACCTTGTGGCAGCCTCTGCTAGTGAACTCCTAGGTGGTGTCCAACTGCTCTTCCTCACCCCTCAGAATGGTGGCCCCCTAGGAAAGGGGCCCGTGTGGGAGTGCACCCTGCAGGGGCTAGCCTTACCAATCATGCCATTGACTGTGCCAAAGAGCACCGAGCCCTGTGTAGGAGTGGAAGTCTCGCCCAGATTCTGCATGACCAGAGAGCCATGGCAAAAGACGTTGACAAATTCACCCAGATGGAAGAGACCGACCTCCTGGAGGTGTTGCCGCTCCTCATCAGTGGTGGCAGCACTGAAAGGCAGTGGGAGAAACTCATTCCCTGCACCTCCTGTCCCCACCGGTGGACACTGTGTGCTCAGCCTCTCTGGTGAGTTCACAGTGGCAGAGCCGGTCTGAGAGGCTGCCTGTTGTGGCTTTGATTCCCTTGTGAAAGAATTCTACCTCGTGAAGAGGAGCACCGATGCCTGAAAGAGCACCCAATCAACTGAAAGAGGACACATCACCAGACCCAGGGGTGCCACCTCCTCCACACTATTCCCAAAGCCACCACTCACCTATCCTTCTGACACACAAACAAGTTAAAGGCATTTTCAGCCCCCAGGAAATTGTCATCATCCAAGATTTCAACAGCACTCATCCAGTTGGGATTGAAGTCTCGAGCAATCTTAAAATAGATAAGGTATAACAAGAAAATATATTCAGCAGTTACACGGAAGCCAGTTCTGGGACCGTCTTTTGGCCAAGGCTGAGAGCCTGCCCTGCAGACGATGCAGCTCTGTGTTTTACAACTGCCACTCTAAAGGGATTCTACCCCCAATCTCTGGCCAAAACATCCCATTTGGTTGTAACTGACCAGAAATGGAGCCTACTCAAATTCAAGTTGAGGGGAAGGAGGTCTCTGAAAATACCTAATCAATGCAGAATGTACACCCCAGGGAAAACCTTCTGCCCCCACTGGACTTGATTACCCCCATCACCAGAGAAACACTTGCAGGGGCCAGATCCTAAATGAGAGGTCTGCTCCCGTCCCCCAAATACCTCTTCAAAGTTCCCCTCCATGGGCTTGTAGGCAAGCAGCAGCACCGATCGCATCAGGTCACCCACCAGGATGAAGTCGCCCTTGGTCTTCAGGTAGAGGGCCATGATATTGTTGTAATGATTGCACTCAGTGCGAAGCTCCTTTTCTGTTGTCCACTCATAAAGCCGAACCTGGGAAGGACATCTTGTTTCTCTCAACCTGAGGGGCCCAAACTCTCGGACTGACCACTGTCCCCCTCCTCCACCCTCCATCTGCAGCACCATTTATCAAGGGGCACCATGGGATGTGATATGGTTTGCTGTGGTATTTGCATAAACATTTTTTATTTCAGTATTATATATTTACGAAATACGAAAATAGAGCGAGCACATCAAAACAATAATACAAAGTTTTCCTTTACATAAAAATATGAGTCAGTGTAAAGAAAAATGCTAAGTAATAAACAGTGATGCTAAGGACATAACAACAAAAGATGGTCTTCTCATGACTGAAGGGTGATAACTGACCAGAAATATTTCTGGAAAAAGAAGATCCATCTCCAGTTTCCTGATCACAAAGGAACAAGATGGCCTCCCAACAAACCATTTTTTCTGAACCCTTCTGAAAACATACATTTCCAGAACATTCTGATGTGAACGCAACAAGAAGAGAAAATGGAATGGAAAGTCCAACAGATACACTGTCAAATAACTAAAGGACTCTTCAAGCGTTAGTCTGTGGCTGCCCAAGGGCTTTTGTCCTCCTTCTGTCTTCTCCACTGCAATGTTTCTTCAGTTACGACCATACTTCCAAACAAACGCAGATGCTTTACAATTAGCATACAGATGAACGGATATTTGGCACAACCCAGTCAGAAAAAGAGAGACTCAACTCCCTGGAGAAGCCTCCACTGGCAGACCCTTCAGGATCCCGGTGGTCCCATCCCTGGCTTCTGCACACACAAGAACTCATGGGCAGAATATATTAAGCCATGATTTCTCGGGGTTGTGTAAAGAACCTGACCTCCAAGATTTATGCATGACAATTACATTGACCACCACACCCCCACTGGCAGGGTCAGGGGTGCCTAGAGCACCCCATATTTGTTAAGCCCAGACTAACAGAGGAAGGAAAATGGGGCCAAATGTTCCATGTGCTACTGGCTACACCCCCTACCCTTCCACTCCACACTCCCAGTCTCCCAACCTGCTGTGAAGACAGTCAAGGCTAAGGTAAGACATCATCAAAACCCAAGATGCCCATTCTTAACCCAACAGGCTCTACATGACTGCTGTCTAATATGGGAGCCATTAACCACATGTGGCTACAAAACACCAGAAATGTGGGGTGCCTGGGTGGATCAGTCACTTAAGCATCTGACTCTTGATTTCCACTCAGGTCATGATCTCAGGTAGTGGGATGGAGCCCTGCATCAGGCTCTGCACTCAGCAGGAAGTCAGCTAGAGATTCGCTCTCTCTGTCTCCTCTCTCCCCCTCCTCCTCCCCTTCCCCCAGCACACACTCTCTCTCAAATAAATGAATCACATATCACATCCCATGGTGCCCTTTGATATATGGTGCTGCAGATGGAGGGTGTATATATATATATATATATATATATATATATATATATATATATATATATATACACACACACACATACATATAAAATAAATAAATAAAAGGGGGTGCCTGGCTGGCAGTCAATTGAGCATCTAATTCTCGGTTTTGGTTCAGGTCGTGATCTCAGGATCGTGGGACTGATGATCCCCATGTTGGGCTCTGTGCTCGGCAGAGTCTGCTTGGGATTCTCTCTCCCTCTGCCCCCTCCTGCTCATGTGTGTGCACACATGCTCTCTCTCTCTCTCTAAAATAATAAATCTTAAAAAAAACCCAAGAAAACAAAAAACACACTCGAAATGGGCCTAGCCCAGATTGAGCATACTTTTGAGTGTAAAATATAAATCAGATTTTAAGGTCTTTGTATGAAATACATTCACAAAATATCTTCTAATAATTTTTATATAAATCACATATTGAAATAATAGTTTAGATATATCGGGCTACATAAAATACATTCCTAAAGAATGTATTTATATATTCCATAAAATACATTCCTCATTTAACTTCATCTGCTTTTTACTTTCATTCACATGGCAATAACAAAGTCCAAAATCACACCTGTGGCTCCTATGGTATTTCCTTTAGACAGCAATGGCCTAAACACCTGCTATCCTACCTCGTACCCGACCCCTCCAACTCCTGCCCACGAGCTCTGACCCCCCTGGCGCACAGTCACCGGGCAGCCTCTCCTCTGGCCATCCCCTTTCTCTAACTCAAGGGTGGCTTTTTCACAAGGACTCCAAGCCATCTCCCTCAGCCTCCCACTACGGCTGGGACTGGGGGACAGACGTCCTCCCTGCAATTCCTGCCAGCCCTTTCTCACTTCCATCCTGCCTCCTCCCTAAAATACCAGTCCCGAAGCTCACTCTACCAGACTCTGCCAGCACCACCAAGTCTGGAGCAGCCATGCACACCCTCACCCAACATTCTCTCCAAACAACCTCTTGTAATTCTTGGTGACTTCTACATTCAGAGAAGACCCAATACTGACCTCTTTCCGTTCTTGACCCCCTTCTCCCCACATTATCTTGTCCAACTAGTGGTCACCCCTCAGAGCCTGTCACTAAAAACAACTCCAGAATCTTGTGTCCTCAGTTTCACTGTTTCTCAGATGCCCCGAGTCCCTCAGCATAAACTTTGAAGATTCTCGACCCCATTGCCCACTCTCCCTTGATCCTGCTCACCAAACATAACCCAACTCTGGCATAAGTCTAGTCTTCAACAACAGCTAAGGAAAAACAATGGGAGCCCGATGACTGGTCTCACTTGAACTTCGAGACCACTCATGACAGGGAGTTCCTCAGACTTCCCAGTAACTGGATACTCTCCTGGTCTGTTACACTCCAGGTCCTGAAACAAGAAGCCATACCTCCTCAAACCTCTACTACCTCCACTTCTACCCTTCCTCTCAGCTTCCTCCCAGAGGACGGACACAACCAATAGAGGACCTCCGGTGCTTTCACCATCTGCGGCCCACACGGCGTAGAGGGTCCCCCCTCTCATAGGTCTAGTCAAAAACACGGCTCCAGCCCCTCCTCTCTTATAGACCATTTTCATCAGCACAGAAACATAGTCGTATTTCCACACTCAAAAAACTAACAACGCCCGCCCCCTTCCCCCTCACCCCCCCGCTGCCCTGCAATCACCAAGACTCTTCTTCACTGCAAAACTTGCCAAGAGCATTTTCTAGTTTTCTAATGCTAGCAGCCCTCTCCTCGCAGTCCTGGTCAAACCCTCTTCTATCAGCCTCCCATTCTACCGCTCAAGCAAAGGAGCGCTGGTCCAGGGCAGTATCACCTTCCCTGTTGCTAAAACCAGCGGCCAACTCCAATCCTTAGATTACCTTCTGGCAGCATTTGCCATCTACCGATTCCCTCCTACCTGATAATGCTTTCTTTCCGTAGCTTCCAGTTTTCTCTCTTGGTCCTTTTCACTCATCACCATTCTGTCATCTTCCTCATCACTCCACCAGGACTCAGCCTTCCCATCTTTCCCTCTCAGTGCGTGGGTGAGCTTATGGCACCCCATCCAGACTGGTGGCTTTAAATGCCATGTCATAACCAGTACCCGGCCATCCTCAGCCCAGCCCTTGCCTGGATTCCAGACCTCTCACCCAGCAACCATCCTGACATCTTCACTAACCCTGACTACTGAAACTACTGACACATGTCCAAAATCAGGCCTCTGATTTCCCTACTGACACATAGTAAGAAAAATATATTTGAGGATGTCTGGGTGGCTCAGTGGTGGAGCATCTGACTTTGGCTCAGGTGGTGATCCTGGGATCGAGTCTCTCTCCCTCCCTCTCTCTCTCTCTCACACACACACACACACACACACACACAAATTTGGTCTCTGCCCCACTTCTTGACTCAGGGCTCCTAAAACCCTTGTAACTTCCTAGGTGTGAACAGTATTTTACACTGAGCTCCTAAATCCTCCAGAATTTCCTGGGTGCTAGGAGTCCTTTATTCTGATGAGGTGGATCTTGGTGGTTCCTGGATAGTTCAGGACATGGGCTAGTCACCGTGACGAGAAGCCTAGACCTGTATGCCCTCCTCCCCAATCCTCTGGGGAAGGGAGAGGCTAGAGCTTCAGTTAGTGGTTGATCATGCTGGGGCACCTGGGTGGCTCAATGGGTTGGGCATCTGCCTTTGTATCAGGGGTCTGAGGATCGAGTCCTGCCTCAGGCTCTGCTCAGTGGAGAGTTTGCTTCTCCCTCTTCCTCTGTGCATGCTCTCTCTCTCTCTCTCACAGATCGATCAATCGATCGATCATGCCTTGGTGATGGAACCTCCATAAAAATCCATCAAGTACAGGTTCAGAGAGCTCTCGAGTTGGGAGGATGGCATACATCAACTCCACAAGGAAAGAAGCTCCTGTACTCAGGACCCCTGTGGACCATGCTCTTATGTTCATCTGGCTCTGTGTATCCTTTATGATAAGCCAGTAAATATAAGTAAACATTTCCTTGAGTTCCATGAGCTGTTTCATCAAGTATCAAACTTGAGAGGAGGCTGTGGGAACCCAACTTTGTAGCCATGTTGGACAGAACTTTGGGTACCCTGGAGCCCCAGTGCTGGGGATAATGTCTGAAATGAGGACAGTCTCGTGGGACTGAGCACATAAGCTGTGACATCTGACAGCAGCTCCGGGTAGCCAGGGTCAGAACTGAATCACGACAGCACAGTTGCTGTCTTGAGTCAGAAAACTGGTTGGTGTGGGGATAAAAACCCTACACATATGGTGTCATAGTGTTGAGTAAAGAAACATTTCTCTTCACCATCCAAACCCACTCTATTCAGTCTCACCCTGTCAATAAATGGCCATGCCACCCACCCTTCCTGTTGCTCATGCCAAAAGTCTTGGCCCTTTATTCCCCCCAACACACAGGTCATCTTCCATGCAGCATCATAGCCTCTCCGTGTTCACCTCTTCCATCAGCAATCAGCAACCTCCTCCCCGCAACAAGAGGCTGTTGTCTCCATTACCACTACAGCCTCACAGATGTCATCACTCCTGTCCTTGGGCCCCTCCAGCCTTTTCCAAGGTGTAAAGTGATCTTTCCAAGACCAATGTCCAATCACATCCAAATATTTGCTCAAATCCTCCAGAAATTTCCAACATTCTCAGAGTAAAACTGAAAAGTCCTTAAACAGCCTGTGCATTCGATCCCCTGGCTGCTCCTGATTGACCTCTCTGCATCCTCTGGCTCACTCTCACCTCCGACTCCTTGCACTTGGCTTCTCCCAGACACAGGCATGGCTTATCCCTCACTTCCCTCAGGAACCTGCCTGGAGGTCACTGTATCAGCAGAAGCCTCGACCCTGTGATCAAACAACCATCTCCTCCTCCCACCCCATGCTCCTTTTGACACTCCTCCAGTCCCTGTCCCATTTTTATTTTTCACCATCTTTAAAACATATATGTACTATCTGCTCATAAGCCCCAAAGGGCAGCTCTTTGTCCATTTTGTCCACTGCTCTATCTCAACACCGAAATATGCCCAGCCCACAAGTGTTCAACAAATAGGTTGTGAATAAAAACAGCTACCGAAAGTCTTGACTTAATTGATGCTTTCTCACTCGCATACTTCTCAGCACCTTGAACAACCCATGATGCACTGGGGGACTCCAAGAGGGGACACAGGACACAATATTTCCCAAATGTACTTGACTACAAAACTGTTTAAAACTTTTTTGCAAGGGAGGAGGAATCACGGCAGAAGAGAAGCAGACTATTCCACAGGATCAGTATTCTGGGGATATACATAGGATAACGCAGTTTGGCTCACCTTGTTCCATAAGGATGAAATAGTCCCCTGTCACCACACATTTCGGAGTGGTTCTCACCCTTTCCTCAATATCCACAGCACTTAGGATCTGATATGCAAGGGGGCTTCCCATAACGGAGACTAACACCTGAGCCAACCTGAGTTCCTCCCTGGACTCCTAGTTCCACCTCCCATTCCCAATACTCTGTCATTCTTAAAATCTGTCGCATACCCAGCCTCAGAGAACATAAAGGGGACATGCTCTGTAGACGATGGTGTGCAACCTAGGGTGTGATACCAAGTGGTGTGGGCCTCACCGTGCTGTTGATGCTGGCTAACAGCTTCCCATTAAATTCCACCATAGAGTACACAGCTCCTTTCACTTCCTTCTCGGCCACAGTCTGTAGCTTTCCTAAAGGGAGAAAGACAGACTCTGAGACTCCTTTCTTAACTCATCCAAAGAATCCTGATTCCCCCTGGCTCGAATTCCTGCTCCCAAACCACACATCAGAATTCAGGAAATGGAGTCAGTGTCCACTGGGGTTAGCCACCACCACAACTGTGAGCCCCAACATGATGTGCAGGGACTGCAGACTGTGCCTAAGATCTGCCTGCCCCCCCAAAACTGTTGATCCAAAGTCCAAGATGGAGACCAACTCTCATCTTGGCCATCTGAGCTGAGGTTTTTGGCTTGATAGCGAGTCTTTAGAACCATCTTATGTGGGGGAGATGAGAAGAGATGGATAAATGAACACGAAGCGCTAATACTGAGCAACCAAGGGGAAAGCAAATCTAGGACTCCTCTTATCTTGGCGACTAGACTTTCTTACTTATAGTTTACATCTCCCCTCATCTGCCTTTCAAAGAGTAGAAAAAGAAGAAGCACAAGCCAAATTTTACTTGTGTGTCTGCTCACTCCCCTCCCCCAAAATTTATTCCAACCATCAGCAGCCTGAGTGAAAGGAACAAAAGTGCTCAGGTCGTAGCAACTAACCCAAGCTCTTCTGCTGCTTAACTAAGCAAGCTCTGAAACCAAAATGGTTACTTTCCCAGAATTTTAAATCTCTCAATAGCTGGGGACTGTGCCCACTCACCGTCAGAATACTGAAAGACCACAATTCGACCTTGCTTGGGCTCTGCCTCTTCGGGATACACCATGGCTGTGCCCACAATGAAGTACGTGTTGGGGTCTTTGCCCAGCTTGCAGGAGACCAGGCTTAGAGCATACTCATTCTGCAGAAACTGGTGGGCATGAAGCACTGGAAGGAGAGCCAGAGAACATGACTAGCTGCTACTGATCCCCACACATGTGACCCTGTACTCCAGGGGGGCCCCAGCTTGGGTCCACGCACAGTGTCCAGCTCCTGTTCTTCCTATCTCCTCGGCCTGTCCATCCCTCACCAGCCTGTGCTGACAGGAGGCGGCCCAGCACCCTGGATTCCTGGCCAATCCAGAGGCCCCACCCCTCCTTTCTTCTCCTCCTAGAATGGTCTACCACAAGGTCTATCAAACTGTGGAATCGATCAGAGCCCAGAATAGACTGGTTCAGGGAGGACATAGGCACAAAATGACAGAAAAAGCTCATCTGTACCTTCAAAGGTATGCTGGTCAATGATGAGGAGATTGTGCACTTCCACCTCTTCTCCAAAGGAGGTCTCATGCGGTGCTGTGCTGCTGGAGAATAGCTTGCTGGAGCTGACGCTGCTGGACAGGGCCTGAGAACAGAGAACACACAGTCCCTTTCAAAAGCAGACCAGGCACTGGAAGCATCCAGGTGATGGGGTCAGCCAGGATCAGGGAACAGAAGCCGAGTCTGAATGAGGAAAACTGAAGGTTGGCAGCTCAAGTGGAACCTGAAGAACAGAGAGCTCTGGAGGAGAAGGTTCAGGGATGGAGGATATGGAGCCAAATTCCGTATAAAATTGACACAGCAGTCCAAAACAGAACAATCTAATGGTTACTAATTACCATTAAAACAGTGATGCCAACTCAATCAAACCAAGCTAATGAGGAACTAAGGTAACCTAATAAGGGGAGAGACTCCGTATCTCTCAACGGAAAGAGCAGGGTGCACATGAAATAGAAAGGTGTAAGAATCATATAACCTGGATTAAGGAAAGAAGTCTCACCACAGATATTTAGGAGCAAGAAAAGCATAGAATATGTAATGTAAGACAATCAGCTAATACCTCCAAGGAGTCTATTACATGGGGCTGGAAATTGTCCTACTATCCTCTGTATTTCACAAATGAGAATTTTAAAGTTTAGATTTACCCAAGGTCACACAGGCAGCGATAAACCTTGAAGCCAGTTCTGTCAGACTCCAAATCTCACTTCTTACCTATTATGCTATGCTGTCCCCAATTATGCACATCCCACAAAGTATCCAAATTGATGATGAAAGAGAATTATTCATCCTGCAAGGAAGGCTACAGAGTAGCAGAATCACTGACCACCACACTTATCCCCAGTTCTTTCCCCAACGCTCCGAGGGGGCCAAATCCAGCTCACTACCTGTGTTCACACTGGAACCCAACTACCTACCTGCTGTCTGTGGCTGTTTCTTTCATGGCACACTGGAGTAGTTGCTCCCTATGGTTGACAATGCTATACATATTACATGATCCTTTCCAGAAAAGTTTGTCAGCCCTGCTCTAATGCTATCTTTCTCTGTCCGTGCCCTCACCTGGGTGCTAGCACTGGGCCTCAGGGCCGTTGTGCCGCCACTTGTGTCTTGGACTTCGATCCGGCTGGAGAGGACCCCAAAGCACTGGGACACTTCCTGATAGCAGATCTTCCTGGAGAACAAGTGCAGACAGTGCCTCTGAGAACAGGTCTGAGAGGGGAAGCACCCCACACCAACAACCAGATCACTGTGTTCTGCGGCCCTCCTGCCCTGGCCCCCCGACCCTGGCCCTCACCTTGGAGACTCATAGAGGGGAACTGTGCGGATGTGCAGTTTCTGGATCTCGTCGATGGTGCCAATGGTGAGAGTGCTGTTGTTGGCCAGTGCCAGGCTGGAAAGAAGGGTCTAGGTTTAGACTGAGTAGACCCAAGAAAAGAAAGGATACTACAAGGTAACTCCACAAGGGGAAGAAAAACAAGACATAATTACACTAGCTTCCTGCGGGCAATGGTTCTCCACCTGGACTCATGCTAAAAATCACCTGGGGAGACATGACATATTCCCACTGCCACCCCCATCTTATTTATTAACAGGTCCAGCTGAGGTTTTTAACTGCTCTCCATTTAATGCTCTTGTGTAGCATTTGAATCTAGAACAGAGATTCTCAAATTACCATTTGCATTAGAATCAGCAGGAGGGCTTATTAAAGCAGACAGCCAGCCCCTACCCCTCCAAGGTCTGAGTTTAACATTTCTTATCTTTTTTTTTTAAGGACCTTATTTATTTATTCATGAGAGACACACAGACAAAGACAGAGGGAGAAGAAGGCTCCCTGTGGGATCAAGCTGTGAGACAAAGGAGAGGCTCAACCACAGAGCCACCCAGGCATCTCCCTGAGTTTACATTTCTAATGAGTTCCCAACTAGTGCGGTGGCTGCAGGTGAGGGACCATACTTTGACCAAGTCTTGCTTTAGGGGAATGATCTCTAAGTCAGGAATTCTGAAACTTGACAACCCTTTGAATAACCTGGGAGGTTTTCTTGAAAATACAGATTCTATGGTCCAAACCCCAGATCTACTGAATCAGAATCTGAAAAGGATTCAAAAAAATATATACCTTTTAAAAAGTGTCCCAGGGATTTCTAATGGGTAGCCCAGATGTGAGAACCTCTGCTTTACGTTTCCCATCTCAGCTACTTACACTGATTTGACTTTTGGGAAAAGGCTAGAGGAGGGTTTGAGGAAAACACCATGATGTCCTCAATCAATGGCTCCTGTTAAAGAAAGGAAAAGAGGCTCACCTGTCAGGATACCCATCAGAGTTGAGGGGACACATGTAGTTGACCTCCTTGAGGTTGACATTGGAAAAGACCAACTTGTGGTTGCTGCTGTAGATGACAGTGGGGCGGTCAGAGCAAGCAAAGACGTTGGTGGTAGAAAGAGAACGGAAAGTCCTCAATACCGTGGGCTGTGTGCCCAGAGTCACCTTCTTACGGTCGCTCAACAGGCCTATAGAAAGAATGGCATCAGGAGAAAGAAGGAAGGAAAGGAAACAAGACAAACAGCTGGGTTGTGAAGGTTCAAAGCAGTACCCAAAGGCTACGGCAACTCTACACTCCTTACTTCTCCAAAAGCCCTCCATTCAAAGTGTTATTCTTACCTGTCTCAATGTTGAGCCCGAAGTAGAAAAGTGCCCCATCTCCCAAGGCACAAAGGAGATAGTGGCTACTCTCAAAAGTGGTCATCAGGATGGAGCGAGGAATGATCTCTGTGGGAAAGGGGCACATTAAGACTTGCTCCATTTTCTCATTCCAACCTTCAAAAGATCCTTACAAAACACCTACCTCCACCCAGCATCTCTTTGTGCAGCAGCTCAAAAGACGGCAGCTTCAAGATACGTGCAGAGATGTCAGTCCACAGGCCAATGGCACAAAGAGGGGACAGCCCATTGCTGTCTCCCAGCGGCGTGATGTCCAAGCAGGCCACTTCATGTTCCATCTCTGTGTGGCTGAACAAAGATGAATATGGCAGAGGAAGGACCCTAAGGATGAAAGAAGCCCCAGAGAATAGGAGAGGAAAAAAACAGCAGACAGATAAACACACACCTGATCTGTCGGAGCTCCTGAGGATGGATCTGCAAGTAGTAGAGGGCCCTTCCCACAGCTACTACCACCTGGCTGCTGTTGCAGGAGGCCACACTGATGTTCTTGCCCTGAGGCTCCTTCCACTCACTGACCAGAGCTTTGGGTTCCTGAGAGACCAATCTCACAGATGCTGAAGTGATCTAGAAAAAGAAGAGCAAGGTCTCCAAGCATCTGCTGGGATCCATACACTAGTGGGAAGGTGGTAAACAGTGCCCTAGTGGAGCCCTAAAAATAAACTACAGAAGTCCTCTCTGCCATATGTATTTTTTCCCTAAACTCCTGCAACGATTAGTTCTGATAGATGCCATTTTTAGTTGAAGCCCCAAATCAGACAAGCTGAAGGCTGCTTCCAACTTACCTACCTGCAACCAGAAAAAAAGCAACTTGTTTTATTCTGATTAAGTCTTGGGAGAGGTAGCAATGGAGGAAGACCCCATGACTACCAGTCTAGCAGTTTTTCTCAACCCAAAATTTAGTCCTCTAAAACAGCCAAGTTCTTTACTGTGCATGAACCATTAAAATTATTTAAACCTTGCAGGTGTCTGGCTGGCTTAGTCAGTGGCATGAGTGTGTAACTATTGAGCTCAAGGTCATGAAATCAAGCCCCATATTGGGTGAGGTGATTATTTAAAAATAAAACCTTGAAAAATAAAATTCTTTAGAAAAGGCTATGAAAATATCTTGAAATACACTTTAAAAAATCTATTTCATCACTGACATAAAACAAAAAGCTGACTGATGACACTGTAACATATGTATCAATTCATCTTAACCTATCAAAGCTGACCTCCTATTAATAATAGATACATGAACTGGAACCAGTCTTTAGGCTTTAGTTAGAAAAACTCGCAAAGCAATGAATCAGTATCTGGGCACCTCCCACACTTGGTCCACAAACCAAAATAACCTTCCCTCTGGCTTTTATCAAATCTACCACTGCTAAAAGGAAGACCGAAGTGGATAAAAAGACGGAAAGAAAGTGCCATACCTGACACTGGCAAACATGGACTTTGGCCACAGTTAAGAAAAGTCAAGAGTTGAGGAGGGTATGCAGAAGTGAAGAATGCCAGGGGTCATTCCAAACTAAAATCAACCGGAGGTGGGCATGGTGCTCAGAAATCATGGCTAACAAGTGTCAAAAGGATATGTGACCCCATACTGCATATACAGATTTAAAGCAAATTCAAAACAAAGTAAGAGCTCTGGTTCTAATAATTTATGTGAAAATGCTGTCAATAGTCAAATATGGATGGGAGCACTAGGCCTAAAGAGGTATATATTATTACAAGGTAAGAAAAGTGTCTCAGAAAATAGAGCATGGTTAGTGCTAAAATGATAAACCAAAACCATAAAAAATATTATGATCCCAGTCTGTAAGAGAATGTGAATAAATACAACATATGTATATTTGTACAAAAAAAAAAAAGATAAAAGGAATAACTCCAAAGTTAAGAGCTGTTGTCTTCTCTGAGTGGTGGGTTATTGGGTAATTTTAACTTTTTTTTCTCTAGGATTTGTTACTTTCAGAGGCATAAGAATGGACTGTTGTGAGGCACCTGGGTGGCTCAGCGGTTGAGCATCTGCCTTTGGCTCAGGGCGTGATCTCAGGGCCTGGGATCAAGTCCCACATCGGGCTCCCCACAGGAAGCCTGCTTCTCCCTCTGCCTGTGTCTCTTCCTCTCTCGGTCTCTCACCGAGAATAAATAAATAAAATCTTAAAATAAATAAATAAATAAATCTTAAAAAAAAAAAAAAAAAAGGAACTCATAAAATCCTGCAGTGCTCTATACTGCACTCTAGATCAAATTCAAGTCCATGGGGCTTGCCCCATTCTCAGTTACTACCTGGATGAGTTGTTGATGAGCCACGTTGCCACAGAAGAAAGTCTGCTGATCATCCACAAAACCCATCAGTTCGGTTTCTTCCACTTCCTCTCCGTTTAACATGAGGACTCTGCAGGAGGAGGGAAGACTGGGTCAGCCAGACCTGCTCTCCCACCTTGCAACCTTGACAGGAGCATCTGGAGTAGGCGCCAGACTCACCCTTACCTTGTCTGGCCCACAAAAGAGAGCACCAAAGTGTCATCAGTCTCCCGGTTTGGGTCAGACCGCAGTGGCCACAGACCTGGAACAAAGATCAAGGATAAAGATGCAGAGCAGAGCCCAACACTCGGGTTGCCACATCTAAAGAAAGGCAGCCTGGCCTCAAGAAGGAGCAGGAACTTTGTGGAGTCCACACTGAAGCTAAAAGAGCCACTCTCTTCTTTCCTGGCTTTAAGATTCCGAAGAAACTATTTTTAAAACTGTTTTGAGCTTAATATTTTAAAGTTTTTCCTTTGATTCCAGATAGGATGATAACATTTCTAGGACTAAAAAACAAAATTTATCTTTAAAATGTGTACATAGAAGTTTCACTCCAGGAAACCCATCCCCCAAATAAGTCATCAATAGTCTCTTGTTCAGGGCAGCCCTGGTGGCGCAGCGGTTTTAGCGCCGCCTGCAGCCTGGGGTATGATTCTGGAGATCTGGGATCAAGTCCCACGTCAGGTTCCCTGCATGGAGCCTGCTTCTCCCTCTGCCTGTGTCCCAGCCATTCTCTATCTCTCTCAATCAATCAATCAATCAATCAATCAATCAAATCGAAAAAAAAAAAAAAAAAGGAAAAAAATAGTCTCTTGTTCATTCTTCAAAAAAAATTTTTTTTAATTTAAAGAATTTGGTAATCATTGTTTTACAAGTACAAATATAGGGGCGGCTGGCTGGCTGAGTTGGTGGAGTGTGCATGTGTGTGGGTCCAAGCCCCATATAGTATTTAAAAATAAAATTTATAAAAGGTTACACAAGGACACACACATATAAATAAAACCTATCATATACTGTTCTGCACTACGCTTTTCCATTTTATACTAAAGCCCTTATCACAACAGTACCTTGTTTTTGACAGTGACACAGCATTTAATTGTACAGATGTACCAGTTTTAAGTCTCCACTGATGGGCACTTTTTCAGTATTTTGCATATAACGCCACAACAAATGATCTTGTATTTACATCACTCTGTCTATATGAAGGTCTATGGGATTGATGCTTAGAATTAGAAATGTCCATAAATCACTAACTTAAATGCAGGTGCAGTTTTGGCAGAGTTTACCAATGTCTGCTTATCTCCTCCCAGCCTCACCCACACAGTGTTGTCAAGCTTTTGGATTGGATTCTGGTCACCTAGTATATAAAGAATGGTATCACCATTTGCTTTTTACTTTTAAAGATTTTATTTATTCATGAGAGACACACAGAGAGGCAGAGACATAAGCAGAGGGAAAAGCAGGCTCCCTGCAGGGAGCCCGATCCAGGACTTGATCCCAGGATGCTGGGGTCACAACCTGAACAGGAGGCATACACTTAACCACTGAGCCACCCAGATGTCCCCCACTATTCAATTTTGGTTTTGGGGGTATTTTCGTTTTTTTTTTTTTTTTTTTTAAGATTTTATTTATTCATCAGAGACATAAGAGAGACCCCAGGATCAAGCCCTGAGCCAAAGGCAGACACTCAACCACTGAGGCACCCAGGCATCCCCACTATTCAATTTTTATTTGCATCTCCCTTAGTACAAGTGAGGCCTGTTACCTGTCTTTGCCAATTTGGGGGCAAGAATTTTGGTGATCATGGGATGCCTGGGGGGCTCAGTGGTTGAGCAGCTGCCTTTGTCTCAGGGAGTGATCTCGGAGTCTAGGGATCAAGTCCCACATCGGGCTCCCTGCATGGAGCCTGCTTCTCCCTCTGCCTGTGTCTCTGCCTCTCTCTCTGTATCTCTCATGAATAAATAAAATCTTTAAAAATTAAAAACAAATTTTTGGTGATCTTCTTTATAGAAATGTTTCAACATTAGGGAAACGAGGCCTTTGTCTATAAGATGGACTACAAACATTTTTATCTGGATTGCCATTTCTTATACTTAGCTTTGAGCATTTTGTTTTTGCCGTGCAGAAGTCTTATGTTGTTGAATTAATTAATCTTTTCCTTTGCTTCTGTGCTTTTTGAGTCATAGTTTAAAAGGCCTTCCCAAAAAAAAAAAAAAAAAAAAAGGCCTTCCCCATTCTAAAATTATAAAGGGGGGGCATCTAGGTGGCTCAGTCAGTTAAGTATCTGCCTTCAGCTCAGGTCATGATCCAGGGGTCCTGGGATCGAGCCTCACATCAGGCTTCTTGCTCAGCAGGGAGCTACAGCTCCCCCTGCTTAAGCACGTGCATGCTCTTTCTCTCTGTCAAATAAATAAAATATTTTTTTAAATAAATAAAATTATAAAGGAATTTGACAACTTTTTTACTTTCATATAACTTTTTTTTTTATTTTAAAGATTTTATTTATTTATTCATGAGAGACACAGAGAGAGAGAGGCAGAGACAGGCAGATATTGCAGCAGGCTCCATGCAGGGAGCCTGATGCAGGACTTGATCCCGGGACTCCAGGACCATGCCCTGGGCCGAAGGCAGGCACTAAACCGCTGAGCCATCCAAGGATCTCCATGTAACTTCCTTTTTATATTAAGTCTAATCCATTTGGATTCTAGCAAGGTATATAAAGTACAGTATGTATCCAAACTTATCTTTCCCAGTTGATAACTCGGAACACCATTTATTAAACAATTTATTTTTTTTTTAAATCATCTTTAGGGCAGCCCAGGTAGCTCAGCGGTTTAGCGCTGCCTTCAGCCCAGGGTGTGATCCTGGAGACCCGGGATCGAGTCCCACATCGGGCTCCCTGCATGGAGCCTGCTTTTCCCTCTGCCTGTGTCTCTGCCTCTCTCTTTCTGTGTGTCTCTCATGAATAAATAAAATCTTTAAAAATATAAAAATAAATAAATAAAAAATCATCTTTATCTCACTGAACTGAGATACTACCATCAGCATACACTAAATTCCCACAGGTCTATTTCAGGACTTGTTTTTTTAATTTCTGGATTTTAGAGTCTGCTCAAGCAAACTCTGCCTATTAGTGCACCAAAACTATACTTTAATTTACTAAGGTTTAAATGGTATGTTTTAGTATCTGGTAGGGCTAGTCCTGTCTCGCTGCTCCTTTTTAAGTCTTCCTGGCTTTTCTTGCTTCTTCCTTTTTCCATTTGGACTTCGGCTTATCTAGGTCAAGAAAAAAACCTCTTGATATTTTTATTGAGATACATTTAATACAAAAATAGGTCAAATAGAGATCACTTTATAATTTAATTTATAGGACCCTGATATAGTTTTCATTTGATCAAGTCTATCCTTTGAATTCTTAAGGAGTATTTTAAAGTTTTTCCTGTACAGGTTTTGCACATTTCTTGTTCAATTTATTCCTTGGTATTTTACCTTTTCATTACTATTGTAAATTGGCTCCTTCCCCTCCAACTATACCTTCTATTTTTTTCTTTTTTTTAAAGATTTATCTGAGAGAGTGAGAGAGAAAGCACAAACACCAGAGAATGGCACAGGGAGAAGGAGAAGCAGGCTCCTCACTGAGCAGGGAGTCAGACACGGGGCTGAATCCCATGATCATGACCTGAGCCAAAGGCAGACGCTTCACTGACTGAGCCACCCAGGGACCCCTTGATTGTACCCTCTAGCAGACTGTGTTTTCATATGAATGCTATTGATTTCAGTACATTAATTTTATACCTTGCTGCCTTAATAAACTGTCTAGTTTTCAGTCGATTCTCCTAGCTTTTGTACTTTTATGATCTCTTCCTAATTCATAACTCTCTATTTCTTTATTTACCTGTTCCTATCCTCTTATTACCTGATAGTCTAATAACTTTTTCCTTTTTTTTTTTAAGATTTTATTTATTCATGAAAGACACAGAGGAGAAAGAGAGGCAGAGACACAGGCAGAGGGAGAAGCAGGCTCCATGCAGGGAGCCGGACGTGGGTCTTGATCCCGGGTCTCCAGGATCATGTCCCGGGCCAAAGGCAGGCTCGAAACCACTGAGCCACCCAGGGATTCCCTAATAACTTTTTTTCTGATGTGCCTTCTATTTGTACCTATGATTTTGCTTTATGATTCAATCTGATCATTTTCTTGTAATAGGTGAGTTTAGCCCATTTATATTTACTGATACTTGCCAGATAGATCATACATTCATGCAGATGTTTGATAACAGTTCTGTCATATTACCTTGAGTCATGTCTACTATTTATACATAAAAATCTTTCACTGGGACGCCTGGGTAGCTCAGCGGTTGAGCGTCTGCCTTTGGCTCAGGGTGTGATCCTGGAGTCCTGGGGTCAAGGTCGCATCAGGCTTCCTGCATGGAGCCTGCTTCTCCCTCTGCCTATGTCTTTGTCTCTTTCTCTGTATCTTTCATGAATAAAATCTTAAAAAAAAAAACAAAACCTTTCACTATATAGTCTTTCTTTGATCTTTTTGATTAGTATAGCTCTCCTGGAATTTAGGTTTGTATTTTTGTTCCAGAAGTTACTACCTAAAAAAAATTTTAAAAAAGAAGTTACTACCTTTATACTTACACCTTTGTATGATATTCTATGATATTCTCAGTCTCCTCTTTTTTCAGGGATTCTATCAGTTCCCTTATAAAAATATTAGACTTAACTTACAAATGTTTCCTTTCCATGTCTCTACTCCTTATGCAATTTTGGTCAACAACATATTTTTTCAACTTTACTTGCTTGGCACCTTTTTAACTTTTTTAGAGATTTTATTTATTTATTCATGAAAGACACAGAGAGAGGCACAGACACAAGCAGAAGGAGAAGCATCCCTCCCCTGCAGGGAGCCCGATGTGGGACTGGATCTTGGGACCCTGCGATCATGACCTGAGCCAAAGACAGATGCTCAACCTCTGAGCCACCCAGGCATCCATTTGCACTTTTAAATATGTTTAAGCTTCTACCATTTATTTCTCATTGAGACTTTTTAAAAAATTCTTCATCTGACCTGCTTTCCTCTAAGCTCTCACTCATGTGCCTTTACAACACCTAATGAGGCCAAAAGCCAAGGTCACTTAAATAAGATTTGCATCCTATGTCTACCAAAAGGTTACCTTTGATGCCTGGTAAGTCAATGCTGGCATGCTCATGGATTCCGATTCCATTCCGGATGATCCGCAAGGAACCTTCCTTGAAAGCCCCAGAGCAAGTAACCAGCTGCAAGCAGAGAAAAGGTTTCTAAAAAACTACCTTCAGAGCCTGGGGCCATCATACTGATGCCTAGAAGATAAACGAGCTATACCTAAACCCAAGGACCCTTTCAGCAGAGCTAAGTTTGAGGAAGCCGACTCAACAGAGGCTGATTTCCAAGTCTCTCAAATTTACCAAGCAGATAGGACATCTAGTCCAAGAAGCAAAGAGCAACTACCACTGCTCCTAACAAGCAGGCTTCCATCCTTGAAACCTAGTCTACTAGAAAGATCACAGGATCTGGAATCGGACACACCTGCCACTTGGAGGTTATGTGACCTTGGACAAGTTACTTGATTTTTTCCTGCCCCCAAGCCCTCTCACTTCTTAAATGGTCAAGAATTCCTATCTAATTAGGGTATTCATGTGATCACAGATGATGTATATCAGTATCACAGGCCAAAAGATGCACTCAATAAAAGGCAGTTATCCTTGCATCACTGGGATTAATGAGTTATGCTCTTAAAAGTTATCTTCAGTGGGCATGCCCTACTCCAGACAGGCAAATCTTAGAGGACATGGTTTGAGTGGGTGTATCAACTATCCATTTCTGGGAATGATCTTCTTACCTGTCCCTGTCCCTGCCTCTCCAGGTCCACCACACACATATCCACAATGGGTCCTAAATTGGTAAAGGTTTCCATGGCCACTACATAGGAGCCTTGTTCATTGCTGTCAACATTGAGCTAAGAAGAAAAAAACAGTTAGTGCTGGAATGCTCCTAAGAGAGCCACCCTAAAGAGGTTATCATCCAAAAGAAACTCTCAATCCTTTTAGATCTGCCCTTCTTGTGCTCCACTGGATGCTTCAAGAAGGGGAATGCTGACTAAGGAACATGGTTGGCCTATAGGAGATCCACTCATTATTCAGGGATTTCTCATCTGTGAGTCCCATGGATTATTATTATTTTTTTTAAGATTTTAAAATTTATTTATTCATGAGAGACACAGAGAGAGGCAGAGACATAGGAAGAGGGAGAAGCAGGCTCCCTGTGGGGAACCCGATGTGGGACTCGATCCCAGGACCCCAGGATCACGACCTGAGCCAAAGACAGACACTCAACCCCTGAGCCACCCAGGTATCCCCCATGGATAGATTTCAAAGCAGCAGGTTGGAAATTAAAGCGTTCCCATGCGTTTTTTGGCAGGAAAGGTCCAAAGTTTTTGTCTTCTAGACGTGATCTGAAACATTAGACTATGGTCTACTTGAAGCTAGGAGTTGGGTCCCATTTATCACTGTATCCACTATGCCCAGCACCTTGCCTGGCACATCTATTGAATGAACTTTTAAGGCAAAGAGCTAGTCAGGGGAGGATGTGAAATCAGCCAAGAAGAAAGCTGCATAGTACAGATGTGGATGAACCGAAGAAATTCTGAGAGGCTCCAAACATAGGAGAAACTTAAGGAAGAAGCAGTGGAGGTGGCAAAGAAGCAGCCAGAAAAAAGAAAGTGTCTTCTCACCTTCACAAGCTGGGAGTCCCCAAGGCGAGACCCAACAAACACAACACCATTATCGAGGTATGTCAAGCATTCAGCAATAGAAGTCTAGAAGAGAGCCAATGGAATGAGAGACATTAGAACCGATACCCCATGACGCAAAAGCAAAATGTCCTACCACCTCGTGAACATCTGCTAAGAAAATGAACAACTGCAGCCATGAGTCCCAAAACGATTCTCCATTTCAAAACCTCAGTTCATACTAAACAAATGTTCCTAAATCTCTGAAGTTTGTGACTCCATTTACCACATCCTTACTGTCAGGAAGATCTATACTTTATCTTGTAGGTACCTGCTCCAAGTCATCATTTTAATCCCAATGGTTCCAGTCTCCTCAAAATAATTAGATACCTCTACAATTCACTGCATCATTCATAAACTTTGGGGGGAACTTCTTCCTGGAATTGAATATCAGCATTAGATTAATCTTTAATTCTGAATGGTATCCTTTTTATTTTTTTTTTTTTCTCTTCCTTTTTATACTTGAGATAGTGCTCAGCTGTCTGTGAAATTCTTTAACATCTAACTTATTCAAAATCCAACTTCCATAGCAGGACTGACCATTTGTTTGCTAGGTGCTAAGGAGTACAATTCCCAGTCTCACACTGCTCACATTGAGTCGCATTCCCAGACTCACATCTGGGGTCACTGGGCCCCTAGGAGAATGTAGCAGAGCAGGGACAATTCCTACCTCTCCGAGGAGCTCCACACGGAGATCTTTGAGGGTGACAGTGCCATCCATCTGTTCCTCCTTCTCCAAAAGCAGCATGAAGAGCCTTCCCTCCATGTCTCCCAGCAGATAGCGGGAACCATTGGGGTCCACACGATTGTGACACACAATTGTGCTTTGCTGCCAAGAGGGAAGACATGGTCATTATTATTATTATTATTATTTTTTAAAGATATTATTTATTTATTCATGATAGACATAGAGGGAGAAAGAGGCAGAGACATAGGCAGAGGGAGAAGCAGGCTCCATGCAGGAAGCCTGATGTGGGACTTGATCCCGGGACTCCAGGATCACACCCTGGGCTGAAGGCAGGCGCTAAACCGCTGAGCCACCCAGGGATCCCCAGACATGGTCATTAGACATTAAATCTACCACAACCAAAGAGCAAACCCTCGTGAACCACTCCCTTTACCAAACCTATCCATTTCACGAGCAAGGAATCCACTTAGCTAAGACTACCTGTGTGAAGTCAATTTATTCTGAAGACAACTTTCTGAGGAACTCAATATACCTTAAATGTTTATTTACATCATTTCACTGGAAAATGAAAATATATAGAAAGTAGGAAGCAGCTTGAAGTATTTATTGGACTATGGATACTAATTCAGATTTTGTTATTTATCCTCACTACTACTGATTACCTCCCACTGTTAATGTTACCATAGATTTTGTTACTTAGGCTTTAACTTAATCTTTTTATTAATTCTTAAAACTTGAAACGTTAAAGTTTAAAACTTTTATAACTAATTTTTTATGTCTATATAACTTATCGCTACATTATCTGCACATGACTTGAGCTCTGAAAACATTGAACAAAATTTGCAAAATTCTCCCCTCCTTCTTAAAAAGTTGCCCCAGTCAACGGAAAGGGTAAACCTACTTTCATTACTACTTCTTTCTCATAGTTAGCTAGCAAGCTATCAGTAAGCAAAACCAGGCCAATCTCTTTGTATTCCCAATGACCACCACAGTATCTTTCACACAGCAAACACTATGACAGACATCTTTAAGCGTCCCTTTGACAAATGAGGAGAAAGAGAGAAGCAGGGTAAGAACAAGGGTGAAAAACAGAGGAGGGAAAAGTAAAAGACCACTGCTCACCTTGATGATAGGAGGAGCAATTGCCAGGTATTTGTCACCATTGTGATAGGTGATTGATTCCTGTCCAATGATGATGGCCCCTCCGAAGGGCTCTGGGACTGCAGGAGGAAGGGCAGCATTAGAATGCTCAGCACTTTGGACCCGCCAAGCCCTACAGCAACAAGGGCACTAATCCAGCCAGCCATCTCTGAGGCAAACCTTCAGACAATTATAATTTTTTAAAAATACAGCAAAGTCCAGGGAACATGATAGCTTTAACTGAGATTGCTGGCTGAGAAATTTTAGGCTGGCATTATCTAACCTTAGTAGTATTTTAATTGTCACTCTGTTAGTGCTTCTGAGTTCCTAGGGATGAAGAGTCTTCTCTGTGCTCTTCCACCTGCATTCCTCCCCTTTTCTCTCCGAAACTTTGATCCTTTCCAACTCGAAGCTTTTATTTTTCTCCTTGTTCCTTAGCTTAATTTCCCCCATTATGAGGGCCACCATGTAGAAAAAGCAATTTTCACTTGAGAGTTTTAAAACTTCTCCCCTAGGTGAGCCACATAACATAATGTTGTGACGGGGATACAGGATAAGAAGCAAAGAGGCCTGGAGTCGGGCCAAGGCTTTGTCAATGAGGCACAGGCATGGGCAAGCCCCACAGGCCAGGCTTCCTCAACTGTGAAACAGTCAAGATTAGATAAGTTCTATAAGGCCGCTGCAGTTTTTAAATGTTATGCCCAACAAAAACATAATGAGAACAATTTCTGCAAGCCACTCTGCAAATCAAACTCAGGGTTTTGTAGCTAATCCCTCCACCCCAGATAAAGGAAAACTGTACTTTTTGGAAGTAAAAAACAGACAATCCCAAAGACAAAAATGGGAAAAGCAAACGAAAGTACATTTAGAAAAAGGAGACCTCAGGACTGCTGAGTAATGCATGTGCATAATAATAATAGCACTTGAGCACTGAAACGAAGCAGTGAAGGTGAGGCAGGAACAAGGGTAAGGAACAGGCCCAGACCTTGTGTGGGGGCACATTTCCAAAACCCCAACCAACCTGCAATCACCATGGAAGCTTCAGCTTCTACATTTTCCTGTTTCCAAGGGCCCTTATTGAACTCCTTCTCTCGGAGAGACACCTCGTAAGTTTTCACATGCCGCCCCTGAGGGTCCTAGGAGAGGAAAGGTGGAGGGTGAGTCCTTAGGACAGGGGAAACCTAAACTGGAAAGGAGTCCTGAAAAGGACAGACCACTACCAGCCAGCATCTGACCATCCCATCACGGTGGCCTTAACCATCCCGACCCATCCGTAAGTTGACAGCCACCAACTAAGGCTATGACTGGGTAGATGGAGACTCAGACCTATTGTTTCTAACAATTCAACCAACCAAGACAGACTTAAAAATTAGAAAAATCAATCTGGCATACCATACTAATCACCATAAGAAATACAATATACGCACTTATATATGTGAGTACATACAAGATGTGTGTATGGTCTATATTCCTTGGCCTCAAAGAACATATGAAGTAGCTTTAAAAAAAAAAATCCACTGAGAAGCTAACTGCATTTAAGAGATTAAAAAATTTGTTTGAGGGGTGCCTAGCTGGCTCAGTCGGTAGAGCTAGCAACTCTTGATCTCGGGGTCGAGAGTTTGAGACCCATGTTGGGTGTAGACTTTAAAAAGTTTGTTTGATACGATTCTTAAAAGCATTCTGACAGGATGACAGTAGGGAACAGAACATATTGCTCGTCTACAGTTAACTAAAACATCCAGTCCTAACTTTGTCAACACCATCTTCTCTTCCCCCCTCTCCTTCTGAATCATGACTCAAATCAGTGCTAAGCCTGTCAAAGTCACCTCTGAGAGACTGAAAGAACAGAGAGAGATGGCCTTCACAAAGGCCAGATGAAAGCCTAAGAAGTTATGGAAAGAATTCAACAATGTGTTTCAGGGCAGGGGCCACATCTTAATCACTGTTTATAGCTCCTGACACACTTAGAATGACTGCCTTTCACACAGTAAATCCTCAAATATTTACCAATATTTGACTTTTTTCACAAAACAGGAGATACTCATTTTTAGTTGATGAAAGATCTTCCCATCAATGACCAAGGGTAAGACTGAACTTCAGGAAAAGTTCAAGCTGGGGGTTTGATTTGGGCCCCTGAGAGGGAGAGAGAGAGAGAGACCCACACCCACACAGGAATGAAGATCGGTCACAACTGGCAGCTCTGAGGCTAAGAACACAGGGTCAGCCTTGAAGAGCCAACATCGGTATTTTAATAACCTGGTATTTACAAAACTGAAGAAGGGAAATTCTAAGTTGTTGTTTGTTTGTTTTGAAGATTTATTTATTGGGCAGCCCCGGTGGCTCAGCGGTTTAGCGCTGCCTTTAGCCCCGGGCGTGATCCTGGAGACCCGGGATCGAGTCCCACGTCGGGCTTCCTGCATGAGCCCGCTTCTCCCTCTGCCTGTGTCTCTGCCTCTCTCTCTCTCTCTCCTCTCTGTGTATTCTCATGAATAAATAAATAAAATCTTAAAAAAAAAAAAAAGATTTATTTATTTATTTATTTATTTATTTATTTATTTATTTATTTATGATAGACATAGAGAGAGAAAGAGGCAGAGACACAGGAGGAGGGAGAAGCAGGCTCCAGGCAGAAGCCCAATGTGGGACTTGATCCCAGGTCTCCAGGATCATGCCTTGGGCTGCAGGTAGCACTAAACCACTGCGCCACTGGGGCTGCCAAAATTCTAAGTTTTTATTTCAGCTCTGACTGTTATTTTTTTTATTTTTTATTTTTTTTATTATTTATGATAGTCACACAGAGAGAGAGAGAGAGGCAGAGACATAGGCAGAGGGAGAAGCAGGCTCCATGCACCAGGAGCCCGCCGTGGGATTCGATCCCACTGCAGGGGATTTTGTTTGATCTTGCTTACTGTGTTTTAACAGTCAGAGCTGGGGATCCCTGGGTGGCTCAGCGGTTTAGCGCCTGCCTTTGGCCCAAGGCATGATCCTGGAGTCCCGGGATCGAGTCCCACATCGGGCACCCTGCATGGAGCCTGCTTCTCCCTCTGCCTGTGTTTCTGCCTCTCTCTTTCTGTGTCTCTCATGAATAAATAAATAAAATCTTTAAAAAAAAAAAAAAAATCCCCTGCAGTAATTTCAACCTCATTCAAATGAACTTCATTTCAACCAGCCTCTGAACTCTTAACACTTATGGTGACACTAAAAAACACACAAAAATACATCAGTGTTTTCAATACTTAACACAACTATCAAACGTACCCACACACAGCACTTGGATTCGGACTAGGTTTCCTTCCACCATTTATTCAACCATATGTAAGTGAAATGACCTCACGCTGCATGGCTCTTTGTTTAAAAGGGTAAGATTTTACCAAGATACAAGTAAGTTAGTCTGATGCTCTGCCACCCCGCCCCCACTTAACAAATCTGGCTCAGAGAACAGCTGCCCAGGATCAGCTCTGCTAAAGTTTTAGGCACAGACTAAAATAGAAGTCAACAGCCAACAAGTCACCAGAAAGGGAATGCTGGACAAAACGCAAACCTCTCCTTAGAAGACATAAGTAAGGCATGACTGAAATGTTTTTATTTTGCTTATAAGGCCAATTTCTAGATCATTTCTCTACAGTATGTTTTAATAATCCCCTAGCATGCCGTTAAGAGACTCAAAGTATAAACTGGGTCACCCTATAAAATCTCCAAGGTCCACAAGAATGTAATCTCGGGATTAAAACCTGCTACCAGCGCCAGAGAGCTTCCTGCCTCATTAAGTACTACTGTACTAGAGACACAACCGAAATCGGACCCATATTAACTATACCACTTAAAACATTTCCAGACGAATACATTAAACTACCCTACTACCAAAATCCAGACAGTCCAATTAGCGAAAATCAACGCCCACTATGCAAAACCACATAGCTGCTCCCTCTCTCTCCTCCGGCTCTGTACCTGGTAGACAAAGCAGATGGTAGGTGCTTGGCAACCATATAGGAACTTGACATCGATGACATGCAGCTCCTCGAGGCGGATGTTAAAGGCCTTGAGCTCTTTATTGTCCCGGTCTAGCGGAATAACCTTGAAAAGGCCATCATAGAGTCGCAGGCCAATCATCCGGCACTCAGGGTCAATGATGCCAATAATGCCAGTCTCTGAGGGGCGGCCAATACGGTCCTGAGAAGTAAAACTGGGGTTAGGGAAGAACCTCAACATTCAGAGTAATAGAAGATACGAAGCATCTCTTCCCTAAGATGATTTTCAGGGTGGGAATAAAACTAGTGGCATCCACTTGACATGCCATGGAGCCCACATGTTAATGCACATCTTTTTACAAAAACACTGAGTCTCAATGAATTAGTACCCTGTCCCCTGGATTCTTCCTTTCTTTGTAAAAGCTCAAACCCTTAGTGTTATCTCTGTTTCTCTGATCACAGAGAGAGCTGCCCCTAGCAGTTCAAGTTTCTTTTTTTGAAACATGACGGCTCTACCCCCCAAAAACTCTCATCAGTTTGAAGCAGCCACCTCACCTGGACATTGCCATGGGCTCGCGTTATGATATCAATGCTCTCGCCACTCTGCTTATATTCCAGGATGCAGGCATTGTATTTAGCTGTCAGGATAAAGAGTAGGTCCTTGCTCTCCCCCTGGAAACCAATGTAATATCATCAAAAGAAGTTCTTTTTCAAACAAGGATACCTACCCAGCCTCTAAACATCTTTCTTTAAACATGCTAAATTTTTTAAGAACTTTCTTTTCTCCCTAAGAGAAAAGTCCATAGTGAGTAGGTAACACACACCCTTAGGGTGTGTGCAAAAGGCCAGAACTGAACCTGGTAAACATCTAGTCTGCACTTTAATGACTGTGCATCTCTGCCCTACCTACAATAATGTCTTGTCTATTTCCATCTCAAGCTAATCTCATTCTGAAAGATGAATATAATGCCTCCTCTAATCTTCTCCAACTATTTGAAGAGAGAAAAAATAAAACATGAAAAACAAGGGAAGCTAAAATGGACCTACAAAGCCTTACTTAGTTATTAACAGAGCCCCAAAAGAGTAAATATTTTGTCCAAAGGGTTAAAATTAAAATTTTGAATCCACTGCTTACTTGTCAGATTCAGTTAGAATATAATGAAGCAATACGGGTGAAAACATTTGTATTACAACAATAAAGATAATACTGTGATAACCACACAAATGCTTGCTATGTAATAGCTCCTGTGTTATTAAAATATTTCATCTTCACAATAACCCAGAGATTTTCTACTGTTATCCTCATTTTGCAGACAAGCAAATAAGGCTCTGAAAGCTTAGGTGACACCTAAAGTTAAAATTAATAAGGAGGAGCACCTGGGTGGCTCAGCAGTTGAGCAGCTGCCTTTGGCTCAGGGCATGATCCCAGAGTCCCGGGGCTGAGTCCCACATCAGGATCCTTGTATGGAGCCTGCTTCTCTCTCTGCCTATGTCTCTGTCTCTCTCCCTGTCGCTCATGAATAAATAGATAAAATATTTTTTTAAAAAATTAAATAAATAAATACAATTAATAAGGAATAAAGCTAGGGCTGCCTTAATCTAGAGCCTACTCGCCAAATCAGTATGGTGACCCACATTTCAAACTGCTTTGATTTCCCCTTCTTTTTTTAAAAAAAGATTTTATTTATTTACTCATGAGAGAACCCAGAGAAAGAGTCAGAGACACAGGCAGAGGGAGAAGCAGGCTCCATGCGGGGAGCCTGACTTGGGACTGGATCCCTGGTCTCCAGGATCACGCCCTGGGCCGAAGGCGGCGCTAAACCGCTGAGCCACCAGGGCTGCCCCATCAATTTTTTCTTAGTGACTCTCTTCTACTTCTAGGAAGCTTGTTCAAGTATACAAATTGAAACCCACCAATCAAAAGAGAAGCTTTTCTCTCCTAAACCTCATTCCACTCATCCCAAGCAAAACTGTAAAACAACATAAAACCATCTAAAACAGTTCTTCATTGCTGGGCCCAACCCAGAGCACTTACCTTGGGCCTGAAGAGCTCCATGACTGCAATCTTCCCATACATGCCCACCTCCTTGACGGGCCGAAGCCCCTCAGCAGTGACCACATAGATCTCCAACCTCGTGTTTTTGGCGATCAACAGGTTCAAGTCCTCGGCTGAAGTAAAGTGTCCTGAAAGGAACAGATCCTCTTAACTTTGGAAGCCGGAACAGCATCTAAATAATCCTATCACTTCCACTTAAAAACCTCCAGAAATCTCATTTACTTCATATATTTCTCTAGCTCCCTCCATTCACTTCCTTCTTGCCAAACCCAGCACCTCGGAAGAGTTCGCTTCGGACGCCGACGAGAGCTACTTCCCTAATCAGGCTAAGAAAACTGGATTGGGCCTGAGGGCAGCATGTCCTGCAGCTGACAAAGACTGTGAAAGCCTTTCAGATTTTCCTTCTGTGCCCTCAAATTTTACTTCTCCTACTGCAGCGGCAGACTTACCTCGTTAAGAGACGCTGGGAAGAAAAAGAAAGAGAGAGAGAGAGACACGCTGCGAAGTGTTCATCTCCACCCAGTCCTTACTTAAATCCTCACAAAATCTCTAACAGCAGAACGAATGCAAATTCTGCGCTTTATATGAAAACGCAGTTTTGTCCACACCTCTTCGCCTTCCCCACCGGCAACGAATACCCCCCATCCACACTCCTTCAGGGCTTCCCACTCTCCAAAAACAAGAGTTTCGTTTTGGAATCACGATCAGAGTCTACATGAACACACAAATGTGAAGTCCTGGCATCCTGCTAAGGACGTGGATCGGGATGGTTATTCCCGGGTTCTGGATATTTTGTGTCCTCTGTGATCCTTTAAAGAGTCAACAGGCAAACCCAGCGCTGGGCTGGGCCATCCAAACCCTCTTTTTCCAGCAGCTCCCTCGGGTAAACAGCAGCCCCAGGCGAGGAGGAGGACTCTGCTTCGGGGGAAGGCGCACATTCCTCACGTCCCTCCGCCTCCTGCACCTCCCAGGCTCTCCGGCACGAAAATGCTGACCCTCCGAGTCGCCATCACCCCGGCCCCTTCCCCTGACCGCGCGAGGCCAACCTCGGGGCCCAAGCAGCGGCGCGCGATCAACTCACGCTCCGCTCCCCGTCCTCGTGGGCCCGTCCCCGTGCCCGGAGGCCAAGTGACCTCCCAGAACCAAGGGGGACCCTCGCCCGCGGCTCTGCTCCCCAAAGGCCGTGCCGAAGCAGCTTCCTCAAAGTCGCGGGCCGGGGGGCGGGGGGGGCTCGCTCGGCCGCCAGCGCCTTCCGGTCCCGGGGGCCGCGGGCCTCCCTAGGCCTCGGTCCCCCCCGGCTCCCTCCCTCGCGAGGTCCCCCGCCCCGGCGGCCTCACCGGTCACGCAGCCGTTCACGGCGGTGGGCTTCTGGGCCGTCACCACGTAGTTGTACGACATGTCGAGGTCTGGGGCGGCGGTCGAGCGCAGCGACAGAGAAATGGACACCGGCGAAGAGACGGCGGCCCCCACCCGCGCGCGGCCAACTCCACTGCCTCCGCCTCCGCCTCCGCCTCCGCCTCCGCCCCGGACACACGTTGCGGGCCAGAGCGGCCGCGTCGCGGGGCATCACGGGACGGCCTCCCTGGCCTCTTGGAGGACTCGCGGAGCCCGAGGCGGCCAATCGAAGGAGGCCCCGCCCCCTCGAGGCCCCGCCCCCAGAAGCCCCGCCCCGTCTCTTGCCGCCGGAGCCCGCAGTGCCCGGATGAGAGCGCGCCGTCGGGGTCGCGGAGAAGCTGCGGCGGCTACGGAGGTGTCCGGGGCGGGCGCGGGCGCGGGCGCGGGCGCGGGGCGGGGGGCGCGCGGCTTCCTGTCCGCCCTCGGAGCCCACCCGCCACCCTCGGCCCCAGTCCGCCGCCCTCGCTCGTCCGTAGATGCCGTCCTCTCCGCCTCCCGCCGCTCCGGGAGCTTCGAGGCTCTTCTCGCCTTTGGAACCGGAAGTGCTGCGGAGGCCTAGGGAGGGACGGAGGCGACGGCACCTGGTGCGCCTCCCTGGCCGGAGCCCAGGTCCGGACCTCCGCCCCCTGGGCGCCCCCTGCGCCTGCAAACTGGGCCGGTACCGTCACCTGGGCCTGGACTGATGGGTGACCCGGCCTCACCTCGAGGGACACGAGGAGGCTCGCCTCTCCCTTTATTTTTGTTTATTTTTTTTTGGAAATCCCAATCCACGTTTATCTATTTATTTTATTTTTTGATTTTTATTTATTTACGATAGTCAGAGAGAGAGAGAGAGGCAGAGACACAGGCAGAGGGAGAAGCAGGCTCCATGCACCGGGAGCCCGACGTGGGATTCGATCCCGGGTCCCCAGGATCACACCCAGGCGCCCAACCGCTGCGCCACCCAGGGATCCCTCACCTCTCCCTTTAAAACTGTTCTATTTTTCTGACCTAGAAGAGCCCACTGGGCCCTTTGCCCAGCAATGTTAGCGTCCCTGCTGCTGTACCAAATTCTGGCCTCAAACACAAAACTAGAATTTTCCTGGTTAACGTTCCAGCCCCGCAATCTCCGGGCCGCTCCACATCAGACAGGCTTTGCAAAGGGTAGGGGAAGCCACGAGGCCTAGAAAAGAAAGCGACCTCCCTTTTACAGATGAGGAAGCTGAGGTTTAGGGGACTTGGTTTACCCAAGATGGCCCGGTCAGTCCGAGGCAGAGCTAGGTGGGGAATCTAGTGCCAGCTCTTTCTGTTGCAGACACAGCCTAAGTTCCTGGATGACCCCAAGATACCTTTGCACAGGCTGAAACTGGAGGGAGCTAAGATGTCTTCGTAGTTTATTTGTGTGGTTTCCCACACCAAGGACTCTGCTGGACTTTGGAGGCCCTGAATTACTGGTAGAAAGAACACAGGCTCTGTAGAAAGACTAGGCTTGGTTTTGGGTCCTCCTTCTTACCAGTACGATCTTGGACAAGTCACCAGAGCTCTCTGAGCCTGGTCCCCAGAAGTAAAATAGAGTCACAGCTTCAGTTGCGTCCTTCCTGGTGTGGTGCCAAGACCAAGTGTGTGAAGGTCTTCGTAAACTAATTTCACTGCACACAATACCCACGTAAGAGATGAAGTTACTCTGTGGGTAACGGCTCTTGTGCTGCTCCCGGGCACAAAGGCAGCCCTATGCCCAACGTGAATCCGTCTGTCTTCTGGCAGCCAAGCGCAGGTGTGAACCTTGCTCAGCCCCACGCTCTTCCCCATCCCCAGTGCACGTACTAGAGTTTGGACTTGGATCAAAGTCTGGGGCAGCTCCCTCATTACTAGGGCCCTGGAAGCGTGACTGCCAGTAGGCTGCCAGTGCCTCCAGCAGCTCATACTGTCACCCTCTTCAGGTGCTGCTGCCACCTTCACTGTGAGTAGACCCGGGGAGCATCCACAGGATTTCGAATCCTCTGGCAGTTCATTGCGAAGGTGTGGATTCAGCGTGCTTTAGAGCCTTCCCCACCATGGTGAGTGCCCATGAGGGCCAGGGCAGAAGAAGGACACTGTGGTCTTGGAGCAGTGGAGGCGCCAGCTCTAGGCATGCTGAAGTTCCCTACACCCTGACCAAGAGATGCTGCTGCCGCCTGTGATTCAGAGAGGTTAAGAGAGAAGGTCACCCTCCCTCTTAGGGCTGGATCCCTACTTCCCTCCATTGCCCAGGGCTGCAGCTCCTGAGTCCCTGCAGGGGCCATCTGGTCCTGGTCTAGGTAATGCGTTTAGATTAGAACCTTAGATTACAATGTTAATAGTTACTTACTCTGCAATAGACATTATATCAACAGCAGAAGGAGCCATGAAGGATCTGATGCCTGTTCCTGAGCTGGGGACAAGTGTGGGCTAGTCCCAGAGGTAGGATCTACAGTGTGGGAGGCTCAGCATGCCCCTGGGCATTGTTCCAGGCCCACTCCAGAACTAGATGCAAACCAAAGCAGGCCTTGGACAGCCTTGGGTTCAAATTTCAGCCTGTCACCAACCAGAGACCTTCGTACAAGAGACTCGTCTTCTCTGAGCCTTTTCCCCACCCCCACCCCTATCCCCATCCGCAATGTGAGGCAGATTAAGGCCCAATCTCCAAGTGGCTGTGAGCTATTGATCAGACTAGAATCCTGGGGTCCTCTACTCAGTGCCTGATCAACTTTTCCTTTTCCATCCTGTCAGGCTACTGAGAACCAGGGTTGGTCCTGGTCTCCGAGCCCTCCTCTGGCTGTTTCAGAAGTGGTTGCAAATCCCAGGCAGGACTGTCAGGGATGGTGGGGGTGGGGGTGGGGGACACATTCTTGGAGGGTGATGGCACTGGAGGCTGGGCTTGAAGTTAAGACCAGCTCACAATTTCTTTGCATATTCCAGTCCCCGGAGGGCTCTCAGAGCTACAAGCCTATGCCCTTACTAGGCCGAGACCTCTGCCAGTCTCAGCCTCCCTTCAGCCTCTGGGGAAAGCAGCATGATAAGGCTAAAATGGAACTCTCTTTGGAGCCAGGCCGACCTGGACACTTGCTGTCTGTGTGACCTTTGGGAAAGTCATTAAACTATGCCTTGGTTTCCTCTCCATGCCAATCTTTCCTCCATAGGTTATTGGGAATATTTATTGAATGAAATATGCTCAAAAAGCACTTAGACCCCGCACCTGGCTTTTAGTCAATACCTGGAAACAGAGCCAGGAATAACCAGGTTTTTTTTCTGCTTGCTTCCTGCTGACCTGGGCTGCTCTCCTTAGCCCAGGAAAGGCCAGAATTTGCTCAAAGGAACCAAGTGCCTGCAAGGAAATGCCCCTCGACAGGCTCAGCTGTGCTGCCCAGGGCCACCAGGCGGCGCTGGGAACCTGCCCTCTGGGCCTCTGTTGGGCTGCTGTCTCTCTTTGGGTCAGAGGCAGAAGCTGCAGCCTGCTCTACAAACCTCGTTCAGCTCACACCAGCTCTTCAGAGCCTGCGTGAGAAAGGGAGTAACCGTCGTTTATTCAGTTCTTTTTCCATAATAGGTATATACTCTAGTTTATTAAGTCACCGATTCACTAAAGAAAACAAAGGTCAGAACAACAAGGTGGCTTCCCTGAGTTCTCACAGCTGGTGAGAGGCAGACAGGGGATTTGAACCCAAGAGCTCGTGACCGCAAAACCCAAACCCTGTGCCATTCTGGCCCCAAGGCTGCCTACTGCTGGCGCCCTGTGTCAGCTCAGCTCTACCTTCAGGCCAGTTGCTCGAGACCCTCCCACCAGAGGTTCCCCATGGCCAGGTCCCACCTTCTGCTTCTGAGGACCTGCCCACCTCTTCCTCGTGGTCATTGGTTGCTCAAGTCATTCTAACTGGCTTCCTGGCCCGGCTACCGTAGGATTTCACCACCATGGTGTGTACTCTCCCTCTGCTTAGAATAGCCTCTCCTTTTTCCCTACCACCCCACACCATGGCTCTCACATTCTTTGCTTTCCTAACTCCTACTTATCCTTTGCAGAGACTCCCAGGATCTACTGAGGAGGTGGTACAAGTGCATTCCTCTTGTGTAGCACTTCCCATAGCATGTGGAAATGATATTTGTGTTTCCATCAAGGGCAAGACCAGCATTCTGTTATGTCTTCAGTCCCAGTGCCTGGCACTAGGAACCCGGAGAGGCTCAGGAGGTGTTGTTTGTCCAGTACCAGAGGCCCTAGTTGGAATAGCAAATGAGTGTGGGGTCTCTTTTGTACCTTCTGGCACAGGTGCCTCAGCGTGGAGCTTCCCCTCTGACAGGAGAAGGCTGTTGGGCCCTAATTTTATTAATTTTTTCTAGACTCAAGACTCTGGTTCCTTTCTTTTTTTATATTGAGGCTTTTTTTCCAGGTAAATTTAAGCCACGGTCCAAAACATGCCATACGTTTTGCTGTCAATAAGTAGTCCCAAATATAGAGAACTCACAGAAACATCCAGCTAATAGAGTCGTGCCCAATTCAAATTACTGCTGTGTCCCTGGAGTCTTTATGGCTGAGGAGTCTTTTTTTTTTTTTTTTTTTTTAAGATTTTTTATTTATTTATGAGAGAGACAGAGAGGCAGAGACACAGGCAAAGGGAGAAGCAGCCTCCATGCAGGGAGCCCGGACATGGTACCGGGCTGCAGGCGGCGCTAAACCACTGAGCCACTCGGGCTGCCCTAGCTCAGGAGTCTTAACCATAGCATTGTGGCTGGGCAGCATGGGAGTGTCCCTGTCGCTATACCTGGAACTTCCTCCTGACTCTTCTCTTGTAGAACTCCAAGAAGCTGGTGAACACAGTGGAAGACTGTGCTGATGATGCCCTTGCTGGTCTGGTGGCCTGCAACCCCAATCTGCAACTTCTACAGGGCCACCGTGTAGCCCTCCGTTCTGACCTGGACAGCCTCAAGGGCCGGGTGGCGCTGCTGTCAGGTGGGGGCTCTGGCCATGAGCCTGCCCATGCTGGTGAGTAGTCTGGGCCAGAGGTGGGGGCCAGATGCTAGGCAGAGTGGATGGGGCCTCCCAGAAGATCCTCAGTGCTGCTAGGACAGAGCCCTGGTCAGGTCCTGATTCCTTTTTGTTTGTTTATTTTTTAAGATTTTATTTATTTATTCATAAGAGACACACAGAGAGAGGCAGAGACCCAGGCAGAGGGAGAAGCAGGCTCCTTGTGGTGAGCCTGATGCAGACTTGATCCCAGGTCCCTGGGATCACGACCTGAGCCAAATGTAGATGCTCAACCACTGAGCCACTCAGGCACCGTGGTCCTGGTTCCTACTGTCTCAATCCCTCAGGCTGTGATCTGGGGCCAGTCAAGGTCTTTCTCTGGGCTTCAGTCTGTATGTCTTTAAAATCACAAGGTTGGGCCAAATCATCTCTAAGGCCCTGCCAGTTCTGTGAATCCTGGCTTTCCAGGCCCCCACTGACCCTTTCCCTCCCTCATGAAGCCTTCTTGACATTTCCAACCTAGGGTGGTATCCCTCTTCTGAATTCCCACCCCACATTTTCACATGCAACACAGACAGTCGTGGATTGCTTCCTGTTCAGTGCCGGGCGTGTGAGCCTTCTCAAGAACTTCCGGGGGTGGGGGCAGGAGTGGGGGCGGGGCGGGGGACACCAGGCTTTGTCCCCTGTAACCTTTCCTATCTCCCTTGACAAATCCATCCATCCACTAAGCAACCTTACCTGTTGTTACCTGGTACTGTTTGGGGCCCTAGGGGTCTAACAGCAAACCAGAAAGATAGGGGTCTGCCCTCACAGAGCTTCTGTTCTCCTTTGGGGAGACTGTAACCAGGTAAACATGTAAGTGAAAGAAAGCACCCCAAAGCATGTGTAGTGAAGTAGCAAAGACAAGAGAACAGGGAAAAGGAACAGGGAGTTGCTAGGGATGGGGTGATGACTGCCTCAGTTGGGAGATCAGGGGAGGCCTCTCCAAGGAGCCTGCTCTTCAGGAAAGGTCTATGGAGGGCGACCCAGATGCTCTTTCAGCACCAAGCACACAGTGGGGCTCACCAAACCATGAAGCCCAGGAGCGTGGGAAGCCCTGAAGATGGCAGGCACAGGTCCCCAGCCAGCATCTCCTCCATTTCTAGGTTTCATAGGGAAGGGGATGCTGACAGGGGTCATCGCAGGGGCTGTGTTCACCTCCCCAGCAGTGGGCAGCATCCTGGCAGCCATCAGGGCAGTGGCCCAGGCAGGCACAGGTAAGCCTAGTGTGTGGGAGGGCTGCTGTGGGGAGGGCAGGCACTGATGGGGCCCTGCTGGCTGCTCCTGCAGTGGGGACCCTCCTCATTGTGAAGAACTACACTGGGGATCGGCTCAACTTCGGCCTGGCCCGGGAGCAGGCCCAGGCTGAGGGCATCCCCGTGGAGATGGTGGTCATTGGAGATGATAGTGCTTTCACCGTCCTGAAGAAGGCAGGCAGGCGGGGACTCTGCGGCACAGTGCTCATACACAAGGTGAGATTTCCCACCTGGGACGCTGGCTGGCCAGCACCCTCACCCCCAACCTTCTCATTCCAGGCAGCACCTGGACCTTTCCAGCCACCCCATCCCCCCCAGGACCACTCCTTCCCCCGTGCTCCCTGATCCAGGAAGGCCCACCATCCCCTGAACTACCTAAGCCCAGAACCAAAGCATTCTTCCCAGACCCTTCCCTCTACTTCCCCCACACCGAGCCAGTTGCCCTGTCCTAGTGATCTGACTTCCGAATTGCCCCTAGAATGCACATGCCTCTCGGAGCCCTGCCCTTCCTGTCCCAGCCTTGGTTCGGTGCCCGTGTGCTCATGCCCAGCTGGCTGCCGCTGCTCCTCCCTGGGCTCCCCACCTGCTTCCTGCCAGGCTCCTCCAACGTGTGTGTTCCTCACATTGCCCCAAAGGTGTCTTTTGAAAATGTGCATCTGACCAGGGTTGTCCACCTGCTGAAATCCCTCTGGGGTTCCAAGAGTCAACGTAGGCTTCTTGGTCAGGCGCCCACCACACTCTTTTTTTTTTAATTTTATTTATTAAAAATAAAAAATTTTATTTATTCATTCATGAGAGACACAGAGAGAAACAGAGAGGCAGAGGGAGAAGCAGGCTCCATGCAGGGAGCCCGATGTGGGACTCCATCCCAGGTCTCCAGGATCACACCCTGGGCTGAAGGCGGTGCTAAACCGCTGAGCCACCAAGGCTGCCAGCGCCCACCACATTTGTCCCTCCTCCCTGATTTTTTTTTCAAAGATTTTATTTTTATTTATTTATGAGAGTTAGAGAGAGAGAGAGAGAGAGGCAGAGACACAGGCAGAGGGAGAAGCAGGCTCCATGCAGGGAGCCTGACGCGGGACTCGATCCCGGGACTCCAGGATTGGGCCCTGGGCCGAAGGCAGGCGCCAAACCGCTGAGCCACCCAGGGATGCCCCTCCCTGATTTCTAAATTCCTTTCTTGTCAGCCCTCATAGGCCCCAGTAATACCAATTCACAGCAGCTCTGGGACTTTGCTGATACCTAGCCTAAGACTATGAAAATCCTTTCCCTGTCCAATCCCGCTTTGGCCTGGCTAACTTCCACAGTTCCATGAAGGGCCAGCTCTGACGTCTGTCATGTGGGGAGGCTTCCCTTCTCAGTGCTCCCATCCTGTTGTGATGTACCCCCTCCCAGTTAGTGTTGGGTTTGTGTCTGTTTCCCCAACCTCACCCTAGATTCAGAGTTTCTCCAAGATTGGGACTGTCAGTCAGTCACCTTTTTTTTTTTTTTAGCACACACTAAATGCTTGGCAAAAAGTGGGTGGGTGTGCAGGTTGGGAGAAGCTGCTGCCATGCATGTGCCATGGAGAAAACTCTAGGCTGGTCATCAGGAAACTGGCTGCCAAATAGCCAATAGTGTGACACTGGACCAGTCACCTCCCTTCTTTGGGCCCCTTTCTACATTTGCAAAGTCCCTTCTGGTTCCAACAGATTGGGGTTCTAGAAAATTCCAGGCAGGTGCCCTGTGAATACAGAGGGTGCATTGTTCTGCCCCAAATAGGGTGGGCCGGGCTGATGGGACAGAACAGTATGCCTTCTGCCCAGCTGGAAACAGCCCCGGCCCCTTCTCTCCACAAACAGCACACTGACTCCTTCCTCTGATCTGTGTGGGGACAGGTGGCTGGTGCCCTGGCTGAGGCAGGTGTGGGGCTGGAGGAAATCACAAATCGGGTGAACGTGGTTGCCAAGGCCATGGGTGAGTGCCAGCCCAGGGATTTGGAAGGGGAAGGTGGAAGGTCAAGGCTGACCTTGGGACAGACCAGGCACAGGTTCCCTGCAGGTGCATAGAAGGACTTCCTGGGTGATTCCCTGGGGGCTGAGGGAAAGTCTCCCTGGGGCCATTCCTGGGGTCCCGTAGCCTTGGGTCCCCAAGCTGTGTTTCTCCCTCACCAGTGAGGTGAAGAGTGTGGCAGCCTGGCTCAGTGAAGAGGGCTGTGGTGGGCAGGGCCCCCAAGGAATGCTGCTGCCCAGCCTGACGCCTGACACCAAGAGCAGAGCAGTCACCCTTTCCATGCCTCACTTCCCACAGGGACCCTGGGAGTGAGCTTGTCCTCCTGCAGTGTCCCTGGCTCCAGACCCACCTTTGAGCTCTCACAGGATGAAGTAGAGCTAGGCCTGGGTAAGTTTGGGGCCCCCCTTGGCCTGGCCCTGCCTGTGCTCCGATTTTCCCCGTATCTTCTACCCTGGCAGCGGTCTTCTTTGTTCACCTGGACCTGGTGCCATAGCGCTCTTAGTATTTTTTTAAGCTTTTTTTTTTTTTTTCCAGTTTATTTAAGTAATCTGTATACCCAATGTGGGACTCAAACTCACAACCCTGAGATCAAGAGTCATATGCTTTTCTGACCAAGCCAGCCAGGTGCCTCATTGTATTTTTAAGTGGGCACTGGAGGACCTTCTGGCGTGGCCTGCGTGGTCTCTTTACCTGCTTTGCTGTTCATACCCAGGGCTCTGGCCACAGGGGCTCTGTGCCCCACCTGCCTCCTTGCCTTTGCTCACACTGTTTCTGGGCCCTCATGCCCCAGCCAAAATGCAGGCCTCCTCTCAAAAGTGGTTCAGAGGCCACCCATCTCCCCTCTTCCTCCCCATTGTGCTTCCAGAGTGAGGAGCAGAGGCCGTGGGGCCTCACTGTGATTGCTTCTAGTTAAAGCTACTTAACTAGTTAAAAGGTCAGTAGTTAAGGCTCTGGCTGTGTCCACCACCCAGCCACAAGCTCCCAGGGAGTGAAGACTGTATCTTTTTCGTTATTCTGCCCATTGCTCCCCACACTCCTCACATCCACGGCGCCTAGCCTAGTGCCGAGCACTTTGTAAATCCTTGAGAAAAACAGGATGATTGAATCCCTCTTATGGGCCAGTGGTGACTGAGTCTATCCACAGGGATCCACGGGGAAGCTGGTGTGTGCCGCATAAAGGTAAGTGGACTCCCTGGCCTGGGCTGGTCTAAGACCAAGGCCTTCCAGCACCACTCACTCCTGGCTCTCGCTCTGCCAGATGGCAAGTGCCAACGAGATTGTGACGCTCATGCTGGACCACATGACAGCCTCCTCCAACGTGTCCCATGTGCCTGTGCAGTCCGGTGAGGGGTTGTCCCGCTGTCTCCCAGCCTTTCCTCCTACTCTGGGCAGGGCACCTAGCGAGTCTCACATGGGTGTCGTGTCTGCACACAGGTTCCTCAGTGGTGCTGATGGTCAACAACCTTGGTGGCTTGTCGTTCCTGGAAGTGGGCATCATAGCTGATGCTGCTGTCCGCACTCTGGGTGAGCCCCACACCAACCCCTGGCACGCCTTTCCCTGCAGCCTTGTGAAGCTGGACAGAAGTAGCCACGATGGGGTCTTGTGATGGCCCAGAGCAAGGACTGTGTGGGCAGATTAGCCCAAGCCAGACCATCATGGTGCCAGCTGATTGCTGCGTGCCTTGAGCCTCTCTCCTCATCTGTGAAGAGGGGACAACAGTAGTTCCTGCCTTTTAGGGTTGCTGTGAGGATTATGTGAGATTACACAGACATATCCCACTTAGCAGCAGGGCCTGGCACCCAGTTAGAACTCAATAAAGGAGACTTGTGATCATCTGTGTGCCCTATAGAGGGGCACCTCCAGGGAATGTGGTTGTTCGGGGCATCCTTGAGGGATGACCTGAGGGAATCTGGCCATCTCACTACTAACTTTGGGTCCTAGCTTCCAAAGTCCTTGTTTTCCTCTTACTGTTTCCTTCTCTGATGCTCTGAGGATGATCGCCCATCCTCCCCTCCTTCCCTCATGGACTCCCATGCTCTGGTATTGCAGAGGGCCGCGGGGTGAAGATCGCCCGTGCCCTGGTGGGCACCTTCATGTCAGCCCTGGAGATGCCTGGCATTTCTCTCACCCTTCTGCTGGTGGATGAGCCTCTCCTGAAACTGATTGGTGAGACCTGGAAGTTGGGGTCATCCAAGCCAGGCCTCCTTTTAGCCAGAAGGAGCCATAGGGGACTTGGAGAGACCTCATCAGGGCTGACCGTGACCTCTACAGAGACACTCTTTGTGGTTTCTCCAGCCTTCAGCTCTCACTTGAGTTGGTATTAGGATCCTCCCTAGGGACCCTCCACGATGCTTCCCTTATAAATAGTAGGCACTTGGTACTTGCTTATTGATATGGAGGGAGCCAGACACCAGGTGGGGAGTCCAGGCCCCACTTGATCCCTGACTGGCTGACCTGTGTCTCTGAGTCATCCTGCTGTCCCTAGATGCTGAAACCACAGCATCGGCCTGGCCTAATGTGGCCAAAGTCTCTGTGACTGGGCGGAAGCGGACCCGAGCAGCCCCTGCTGAGCCTCTGGAGGCCCCTGATTCCACTGCTGCAGAAGGTACCTTGCTGTTGTGGAGGGTGGCCCTGGGGCTTTGGCCCATGCCCCAAGGGTGCAGGATATGCAGGGGCTCTTGTACCCACACATCCCACACTGGTCAAGGTGGGCTGTGAAAGGGCCAAGTGGGCCTCTGTCACACTGTCCTCCATCTGCAGGTTTGCCCTTGAAGCGGGTGGTGCTTGTGATGGAGCGGGTGTGCACCACCCTCCTGGGCCTGGAGGAGCATCTGAATGCCCTGGACCGCGCTGCTGGTGACGGGGACTGTGGTACCACCCACAGCCGTGCTGCCAGAGGTTGCTGCTAGGGTCCCTCTGGGGTGGAGACAGGGGTTGGTGTAGAATATGGGTTCTGAGATTTTAGCATTTCATGAACCAGAACAATTTCAAAAGCATGGGGAGTGTCCACATGGAATGGCCAACATTTATTTTGCCAAGAGATCATTCATAGAATCTGGCATCCCTTTCACCTTTTTTTTTTTTTTTTTTTTTTTTAAGTAGAAAAGACTCTCCTAATGCTACAAATGTAGCAGGGTGGTCATTGCAAAATAAAATGTAATCTTTTTAAGATTTATTTTGTGGGGAGAGAGAAACTCAAGCAGACTCTGTGCCCAGTGTGGAGCCCAACACTGGGCTCTCCATCCCACGACCCTGAGATCATGACTTGAGCTGAAGCCAAGAGTTGGTTTGCACCACCAGCTGTACCGCCCAGGGGCCCCAAATGTTATCTTTTAAAAATTACGTATTTATGTAGGTATATGTGTATGTATATGCCCCAAGATCAAGAGTCGCATGTTCTACTGACTGAGCATCCCAAAATGTAGTTTTATAGTGAATAACTTTAGGTTCAAGGGAAACTCAATATAATTGTCCTTATTTTTCTCAGCTTACTGAGACTAATGAAAAGCTCTTAATTATCCAGCATAGTTCTATCAAGAATTAGGCCTACCCCAGGCCTGGCACAGCAGATAAAACTCCCTGCCCCCGAGGCTTGTGGCTTATGGTCAGGTGGGGGAGGCAAACAGGCTACAGGAAATATCAGTAACTAAGATAGAGGATGGCGGTACAAAGGACTGAGGAGGAGAAATGAAGCAGGGAAACGAGGCACGGAACATCTCAGGATGAGGGTGTATGGGGGAGGCCTCACCTCCTAGGTGACTGCCAAGGTCCCTGTCATTCTCCATTTCCCAACCCTGCCCAGACCGCACATAGGATGCGGAAAGGGAGCTTTGAGAAGCTCCTGGGTTGATTCCCTCAGTCTCTGCCAGTGAGGTCAGGGCACAAGCAGATGGAAGGGAGGGGTCTCTGAATTCATTTTTCTCTGCCTGCAGCAATCCAGGGGTGGCTGAAGGAGGGTCCACCCCCTGCCAGCCCTGCCCAACTACTCTCCAGATTGTCCCTCCTGCTCCTGGAGAAGATGGGAGGCTCATCTGGGGCGGTGAGTACGAAAAGGCACTGGGACCAAAGGGCTGACACAGTGGGCTGCCAGGCTGCCTGAGGCCCAGGCCGGCCCCACGTGCTCAGTGTTCTGGTCCTCCCCAGCTTTACGGCCTGTTCCTGACTGCAGCGGCCCAGCCACTCAAGGCCAAGACAGACCTGCCAGCCTGGTCTGCTGCCATGGATGCTGGCCTGGAGGCCCTGCAGAAGTGAGCCAGAACCCCATGCCTTAGACCAAGGGTGGGCTGGGAGCAGTGAATGGTGTCACCTGCTCCCAGCCAGGCCCTGTCCCTACCCCCAAAGTGAGTCCCTGCAGGGAGTCTTACTCATCCTCCCTCCCTGCCAGGTATGGGAAGGCTGCTCCAGGGGACAGGACTATGGTATGTATTCAGCCCAGCCTTTCCCTTTCCCTCTCTTGAGTATAGAAGCCCTGGAGGCCACCGTCAGTGGCAGGGCCTATCCTCAGTCCCCTCTCCCTCACCTTATCCAGCTGGATTCCCTGTGGGCAGCAGGGCAGGAGCTCCAAGCCTGGAAGAACCCAGGGGCCAATCTTTTCCAAGTTTTGACCAAAGCAGTCCAGGTGAGTGAGGCTGGACCCAGCGACCCAGGAAGACAGACTTAGAGCCGCCAGGCTCCCATATCTGTAGGACTTTGAGCAAGTTAATATCCTTCCTGTACCCGTTTCCTCCTCCAAACATGGAGGAGTACCTGTCTCCGGGTAGCTCTGAGGCTTGAGATATGTGGAGCCCCAAGACAGAATCTAAGACATTGCAAGCCCTCAGTAGATGGTAGTTTCTTGCCTTGCTAGAGGTAGGCGACAGGTGACCTCTCTACCCTGATGATAGTACTTAGGGTGCTAATAGGGCTGGGACAGGAGGGTAAAAGGTCCTTGAACCTGCTCCCATACTTCCACCCAGAGTGCAGAAGCTGCAGCCCAGGCCACCAAGAACATGGAAGCTGGAGCCGGAAGAGCTAGTTACATCAGCTCTGCAAAGCTGGATCAGCCAGACCCTGGGGCAGTGGCAGCCGCAGCCATCCTCCGCACCATCCTGGAGGTCCTGCAGAGCCAGGGTGTGTGAGGGCCTCCGGGAGTGCCTCCTGGGCCGCAGGGCCTCTCTCACTGCTGTGCACAGGTGGCCAGTCACTTCCTCCTGTTTTCCCACTGTTACCCTCCCTCACCCCTTGTCCCTGTAGCCTGTCCTGAGTTCAGCAGAAAACCCTCTGCCAGCCTCCAGAATTCCTACAGGAATGCAGGCTGAGCGGGTCACGTACTGCTTTAGCCCTGCCTTTTCTCACTTCTGGGGTCATGCCGCTCTGCCCCCAGCCACCTTGGGGCCTCAGTGATACGCATTTTCCTAGGGTGGCAACATGGCCTTTAACTGGCCATGCTAATTTGGTTTTAAGGCTCCCTGAGAAAGGCCTGACCATGAGTGAGTGTGGAAAAGCAAGCGAATAAAAAACCAGATTGAAACAAGAGCTTCTGGGGATCCCTGGATGGTTCAGCAGTTTAGCGCCTGCCTTTGGCCCCAGGGCGTGATCCTGGGGTCCTGGAATCGAGCCCTGCGTTGGGCTCCTTGCAGGGAGCCTCTTTCTCCCTCTGCCTGTGTCTCTGCCTCTGTGTCTCTCATGAATAAATACTTAAAAAAAAAAAAGAAAGGAAAAAAGAAAAAAGAAAGGAAGAGAGAAAGAGAGAAATAAAGAAAAGAAAGAAGAAAAGAAAAGAAAGAAAAAGAAAGAAGAGCTCCTGCTGCTGCGGGACCTTTTTCCAAGGGTGTGAACCAGTAGGTCCACTACTGCCCCAGGTGCTAAGGCCCCAGCCCCTGGTTGGAATGATCATGACCCATCCACTACCACCCCACCCAAGGGCAGGGTCTGCGCAGCTGGGCTGGCTCTACTGGGATCCCTAGTCCTGGTTTCCAGTACACACACCACACCTGAAAGGTGTGCTTTTCTTAGCACTAAACTGACAGAATTCACGTATTCTTCAGGAATCAAATGGGCAAGTGCGACGCCGGAAGGTATCACCACATTCTGAAGCTCAGTGGTTGAAGAGAAACTGCACCCAAGCCAAACCTCCGGTCTCTCTAGAGCAGTCACTGATGGCACGTGGGCAAGTGGGAGGGGGCTGCCGTGTCTGGTGCATGGTGGAGACAGTACAGCACACGCCTGGCGTGGGCATGATTGAGTCCTGATTTTGCTTCAGACCAGCTACATGAACTCAGGCCTACTATTTAGCCTTTTGGAACTCGTAGAATCAGAACAGTATCCATCTCAGGGATGTGCACAAGCACTGAAATGAACCAATGGACTCAGTATGGTCCAGGTGCTTACTTGCTGAGAGTTACTATCATCACCAGTGTCTGCACCCAACTCCTTCTGGGTCATCTGCTCCACTGCCAGGAGGTGTCTCTAGCTGGTCACAGTGGGAAGGGGGCTTTCCATGGGTTTTGGGCTTTGCCCAAACTTGGCTACAGACTCCCTCAATCCTTGGGCTTCTGTTCAGGACCCCCTGTCCCCCCGTGGATGTGCACCATGGGTTTCCAATCACTACGTATGGTGATTGGGGTGCACAGATGCACATACCCGGCAGCAAGAAGGGGACTGGCATAAACATCCGGCCTATAGATCCCAACTCTACCATTTCCTGACTGAGTGGCCTCGTTACCAGTGACCAAGTCACTTATCCTTTCTGAGTTCCAGATTATAAAACAGGAAACATTTCCTTCCTTGTGAGCTATACAAGTACCCAGAACCTTTTCATTACTAAGGGCATCGGCATCCACACACACCACAAGTCATACCATTCCAGGAGGATAGTCATGGGATCTTTGGGGCCTTTTGGTTTGTTCCTCCCCAGAGGCTTTTACAAGTTTCCCAGAGCTCATTTAACCACAATGTCATTACAATAGAGGAGGCTTTGATTCTTAAAAACATGATAAATGGAAATCAAGCTTCAGGTTACAGGCCTACCCATGTGGAAAGAGGGGGCGCTGGTCACATGACTGAGGTGTCTGGCAGTTATCTCAATGGCTTCAAAGGGTCCATCACTCGGAAGTTCAGTCAGTCCTGCTGACACCGGGCCGTGTGGGGTTGGAGTGGACAGCCAGCCTCCTCTCCACCTGCCAAGGGTAAATGCATCCCAGCCCCCAGGTATTGTGCCGCTTGTCACTAAGCACAGCAGTATGGAGCCTGGGACCTGGCAGGGCTCATTTGGAGAGGGCAGGAAAAGCCACAGTGCCATCACTTAAGAGAGGAACAAGATTTCTCCCGTCCTCACCCTAACCCCAGCTTCTCCTCAAGAGGCAAGCAGCTGTTCACCCTCTGGCATAACAGGAGACTGGGTTTGGCCAAGCAAGTCACCAGAGGGGGAAATGAGGCAGTCTGATACTCAGCAGGAAGCACCTTGGAAAGTGGCTGTGGCCCCTGGGGTCCGCTGGGCACAATGTACCACAACTTTGGCTTTTTTATGGTGAGCTGGAGAGTGAAAATCAGCTGGGTTGGCGCCTTGCCAAAAGAGCGAAGCTGAGCCTGCCCGGGGACAGGCAGAGAGGCCCTGATCTGGTGAGGGGCAGCAAAGGAAGTCTGAAGCACCCTTGAGGATCATCCCTGCTGGACAGGATGTTGTTGGAAAAAGAGGCTACCAGGGTTCATCAGGCCGCCTGACCGTGACGGGCATGTAAGTCATAGGGGAGGCCCGGATCTAGGCCAGAGCTGTAGCAGTAGAAGCAGAGCCACACGGTCACCATGTAGGCAGACAGGGAACATGGCAACATGAAACAGAACAGCAAAGAGCAGTCAGCTGCTCAGCTTCTCTGCAGAAGCTGCTCTGCTGCCATTCTCCCCCCATACTTCCATCACCTCGAGATGTTTGTGCCCAGCCTCACATCTTGGTGGGCTGGATGGAGATGATGGCTGATGATGCCCACCCACGGGGGGGCGGCCCAAATGAAACACATGCCTTTACGGGAAAGCTGCTGGACACCATTACCATACAGATTGGTGTAGATAGATACCTCACTCTTCACATACAGATTGCCCTTGACTCCTGGCTCCTTTGAGCTGTCAAGATTTTCTGTCACATCCTTGGGGTCTAAAGGGGAAATCAGCCTGACCACACAGAAAGCAGGGCAGCATGAGCAGCTGTGGTGCAGGCAGGAGGCCACAGTGAATGAAGAACGAAGAAAGTGACGCCAGGAAGGAGCCACCAAGCAAGGAGGGTGGACAGCAAATTGGTGGAATGAGCAGACACCCCCCCCCCACCACCACCACATGGAGGCCAGAAGAGATTGGGGCCCAGAGCCCAAGGCAGGTCTGTCGCTGAAACCAGACAGGAGCCCCGGGCAGGGCAGAGCTTCTGAGGGGAAGCACCTCCACCTGCTCCTGGGTGCCCCTTCCTGCTTCACTCCCCATCACGCAACAGGGGCTGGAAAGACAGGCAGAGACACAGGGGTTAATGGCATCACACCCTAATGTGCAGGCCTGAGTTCTTCAGAAAAACCCCCAACCTGTAGAGCGGTCGCCAGGCGAGCCACTTCATCTTTCAGGGAAGCCCCAATGTCCCTCGGCCTGACACACACCCCATCTCACCACAACCTTTGCCTGAAGGTTGGCCAAGAACAGGCAAAACCTACTCCAAGCACTGCACCCTTCAGCAAGCACCCGCTAGATAAGCTCCTACCCCTCAAGACTAGCTCCAAGACCGGAAAAGTAGAAATTACAACACCCTTTCTTCATGCTCAGGCACTTTCTTGGGGGAGAGAAGGCCATACTTTCCCCTCATGAAACCACAGAAATGTGAGGAGGGGACTGGCATAAACATCCGGCCTATAGATCCCAACTCTACCATTTCCTGAGTGAGTGACCTGAGTTACCAGTGACCAAGTCACTTATCCTGTCCACCTGTCCTCTCCCAAGAGGCAGGCCCCAGGAGCTGCTGAGCCCAAACAGCTATGTTTGTCACAATGGCTGGGATGTGCTTTGACATCTGTGCTCCCCATCAGCCAACCCAACCCCACCTTCAAGATAGTGGGTTTCCCACCATGTTACTGAGTGGTCTTCCTAGCAAGGCCCAAGGCTTTCCTAGGAGAGTCTCCTCTAGACTCGGCCCCATCCCAAACTGGAAGGGGGAAACCAGGACGCCATACCTGTCCCTCAGTCAGGATCCCTGGTTCTGGGCGTTTCCAAGATGAAACCAGGAGGATATAGAGCACCAGTAGCCCAAAGACCACCACCAGCATCCCAAGGCTGTTGGCAAAGATAGCCTCACTGGGCAGATTGCTGTATGGTTGAGTGGCATTGTTCCTGAAAATGACAAAATAATGTGGGCCCCTGAAAGATTTTTCACCTGTTTTGGCCCAATAGGAGACCCAACACCATTAGCAGATGGTGAGAAAAGCTTCCAAGGACCATCTGTGACCTGAAGCACTAACGTACTAAGTCCCTACCACCACCACAAAAAACACGTGCAGACTGCTTTTTACCTCTGATAGAACTAAAGCTCTAAGAGGCATGATGAGCTTGCCCAGAGTCAGACAACTAGTAAATGGCACAGCCAAGACCTAAACCCAAGTCTGACTTCATATCTTATTTGCTTTCACTACCCACACCCCTGCCTTAAAAGAATGGGGAGACGGTAGTGGCTAGGCATGAAGGCTGCAATCTTAACTGAAACCCCAGCTCTGCCACTTCCTCGCTGTGTGCCCTTGGGTAAGTTACTTAACCTCTCTGCGCCTCAGTTCCCTTATTCGCAAATGGCAACGACGACAGTATCTACGTTATAAATGATTAAAGGATTCAATTTAAGGTACCTAGAATAGTTTCTGAGACATAGTAGGCACCAAGTCAATCTGAAGGTAAATAAATATTTGCTGACCAATTTACCAATCTCAACCTAAAGACTTCATGACCCTCCAGATCAGGAACAAGCTCAACCCCAAAGTCTCCCCTCCCTTGGCAAGGTCCTATGATCACAGGGTGCATCTTTTGAAGACCCTATGCTTTCCCGTCCATGTTAGAGCTGCCCCCCACCCCACTCACAAACTGAAGAAAAGCTTCTCGTTAATGCCAGAAATGACAGATGCGATGGACAGAGACAGGATGACGACTCCAAAGAAGACGTGGATGGGTTTAAGGAGGCTGCGCAGCCACACGGACATCCAGGGCAGCAGGAAGACAACAAAGCCCAAGAACCACTGTGGACACAGGGAGGAGGTGCCTGACCACACTGTGCTGTGCCCAGTGGTGCCCCAGGCCATCCCACAGCCCCCTGCCCTAGGGCCTCCTGCCCTGCGGTGGTCCCTCACCCTTTGTTACTGGCTCAAACCTCCCCCTAGGTGCCACTCCAGCTTTCATGCTGTGGTTGGCTGCTCAGCCAAACCAGCACATCCCATGAAATGCTTAGCTATGAGCCCAGTCTCCTAAAATCCCAGCCATCCCTGTGTGTCTCTGCTTCCTTCCAGTCCTGGCCCCTAAGACTCCTTGCTCATACGGGGTTGATGTCAAAATGCAAAAACCACTTCCAGAATTGCTTCCAGTTCAAAGAAAGGTGGGAATGGGAAAGGTGGAAAAGACCACCTGGAGTCAGTGTGGCACATGCTGTGATGAAGTTAGCTCAGCATGCTCCGGAATGACAGAGGAGTCGTGTGATGGGTAAGAGCAGGAACGGATGAGTGTGGGGAGCAGCAGTGTCCTATGGCTATTTAAGCTGCCACTGCTATGGGGATGTGGCTTGTGGGGCTGTGTCCAGGCAGTGAGCAGAGGGAGTGTGTGGCATGGGTGCAAGGAAAGCCCCAACCAGAGCCCACGGCCACCAGCCAGTAACAGGAACCCAAAGGGGAGAACGCACCTGGCAGGCAAAAAGGAAGACGGTGACAATGCCCAGCCAGCTGTGCAAGGAGTAGAGATTGGTGATCCTGGAGCGGCGGTGGAGCTGAAAGACGGCCACCAGCCCCAGCACGGTCAGGATGAAGGCCAGCAGGTGCAGCATGGCATGGCCGATCTTCCATGGCAGCTTCGGCCCCACCCACGACTGCGGCAGGCGGTACAGCAGTGACGCTGCGGGAGAGAATGTCCCAGGGCCCAGACTCTTCCCCTCGTGCTCCCCTCCACACTGGGGGAACTAACCTGACATGGCCCCACACAGCTTCCCAACCAGGGGAGAAGGAGATGCTGGGATGCAGCACCCCCTCCTCAGCATCTCCTATCCCTGCGTCATTGCTGGGATAGCAGTTGGCCATGACGCGGGAAGAAAACATAGTAGTAAAAAGGGAGGAGTAGGCTTATCAATCTGCCAGTCTGTCGTTACATCATATATGCACTTGTGTGCAGCTCTGCAGGTAAAAAAGCAATGTCACATTCATTATTTTTTTCTAAGTGAATACTCACAACTGTTAGTGGTCACAAATGCAGGCTTTTAGCAAAGTTAGATGGCCTATGTCCACATCCTGGCTCTGCCTCTTGGCTATTTGACATCTTGTTTCTAAATCTCAGTGTCGGGCAGCCCCAGTGGTGCAGCGGTTTAGCGTCACCTGCAGCCCGGGGTTTGATCCTGGGGACCCTGGATTGAGTCCCACGTCAGGCTCCCTGCATGGAGCCTGCTTCTCCCTCTGCCTGTGTCTCTGCCTCTCTCTCTCTCTGTGTGTCTCTATGAATAAATAAATAAAATCTTAAAAAAAAATAAATAAATCAATCTCAGTGTCCTCATCTGTAACATGGGGATAACAGCACAGCCCATCTCACAGGCTTCTTGGAAGAACAAAACAGGATGATGTATCTGAAGTACACAGGATAAGCTGCTATGATCCATGGTGTCATTGTTCCCATTTTACAGGTGGGGAGATGAGGTTCACCAGGGCCCCAAGGCCCAGCTCTGAATGCATGGGGCACAGATGAGTCTGGCAGAGCAAGCAGTTCCCTCATGTAATCCTGACTGGGGGACGAGAGGCTTCAGTCTTCCTCTCCCTAAAGCAGAAGTTGGCAGACTACAGCTCACGGGCCAAATCCAGCTGTTTTTTAAGTAAAGCTTTATTGGAACACAGCCACATTCATGTTTTCCGGTTATCTATGGCAGATAGATAACCAGTTGCAATGCAGGTCATATGGCTTGCAAAGCCTTTACTCTCTGATCCTTTATAGAAAGATACTGCCAACCCCTACCTTAGAGTATCTGTAAAGCTACCCTTCTCGGATGCCCCCATTCTCACCACTTTTTCCTCCAAATGATACCTGGGCTCAGAAACAGCCCAATCTGTCCTACTCTCATAGCCCCAATAACTCAACAGTGACAAAAGCTCTACCACAGCCAGGGCTGGGCCACAGTATGTCTCCCATGACCTCGTACTCACCAGCACTGTAGAGTACCACTGAGCCAACAACCATGAATACTGGATGATAGTTGAACATGAGAAGGGTGCCATCCCAGGCAAAGCCACCATGCCACAACTGCACCCAATAGATGGTGAGGATGATGCACATCAAGCCCAGGAACCACAGTGAGTAAAAGGACAAGTAGAACCATCCCACAGCCATTCTGATTAGGCGCTCCTGGAAGAAGCGTAAGTCACATGTGCCTGCTGGCTCTGCTGGCTTGAGTGCATCCCACATAATAGCTAAAGGAAGTAACACTGAGCTTGCTTTTGCTGGAAGTGTGGACACTTTTCACTTTAGCTCTCCTGCTACCAGCCTGGGCACTGCCCCATGAGACTTGGAAGTCCTGATCTCTGGTTATGGACAGTAAGGATGGCCCCACCCCAGTACCTGGCAGCTCTGGAAAGGGGCTGGACATCAAGGCTCTTGGCCCAAAGCCCTGGGATTAGCCTCTCTTCACAGGGCCAAAAGGTAAAGAATCCACCCCATCCTATCCCACTGAAAAGAAGGGACAGGAATCCAAAGCCAGGCTAGATCACACAAATGCCTAGGCCCTCGGTTCTAACAGAAGGTGGAAAAATTATAATCTACAAGGAGTAAACACCCTGGTATTAGGCCAGCTGACAGGAAGTCCTATGATCTCCCACTTCTATAGGAAAGTTCTTCAGCAGCTGGTGAACTCTATGGGGCTAACCCTCCTATTGAGGAAGTAAGACCAGGCCTTCACTCTAGAGTCCCCACACTCTACACCTTGAATTGGACAAGCCTCAGATGTCCTAGGCCTGAGACTTCTGCTTTCTCTTCCTCTGGGGAAAGTTCAGAGGAGAAAAGAGGAAGCGAGAACTCATGGTCTAGAAAGCATGAGTTTATTTTGAGATTTTTCTATGTCCTTGATAAAGTCAGAAACCAGCTCTGGTTTCAGACACACATCTAGAGCCCTGAGCAGCTGCTCTTACAAACCAGGCAACTGGGCATGAGGGCTAGCAGGCAAATACACAAAGCCACAGGACCATCTCTGCTCTCAGCTAACATGTAGGCAGTATGGGCCCAGCTCTCAAGGCAGTCAGCCTGTCCCACGGACTCACACCAAGGAGGAGACACTAGGACATCCTGCAGTTGATACCTCTCAATCTGAACCAGCTAATAGAAAAAAAAAGGCAGGTCCCTTAAACAGCTAAGAACTCCCAAGGAGATAAGACACTTGATTCCTCACCCTGTAGACTTAGTGGCAGACTGACAGAGTGATGGCCGAGGCTCCAATTCTTATGAAGTGGGGCACCTTGAGCAAATCACTTAGCATTGGTAGGACTCATTCTTCTCATCTGAAAGAAAAGCACGGTAATGAGAATACACTGAAGAGCAGCCATGAGCAGACACCCCACCAGAACCCATGATCTCATTTGCTCCTGTGAGAAGTTATCATCCCCATTTTATAGATGAGGAAACTAAGGCTCAGGAAGATTAAATGCCAGCATTGGGACCCAGGAAATGGGCAGGAAGTTTCAAACCCTTGTCTGTTTGGCTTTAAGGCTCCTGTTTTTTCCCTTGACCATAGACTGTCAGAAGAGCAAGTGAGAAAATGTCCATGAGGACATTGTAAGGGCAAAGTATTCTACTATTGTCACAGCAGTCCATCCTACCTATAAGCTACAGCCTGAAGCTTGTGGCCTCCATGCCAGGCCAGGCCTCTTGGTAGCCCTGATACTATGCCATGCCAACTCACTCCATGGCAGGTGTTCACCTAACTAGAAACAGAAACAGACACTGAATGCTCAATGTGACCCAAGTTGGCAGTAATCACTGAGAAGAGAAGACTCGAGGGGCTGGGGGAAAAACAAAAGTTCCATAAGGCTGAGGGTAAATAACACCATAACACCACCATCTTCATAGACGTTTTGTGGCTCAACTACAGAGCTCAGAGATTTGCCACCCAGCTTCAGAGGTGTCCCCTTAGTCTCTGTAAGAGCAGAGAAAGTTTCAAGTCCCCAGATGTTCAGTCATCCCCCAGTGAAGTCAGCATGAAGCACCTGGTCAGCAGGTTGGATCCATCAGACAATTATCTTTCATGACTTCCTTTTCCTTCGGAGAAGAGAAAACAAAAGTAAATACAATCCAAAAGGGCTGTATCCACCCTTCTACAACAGATTCTGGATTACTGCTCTGGGACAGACTTAAGAGTTCACCATGGGGACACTTTTCTGACAGAGGGCTGTGATGTTGTACTGTTCACAGTACACAGATGAGCCCTTCCTCTGCCAGAGAGTACGAAAGAAGAGAAAAAAGAATGCAGTGAAAACTGCAGCCCAAACTCTGAAAATATTCTCTCATTTATTCCATGACAGTAGGCTGTGCTATGGTTTCAGGATGGGCTCACCATAGTTTGGTCTCTGATTCTGCCCTCACTTTGTGAAGCCCCATTCTAAGGCAGATCAGCTCCTCTTCTATCAAGGGCCGGAATGGTAAATACTCTAGGCTTTGCAGGCCGTAGCCTCTTTCATGATTGTGTCAGCAACTCTTCTGATGTAGTGCAGAAGCAATCATAGACAATACTTTCGCAAAAGAACACAGCCATGTCCCCCAAAATGCTTATTTATGGGCACTGAAATTTCAGGTTCATATCATTTTTCATGTATCACAAAATATTATCCTTCTTCTTTCTGTTAATCAGTTAAAAATGTAAAAACCATGCAGGCGGTGCATCAGACTTCGCCGACCACAATCTAAGAGATGTACTCTCCAACCTAATACTCTCCTCGGTCCCTTGACAAAAAAGGGGTTCTGCCTGGTTGCAGTAAAACAGATCAGGCCCGGGATCCCTGGGTGGCGCAGCGGTTTGGCGCCTGCCTTTGGCCCAGGGCGCGATCCTGGAGACCCGGGATCGAATCCCACGTCGGGCTCCCGGTGCATGGAGCCTGCTTCTCCCTCTGCCTGTGTCTCTGCCTCTCTCTCTCTCTCTCTCTCTCTATCATAAATAATAAAAAAAATAAAAAATAAAAAAAATAACAGTCAGAGCTGAAATAAAAACTTAGAATTTGGGATCCCTGGGTGGCGCAGCAGTTTGGCGCCTGCCTTTGGCCCAGGGCGCAATCCTGGTGACCCGGGGTCGAATCCCACGTCGGGCTCCCTGTGCACGGAGCCTGCTTCTCCCTCTGCCTGTGTGTGTGTGTGTGTGTGTGTGTGACTATCATAAATAAATAAACATTAAAAAAAAAAAAAAAACCAGATCAGGCCCCTGCGCAGGAAATAAGTTTCCGTTCAGCCCTTAATCTTAGGAAAAAGGACTCTATTCCGAATCCTTAACAATATTCACTTTTAAAATTTAGAACTACAAGCGGATGAAGGAACAGAAAGTCCATTCGTTGCCCCCACTTCCCGGATGAACGGTGGGGGAGGACTTGGGAATCCTGAGAGTCAGACTTGGGGCTCAAGCCCTAAGCTCTTCTCTGACAGATCAGAATCACTGGGACCCGAAGTAGGAAAGTGGCTTTGGCCACGGTGAGCGGCACGGCTGGCACAGGAACCCAGGTTCGCTTCCCTCAGCTCCGAGGGCTCCTCGGGTCCAAATGCAGCTTCTGCAAAGTCGGGTTCCCCGAATTCCAACCAGGAGGTGGATAAGCAAGGCGCCCCTCAGCGCCACTGATCACAGACCGGCCCTCCCGGCTGCGCACTGCCCGGCTCTGGCCCTGGTGCCCCGGGAACGGCTCCGGGAGCCCGGATCCCCCGCCCCAGCGTCCTCCGCAGGGGCCAAGGGCCTTACCGGTCCCGGCTGGCCTTCGGCTGACAATCAGGGCGACGGGCTCCGCTTGCGGACAGCGACCCCCGAAGCGCTTCCTGCCTGTACAGACACACCTGCGGGAGGAAGGGCGCGGACAGCGGCGTCCCCTTCCCTACAAGGGGGGTGGCGAGCGACGGCGCAAAGCAAGGTGGCAGGCGGCCCCGCTCGAGCTCCTCCTCACCTCGGGGGGTCGCAGGGGTCTCCGAGGCCCGCCTCCCTCGCCGCCCCACGCGCCCGGCCGGCACCGCAGCCGCAGTGAGAGGGCCCCGCGCCACCTTCCCCTCTTATAGGCGCAGGGCACTTCCGGTCGCGCCCGCGGCCCCCTGGGAAATGGAGTCCCAGGCCGCCGGCTGCCAGCCCCGCGTCCTCCGCGGGCGTTTCTTCCCCAGGCAGGGAGCGCCGCCGCCGCTCGGCCCGGGCCGTCACCCCCACCTCGCGCTCGGCGGACGGCTGGATGCGGCGGCGCTGCGACGGCACGAGAGGGCCTGCCCAAACGCGGCGGCCGCGCGGACCGCAGAGCGGAGGGAGCGCCGAGGCCCGGCGGGTGCGCGGCGCACGCGGAGCCCGCGGCCGCCATGTACTTCCGGGACCTACCAGCGGCTTCCGGAAGCCGGGACGGCGTCCCCATGACAACCGGCGTCGCGCCTCGGAGCGGGAGGAGAGCGCGCGGGCGGAGCGGGTGAGACGGCGCGAGTCGGGGTCTCGGTCGTTACGGTGTAGGGCGGGTGTTCTGCCAAGGTGGCCCCATTATGAAGTGGGTGGGGAAGGACGGAGAGGAACACTGCCCCGGGGACAAGGGGCGCGCGGGGGAGGGGGCTGGGACAGACCGAGCCGGCCGGGCCACCGCTGCCCTGAGCGGGGGCGGGGCGCCGTGGGCTTTGGGGTCGCGGGTCGCGGGAGGCCCGCTCTGCCCACCTGCGACCCGCGGGGCTGACTTGAACTCTGGCCCTGTAGGCGCGTCCTCGCCTCGGTACGACGGAGGGAATCCTTCGTTCTCCCCTTTGCCGAAGTTGTCCTGGGCGCCACGTGTATCACGATAGAATAATACGTGATAAGTTTATCGCACTGATGGCTGGAGCTCGAGACGGGGGTAGGATAAGCAACCTCACGAATAATGACGGTCGTGAAACGTTTTACAGATGTTAGTTCGTTCGACCTTGTGCTCTGACACTTGAGAGCATCTTGAGATCTGCTTAGAGACTGGACCGAGGTGGAAGGGTCACAGGACACCCCCCAGAACAATTCCTGGGCCTTGGAATATGCGGGAGTAAAGGCCAGGCCCCCTTCATATGGTGCCACTCTGTTGTGGCCACCTTAAACAGAGCCTTGCAGGAGAGCGCGGTTTCTTGCTCACGTCCTGCACCCCTCCCTGCCTCTCTGGCTCCCACATCCTTCCCACCTGGTTACCTGTCAGCCCACCTGTTATGTGAGAGGCAGCTTTGGGGAGTAGTTAGGAGCACAGACTCTGGACCCAGGCTGCCTGAATCCCAATCCCAGCTCTGTGAGCTGGGACAAGTTATTTTACCTCTCTGAGCCTCAGTTGTCCTAACTGCGTAAGGGGTAGAGTGATAATAGTGACTCTTCTGCTTCACTCCGTTATTGTGAGATTTACAGAACTTTAGTGCTTAGAATAGCCCCAGGCAGGGGTGCCTGGCTGGCTCAGTTGGTGGAGCATGTGATTCGATAACGGGGATCAGGGTCAAGAGTTTGAGCCCCACGTTGGCTGTAGCGATTACTTAAAATAGTCCCTGGCATATTGTAAGTGATAATATAAAGGCTTGCTGCTGCAGTTCGTATTAGAATTAGTATTGATTGCACAACCAGACAGACACTCTTTGTAGTACTCCTAGATTCCTTTGAACTCAAAAGTGGTTAGAAAGATTTCTGCACTGGGGCGCCCAGCTGGCTCAGTTGGAGGAGCATGTGACTCTTGGTCTCTGGGTCATGAGTTTGAGCCCGACGTTGGGTGTAGAGATTACGTAAAAAAAGAATAAACAAAACTTAAAGAAAAAAAGAAAGAGCTCTGCATTTAGAAGTTTCCAGGCATGGAGAAAGTTTGGAGGATAACGCTCCCCAGAAGGAGTGACTAGTTGGGTTTTTTGGACATGGTAGTGGTTTTGGTCATTGACGGATCCCAAGCACCTACACCTGGCATGGATTAGAGCCGCAATAAATATTTACTGTATTAATGAATTTCTCCCCCTTCCCTCCTCCCCAACAGGCCCTTGTCTTCAAGGTAAACAGCTCTGATTTGAGGAACTAGTGCTTCTCCCTCAGTGCTGGGGAGAAAGCCAGGAGCTTTCTTTTGGGAAATTGTGGAATGTGCCCCTGGGGGCCCAATAAAGCAGAAGGAAGATGCTCCAGACCAGTAACTATAGCCTGGTGCTCTCACTGCAGTTCCTGCTGCTGTCCTATGACCTCTTTGTCAATTCCTTCTCGGAGCTACTCCGGATGGCTCCTGTCATCCAGCTGGTGCTCTTCATGTGAGTTCAGTGGGTGGGACTGGACAGCTGACAACTGTGATTTAGCATTTTAAAGTTATTAATAGAGAAACCTCAGGGAAAATAAAATGTTGCATATCTTGGGTACTCCATAGACATGTCAAGGGTCCTGTATTTATATACCTCTAACAAGGGTCTGGGATCCAGGGAGCAGTCAGAGGGTCATTTTCTCTATCTGTGAGTAGAAATATTGTCTTACATTGTCATGAAAGAGGATTACAGAACCACAGGTTAAAAGGGCAGTTGTATCAGTTATATATATGGGATAGAAGCTGTTGGCATTTTTCTTCCCCAGTGGCTTACAGACTCCATGAGGCTAGTTATCAATAGAAAACTGGTGTTTGGGCAGCCCCGGTGGCTCAGCAGTTTAGCGCCTGCCTTCAGCCCAGGGCATGATCCTGGAGACCTGGAATCGAGTCCCATGTCAGGCTCCCTGCATGGAGCCTGCCTCTCCCTCTGCCTGTGTCTCTGCCTCATTCTCTCTCTCTCTCTCTCTGTATCTGTCATGAATAAATAAATAAAATCCTTAAAAAAGAAAGAAAGAAAGAAGACTGGTGTTTGACACTGTCTTCCTTCATTCAACAAGTGTTCATTGGCCTACCAGACAGTATTCCAGGTGCAGCAGTAAAGCTGACAATTTCCTGCTCTCATGGAGTTTCCACTCAAGTGGAAAGAGACAACGAATACATTTTTTTATTTTTTATTTTTATTTTATTTTTAAAAAATTTTATTTATTTATTCATGAGAGACAGAGAGAGAGAGAGAGAGAGAGAGGCAGAGACACAGGAGAAACAGGCTTCATGCATGGAGCCCGACATGGGACTCGATCCTGGGTCTCCAGGATCAGGCTCTGGGGCAAAGGTGGTGCCAAACCACTGAGCCACCCGGGCTGCCCTACATTTTTTTTTTTTTTTTAAAGATAATTTTGAATAGTAACAAATGTCATACAGTGGATGGAAAGCAGATGGGGTGGAGAGGGGAGGGCTACCTAAGGCAGTAGAGTTAAAGGAGGCTTTCTGAAGAGGGGACATCAGAACTGAGACTTGAATGGCACTAAGACACCGGCCATGCCAAGATTAGGGGAAAGGCATTGCCATCTCACTAGATGGAAATGTGTGACAGGTGGTACTGGCTTTTTTTAGACATAGGGAAGAAAGAAGCTTCTCCTCCCAAGTGTCTAGAAGGTTAAGAGCGTCAGAGCAGGGAAGCCTTGTCTGTGGGCTGCACCTCACTGATGGGGCCTGCAGGTAGTTAAACCTCATGTCATTTGGGCCCCAAAGGCCCATAACACCTGTGTGTGTGTAGGGGGGGGGCGGGTTTCAGAAGGCTAGAGCACAGGGGAGACCAGACTTCATGGTGTCCCTTAGGACTCAGAGCCAGCTCTTGGATCATCACACAGACCTCCATTTGGCTGTGCTTTGTTTGATGTCCACAGCATCCAGGATATCGCAATCCTCTTCAACATCATCATCATTTTCCTCATGTTCTTCAACACCTTCGTCTTCCAGGCTGGCTTGGTCAACCTCCTATTCCACAAGTTCAAAGGGACCATCATCCTCACAGCTGTGTACTTTGCCCTCAGCATCTCCCTTCATGTCTGGGTCATGGTAAGAGCAGAGCTTAAGGAGCAAGGAGTATCTTTTCCCTAGGAATTCAGCATCATTCTTTTATTTTTTTATTTTATTTTATTTTATTTATTTTTTATTTATGATAGAGAGAGAGAGAGAGGCAGAGACACAGGCAGAGGGAGAAGCAGGCTCCATGCACCGGGAGCCCGATGTGGGATTCGATCCCGGGTCTCCAGGATCGCGCCCTGGGCCAAAGGCAGGCGCCAAACCGCTGCGCCACCCAGGGATCCCAGCATCATTCTTTTATATCTCACAGAATCCTTGACAGGAAACAGGTGTGTTTGTGGTGAATTAATGTGGTGCCACCTGGGCTTGGGCATATGTGAGTTGCATAAAGCACTTCTGCCCAACCTTTCATGTTAAAAGACTGCCTTATCCAAGAGTTAGGGGACGCTTCTGGAATATTCCGTTCACCTTTGCCCCAAACAGTCCTGCCAGAGGTAAAACAGGAAGGGGACTCTGTTTCATCATTAGCTGTTTGGGCAGGTAGGTGTTGGGACAAGATATTGTTAGATATCAGTGTCCCGTGGGAAATGGCTGTGCCAAGAGTGCCACTTGCCCTTTAGTACCTCATGCCCTCTACTCTGTTCTCATCACTTATACCAGAAGGACTCCTCTCCAAGGTGCCAACATGGCCTCACAGTAGATCCCAGTTTTCATGGTTCCAGATTTCTCCTGCTTCATGAACTGTTCCATCTCTTTGGAAACGTCGCCTATGTTTCCCAAGTACTCATCTTGATCAAACACAAGAAAAGCCCAGGAGGCTTCCCTAGTCACTTCTCTACTAAAGCCACCTTCTGGGGCAGCCCCGGTGGCTCAACGGTTTAGCGCCACCTTCAGCCCAGGGTGTGATCCTGGAGACCTGGGATCGAGTCCCATGTCAGGCTCCCTGCATGGAGCCTGCTTTTCCTCTGCCTCTGTTTCTGCCTCTCTCTCTCTCTCTCTCTCTCTGTGTTTGTGTCTCTCATGAATAAATAAATAAAATCTTTAAAAAAAATAAAGCCACCTTTTTAGACTAAACCTTCTTAAGTTGCCCTTGTTATTCCACAGAGAGAAGTAGGGCTCACAGGAAAGAAACAGCAGTGCCAGAGTCTCTCTAGGTGCTTCCTGAAAAGGATTGTCTCTGCTCTGGGTCCTGGGACCAAAATAGGTCCTGGCTTTGTACTTTGTACTATAAAGCTGTTAATCTGATTAAATCCTGAGTGCACTAAGCCTTAATCTGACAGGAACTGAGCCTGAGATCTTCAAGGCCAGACAGTGACCACCACTGCAGTCCTGAGATAATGTGTAGCACTTCTCCTTGGAAAAGGCCATGGAATGAAAGGGAATAAGTAGCTAAGTTCAAACTTCCTCCTTCAGACTTAAAAGGATATTTCCTTTGCACAGAAAAGGGAGTTTGAAGCTCCTTTGAGAAATACTCCTGGGAGTTGTGGGAAGGAAGAAGGAGGGTGAGATTAGCCTGATTTTTTTTTTTAAAGATTCTTATTTATTTATTCATGAGAAACACAGAGAGGCAGAGAGACCTAGGCAGAGGGAGAAGCAGGCTCCCTGCAGGGAGCCCGATATGGGACTCAATCCCAGACCTGGGATCATGCCCTGAGCCAAAGGCAGATGCTCAACTGCTGAGCCACCCAGGTGTCCTGATATTAGCCTGATTTAAAACCAAGCAGCATTTCTGCAGCTCATCTGGTCACTAAACTTTCCCTTTCTACTCATGTCTCCTTCAGAACTTACGCTGGAAAAACTCCAACCGCTTTGTCTGGACAGATGGACTTCAAACGCTATTTGTATTCCAGAGACTAGGTAAGGACCAGAGCAACCTCAGGCCTCACTTTGGTCTCACCTGTGGCTCAGGCAGCTAAGGGCCTTGGTCCTTGCTTTCCCAGTCCATCATTGCCAGAATGGGATGAGTGGAACAGCCATGACAAGAACAGGAAAGATGATGGCCCACTGCCCTTGCTAGTAGTCACTGGGAAATCATGAGGCAGAGCTCCTTTGCCCTATTAGGTTGTGTCCTTAGCCTGTAATGAATATTCAGGAGCATCCCTGAAGTTTCTTTCCTATTTATTGTTCACAGCAGCAGTGCTATACTGTTACTTCTACAAACGAACCGCTGTGAGACTGGGCGATCCTCGCTTCTACCAGGACTCTTTATGGCTGCGCAAGGAGTTCACACAAGTCCAAAGGTGACTGCTTCTGGTCACACTGATGGGTGCCTTTCCTTCCTGACAGAGGCCACATTTATGGCTCTGTGGGGTGGGGTTTACCCTATGCACAGGAAGCAATGTGACTTTCATAGGACAGGCTCAGACCATTTGTGTTTAATAGTCAAGAAGGAAGATCTTCCCTCTTGCAAATTAAAGTGTTTCCCAATACAGGCTTTAGTACATAACCCTCCCTGGCCTCCTACCTCAGTTCTGCCCCTTTTCCTTTCCTGCTCTCTACTTCTCTTCCTCATAGAAGGCTGTGAGGCTTGATCCTTAGGAAGCTATCACTTAGCCTGGTACAGGAGGGGCTCCTGGCACCTGGTTTCTTTGCAGCAAACATAATTAATGGATGCAAAGAGTGATATTTTTGAGCTCCTAACTCATCACACTGTAGACATTTAGATTCTATACCCAAGGCACTTTTTTAACACTTTATAAATAGGAAATAAATTGAATTCTTTTTCCATAAATGGTGGAGTCTGTCTGTCTACTGTTGCAGATAAGAGGTACATCAAGTCCTGGCCTTAGCATTTGCTTGACCCAGTGGGCAGCTTCAGTCACAGAACAAACACAGGTATTACTGAATGCCATTATGAGTACAAGCTATTTCTGTAGAAATTCAGAATGCATTCTGATGCCCCGCTCCAAGCGTTGGAATTCCAGATTTCTGTGCCTTTTTTTTTTAAGATTTATTTATTTATTTAATTTTACAAATGAGAGCAAAAGAGAGCAAGAGAGTGCTTGAGTGTGTGTACATGCACACACAAGCAGGGGAGGAGGAACAGAGGGAGAGAGAGACAAGCAAACTCCACACCGAGCATAGAGCCTGACATGGGGCTCAGCCTCAAGACTCTGAGATCATGACCCGAGCCAAAACCAAAAGTCAGACACTTACTTAACTGACTAAGCCACTCAGATACCCCTGGACTTTTGTGCTTTATTCAGACTCTCCCCACCATCAGAGCCCTAAACTGCACTCAGAAGAATAAAAATCCCTAACCTGTTTTGGCAAAAGAAACTTTTAAAATTCATGTGTTCATGGTATCAGTTTTCTATTGCCAGAATAATATGTAACAGACCACCATGAACTTCAGTGGCATGTGACAATAGTTATGTGGCTCTTGAGCCTTGGGGTTCAGCTGATCGGACTGGTTTAGATGATTTCTGCTAGGCTTGCTCATTTGTGTGTCAGCCAGGCAGCTTTGATGATCTTGGGATTTGGGGCTTTTGGCAAACCTAGGCTGGCCTCAGCTAGAATGACTGGGGTGTTCTGGTTCTCATGAGTCATCCTCCAGGGACTAGCCTGGGTTCATTCACATGACAGTGGCAAAGGAGCAGAAGAATAACCCCCATTGTGCAATACTTACTTCAAGCCTCTGTGTTGTGTCTCTTAGACTCCCATTGGTCAAAGCAAGTCATATGACTGTGCCCAGAGCCCAGGTGGGAAAGTACTACAAAATGTCCTGGTAAAAGGCACAGATACAGGGAGGGTCATGAATTGCAGCCTAACCACATCAGAAAGTTCCTCTGTGATACATCATTCAGACGTATTTTAGCAGGGGTTGGCAAACTTTTTTCATGAAGCACTAGATAGATTTTGAGGGCTATGTGGTCTTTGTTGCAACCATAAGCATACCTTGCTTTAGTGCACTTCACAGATACTGTGTTTCTTACAAATAGAAGGTTTGTGGCAACCCTGTGTTGAGCAAGTCTATTGGCACCATTTTTTCTAGCAGTATTTGTTCGCTTCGTGTCTGTCACATTTTAGTAATTCTTGCAACATTGCAAACTTTTTCTTTGTGGTTATATTTGTTATGTCCTCTGTGATCAGTGATCTTTGATGTTGCTATTGTAATTAATGGAGGCACAATGAACCACACACACGTTAGGGAGAAAAGTTAGGCCATAGATGTTCAGCATGCTGTGACTGCTCCACCGACTGGCTGTCCCCCATCTCTCTTGCTCCCCTCTGGCTTCCCTATTCCCTGAGACACAACAGTGTTGAACTTAGGCAAGCGAATAACACTACAATGGTCTCTGAATATTCAAGTAAAAGAAGAGTTGCACGTCTCTCACTTAAAAGCTAGAATGACTAAGCTTAGTGAAGACGACCTGTCAAAAGTCAAGATGGGCTGAAAGCTAGACCTCTTGTGCCAAACAGCCAAGTTGTGAACGTGAAGGAAAGTTCTTGAAGGAAATTAGAAGTGCTGCTCTGGTGTTCCCACAAATAAAGCAAAGCAGTCTTGTTGCTGATACAGAAAAAGTTCGAGTGGTTTGGATAGAAGATCAGACCAGCCTCAACACTCCTTATAAACCAAAGCCTAACCCATGGCAATGCCAAAACTCTTCAATTCTATGAAGGCTGAGTGGTGAGAGAGCTGCCCAAGAAAATTCTGAAATTAGCAGAGGTTGGTTCATGAGGTTTAAGGAAAGCAGCCATCTCCATAACACACAAGTGCATGGTGAAGCAGCGGTAGGACTGCTGAGGCAAGACCCTCCTCCAGCAAAAAGATTATGGCTCACTGAAGGCTCAGATGATTTTTAACAATTTTTTTTTCATTTTTTTAAAGGATTTATTTATTTGTGGGGAGGTGGAGAGAGACTCTCAGGCGGACTCCCTGATGAGCATGGAGCCCAAGGCAGTGCAGGAATGGCCCCCACAACCCTGATATCATGACCTGAACCCAAACCAGAGTCAGATGCCCAACCTACTGAGCCACCCAGGTACCCCAGCAATTATTTTTTAATTAAGATAAATATGTAGGGTATTTTAGACATAAAGGTAGTGAACACTTTGTAGAGTACGGTACAGAGTAAACCTAAGTTTTATGTGCCCTAGGAAACCAAAAAATTCATTTGACTCACGTTATGGCAGTATTTCTTTGTTGTGGTGGTCTGGAATCAAACCTGTATTATCTTTGACATGTGCCTGTACTCCACTTGGGCATTGTAGTATGAAAGGAGCCATAGATGATTTGTCAGTGAACGGATGCAGCTGTGTTCCAGTAATACTGAGAACACAGATTTGAATTTCATATCATATTCATGTGTCACAAAATATTTTTTGTAGACTTTTTTTAACCATGTAAAAATGTAAAGCTATTTTTAGCTCAAGGGAAAAACAGGCTAGATTTGCCCCAGGCCATAGTATGCTGAGTCCTGGTTTAAAAGGCTAGAATAAAGTTCTAGGGAAAGAGAGACTATAGGTAATCAGCTGCACTGTCAAGATTTTAATAGTTATTAGAAAAGAAAAGGTACAGTGTTTAAATAAACCATGTAAGACCCCATATCCTGTAATTGGAACAAGTGATCTAAAAAAACCTAACAAGGGCAGCCCAGGTGGCTCAGCAGTTTAGCACTGCCTTTAGACCAGGGCCCAATCCTGGAGACCCGGGATCGAGTCCCATGTCGGGCTCCCTGCATGGAGCCTGCTTCTCCCTCTGCCTGTGTCTCTGCCTCTCTTTCTCTTTGTGTGTGTCTCTCATGAATGAATAAATAAAATCTTTAAAAAATAAATAAATAAAAATAAAATAAAAGTTAAGCACCTGCCTTTGGCTCAGGTCATGATCCCAGGGTCTTGAATGGAGCCCCATGTCAGGCTCCCTGCTCAGCAAGGAGCCTGCTTCTCCGTCTCCCTCTCTCCCCACTGCTCTCCCTGCTTGCGCTCTCTTTCTCTGTCAAATAAATAAATAAAATCTTAAAAAAAAAAGATTTATGCGGTTAATCTTCCCACTGCTCCCACTGCTGTATTTCAGCCATTGAGTTCCTTCTCCATCCCCTCCCTGATGATCTACATTTACTTGTATACTTCTTATAAACAGTGTAACATTTCAGAAATATTTCTACCAAAAGCAAACAAACATACAGTTTGCCATAATCCCATCCCAGTCATTTCAAATATTTGACAATATGTATATATATTTTATATGCAGCTGTGATTATGGGGAATATGCCGTAAAACAGTTTGCTCCTCTCCTACTTGTTTTTAAGATGGAATGTTAAATTAACTCCTTGGGGACAGTCAGCTTTCAGAGTTCAGAGGAAAGAAAAGTATTTTACAAATGCTTGGAGACTTTATTAGTAGGATAAGGTTGCTTCTGGCTGAGTAGTGCCTCAGTAACTAAAAAAAAACATAAAATATAAAAATTATCTTTTTAAAGGGCCTCGGAATTACTGAAGGAAAGAGGACTGGGGGACCTGAAATTCTAAAGTAGGGAGAGTCATAGAGAAGTGAGCTGACAATTTGCAGCAGATTTTTCTCTGGGGGTATTTGCTGATTCTGAGTTTGAGCAAGAAGCTAAAAATCCATGCATTGCCCAGATAGAGGGTTATAGCCAGGAAAAAGTCTGCTGAGCCAGGTTATCTGATAACACTGGAGAAACAAAACTGAGGGCTGGAGGAGCTTAAAACACAAACAATCATCTTCTCAAGATATTTACCAAGTCTTGGGGCCAGAGGCTATCTTTTTCAGAGCAAAGCTCTGAAAAGCAGAATAGAATTTTTGGCAGATATATGGTACTGATAATTAGAATTCAGGACCCGCCAGTGGGAGGGAACTGTGAACAGATAAAAAGCTCAGGACTCCTTACTAGGAACAAGATGAAACAGGTAAGCTGACACTTATCAAAATTGCTGTAGCCTCAAACCATTTAGTTCCCAAGTGAGTTGACACTATATTTTTATACATAATTTCTGGATCTAATAATTACTGGCAGTCAAGAGATAGGCCCATATTATTTTTATTTTTTTATTTTATTTTTTTAAAGATTTTATTTATTCATTCACGAGAGACAGACAGAGGCAGAGACACAGGCAGAGGGAGAAGCAGACTCCAAGCAGGGAGCCTGACATGGGACTTGATCCTGGGTCTCCAGGATCACTCCCTGGGCCAAAGGCAGGCGCCAAACCTCTGAGCCACCCAGGGATCCCAGGCCCATATTATTTAAAACCAGAGTAAAAGAATAGAGAAGAGTGACCCAAATACTGAAGAAAGCAGACAAAGAGTTTATGATTGAGGGTTGTGCTCTCTTTCTCAAGTAAATAAAATCCTTTTTTTTTTTTTCCTTTTAAAGATTTTATTTATTTGAGAGAGCCCAAATAGAGCAGCAGGCAGAGGGAGAAGGAGAAGCACTGAGCAGGGAGCCTGACACAGGGCTGATTCCAGGATCCTGAGATCATGACCTGAGCCAAAGGCAGACACTTAACCAACTGTGCCACCCAGGTGCCCCTAAATAAAATCTTTAAAACTAACAGGGCAGCCCCGGTGGCTCAGCAGTTTAGCGCCGCCTTAGCCCGGGGTGTGATCCTGGAGACCCGGGATCGAGTCCCACGTCAGGCTCCCTACATGGAGCCTGCTTCTCCTTCTGCCTGTGTCTCTGCCTCTCTCCCTGCAGGGAGCCTGATAAGGGACTCGATCCCAGGACCTTGGGATCATGACCTGAGCCAAAGGCAGATGATCCAACACTGAGCCACCCAGGTGCCCTATATCCAGGGACTTCTAATAATGGCTGAGATCCTGTTGGAATGAGGAACAGAGCAGAAAAAGCATTTAGGAAAACAATAGTCAAAAATCTCCCTAATTTGATGAAAGAGAGATTTATAGATTTAAGATACTTCACAAACCTAGAGAAACACAGAAAGGCCATCACTAGGATATCCTGGTCAAATCATTGAAAGCTAAAGATGAAAAGCAAATCTTGAAAACATCAAGAGCAGACAACATACCTCATATAGAGGAATAACAATTGATGGTTTGCTTCTCAGTAGAATTTGGAAGCCAGGAGAGAATGTAACAACATCTCTAAGATACTAAAATGAAAAAAAAGGTCAAGTCAGAATTCTGCATTCACCAAAAATATACTTCCAAGAATGAAGTTGAAATAGGTATTTTCAGATAAAAGAGAATTAGCTGTCAACAATCCTGCACTACAAGAAATGCTAAAGGAGTTATTTGGCTTGAAGGAAACGACAGATGGGAATTCAGATTCTCAGAAAGGAATAGAGCACCTCAGAAATAGTAACCAGTTAAAGACTTTCTTTTTGTCTTTTTTTCCTGTTAATTTCTTTATAATACATATGCATTTAGAATGCAGTTTTTTTCCCTAGTATACAGAATATTGATCAGTATATGGTAAATATACTGGGCCATAAAGCAATTCTCAATTTAAAAGAGTATGCTCTTTGACAATAATGGGGCTGAGCTAGAAATCAGTAACAATAAAATAGCTAGGTGGTTCAATCTAGGTCCAATCAGGAGACAAGCTATACAATCATTTAAACATAAAAAGGGTATTAATATAAAGAATTAATAAATTATGGCAAAAAGAATAACTACAAAGATGTAAAGAGAATTCTAAAAGGGGACCTGAGGACTGAGGGAGAGTACTCAAGAAAGGACAAACTTGGCAAGGTCCCCCAACCCCAAGGCGGGGGTTCAGACCTCACTTCAGCCCACTGGATGGTAGACAAGTTCACTGGTTTAGCTAGGCCGGAGCTGCTTCACAGTTGTCAGGCAAGACACAACCCTCTAAACACAGGTAAGCTGAGGCTGGTGAGCAGGTGCAGGGAGTGTAAGGATACCATCTGCAGGCACCAGGCCCAGAGCATACAGTATCCACATTGGAAAGATTGCAGGAAACAACCTTCAGGCCACAGGTGAGCCAAGGCTGTTGGGAAGGTGACCAAAAGAGTTAGAGGAGTGTCCTGTGTGATGAGGCCTGGAGTGCATGACCTCCACACAGGGCATGGAGGGCCATGGGAATTAACCCTCCAGCGAGAAGAGCCAAAGTTGGTGAACAGATGTAGAGAGCGAGTTGGGGCACTGCTGTGGGTATGTGGTGTCCATGCCTAGAGGGGTCTGGGAAAAATGATGGTCCAGGGCAAAGGTAAAAAAGACTGAGGGTACAGATGCAGAGAGTTAGGGGGTTGCTCCAGGTGCAAGGCCTGGAGCATGCAGTATCCTTTTCAGGAGGGCCACAGCAAAGTAGTCATTGGGATTGGGACTGGACCAGGTCTGCCAGGTTGCTGAGGGAGTGTCTGCTCCTGGTGTGTAGCTGGAACAGAGCACCAGCTGATGGCCCCTGATGGCCCCTGATGGCCCTATGCACCTGCACTGCTGAGAGACCATGGCACTGGAGCACGGAAAAACAAACCAGAGCTCACTGGAGCCAAGAAGACAAATCCTTTCCTTCCTTGAGTGTCCCTCCACTGCCCTCTACTGACAAAGCTAACATCATGCTCACTGTAAGGAAGGAATGCTGAGTCCAGTCCATTATCAAAGAATAGGTACTAAAGGGTGAACCTGGAGCCGAGGCAAAAAATAGGTAACAAAATCCATCTTTTTGACTACTCAGATTCCATATGTGCTCTTCGATACATATTTGAACTTCCCTATCAGTTACATTCCTACCAATAAGATAGATCTATCCTTAAAAGTGATGTTCTCACCTTTCTCACAAATGAGAAGACACTGTCCCAATAGTCACTGTATCCAGAACTGACTGTAGTAATTACTCCACAATTTTAGTCCTAGTTCCACTAAATATTCTATTACCTAAAGATTAAATTATAAAGTTGACCTCCTACAATTTGTACATTAAAAGGGAAGTAAAAAGGAGAAAACAGTGTGTACAAATAAACACAAAAATAAAAGAAAAACATGCAAAGCTATTGTAGTCTTCATTTTTCTAGTTGGTCATTTTTGTAGCTAGTCCAAGGTCATAGTTGGGATCCATGGCTTTCTTCTTCAACTACCTATTCCATATTTCCCTTGTCTTCAGCTGAGCTTCTGCTGCTCTGGGCTCTTTACCTGGTAGAGGGACCCAAAGTCTCATTCTAAAAGATCTTGGTCCTTAATTGCCCTGCTTTTTGGGTAGCATGGATGCACTCAGAGGTGCCCCAGAGAATCCTCTGGGTTCCAGACAAAGTCTTCCTAGCCTCCACTGTATAGCAGCAGTAGAAATTTCCCTTGAGAATCAGCATCAATTACTCCAGCCAGTAGATTGGACCCCCTCCCTTTTCTTCACCCAGTGGTTTATGTGTGGGGCATAAGGAGCCCCATATGGCCAAGTGGCAATCCTATCTTGTAATTCAATGGTGCCATTGTTACATCCCTTTGTGGAACATTCCTCACTTGAGAAGTAAGATTTCCAAATCAGCAGGCTCAGATTTTTCAGGATAAGAGGCAAAAACTCTGTGGATTGATACAGTGTAATAAGATGAGTCATTCCTACTCCCACCTCTTGGTACCTGGATCAATTGTATGCTGGCCAGGGGGATGAAGCACCATATAATGGTCTCTGATTCAAAGATGTACTTTATTCTGTAAATCAGCCATCATTCTTTCATGGATTGTCTCCCACCTGGTGCTATAACTGAGTCTTCAGGAAGCTCTTCCACTTTTTAGTGAAGCCCCCTGGTTCCAGGTGATGAAATATGTGTGGGAAGTTCTGTTAAGTCCATGGGCATAAGCCCATTGCCACACTTCCTTTGCTGTGAAATGAGTATCTTGATCAGATTCAATTTTGTAGAGTACGTGGTGAATGTACATGGTGTTTCTTTTGGGAGGGCCCTGGGAAATGACACTCCAGAGCGTGGGTGGGCCAAGGTTAGTGGGTGGGTATGCAGAAGAGTTGGGGCACTACTGCAGGGGTAAGATCTGGAGCCTCTGGTGTCCATATCAGGAAACCTCTGGGAAACACCCTCTGGGATGCAGCAAGCTGAGCTGGTGGGCAGGAGTACAGAGGGAGCTGGATGCTTTGCAGGTGGTGAGGCTTTGGCAAGTTCGTCGCCAAACCTGGGCTGGAGCTAGAGGATTGCTGCAGGACCCTCCACTCTTGGCACACAGCTAGGGCAGAGCACCACTGGATGTCCCCCCCCACATACACATCTCTGACAGACTGCGCAGCAAGAGCAGATGCATACTGGAACCAGGAAAGCCCCTTTCTTCCTGCAGTATCCTTCTAGTATCATCTTATCATCATGCTCACTGCAAGGGAGAAATTCTTAAGAGTCTAGTCTGCTACCCCAGAATACAGAATAGGTGCTGAAAGGTGAATCTGGAGCTGAGGGGCAGTATATTGATAGTTGCCACACTGGGAAAACACTAAATATTTAGCAGTTAAATAATACACTTGTAAAGAATTCATGGATCAAAGAAGAATTCACAAGGGAAATTAGAAAGTACTTTGAATAATAATGAAAACATTAAAATGCCTACAATGCAGCTTTTATTAGAAAACAAATTTTTTTTTAAAGATTTATTTATTGGGATCCCTGGGTGGCGCAGTGGTTTAGCGCCTGCCTTTGGCCCAGGGCGCGATCCTGGAGACCCGGGATCGAATCCCACGTCAGGCTCCCGGTGCATGGAGCCTGCTTCTCCCTCTGCCTATGTCTCTGCCTCTCTCTCTCTCTCTGTGACTATCTCTGTGAAGCAGAGACACAGGAGGAGGGAGAAGCAGGCTCCATGCCGGGAGCCCGACGTGGGACTTGATCCCAGGACTCCAGGATCGCAGCCCGGGCCAAAGGCAGGCACTAAACCGCTGAGCCACCCAGGGATCCCCAGAAAAAGAAATTTTTTAAAGATTTTATTTAGAGTGAGTATAAGTAGGGGAAGGGGGCAGAGGAAGAAGCAGACTCGCCCTTGAGTAGGGAACCTGACAGGACCCTGAGATCATGACCTGAGCCGAAGTCAAGATGCTCAACTGACTGAGCCCTGAAAAAAAAAAAAGATTTAAAATCAGTGTCTTGGGGCACCTGGGTGCCTCAGTTCGTTAAGTATCCTACTCTTGATTTCCGCTCAGCTCATGATCTCAGGGTGGTAGGACTGAACCCCTCATCGGGGTCCGTGCTCAGTTCAGTATCTGCTTGAGATTTTCTCTCCTCCCTCTCCTCCCTCTGTCCTTCTCCCCGCTCACCTGCTCACTCTCAAATAAATAAAATCTTTTAAAAATTAAAAAGTAAATAAAATCAATGGTCTATCACTTTATCTACAACTAGAAAAAAAAGAGCAAAGTAGAAAGAAGAATAAAACCTGGGACGCCTGGGTGGCTCAGTGGTTGAGCGTCTGCCTTTGGCTCAGGGCATGATCCCAGGGTCCGGAATCAAGTCCCACATCAAGATTCCTGCATGGAGCCTGCTTCTCTCTCTATGTCTCTGCCTCTCTCTCTGTCTTTCATGAATAAATAAATAAAATATTTTTAAAAAATGAAAGAGGGAATGTTCCTATAGATCTTATGCATATTAAAAGGATCAGAAGGTTATCGATAGTCAATTTTATGCCAATAAATTTGATAAGTGTTATGAAATGAACAAATTCATCAAAAGACACAAATCACCAAAACTGGCTCAAGAAAAAAAGAGAAATTGAATTCATAATGAAAAGCCTTCCCATTAAAGAAAACTTCAGGTACAGATGACTTAATTGATGAATTCTATCAAACATTTGGGGAAGAAATAATAATCCTATATAAACTCTTTCAGAAAACAGAAAAAGAGAAGCATTTCCCAATTCCGATCATTTTATGACACCCTGATATCAAGATTGACAAATATTTCACATGGAAACAAAACTATAGATTAGTATCCCTCAAGAACATAGATGCAAACAGTTTTCAAATTCTAGCAAATTGAATCCAGCAATGTAAAAAGAATAACAACATAACATGACCAAGTGGAATTTATCATGGAATGTAAAGTTGGTCTCACATTTAAAAATCAATACGTGAAATTCACCAAATCAATAGAATAAAGGAGGAAAGGCATTTGATCATTAAATAGATGTAGCTGTGATGAAATTCACACCCATTCACGATGAAAATTCTCCGTAAACTAAGAAGAGAAATTTCCTTACCTGGTAGAAGGCATCTCTGAAATACCATACTCAATGGTGGAAGACTGAATGTATTCTAGAATTGGGGAAAAGGCACAGATATCCACTCACACTACTTCTATTCAATATTGTATTAGCTGGCCCAGAGCAGTAGGAGAAGGAAAAAGAAAAAAGGCTTATGTTTTTTTGAAAGTAAGCTCTAGGCCCAATGTGGGGCTTGAACTCATGACCCAGAGATCAAGAGTCACATGCTCTACCATCTGAGCCAGGCAGACACTCCAAAAGGCATACATATTGAGAAAAAAGAAGTAAAACTGTCCTTAATCGAAAATGATCACCATGAAAGATGCCTGAGTGGCTCAGTGCTTGAGCGGCTCAAGGCGTGGTCCCAGGGTCCTGGGATTGAGTCCCACATTGGGCTTCCCACAGGGAACCTGCTTCTCCCTCTGCCTATGTCTCTGCCTCTCTCTTTCTCATGAATAAATAAATAAAAGCTTAAAAAAAAAAAAGAAAAGAAAGAAAATGATCACCATGAACATAAAAAATCCTAAAGGATCAACAAAAAGTCAGTACAATTATATGTTAGTTTGATTTAGCAGGACATTGGATTACAAGATGCAGCCATATTAGCATGTAGAGGGGAATTTATAACCTTAAAATACAAATATTAGAGAAGAAAGACTGAAAAGGTAAGCTTTAGGTTTCCATCTCAAAAAGAACACCAAGTAAAACCTGAAGAAACTAGGACAAAGGAACTGAGGACGAGCAGAAATCTGTAAGAGAAAACAAATATAGAGTGAAGAAAAACCAGAAGTTGTTTCTTTAAGAAAGATTACTAAAATTGATAAACACCTATCAAAAATAATCGATAAAGGGGCATCTGGGTGGCTTGCTTGGTTAAGTGTCCAATCCTTGATTTCGGCTCAGATCCTGATCTTGGGGTTGTGAGATTGAGCCCTGCGCTGGGCTCCATACTCAGCTGGGAGTCTGCTTGTCCCTCTCCCTCTGCTCTTTTCTCTCTCTCTCTGATAAACAAAATCTTTTTTTTTTTTTTAAGATTTTATTTATTTATTCATGAGAGACACACAGAGAAAGAGGCAGAGACACAAGCAGAGAGAGAAGCAGGCTCCATGCAGGGAGCCCGACATGGGACTGATCCCAGGTCTCCAGGATCACACCCTGTTCTTTTTTTTTTTTTAAAGAACAAACAAAATCTTAAAAAAATAATCAAGAAAAAAAAGTCAGGAAGAAAAAGGGGCTATCACTATATATCCTGTAGGCATTAAAAAACATGAGGCTGTTATGAGAAACTTCGCATCAACACACTTGAAAATGTATAAAAATGGGAAGATGTTTTAAAAACACAAATTTTTCCAAACATTACTCAGAAAATAGAAAATCTGAATCTGAAATCAAGTATACATTAAAGAAATTTGGTTATGATAAAATCTCCTACAAAAAAAATCCAGGTTTAGGTGGCTTCATCAGTGAATCCTTCTTCTAAAGAAATAAAGTATTTTACACAATTTCCTTCATGTAACAAAAAGAAGAAATATTTCTCACCTCATTTCAGGTGCCCAACTTAACCTTAACGCCTAACTTGACAAGGTCCTTACAGGAAAGTAAAATTACAAACCAATCTCTCTCATAATGTATGTAAACACCTGAACAAAATATTAGCAAATGAAATTCAATGATATATAAAAAGTGTACTATAGCTACTAAACATCCCCAAGACCACCTCCAGACTCACTGATTTGCCAGGAGAACTCACAGGACTCAGCATACTTTGGCTATGATTTATTATAATGAAATGATACAAAGCTAAAGTCCGTAAAAAGAAAATGTGAAGTCTAGAAGAGCAAGCTTCCAAGAATCCTCTCCCAGTGGAATTACATAAGATTTGCCTAATGTCTCTAGCAGTAAGTTGTGATAACATGTATGAAATGTTGTCTACCAGGTAAGGGACTTGGGTGTCCAAGGATTTTATTGGAGGATAGCTACATAAGCAACCTCTATTTAGCACATACTTACCAAAATTTGACTCCCAGAAGGAAGCAGGTGTTCAGCATAAACCACATAGTTTGTACAGTTTAGGCACAGTGAGCCACTTTGGAAAGGTGGAAACACTTTTGAAACCAAAGTTCCAGACCCCAGCCAAAGACCAATCTTGCAAGTAGGACTTCCTAAGGACAGTAGTCTCAGGCCTGCTATGTCAACTCTTTTCTACATAATATCATAAGCAAATGTGTTTCTTCCCAGGAATGCAAGCTTAATTATACCCTTGAAAATCCATGTAATTCATCCCATTTGCAGAATAAAGTGGAGAATCATAGGATCATCTCAAGGGCTGCAGAGAAAGTATTCAATAGAATGTATCATTAACATTTCAGCAAACTAGGAAGAGAAGGGACTCTCTTAAACTGAGAGTATCTGCAAAAAAAAAAAAAAAAAGTCCTTATTTAACATATTGATGGTGAAAGCTTTTTCTTTTGAGAACTTTTAAGATTTCTTAGCAACTTTCAAATTTGCAATACAGTATTATTGACTATAGGTCATCATGAGGTACATTACATCCCCATGACTTATTTGTTTTATAACTGAAAGTTTGTACCTCTTGATGCCTTTACCCATTTTGTCCTCCACACACCCTTCCACCCTCCCCTCGGGCAGTCATCAAATTATTCTCTAGGAGTTGAGTTTTGTTTTAGATTCCACATGTAAGTGGAATCATATGGTAATTGTCTTTCTCTGTCCTATTTCCATTTGGCGTGAAACCATCAAGGTCTATCCATGTCGTTGCAAATGGCAAGATTCTCATTTTTATTATGGCCAAGTAATACGCCATCGAATATATACAGCATATCTTCTTTCTCCACTCATCGGGAGATGTCCATTTTTTTTTTTTTTTTTTTTTGGGGAGATGTCCATTGATGGACGCTTAGTCTGTCCCCATATCTTAGCTACTATTATAAATAATGTGGCAGTGAACACAGCGATGCATCTATCTTTTCAAATTAGGGTTTTGTTTTCTTGGGATGAATACCCAGTAGTGGAGTTACTGGGTCATGTGGCATTTCTGTTTTTAATTTTTTGAGGAACCTTCATGTTTTCCAGAGTGACTGCATTAAGACACATTCCCACCAACAGTGCACAAGGGTTCCTGTTCCTCTGCATCCTCGCCAATATTTGTTACTCTCATTCTTTTGATAATAGCCATTCTGACAAATGTGTGGTGATATCTCACTGTGATTTTGATGTGCATTTACGTCATGAGTGATGTTAAGCATCTTTTCATTTGTTGGCTATCTGTATGTCTTCTTTGGAAAAATGTCTATTCATGTCTTCTGCCCATTAATTGGATTGTTTTGGTTTGTTATTGAGCTGCATAAGTTTATATATATTTTTTGATTTTTATTTATGTATGATAGTCAGAGAGAGAGAGAGAGAGAGGCAGAGACACAGGCAGAGGGAGAAGCAGGCTCCATGCACCGGGAGCCCGACGTGGGACTCGATCCCGGGTCTCCAGGATCGCGCCCTGGGCCAGAGGCAGGCGCCCAACCGCTGCGCCACCAGGGATCCCGGTTCTTTACATATTTTGGATATTGACCTCTTCTCTTATACACGACTGCACTGTAGGGATGCCCGGGTGGCTCGGCGGTTTGGCGCCGCCTTCAGGCCGCTCACAGGACTTGGGTGCAGGAGAACCGGCTGCTGTGCGGCCATCCCTGCCGCTCGCTGCGCTAGGGGCCATTCGGTCTCACCATCTACTTTGGGTCGCGGCAGGTGTGCTCCCAGCCATCCTTTACGAAAAGGGCGAGCGGGGCCAGACGGTGGTTTTCAGGGCTACAAGCCGCGTTGTTGCTGTTGGCGACGGTCGAGCCTAGGCAGCGGCGTGACCCGAGCGGTCCGCGCGGTGTCCATGCGCGGGCGTAGCCGTGCTCCCCCGGAAGAGCCTGAAGCCGCAGGGAGGGCAGCTGGCGCGTCTTCCTCCTAGAGACGGACCATCTGAGGCCCCAGGCCGTGGGCGGGGGAGGCACGTGAGCGGCGGTACGGGGTGGGCCTGCGACCGCCCAACACCCTCCTCCTCGCGCGGCCCCGCGCTCCTGCAGCTCCCAGCCCCGCCCCCCGCCCCCCGCCCACACACGCTGGAGGCCGAGCCCGGCCGCGCGCCCGTCGCTCACTGTGGGGTTGTCCTGAGGAGAGAACCGAGGGCGCGGCCCGACCGCCGCCGCTTCCCCCAGGTGCCGCCACCCGCGTCGGGGGCCCTCGAGACCTGCCCCTGCCCCGGGCCTCAGCTTCGCGCGCCGCGACGGGCCCGACCGCAGCCCAGAGCGCGGACGCCGCGTCTCCTCCCCGCGCAGGCGCCGCGGGCCCGGAGGCCGCCCGGGACCCCGAAGACCATAGAGTCCGCGGGCGGGCAGAGCGGCCGGAAGCAGGGGCCGCTCCATCCCCGCTTCCGGCCGGGCCTCGCTGCTCCGGGAACGGCTGCGGCCGCGGACGCAGTTTCCATGGGGACAGAAGATGGCGTCGCGAGGTGAGATTCTGGAGGTGTGTGTCTCTGGTCCTGTGGCCCCCACTGTCCCTCTGTCCCCCGCTAGAGCTCTCCTAAACGCTTCGTTTTCGGGCGCCAGGGACGCCGCTCGTCGCTCGCGTAGACTGGGGTTCCGCAGCCTCACCCACCCGGTGCCCGAGGCCTCGAGGTGCGGGTCTCAGCAACCCCCACATCCTGGGCTGGGCCTGTTCCGGGCCGGCTCGGCTTCGAATCCGCTGCGTGTCGTTGAACAGGCCGGTGCTGGCCTCCGCGCCCTAATTTCCCAAATGGGGCGCAGCGACGGGATGAGATCTTAGACTTTCACCCCGAAGCCAAGAGCCGGCTTCGGCGTGATCCCGGGGACAGAAGCGGATCCTGGAGGCCCCTGCACACGCACACACCCTCGTTGTCAGCAACAAGAAGTGCCCCCAAGAGGCCTTTCCCTCCAGCTGCGACCTCGTTTCCTTCAAGTGAGGCACAAAACCATCCGGAGGGCAGAGGGTGACAGGCCGTCTCGCACACCCTCCTCACTTGTGCTCATCTTTTCAGGTAAACGGCTGTCCTCCACCCCGCTGGAAATCCTGTTCTTTCTGAACGGGTGGTACTATGCTACCTATTTTCTCCTGGAACTCTTCATATTTCTGTATAAAGGTAAGGCCTGGGGCGTGACTAACCTCGTCCCAACATCCCTTCCCCACTTCAGCCCAGAGCCAACTCCCATCAGGAGCCTTATTTTTCATCCTTTTCGTTGCTCCTTTTTAGAGAAGTGTTTCCATCATTAACACACACTGAGTTGACATACCCTGCAGCAGGCTAACAGATCCTGTCCACATCTCACTGACTGGTTCATGGAAAGCTGATAAGACTCATGCCCTCTTTATTCCCAAGTGTGGGGGAGTTCTTGTGGGTGCTCTTATGTTTGCAAACTCTGGCTTTTGTGTCGGCAGCTCTCCTCCTACCATATCCAACAGCCAATCTAGTACTGGATGTGGTGATGCTTCTCCTTTACCTCGGAATTGAAGTAATTCGACTGTTTTTTGGTGAGTGTTGTCCAGAGAATATTTCCATTCCTTCTCAGACTGCTATCTGTAACTTAACAAGAGGTACATAACCTAGTTTCACAATAAGAGATTGGATCTGATGGAATGTCCCATTACTCCCTCTCTGAAGTTTCAAGCTGCTTCATTTTCTGGGTCAGGCTTTACTAGTTTGTTGCTCTGTAGAGACAGAAGTGGGCAGTAGCATGAGTTTGTTTTGTTTTGTTTTTTTAAGATTTTATTTATTAGAGAGAGAGAGAGAGAATGAGAATGAGCAGGGGGAAGGGCAGAGGGAGAAGCAGACTCCCTGCAGAGCAAAGAGCCTGACTTGGGATTCAATCCCAGGGCCCTGGGATCATGACCTGAGGCGAAGGCAGATGTTTAACCAACTGAGCCACCTGAGATTTTAGATAGGTTCTTCCTAACTTCCCAAGTGCTATGAGAGCCTGCCTGATTCCTATTACTAGCTTGCTTAGGAGAATAGATTTGACTATAACTCCATGTTCAGGGCAGTATATGTCACACAAGAAAGCACTAAGGTCCCCTCTTCTCTCTGAACAGGATTTCTTTAGGACAAGTTTTTTATCCTCCCAGATCCAGAGTAGATTCCTTATTAGTTAGAAAATATCTCATCCCAGGAAACAATGTTAAAACACAGGCTGAGAAAAAAGAGTATTTGCAACATATGTAACAAAGATAGAAGGCTCACAGGAGTAACTAAAGATGACCTAATTTTAAAAATTGGTAAGGGACACTAATAGGGAGTTCACATAAGAATAATCACAGAGAATCATTAATCATGATAAAATGTCCAAACTCATTAATAAAAAGCAAATTGAAACAAGGTAATAATTTCATCCATCAGATTAGAAAGATTTCCGAATACCCATTATTGTAATGGGTATGAGGACCAGGTCTTTCTATTCCACACTCTTTGGGAATATAAGTTAGAATAATTGTTTTTGCTAAAGTTTTGTCATGTAAAATTTGTATTATTTTTAAAAATATTTATTTATTTGAGAGGGAGGGCATGAGTGGGGTGGAGGGGCAGAGGGAGATGGAAAGAATTTCAAGCAGACTCCTCACCGAGGACAGAGCCTGATGCAGGGCTCAATCCCATGACCCTGAGATCATGACCTGAGCTGAAATCAAGAGTCGTACCCTCAAGTGACTAAGTCACCCAGGCACCCCTAAAATTTGTATTTTTTTCTGAGACATAACAATTACACATCTAAAACTGGTTGGTAAAGAGACAAACACTTCCACAGATATGCAAAGGTATCTATAGGAGGTTTATGGCCACGTATTTTGTAACATCAAAACATTAGAGGGGTGCCTGGCTGGCTCAGTCATGGAGTGTGCAACTCTTGATCTCTGGGTTGTAAGTCCAAGCCCCAAGTTGGTGTAGAGATTACTTAAAAAAAAAAAAAAAAAATTTTAAAAAAACATTAGAGGGTGCCTGGGTGGCTCAAATGGTAAAGCATTTGCCTTTGGCTAGGTCATGATCTCAGGGTCCTGAAATTGAGCCTCATTGGGCTCCCTGTTCAGCGTGGAGTCTGCATCTCCCTCTGCCTCTGCCCCTCCCCACCTCATGCTTGTTCATGCTCTTTCAGATAAATAAAATCTTAAAAAAAAAAAAAATCGGAAACAACTTAAACATCTAGCAATAGGGGATTAGTTAAAATATGGAATTGCTTCCGTGAAATTGTTCATGGCCATTAAAAAAAGAATAAGGTAGTTATATGTGAAAAGATACATTAAATGGGAAAAAAACAAGTTGAAAATAGTATGTACAGTGTAATTCTATTTTTATTTTTTAATTCTATTTTTGTAATAATAAAGAGTAATATGTAAGTATACAGACATAAAAAAACCTGGAACAGTATGCATCATTCTATAATAATGGTTATCTCCAGTGGGGAGCCATGGGGTCTTTTAGTTTCTATATTTCCTAAAATTATTTTCTGTATTTATGTTAGTTGATTCTTTTTTTTTTTAAAGATTTAATTTATTTATTCATGAGAGACACACAGAGAGAGGCAGAGACACAGGCAGAGGGAGAAGCAGGCTCCAAGCAGGGAGCCCAATGTGGGACTCGATCCCGGGTCTCTAGGATCAGGCCCCGGGCTGAAGGCGGTACTAAACCACTGAGCCACCGGGGCTGTCCTAGTTGAAAGATGCTCAATGATTATATATTGTAATTAAAAATATATATATAGGGACGGCTGGGTGGCTCAGCGGTTGAGCATCTGCCTTCAGCTCAGTGTGTGATCCCAGGTTCTGGGGATCGAGTCCCACACTGGGCTCCCTGCGAGGAGCTTGCTTCTCCCTCTGCCTCTCTGTCTCTCTCATGAATTAAAAAAAAAATAAAAAATAAAAAAAAAATTTTTTTTTTCCCTGAGTAAAGAAGCTGTTGTCCCTTGAGTGGGAGTCAGACTTGAAGCAGGACCTTTGGAGTGAATGACTCCATCCTGTGGCACCTCCAAAGCCCTTCATTTTTAGCACGCTAGGACCCTCTTTATAAATCTGCCTATCCCCATTCAGGATGATTTTTCTCTGCCTTGCCAGTCCGTCCCATCCCATTCCCTCAACCTTTTCTCTGAGCCCAGGGAAAGCAGGCCACTTGGAGGTGACTCCATGGGCTGTATCTGACAGGTACAAAGGGGAACCTCTGCCAGCGAAAGATGCCACTTGGGTTTAGCGTGGCCTTGACCTTCCCATCTGCCATGATGGCCTCCTATTACCTGCTGCTGCAGACCTACGTGCTCCGCCTGGAAGCCATCATGAACAGCATCTTGCTCTTCTTCTGTGGTTCAGAGCTGCTGCTTGAGGTGCTCACCCTGACTGCTTTCTCCAGGTACTGCTGCTGAGGGTTCATTTCCTGTCACCTGAGGGTTGGGTTCCCAGCTCATCCTAGGGAGGGATTCCTTGTTCTTCTGAAGCTTGAGGGGTCTGAAGGACTTTCAAGGGGAAAGGGGATTCCTATGGGACTGCTTTTTCTACTCAGGGTAGACGGTTACTTAGGGAAGACATTCTCTTTGTTCTTTGGGGCCAAGAGGCTTGAAATACAGAACAGTTCAGGCCAGCTGCTCTTGTTCACTGGTCTTTTAACATTTTCTTTTTTTTTTTTTCTTTCTGCCATCAGTATGGACAGGATATGAAATACAAAAATTTCAGCCAGCAGCCCTTATGGGCTGAGACCACAGATTCTTCTGGTCTTTAGCCACATCAATGAGAATTGGTGGGTCAAGTTGTCCTGGGACAGGTTGCAGCTTTTCCTCAACACAGACATTTGGGCAGCAAACAGCATAAGGCCACTGGGCATCATCTTCTAAACCAGGACCATCAACCTAAGAGACTGTTCTACACTGCAGTGTAGGGAGGGGCAAGGTTGTCCTGTCCTGGCCCTTCTCAGAACCAGTTCTCTGCTGACCTCAAGTTTTCTTTGATCCTCGTGGCCAGAGCATCTTGTGTGGACCAGGGAGGCTCCTTGGGCTTCCAGCAGAACCAGAGCCACATCCTCCCCATGCGTGCTGTGCCATACCTGTCACATGGGCAGAGAGCCTCCGGATGCTTTGCTCCCAGGGTGATGCAAAAGCCTTTCATTTCAGTCCAGAGACTGAGCTCCAGACCTTCTTTTAGCGGCTCATAGTGTTATTTTTCTACTTTCATCATGAAACAAACATTATTTTATAATAAATGTATATTTTCCATCATGGGAGTTGAAGCCTTTTCCTTCTGGCACCTATTCCTAGAATTTCATCCACTCCAAGAGAAGGTAGGGACTTTCCCAGCCAGTGGTTTGTTTTCAGGCTGTGCTTAGCAATCCTATGCAGACACGAAGGCAGTGATTTTCTCCTCTCAGCTCTAGCCTAAATTAATCCTTAAAGGCATTGTTAACTTATGTATCTTCTTCAGGCCTGTCATCCGGTAAAAGACTGCTTATATTCTTCACCTCTGCCTCAAAGCCAGCTTTTCTCTCATTCCTCTTACAGATGATTGTCAGCTTTCCAGAGTGAGGCATGAATAATTAGAAAAAGCATATTCAAAACTTGGCAGTATTTTTTTTGTCATTTATTTTAAAATTTCAAGTTAATGTAAAAGGAACTTTTTTTTTTAAAACTGGGGAAATGTTGCCCCACATGAGCATATAATTCATTCATTCCCTTCCCCAAGTAACCATCTTTTTTTTTTTTTTTAAGATTTTATTTATTTATTAGAGAGAGAGACAGGCAGAGGGAGAAGCAGGCTCCATGCAGAGAGCCTGATGTGGGACTCGATCCCAGGTCTCCAGGATCACGCCCTGGGCTGAAGGCGGCACTAAACCACCAAGCCACCAGGGCTGCCCCCCAAGTAACTGTCTTTAAAACTATTTCTCATCTTGGTTGGTAGTGGCTTTTTTCTTTCCCCCCAAAAAGCTACCAGGAGCCATGACAGACTCCACTTTAGAAAACCTTGAGCCATATGGCCCCTCTGCTGTCAGGGGAATCCTAGACTATCTGCTCTTGCTCAAAGTCAAAAGTTAATTGGTCTTTAAGCATTTCCATGCTGGCTTTTAATTCTGCTTATTTCCCGTGATGGAGCTCATTCTCAGCCTATGAAGGTCTCTACTGGCCAAAGCGCTGATAATTTTGGTTTCCACAAATTCTGTGTTCTTGACTCCTGGCTGCCTTTGGGGTCTATCCAAGAACTGTAGTAGACAACTGTAATCCACTACAAAACAGTAACCAAAAATCCAGTAGGTACTTCCCTGATACTTCAGTCACAAACCCTGACTTTCTGCAGCTCACACTGCTGCTTTCTCTAGCTTTTTTTTTTTTTTTTTTTTTAAGATTTTATTAATTTATTTGAGAGAGAGGGGAGGGGGGACAGAGGGAGAAGCAGGCTCCATGCAGGGAGCCTGACATGGGACTCGATCCCGGGTCCCCAGGATCACACCCCGGGCTGAAGGCGGCACCAAACTGCTGGGCCACTGGGGCTGCCCTCTCTAGCTTATTTTAAAGACGTTGCTAGCATCAAGCTAGACAGGAACTTGTTCTCCATGGCCTCCCCATTTCTTTTAGAGGTTCAGTAGTTAAGGTCACTCTGCTGGCAACACACATAAATGACTGAAAGGCTCAGTTGGAAGTTTAGAAGTGACCTAAAATTAAAAGGGACCTTAGAAAGGGATCTAATCCCCCACTTTGCAGGCTTAGAGAAAGTAACAGCCAGGTAATCATACTGATTACCAACAGTTGAATCTAGAAATCTTGTCCTTGGAGTCTCAGTCTAGATCAAGTAAATTCCACTCCTCAGCAGGTACCACTTGAGGATGAGAATGAGTGGTTGGAAACAGGTTTAGAGCAGAAGTCCTCTTGTTGATTTCATGGTTCTCCAGGAGCTTAGTGCCTTGTGCTGCTTGCAGATGGTTTCATGGGTGTTCATTCTTCCTGGTGCTTGCTGGAGCCACCATGTGAAGATAGAGTCAAGCCAGGGTAGAACGTCCTACAACAGAAACTGAGGCAGCAGAGGATGGGAATGAGCATAGTCTTTCAGGGTTAATGTGGTCAGATGCTATCTTCACTGAATGCCAAGGGAAGCCACCTTACAGTCCATCTAGATAGGATCAACATTCTGGAACAGTAGAGAGGACCTGAGTAAAGGAGCAGGCCTTGGTCACACAGACTGGTAGAGATATTCTAGACCTGCTCAGATATTCACACTCCTGGCTAGAACTTCTCTAGAGGCTGAGGTCTGGCCCAGTACAGGAGACACTTAGGACACACAGATTCAGGTTTCTGGCTCTGTACCATGGCAGCAGTGTCTAGGAGACGAATACTTACCCAGTGCCTGGCAGAGTAGACTTAATCCATACCATGATCCTACAAGGCAGAAGATCAACTCAAATGTTAAGTCAACCTGTATCTGAGGGCATTCAGCTTAAAAAGAGTTGGGGTTTGAACTAAGAGTAACACAAAGATCATTCCCTTTGTTACACCATGGTAACTCTTCAATGAAGAATGTGTTTACATCTCTAAACTACCAGTCCTCACAATTTAATTTACATGAAATTCATCTAGAACATAAAAAGTAGATTTCTAGACTTCATGTAGATGTGGATGCAGCCCAAGAATGGGCTTTTCAAAAAGCAAGCACAACATGTAACCAAGATGGTTGGAACCATCAAACTTGCCTTGAGAGCCCACTCTTTATTTCCCACATGCTGCACATGGTCATAGAGCTTTGGGGGCTTTCTCTCCCTCTGAAGGTTTCTTGCTTTTATGCTGATCTTGCCTTTGTTGGTCCCAGCACACATTATGTATCACCTGGTCTCTGGTTCATCTTCTATGTAAGCTCTTTAGTTACAAGAAGCTTTCTGGAATTCCAAACTCTCCCACAACACTCTGCTAAACTTTCCCGATGTTTAGACCATAGTCCAATTTCTAAAACCTGCTCACATTTGTTTGCTCAGATTCTTAAAACAATGCCATGTGGAAGGCAGAACAGCTATGGGTGGGTCTCAGCCCACAGTCCACTGCTGGTGTCCATAGGTGGTGTAAGCAGGTGGGGGCAAGCATAACCTCCTGACTCCAAGCAGAGTCCTCCCACCCAGAACTTGAGAACATCAGAACTACTAAACTCTAAGGGGAGGACACTTAACTCAGGGAATGAATCTTAGGAATCTTGAAGCATAAAGGACGACTTGGAATTTTTCCTCCCTTAGTTTAGATGGCTAAGGAAGCAAGCTAACCCACAAGGGGGCACTTGCAAAGATCTGCACCAGAGGCCCCCTAGTGTACCGCAGGCAACCATACCCGACCTGTGACCTGCGATTCCAGCTCAGAACTCGGGGCTTCAGCACCATCCCATAGCCTCTACATCAGTCCCAGCCCGTGTCCCAGAAACCTCAACAAATCTATTCAATGCGGAATCCAAAAAACAGCTCACACCCCATTTATTATTTAAAAATATTTTGTTACAAAAGGAAAAAAATACAATGCAGTATAAAAGATTGACAGCGTCATCAAGTTTATTACACAATTTTCAACCTATCAGAAAGACAAACAAATCACCGACAACAGGGGGACGGGGCCTTGGCCTTTTTGAGGGCTGGGTTTTTCTTTCCTTTTGCTATCAGGAAATAAAACTAAAATTTTTGTCATTGAGTAAAAACAAAACAAGAATGGGGAGAAAAAAATTCTCCGGGTAAACGGCTTTTCTGGTATTCTATATATTTTTTTTCCTTAAACTGTCACCGTACTTGGTTTTCTCTACATTTTAAAAAGACACCCGGAGCTGCTCCCGAGGATAAGCACATTACTTAACGCTTGGCCAGTTGGGCGGGGGGCCATGTTCTGAAGTAGAGGTGGGGATGGGGTTGGGGGGACAGGGGGAAATAGCTACAAACTGTAGCCTCTGTCCCAAGGGAATGTGCCTGTCCAACCCTGGGGGCCCCCTCACTGACTGACCATGGGCTAGGTCAGAAACGTGCAGGGCACAGAAGAAGGGTTGGGTCCAACTCAGTCTCTCCCCTCTGAGCCAGAAGGGTCTCCAGTGGCCCTATGTCTCACACGCCGTCTCATCTCCTGTTAGATGTCACATGCCCTGTAAATGCATGCAGAAGCAGCAGCCATCGCCCTGTGGGTACCGCAGGACCCTGTTACTGCTGCTTCCATCAGCAGCAAACACACAACTTGGATGTTCTGTGAAGAGCAATTCCATTGGCCTGTGTAGAAAATGACCCCCGAGTGGTGGTCCGTAGGACTCTGAGCTGAGCTCGTTCAAGTCAGGCTCCACTTCCTCCTTGCTCCTCATCAGAGGCAGGAAGTACCTCCACATAGAGTGAAGGAAACTATTAATACGTCAATAGTCCAAAGGTGGAAAGACCCCAAATTTATGACTACCTGCCTATTAGTGCCAGGTTATCCCACAGTAAGTAAAAGTATGTACCTGGGGGATGCAAGCGCATGCTCACATTGAATCTGAAGAAAAGCCTATATGGAAGTAGGCCTAGCCTGCCCTAGCTTGCCTCCTCTCCTACCCCTCCCGGTACTTCACAGGGCTTCTTCAGTGCTGAGGTCCGATGTCCCCATCTCCCAAGGGCAGCATCTTCCTCTAAAACAAGGAAGCAGCCTTCTTGGGGGAGGGGCTCCATGTGTGAAACAGAAAAGCCCCAGGAAAGGGAACACCTAGTACAGCTGGTTACTGCAAGAGGCAACCAAGCACGAAGCAGCAGTGGGTGGTAACTGGCTCTGCCAGGCTCCCAGCAGCAAGCAACCTCATGGCCTTCTCTGCTTACCAGGGGCAAGTCCAATGAGGCGGCTGGGCAGCAGGGAGGTGGAAAGACTCAGTCCTCTGGGAGGTCAGGGAAACAAACTGTCAGTATGGAAGAGGGAAAAGCAAGAACAGGAGAAGCTTTTCATATGGGAATTTCCGTTCTCAGGATCCCTCCTCAAAGGGCTGAGAAGGTAAAGGAGTTAAACAAAGAAGTGGTATGTTAGCAAGGGGATTAGACCCTCTTGGCCCCATCAAACCTAATGCTGAGGGCAGGACCCTGGGCTTATTTTGGCACACCCAGTCACTTCTCCTAGATCCTGCACGGAGAAACCGTTTTCTGTGGGAAGAAAGTCTTCCCATCAACCTCACCACTGAATTCCTCCTGGAGAATCAGAAACTCCTACGTTTCCTTGGACAAAGCATCATTCTCTATGGAGACCAGGGGCCTAGACATGTTTTCTTCCTGTCTGCCACCCCTTCCAACCACATGGAAGTCTTTAGGTTCCTTCCCCTGACAAACAGGAGGTGTGGGATTGGGAGGGCTGCCAGGCAATCTTCCAATCTGTAGGGCAGAGGGTATTCCCTGGGTGTCTGAAGGGAGTTAGGGGTTTGGAGGAAGGGAGAGGGGTGGAGTGGCCTCCGTCCTTTAGTCCTGATCAAGGTGAGGAGATGCAAGTCCATTAAAAAAACATTTGCTTCCAACCAGACTCCTGCAATGAGAACATCAGAAGAAAAAGAAAACACATGTTAGAGATTATCTTCTGATTGATGTGTTTACAGGAATTATACTGGCATTGTCTAAAGTTACAATGTATGAAGTGGGAGTATATACACAGACAGAATGCAAGCCTGGGAAAGTGAAGGAAAGAAAGCAGGATTGTCTGGAAGTGTCTGGGTACTGTCCATAGTGAGGGATGGTTGCAGGAACTACAGTGAGTAGAGAGAAAAAGCAGTAACATCTCACTTTACGGTTAGGGAGAAACAGACAATGAAATGAAGTCTCAAAGCAGTTTGACTAAAAAGGAGACTTTGGCTGGAGAAATATGAAACTACGACAATCCAAAAAGAGTTGCAATAAGGGAATATAGGGAGTTGAAATACCATTTCAGAAAATCTGTTCTGAGCAACTCTGAGCTTACCTTAAGGGGAGGGGTAAAAATCTGGAAATGGGAGGTACAATGGTAAGAAAACAAATGTGCACATAACCAAATCCATTAACCCACAAACACCCAAGAGGCCCTAGCAGGGAGCATGTACTTAACACAGGAACTCCTAAACCCTCAAGAAGCCCTGTTTAACACATCCTTATGCATCCGTGTGCGCGTGCACACACACACAGAACCAAGGATGTACTAAGCTATACTAAAACTCAAGGGATTTTAAATCTTTCCCCAGACGACAGCTTTGAGTAAGGGGCCAAGTAGCAGCCTCATATCAAGCAAGAGTTATCTGGCCAGGCCAGAACAGAGAGCAGAGCGTGGAAGTGAAAGAATTCGTAGTCACAATTAAGAACTTCCACTGAACAGTAAGGCACTGTTCAGCCCCTCACCACATCTCTGCCAAACCTAAGGCCCCTAGTATGCCCAGCCCTTGTTCCAGGGTTGCAGTTATCAGTCAGCGGGGAGCAGCCTGATCAAGCTGACCGCATAAAGGAGAATGAACAGCGAACAGGAAAAAGAGAGATTAAATCAGGCTTAGGACTTCTACTAATGGCCAAACCCATAATATAGCCTCCACGCAAATGCTCACTCTTTATGTATGCACTTCTTTAAAAAAAAAAAAAAAAAAAGACTTTATTTATTCATGAGAGAGAGAGAGAGAGAGAGAGAGAGAGAGGCAGAGACACAGGCAGAGGGAGAAGCAGGCTCCATGCAGGGAGTCTGACATGGGACTCGATCCCAGGTCTCCAGGATCATGCCCTGGGCTGAAGGCGATGCTAAACCGCTAAGCCACCCACGCTGCCCTATGTATGCACTTCTGTAACCTGGAGGAACCACCTAAGGAAAAAACATCCACAAGCAGCCTGCTCCTTCTACATACTACTATTTCGGCTTGGGAGCCTCAGAATCTGTTCTAGAAGTTTCTGCCTTCTAGCTTCTCTAAACACCTATGCTCGCAGCTACTTGTCTCATTTCCTGAGAAAACTCTGAAGCCCGCAGTGCCTCTCCCCTTCAAACCATTTGGGTTTCTGTATCTTTGTACTGCATCAAAATTGAACAGAATGTTTAGTTTTCACTGGACTGGGAGGAAAGGAATGAGGGGAGAATGATTATATTTTAAATACAAGAATATCCCCAAATATGAGCCAATAGCTGAGAACTACAATAAGTTGAAGCCAAAGCCACACATTACCTAAGAATATCCTCAAATTCCAAAGCATACACACATATACTCCAAAGGAGATGTAATGGAAACTGTTCAAAACAAAACAACAAAGGATAACTAATACATCAGGAGAAATCAACTGTTGCACTCAATTCTTACAGGTTGTGGTTACCTTTGGTGGTAATGTTTGGAGGCAGGCAGAAAGGATGGATAGAAAAGCTTGCTGTTGTATTGCTGCCTCTAGATGGAACAAATCCTTTGGCTCTCAGGAACACTCATCCGTACAATATAGACACTAGTATTTTTAACTAAAATGTGTCATACACAGAACTTCCAACAGTTCTCCAGCTAAATGGACCCACATACCATCTCCCCAACACGGAACCTCCTACATCACGACTTGGTGACTGAAGATAGAATGCAAAGTCCTTAAGATGAGAATGTGAGCAACTGACATTTTTTGGGTTTCTGATTCAGTTTTTTGGACTAGCTATCTGGATGGAATAACCAATATACCTAAAGGATAAAAAATGGGAACCTGGAAAACCTTTTTCCTCCTGTTGTCATAGGCTCACACCAGCCAAATGACTGTTTTCTGAGAACTAGAGGGTTACAGGTTCTTCAGAGTTATTCAAACTGCATCACTCTCATATGGAGGAACACTTTATGAGAAACTCTCATTTTACAGGTGGAAAAAATGATGCAAAATGACAGTCTCAGGTTCAGATGTTTAGTACCCAAAATGCTAGTCCATCAGTGGATCTCGCAATTTCTCTTTCAAAAGACTGTTAGAAGGAGAGCCACCAGGAATGGTGACATGCAGTTACATGCTCTAACTGCTAACCCAAATGTGGCCCTAGAGATTATAATTCATGGTCTGCATGGACAAGTACCTCCCTGGTCACTATTCTCTAGTCTTTTCCAGTATGAAGGACCCATGCTGTGAGCAGCAGAATTAGGGGAGAGGTGACACTCAACCCCACAGCAACACTAGCAACTGTGTTAGCTCAAACAAGAGCAGGGAGATGCTGCTACTACCACAGCAGGGATGGGACAGGAACAAAGGTCTACCCTAACACCCACCCTCCTTTCCACTCCAAGGCCGAATTAGGCCAGAGTCCACTTCCCCTGGAGAAATATGGGTACCTCCCTAAACTCAGTTTGTCGCAAAATCTAGAAGTATCTAGCACCCACAGCCTGTTAGTTTTATATAGATTATCTCAGATTTCAGTGATACCATGCACTTTAAAATGTTGTGGAATTGAGTGTTTTAGAAACAGAAGGGAAGCAGGTAAAAAAATGTTAGTTAACCTTTCATTTTCCCACTTACCTCCTACAGAAGACAACAAAAAGTAATTTCCAGCTAGAACCACTTTTATCAATGCAGATAATGCAAACAATAAAGTCGAGGGCAGCAGCCAAACATAACTGAACTCCTTTCTTGTTAGTAGGTTATCAGTGGGCCAAACATGGCACTTTCTGTTTACAGTCCAGCTATTGCTAGTGAACTATGGGCATTCCCAGGTAGCAAGAGGGTCTCTTTTCCATCTGCATCCAGTTACCCATCTAGCCACCCCCAAAGAACCACAGAGAGCCCTTCCTAATCCTCACCCTCCTGTTCAATTACCATTACTTCGGACCAACCAAATTGGCCAAAAAAACATCCAAAAAACAAGGACATTTTCGTAACACACTTGATGTGAATGAAACCATAAAGTTGAGAAGAGACCCCAAAGAGATCTGGGTCTTGCAGTGGCCTCCAGGAACCATAAACAGATCATCCTAGCCAGAATCTAGACTACTTTTAAAGGCCTCCACAGAAACAGAATAAAAAACACTCTTTGGTTACTTATATACTAGAAACAATCATACAAAGTTCTGAGGACAAAGCGGGAGTCCCTGGATCCAGCCAAGCCTAACTCAACTTCTCAATAACCTGAGTTAATATAGTTCCCCTCACAACTCTACTTTTGTTTTGCTAAAAAAATAAAATAAAATAAAAATAAAAAAATCACTGTCAATAAGTTTTTCATTCCCAAAACAGATCTTTCCATTGAAGTATCCTCTTTACAACCTCTACATTATTAAATATGATTTTTTCAGATCAGCTTTCTCCTAAAGTATCCTGAGTTTCAAAATCCTAATAGATACTAATTCTTTTTTTTTTTTTTAAGATTTTATTTATTTATTCATGAGAGACACAGAGAGAGAGAGGCAGAGACACAGGCAGAAGGAGAAGCAGGCTCCATGCAGGGAGCCCGATGTGGGACTCGATCCCAGGACTCCAAGATCACGCCCTGAGCCAAAGGCAGGTGCCAAACCGCCAAGCCACCCAGGGATCCCTAGATACTAATTCTTAAAATTGTTAATGTTGCACCTTGAAAACTAACAAGTAGGCAAAGGTCTTACTTTTTTGTCTTGGTCAATTTCCTAATTTTGTACTTGAAAGTTTGGCGGGGTGAAAATATAATTGGCTATCAATACTGAAAACTCGGTATGTGACGAGTACCATGAGTGCTAAATGCTCTAGACAGAATGTCTCACTGAATTCAGCAATTCAACGAAGACAGCTGCGTTTACGGTCTTCATTTACACAGGAGAAAACTTAAGAACAAAGTAATGTGGCCTGCAGACACTGTGCTCTCATCCCAGATGTCATGCTGTCTCTCAGATACCGGGTTAAGGCAGACAAGACACAAACAGAACCAGCTCAATTTCAGGTCCATTTCAGGATAAGACTTCTCCAAAGGAGCAGGAAGAGCAAGCAATCTGCCCTCCTCAATTTTCTGTTACCTAAGTCAAAAGTCCTCCCTTTCCCTTTAACTGCTTTAAAAAGAGAGCAAAATCTTCACGATCACCAGTATTTTGTCCTTCGTGGCAGGCCACCCATAGCCAGGAACAGGGCCCAGTCTCACCTGTCTCAGTGGTGCCGGTCCCGCTCTCTATCCCGGTGTCTCTCGTGCTCCCGGTTCCTTTCTTGGAAATAATCATCATGCCGATCTTCGTTATGAAGCAGGTCCCGATGCCTCCTGCTGCTCTCCCGGGACCGGCTAGGTGACCTCTCTCGGGACCGATGTCTTTTCCTATTAGAAAGATCCTTCAGCCTCACTCAGAGGACCTACTACGTGCCTTCCAAGAGTGTTGTGTTCTGGTGTCTTCCAGTATTTGTCTGAACCCCTTTTCTATTATGGGCCCAATGTCTGAGGATGTCAGCTCTTTGAGGACTAATCTTTTTTTGGGAAAAAGGAACAATCAAACGTGTTGAGATCTTACTAATGTATCAGGCACAGTGCTAGGAGCTTTACATGCTTATCTCATCTCATCTCTACAACAGGGCTGTAAGAGAAGTACTATTATTGTCCCTTTTTTAAAATGAGAAAAATGAGGCTTAGAAAGCTGGTGACTGCCACACTCAAAGCCATACAGGTACTTTGGAGCAGAAATGGGACTCGAATCCAAGCACATATGGCTTCAAAGCCCGTGTTCTTAACTATGCCGGTCTATCTTTATTCCTAAATAGCCCACTGCCTCACTGAACAATGGATTGCAGACATTACAACATTCGTTAATGCAGATGTGACTAATTCCTTCCCCTTAAATAAGATAGCAGAGGTAGGCCTGTTCTTCCAGCTAGGGCCTTGCCACATCCCCTGGGCTCTCTTCCTCTCCCTGCCAATCCCTGGAAGAGTGCTGCTCGGGGCTGGTAGGCTGTTGAAGCAACCAATAACTCACCTGGACGAGCTTCCGCTGGCACCCACACTGTAGGACTTGGCTTCAATGCCATGAAGACAGTCCTTAAGAGAGGAGATGAGGACACGGCAACGCTCATCATTGGCGACCCGGGACTGTTTGATAACAGCAATGGCTGTGAGCAGCGTCTCAATCGCGTCACTGTAATCCCCTGACGGGATGGATGGGAAAGGCCAAGAATGAGCAGAGGCAGTAGATTAACTGGACCAAAAGGAGAACTCAAGAGGGCACAAACAGTAACTAGTTGTCTCACAGAACCACGGTAAGATGAATGAGGCAGAAGTGGCAGGTATAAAAGTGGACGGCATCTATATTTCAACAGTCTGCAATCAGGGATTCTCAGATGTTGCCAGTGGATATACAAAGTGGTGCAGGGTAGTCTGAGAACAATCTAATATCCGTTACAATAAACAATGTGCATACTTTTTGACCCAGAAAGTCTAAGAACAGTTCTACTTCTGTTCACAAGCATGTACGCTTAACAGTGTTATTTTTCAGCATCATTTTATCAAAAAATTAGACACAAATTAAATTTCCTTCAGTGGCATCTGGCTATATAAATTATGTGATGCCGGTTTTATAAAATACTACACAGTTGTTAAAAGGCACGTGATAAATCTGTACGTAAACAAAGTAATCCACGTAAAGCGCTTATTAGCACAGTGCCAGGCACACAGTAAGGGCTCAATAAATGTTAGATATTATACACTGATAGATGTCCAGAACATTAATTTTTTTAAAGTTGCAAAACAGTATTCCGTTTTTGTAAAAAGAATAAAAATTATATTTACGTTGTCATATGCACAGAAAAAAAATCTGAAGGACAGACACTAAATTGTGGAAGGTGGACTTGGTGGTGGGCCTAGCATAGCGGACTTTCATTAATTACCACTGCATTTTTTTTTTAATTTTAATTTTTTCCACTGCACATTTCTAAGTCTGAATTATTTTAAATCTATAATCAGATGTGTGTACACATATACATAACATATACCTAACATGTCTGTATGTAGAGTATATTTATATACACATGTTTTTAAATTTCGCTGCCATGAAGAACTAGCCCCTTCATTCCCCAAATGTGCGCAGTGCCTGGCTCAAGGTTTGTGGTCATGGGGTAGGTCCTTGCACAATGCTTTTCCATGCTAAGTCAAGTGCAATACAGACAGAAGATAATGCAAGGAAAGCATGGAACCAGACAGGAGTCCAGTGAAGAAGACTGGCAGCTTCCTCTGTGCAGGGCAATAAGAATAGAATGGAAACTGTGGAGGAACTGTGATTCTGTAGAGATCCAGGAACACCAGGATGTCAGCTCTACCAGGGCAGGGAATTTTTGCTTATTTTGTAAGCATTCAGTAAGTATTTGTGGTTTGAATGACTGGAATGAGAACAACAAAAAAGGACAGAGATAGAGATTCAGTTATTGATCATCTTAAGGTGCAGGAGTTTGTAAGGAAGAACAATGACTATTTCCTTTATACTCCTCTGTATACTGAACTTGTTAAAATGAGCACAGATTACTTTCTAATTAAAAAATCTTTCAGAAAAAAAAAAATCAGATGTCAGTTTTCTGGAGGAAAAAATAAAGAGAGAGAATATATGTATTTCCTGTCTTTAACCTACCCTGTGGATTCAAATTTTGCAGCCAAAGATGAAAAATTACAGAAAACAGATGGCAATATTTAGTGTTATTTCCTAGGAGATCTGACAATCTACATTTACATCAGTGTGGGAAACTCACAAGAAAGAAGTCTGACTGATACCATAACATGAGACTCGGACCAAAACCCTATAAAGAACCAAAGATTTAAAAAAAAAAAAAAAAAAAAGAACCAAAGATTCCATACTAGGGCTCTCAGAGTTACAGCTTCTGGTTCTGCCCACGTAATACTGACGGGGCAAAAGTTAGCTCTAAGGGCATATATTATGTCTTACGATGACACCCAACAGACTTGCCTCTTTCTAGGAGAGGCTACAGAGAGGTCAGCAGTTCTGTCTAAACCCCCAAATACAATGAAATTCCATATCAAACCATATCTAGTCCTAAGAAACCTGCAGTCTACACTAGGACTAGACACTAGATCCACTGATCAACCATTGAGATCTCCATGAGGGCAGGAATTTCATTCTACAACAGATACTACAATGAGATACTACTATTTATAATCTAGGCACTAGGTTTGTTTTCATGAGGCAGGTCTGGATACAGGCTTAATAAATTAACATCATTAGAACTTCCCCCAAGCCACAAAACCACAGTATCAGATTATATACTACTGAAAATGTGCCACTCTTGAGAATCTAACAGTACTCCAACTTTATCTTGCTGAACTTCTTCCCAAAAGAAATGACAAAACATGGAAAAACTAAAGGTAAGGAGAACACAGCAGAGGTAAGGGTGAGAGTTACCTGCACTGGCTCCAGATACCGCTTTGGAAATGGCACTGCTGGAAATTGCTCTATTTCGCTTCATGATCTCTTCAAATTCTGCTTCACTCACTGTAGAGGGCGGAGGGCCCGAATCTCGGCTGCACAGAAATAATACCATTCCTGATTGCCCAAGCCTCTTATCTTTACCATAATCTACACTACAGTGTTACTTAATCATGTTCTCCTATATAATGTCTTAAATGGTTCTCAGCCTGTTCACATTATATGTGTTCACATTCTCTTCAAGGACAGAATTTACATCATATACTTTTGTAATTTTGGCATGACCCAATGGCACTAGATATTTGCAGCATCCCTAACAGACACGTGTGGCTCTCAATTAATTAATTAATTAATTAAAATATTTTATTTATTTATGCCTGAGAGACATAGAGAGGAAGGCAGAGACACAGGCAGAGGGAGAAGCAGGCTCCACGCAGGGAGCCCAACATGGGACTCGATCCCAGGTCTCCAGGATCATGCCCTGGGCAGAAGGTGGCGCTAAACCACTGAGCCACTGGGGCTGCCCTGTGGCTCTCAATTTAATCAAGCTCCTTAAAAAAGGATTACGAAAGACATGATTAGGGTCAAGAAACTAAGATGCAAATGAAACACCAAATAAAAAAAAACATTATCTAACGGATGGTTAACTATTTCCCAGGACTCAACACTATGACAACAGTTTCTACAAGGGAAAACACAAGAATTCACGCTTACTTACTTCCTCAGGGAGAATAAACTACGTAACACATGGTCTACCCTACTATACCTGGCTCAGATCTGAAAGAAACAAGATAGTCCTTACCTGCCATGGTGGTTATAGGGTGCTGAGGCCTTCATGTAAGTATCTGGTGGAGGCCCCACTGTAGCATTTGGTGGGGGGAAGAAGGCTGGATTGAGGTGAAGGGCAGGTGGGATGGCCCCAGGGGGAGGTACAGCCAGATGAGGAGGTAATCGAGGAGGAGGGGGCATGAGATGCTGGTAGTGGATGCCAGGAGGAGGAGGAGGGACCCCAAAGCTTGAGGAGAGAGGAGGTGGGGGCGGAATTGGGGGTGGGGGCAGACCCATCAAGGGGAGGGCTGAAGGAGGGCGATTGAAGTAGGGCAGCACACTGGGGGGCTTATCCACACGGGCAGATGAAGGTACAAGGTTCTCAGAGGGTGTGGCCCGTCCATCAGCAGAATCACTAGAATCCCGTGAATGGGCCCGTGGAGGTATTCCTATGAAGCAAAACAGAACTAACGTTACTGCCCGAGGCTTTACATGTACCCATGGGACCAGCTCATCCCTCAGCAAGAGTCCTCGGATACCATACTGAGGAAGGTGACAGGCAGCTGAGAAAGAAGGTAAAATCATCTATTCCCTTTTCTTTGGCCTCAGAAAAAAAGGGCTGAGGCAAGTTAGTTAAGTCATAAACCCAGAAAGCAGTATCACTCCAATTCCGTGTCAGAGAATGCTCTTTATCTAGAACTCTCTGTGGTTCACACTCAATTTATCCTTAGACTTGTTTTCTACTTCTAAATGCAGGATCCTGATTAACCCAGGAGAAAATGACAGTGTTGAAGTTTGTTCACTACTGTTCAGCTGGAGTCAAGTGGATGTGGAATCCCCTTCCATGATTAAGAGTTCAGGGCCTCTCTCCTTAGACCAGTACTAGTTGACCTGAGACCAGTACTATGCTACTGTACACCTGCAATGTTCTCTCTGCAATGACATTTTGGCCAGAGAATTTGGGAGAAGTGAGGGAAGAGGAGGGGAGAGATACTTCCTCCATCTACATAACAAAACTCGTCACTGGGATGGGGAAAAGACATACACCACAGAAGACTGGAGGTCAAGTGAGAAGTAGAAAGAAAACGGGAGGTAAGCCAAGATAAGACATGTCCACAGACTGAGCAGATGGTACACAGCTGACAGCAGGGACTCCTAGTAAAACGCTTAGTAAAAAGCAACCCTCGTATCTGGGGAACTCCCACTATATTTCAATGGCCCAAACACTGTACCCCACAGGAAAATCACCACAGCACTTTGGTATGGTGGTGTGCACAAGGGCTCACAAATGCTTGTACACAGCTGGGAATGTGGCTGTACACTGTAAAGTCACTCAGTTAAACTTGTTCACTCTCTCCAATTTAATAGTCTACTCCAGGCCTGGTTAAGGTGGAACCCAACAGAAGAACACGATCACATAACCTTAGAAGTCTTGGAAGCAGAGAGATGCTGTTAGCAGTCAAATGTGGGCAGAAAGGAGAGTGCTCCTTAAACTAACACTTGCTGATAAACTCAACTCCAGGTTCAAGCATGCAGGGACCTATTCTCTCAGCAAACACCTTACTTTCTCCACCATAGCCTATCACCGGTGCCTATCATGGCATACTTGTGCTTCATATCTTATCCATATGGCAACTTGCTTCTTCCCTGAGTTCTCTCAAAGCAAAGAAAAAGGTATCAGTAAATGGGATCCTCTGAAAGTTAGCCATCTTCCCACTTTTTCAAAGATTGTTTTATACCTATGGCTACAATCCCAGAGTAGCAACCATTTTTAAGCAGAGGAAGTCTACTAGCTGTACTTAGTGAATTAATAGAACCCATGTCTGTCAACGTGACAGAGCAGAAAACAGCACTCAGTCACCACCATCATTTCAGCAAAGAAACGGAACACTGAGGAGCACATAGCTAAGCAGAAGTAGGAATGTTATCCCTAATGTAACTGTACCTTTATGCAGCTTAGGAAAATTAGAAAAGGGTTGAATTATACAAAGACTCTGAAACAGAGGAACTTGAAAATTCAAGTTGTCAAAGAAAAGCGTGTGCCTTTTAACCCAGAGCAATGGGAGTTCACACTCTATCCATCTAGGCTCTCAATCTAGTTAAAAGAACAGTTGTTCCTATGCAAATAGAGAAGTGGCCATATCTTCACCTTCAATCAATCAATACAAGGTCCCAGTGGACCACCCAATCAATACAAGACACTATTTTGAGAGCAGGACCTAAGAAATGACAGAACACAGGTGATGAACCCCACCCCCACCCCCGTCAGAAAAGAAAAGTAAAGGCAGCTGGCTGCTTCACGCAGGGCATTGCAGGGTGGCTGCACTTTGTGAGGTCAGGATAATCCAAGGTCTGGTCCTCAGGGTTTGTGGGTTCAGAAACTCAACTTTAATAGTTCACCCAGGGTGATTGTACCCTAGGAAATAGATTCAACGCTAACCAAACTCACAAGAGACTGATTCATAAACCAGAATGCCAATTTATTAATTTACAATGAGAAATATAACTGCCAAGCAGACTGGAATACTTGTGTCGGCTGGTCAGCGCATTCTCTTCCCAGTAGGAGAGCCTATTTGGGAAACCAAATTAGTATCAGAAGGGCTTGGTGAGTACAGAATCAGAACAAAGGGAGTAAGGTGAACTCAACGGATGCTATCATCAAGCTAAGATAGTATAATGCAGCTTTATTAGTGGGAAACACTTGCCAAGCAGACTAAAATATCTGGTAATTGAAAGGGCACTCTCTTCCCCTGGACAATGCCGGAGAAACATTGTTACACTCTTCTTTTCCAGCGCTCCTTTTGGTTGATTCCTTACAGAGCACCCTTCCAACATATGTTTATGACAAGATTATAGCCATCTTTATAAACATTACCTGTATATTAAGGTGGCTGCTTGTTAATTTATACAGAGCACATGTTACAGTTAAGCCCATTCACTATACTGATTTAAGACAAAACCATATAATTTAGAGTTGACAGGAACTTTAAACATCATGTATCTACTTCAGAGCAGAAATAATACAGTGACTTGACCAAGGTCACACAATGAGTCAGTGGCAAAACCAGACTATAATCTGAACCTCTCAGCACAGTGCTCTTTCTTATACACAGCCTCATTTTTGGGTCTACTAATTAACCTTGCCAACACTCATAACCACCACCACCCTCCCCCAAACTCCTCCACATTGTAGGCAGAGCCCACACCACAGAAAACAAACCCACAAATTTGCCCCCCTTCATACAGATGGTCTCCACGTACCCCCTCTTGGGACTCGGACGCACTCACGTTTCCGAGCCTGTGCCTCAAACTGTGACAGGTTCTGCCGGGTGGCCGGCCTCACGTCCACTTTTTCTCCATTAAGAACCTTTCCTGGCAAGAGTTCCAACAATTTGTGGACAGAGTTTTCAGAGGCTACCACCACCTCAGCATACCTTGAAGAAGAAAAATTAAAAATGAGTGAGATCTATTAGCCAATCAAAAGAACAAAGAAACTCTTCCACTTTTAGTGAAAGCTGGTAAAATAAAAGATATCTTGCTAATAACATACACAAAACTACCATCAATAAAAAGGCGTCAGTCTATAATTGTCCTATTTATTTGGATCAGAAATCAGCTCTTTTTGCCCCTCAACGGATGGACATTGTTACATTGCAGCAAGGTCCCCATTCTAAGGCAGTCTGTCAAAACCAAGGCAATAACCTGGGCCAGGGGTCAGAGGGATTAAAATCCAGGGCCAAAATACAGTGTAGATCTTTATCCTAATGATGACAAACTAAAAGGGGCTTCTCAAATCCAGACCTCACCCTTTGGACTGGCCATTTGCTCGATTCTCAGCAAATTTCAACTCCACCACATCATAGACTCCTATAGAGCGAATAACCTGGATCAGCTGCTGGTCTGTGGTCCACTGGGGCCGGCAAGATGGAAAAGGAAGAAATGTCAAGAGCTACACCCCCTCCCCACCTAGAATGTCCCAAACCCTTTCCCCAAACCTAGGATTCTAGTCACAATCATGACCTCCCACAGAAACCCAAGAGCCCACCAACATTTCAATTATTGCAGGCTTTTATTATCCTCACCCATCCAGCATTCCAAAACCTCCCACCATTCCCCAAACCCCATCTCTTGAGATTAAGAAAATTAAAACCTATTTTAACTTTGACTGCCATTTGGGCTGGCTGGTCATCAGTTCAAACAATGATTACTAGCAGCTTTTAATTACAGACCTGACAGGCTACAGTTTAACCAATGTCAGGAACGTCCCCCTCAGTATGCATTTCCTAATTTGGACCCTCCCTCTACCAGCCCCAAAACATGTCTATCACACAAGAATTTTTGCATAAGAATCACCACCTACCCTGAGTGTACTAGAACTATCAAGGTCTTTGATCCTGTCACCAATCGTTATCAAAGAACCAATGAATGACCCCACCAAGAGTTCAAGCTGTTCACTCTGAAATCTCATCCCACAGATGACCCTGCTAGACATAAAGCCCCAGGGTCAGGGGCATTAACAAGATGGCAGAAAAAGCAACTACCCACTTAATCATTGCTTTCTTCGGCACCAGTACGTCCTCAGGATAGTTCTCTTTCAGAGATCAATCCAACCTGATCCCAGGAAAAAGAAATCCAACCCCATCAGAGCACAAAACAGTGCAACAGTGGTTTTTGAAAATGCCATCACCTCCCAGCACTCTCCCTCCAGCCTACCCAGGAAGCTTTTTGGTTCCCCATGCTCACCCAGGAGAAGCTGCCCACGTATACAGCAGCTCGCCTATTGCGGAGGCCGCTGTACGTGTACAGGATCGCAGGGCTCTTGTTATTGGGCTTGGGAGATGGCTCTTGGCGTACAGGAGGAGGTGGCTCAGTGCTGCTGCTTCTGTCATCTGAGGGCTGTGAAGTGGCTGTCAACACGTCATCATACAGGTCAATCTGATCTGTATTGTTGAACTCTGGGTCCTAAGAGATGAAGGGTTGGCAAAGGTGGGTTTGCAGACCTCCCAATGGGTTCATTCTATATCATTCCCGTTTACTTAGAATCCACACTCAAATATTTCGTAAAATGTACAAAACTTTCCTGTCGTACCCTAGGAAGCTAGTAAGAATAATTTCCTGGTAAGAATACTTTTTCACGTAAAACCACTTCACTGAATTATGCTTCTGTAGCTTTTTCCCTCAAGACCCTCTTAGAAGTCTGCAATGCTTCCAGCTTCAGCCAACTGTGAGAATCAAAAGGTACATGATGATTACAAAAGCAAACTAAGAACACATAAAGATGCACCTGCTACTATTGTCAATGAGGTTAGCTTCTAAAGACCACATCTAAGATACAGTAATGAAAAACTTATTTTCCACAACTTGTACTATTTCCAAAATCACGAGTTACACAAATCTTCTTACTCTATTTAATAAGAAAAAAAGTAAAGAGTATATTCATTTAAAAATAAAAGGGAAAGGCATATTCAAGTGGGAACCCAGAATGCAAGAAATAACTGAAATTACTGGTTTACACTTTTATATTTACACTAATGATTCAGAGAAGCTCTAAAACTCATAGTATGCAATCCTATCTTTCTATGAAGTATCCATCGAAGAAACATTTTTATTTTTGTTATTTATAATGATTTTAATTTATTTATTCATGAGAGACATAGAGAGAGGCAGAGACATAGCCAGAGGGAGAAGCAGGCTCCATGCAAGGAGCCCGATAGGAGACTCGATCCTGGAACCCCAGGATCATGCCCTGAGCCAAAGGCAAATGCTGCTGAGCCACCCAGGCATTCCAAAGAAACATTTTTAAAAGAAAGGAAAGGAAAGGAAAGGAAAGGAATAACTCTGGGAGATTTTCCCTTAATATTTTTTAGGTGACAATGTAAATCCAATACATGATTGTGACACTTTTATAAGAGATTTCTGGGAGCAATGCCAGAGATGTTTAATGATACCACAAAAACAGTGAAGTTCTCTCAAAATATTAAGGGTCAGAAAACAGGACAGGCACCCACATCATAACCTATGTCACAGTAAGCATTTACAACATGAACATGTACTCCGAAACACAATGCAAAATATACTTTTATCATGTGTTATGTTTCCACATTTATTATTGTTATGGAATAAATGTTTGTCCCCCCCCCCAAAATGCAGATGTTGAAACCCTACTCTCCACTGTGCTGTATCAGGAGGTGGGGTCTTTGGGAAGAAATTACAATTAGACCAGGCTTTAAGGATGGAACCCTACTGAACAGGATTAGTGCCCATATAAGAGCCAAGAGAGTGACTGCATGCTCTGCTCTGCATCCCATGAGGATACAAACTGGCATTCTGCAACCTAGAAAAGGGCCCTCACCAGAAGCCAATCTGACTTCAGCCTTCTAATCATCTCCAGAACCGTGAGAAATCTGCTGTTGTTTATAAGCCACTCAGTTTTTGGTATTTTGTTATAGGAGTCAAGTTAACACTATATACCTCGAATCTTAAAACCACGAAAACCACCAGGAGACCTTAATGTTTCAGATTTGCAATGTCAGTTATTTCAGAGAGCTCTTTTTTATGTTAAGGATCAGAAAGTATTTTTTCAGATAACATTCTAGAACACCCTAACAGTGCTAAAGATGATGCTGCCAAAATGACAGAAAGAAGTTCAAAGTGTTTTAGGGAAACTACAGCTCATTCATGACATTGCTTTTAAAAAAATAAAGGAAGAACCTATGTTAAGTAACTTTTCTAGTTCCCTGAAGAAACAGAGCACTTCCTCTAATGCAACTCAGGACAGGAAGCTCTAATAGCTTTCTTTGTTCAAGAACTGCAGATTCTAAGGTGAGACTAGAGAGGGAACTCACTACAAAATTCATTCCTAGATCTACATACCATCACATACTTCTGGAAACAATCTTTTAGTTTCTCAGTTTATCTCAAGTACAATAGAAGAACATGCACACAAAGCATTATTGGGCTGTTCCGATACTGAATAAAAAAGGATTCTACTTCCTGAGGCATGAAAATAATTTCAAATACTACAAATACTCTAAAAAAATCCCACAGAGAGTTTATACCTTGTAAAAATATTGGAGAGAATTGCAAAAGAGAGTAACCTTTTTAGAGGGAACTTAAGAAAAGGGGGGTGCCCAGGTGGCTCAGTTGGTTAAAAGTTTGACTCCTGGTTTCTGCTTAGGTTGTGATATCAGGGTTGTGGGACTGAGCCCCAAGTCAGGCTCTATGCTCAGCGTGGAGTCTGCTTGAGATTCTCTCCCTCTCTCTGCCTCTCCCTGCTCATGTGCTCTCTCCCTTTAAAGTTAAATAAATAAAATCTTAAAAAAGAAATCAATGAGACAAAAAAGCACACGAAGACTGTTTTAGGTAGTCAAAATAAGTAAATAAGCATCTTTTATAAAAAGAATATATATGTAAAGAACAGGAAGAGAAGCTAACACTGGAGAGCACAGGGTAGATAATAAAGTGAGTAAAATGAAGGGCTAAAAACCTGACAAACATAATGGTGAAAATTACTTCATAGCCCTTATGTTTCAAAGAACTGCAATTCTAAACAAAATCATTTACTTATTTATATAGTAGGTATGGTAATATGCTCTTATGGTTCAAGGTAGGAAGAAGATGGAAACCACTTGAACCCCTCCCATGTTCTAATCCTTAGAGAGCACTACTTTAAAAGCATCACGGTGCTTTTTCAATTTAAATCAAGGATTCTGAAATAGAACTTATGGGGAATGAGTACTTCATTACTTCAGTGAGTACTTCAGTACTCCGTGGAACCAAACTTAGAATTCCTTCTAGGCAGTATCTGTGATTCAGAAATGTACGTCTAAAATTTTTAACACAAGGCAGCCCGGGTGGCTCAGCGGTTTAGCGCCGCCTGCGGCCCAGGGCCTGATCCTGGGGTCCCAGGATCGAGTCCCACATCGGGCTCCCTGCATGGAGCCTGCTTCTCCCTCTGCCTGTGTCTCTGCCTCTCTCTCTCTGTGTCTCTCATTAATAAATAAATAAAATCTTTTAAACAAATTAAAAAAAATTTTTAACACAAAAATTACCACTAATATTGGGCAGTGAACTAACATGCAGATTCATATAGCTCAGAAACCACACATTACCAGGAAATCTCCCATACTGCAAGCCTAGGCAATCTACTCTTTCAGGGACCCCCTAGAGAGCAGATAGACTCAAGTCCTGAAAACCCTTGTATATGGATTACCTTACCAATTTAGGAAGCACAAAAGGATTCAATGAATCCAAAATTGTCACAAGATTCAAATGGTTTCTCTGGGCCATAAAACCACGGTTCAAAAAAGTTGGTGGGAACTGTTCTGATTCACAGAGCAGGCCTGTTGAGGAGTTTGTTGAAGAAACAACGTATCAAGTTGTGTTTGGATTTAAATCTACTAGCAACACCAATTCATTTTAACTTCTTCAGCTGGTAAGACAGAAAAACAGGCCTGACGTTTTTCTGATTACCAAATGTTGAATTAGGTTAAAGCAAAATCTAATTCTACAAATTAAGTGAAAAATACAATGTTTTATGTGCATTGATGCTGAAGGTTTCATTCCAGGAAGATTAAAAAAGTATGTATTTAAAACTGAATGAAGATCTCATGAAAAATTTTGTTTAGTACTATAGGAAGAACTATGACTGTCTCTTAAGCTTTTAGAGAAAAAAGAACTTGTATGATTTTGAATTTAAGTAAGAACTTCTCCACCTGTATGCTCACTGTTTCTTTCTACCCTCCAATTCCCTTTTCCTAATTTCTGAGGGAAGAAAGGCTATGATTTATTTTTTCAAGGCCACCTACTCGATACCAAAGTTTCTTTTAATTGTAACTAAAGCTCAAAGCTTTTGGCTTTATAATGACAATCTCTAGTCCTCAGCTTACGCCCTCCTTCCCTGCCACTGTCCACTGCTCTCAACCACCAGGAATGCAAAGTCTTTTTAACACAGGGATCCATTTCTTCCCTGTTCGCTCCCTAGCCCTGACACTGTGCCTAGCAAAAAGAAATTGCTTAATAAGTACTTGTTGATGGAAGCAGCGAACAGTATTGGGCAATATGCAAAGAGCCTTGCTTTGCACAAGGAACAGAGGCAAAATACTCAGCAAAGCGGCAGCTCATGCTTACTTTTCCAGAGTACCTTTCCCCAGCCCAAGAGAGCAACTGTGAATTTTGACTCCCAATATGACAGGAGTAAAGCAGCTCTATAAAAGAATTTTTTACAGCTCATGTTGTAAGAGATCAGAGAGTCAGCACCCTAAGGTTCTATCCAGGAACTGCATTCATTTTGCTTGGGGGGTAGGGTACATGTGATAAGGTTCTCATGCCTGGATCAGCTTGGGATGAATTCTTAATATTCCTTTAAAAAAAAAAAAAAAAAAAAAAAGATTTATTCATTCATGAGAGACACACACAGAGAGAGGCAGAGACACAGGCAGAGGGAGAAGTAGGCTTCCCACAAGGAGCCCGATGAGGGACTCGATCCTGAATCCCAGGATTATGCCCTGAGCTGAAGGCAGATGCTCAACCGCTGAGCCACCCAGGGGTCCCTTAATATTCCTAAAACATTCTAAAATACAATCTGTACTGGCTGCCTTCAGGTCTAACCTTGCTTTTAACAATTCTTCCCAAACAGAACTTTAATATTTCTTTAGCAGCCCCCAAATTACACTAAAAGCAGCTCTACCAAAAATTAACTCATTTGGCGGGGAACACAGAGACAGTGACACACACACACCCCTACCCACCCACCCGTCTCCCTAGACCTTCCACAAATGGGCATAAAACATTCAAAATTTGTACTTCTTTCAACTTGCCAAGCATTAAATATTGTGTTTAGTATAAATGTCTACTAGATACCACATACAATCTTTGGCCTTAGACCCATTAAAAAAATAAAAACTTTTCGGGATCCCTGGGTGGCGCAGCGGTTTGGTGCCTGCCTTTGGCCCAGGGCGCGATCCTGGAGACCCGGGATCGAATCCCATGTCGGGCTCCCAGTGCATGGAGCCTGCTTCTCCCTCTGCCTGTGTCTCTGCCTCTCTCTCTCTCACTGTGTGCCTATCATAAATAAATAAAAATTAAAAAAAAAAAAAAGTTTTCTAAATCAACAGGACAACAATTAATTGTTGAGTCCAGTGACTTCTACCCTAACAAAGCAGTGACCACTGGACAAGGCCTGTGCCTCATCTAGAACCTCCAAGCTATACAGCTTAAGAAATTTGGTATTCCATTTTCTTAGACCAAATGCGGCTAGACCTGCGTGTTCTGCGCACTTCTCAATGAGCAGCATTGTTATCAATCCACAGAGAAGGAAATTAAGGGGGGGGAAGGGTTTTTATTAATAATAAGAACTACGAGAACCTTCTTCTTTTCTTCCTGTCTTGCATTAAAAATAAAAAAAAAATAAAAATAAAAAATAAAAATAAAACAAAAACAACCCACAACTTGTAAAGAGTAGTAAAGATCTGATTCAAAGTAATAATGGACAACTCAGGAAAATTATGGTGTGTAACTAAACTAATACACTAAACCTTTCTTTCCATCCATAATTATTTGACTTGCTTGGGCTTAAAAATTTTTTTTCATGTATTTAGGTCAATCGGCAGCCACATGTAGAGGACTCCAGTTTACCTGAGTACACATGGGAAAATGACTATTAAATATTCTACTTCAGGAAGCTGTATAATGGGTAGAAGGTCACTATACTATTCTACTTAGGTGTTCTAAAATCTCCATGTTAGAAAACGGCATAATATGTTAAAAATATTAATATAACTTGTGCCAAGTGAAAAAAAAATGACATGTATAAAACCTTTGTTGCCTTGTATAAAAGTCAGGGTCCAACCAGGGCACCTTCTTTAATCTGTCCTTTTTATCCTTTTTCCAGGTCCTTATGTGTACCCACGTAAGATGCTAATGAAAGGTGCTAATGGGAAGAACCAGTTTACTCATGTAAAATAGTGCTGAAAACAATTCCCGCAAGATATCACTAACTTTTAAATACAGAGTATGGAACATTCTTGAGATTGACTTCAATGTTAGATTATCATTTTGAGGAATATCACTGCATAATGTTCCTTGAGGTAATATAAACCGACCGACAAATCCAGGGTATACCAAGGGGTCTACATATGCTTTTTAACTGGTTTGTCCAACACCCTTACCTCTACCCTCTAAACAGTTACATTCATCAATAAAATAAAATTTATTACACCAAAATGCCTATGCACCTCTCAAGACTAGAGGCAAACTACTTACAGAAGGAAGACCCAAAACAGGCAGAATGGAGCTGCAGTTCAATGTTAAAGTATCTTTTACACTGTATTTTTGTACTGCCTTACGGAGGAGGGGACTACATTTCCCCAGCTGCCCTTTCAAAGAACTGCAAGGGGGGAGGGCGCCTGCGTGGTTCAGTCCATTAAGTCTCTGACTCTTGATTTCAGCACAGATCATCATCTCAGGTATGTGAGACCAAGCCCTACATCAGCTCTGCACTGGGCATGGAGCGCTTAAGATTCTCTCTCCCGGGGATCCCTGGGTGGCGCCGCGGTTTGGCGCCTGCCTTTGGCCCAGGGCGCGATCCTGGAGACCCGGGATCGAATCCCACGTCGGGCTCCCGGTGCATGGAGCCTGCTTCTCCCTCTGCCTGTGTCTCTGCCTCTCTCTCTCTCTCTCTCTTTCTCTGTTCTCTCATGAATAAATAAATAAAATATTTTTTTTAAAAAAAGCCAAATTCAGGGGATCCCTGGGTGGCGCAGCGGTTTAGCGCCTGCCTTTGGCCCAGGGCGCGATCCTGGAGACCCGGGATCGAATCCCACGTCGGGCTCCCGGTGCGTGGAGCCTGCTTCTCCCTCTGCCTGTGTCTCTGCCTCTCTCTCTCTCTCTCTTTCTCTGTTCTCTCATGAATAAATAAATAAAATATTTTTTTAAAAAAAAGCCAAATTCAGGGGATCCCTGGGTGGCGCAGCGGTTTAGCGCCTGCCTTTGGCCCAGGGCGCGATCCTGGAGACCCGGGAACGAATCCCACGTCGGGCTCCCGGTGCATGGAGCCTGCTTCTCCCTCTGCCTGTGTCTCTGCCTCTCTCTCTCTCTCTCTGTGTGACTATCATAAATAAATAAAAATTAAAAAAAAAAAAAAAAAAAGATTCTCTCTCCCTCTCCCCTTCCACCTCCTTCTCCCTCTCTAAAAGGGGGCGGGGGGGGGGGGGAGAATAACCGCAAAGGAAAAAGGTATGAACACTGTCCTCATGAATACTAACCTAAGCAAACCTAAGTGCGATTTTCTTAAGTGTGGCTAGTCTTTGAGGAGACTGACAGCCAAGTTCGGCCTCCTGGGGGAGTAAGTTCCACAGGTTGATTCACCATTCTATTATATCTAATTTTTATGTGCTCTTAAAGCTTGTAAAATTAAGCCTTGGCAGCTAAAAATCAGCATAACACGCAATGGTCGGCCGTCTTTAAAGTCTGTGGTGGAGTAAAAAATCTAGACCCGACAGGAGGATGTTCAGGCCTAGCAAAGACTGTCAGTGCTTGAAACCCCTGCAAGTTTGGTCAAAGTGATTCAGCGGAGCCCAGAAAGCCCCGATGCTAACGCCCCCTCACCTGATTGAACTCCTCGTCAGCATATATATCAATCAAGTCCACTCCTTCGGACATGGCTCCGGAAGGAAGATCGCGAGCCCGGAGAACGGACAAGGCAAGGAAGATGCCACTGCGGTACCCTGGAAGAGGCAAGTTAGAGGCGTGAGGGTCCCGGGCGGGGAGGGGAGCGATGGTTGCCAACCTCCGGTCTCCAGAGACGCAGCATCCCGGCAGCCCAAGCTCGGTCCCACCCGCCCGCCCCGCCCCCGGCCTCGCGCCGCCCCTCGGACTCCCAGGCCGCCGCGGCTCGCGGGGCTCGCTGCCCATCACCCTCGGGCCTGACCCGAGTGCGCCGCAGCTGCCCGGGCGCGACGGCGAAGCCCAGGCCTCCGCTGCGAGGGGCCCCGGGACGGCGCTGCCAAGCACGCCCGCGGGGAAGCCCGCGCCCCAGCCCGCCGCACCTGCCGAGGCCCCACGGCGTCCCGGGCTCGAGTCCCCGCGGGTCTGGTTTCCGGCCGCTTCCACTCCCCACCCGGGCCCAGTCCTCGCCCCCAGCTAGGCCCGCCCCGCTCCCTCCCCACAGATCCAGCCCGGCGCGCTCGGCCTCCTCCTTCAAAGCCCGCACCTCCCACCGCCCGTCGCCTCCGACTGCCCCAAACTCAACCGACCCCCTCCCAGTCTCAGCGCTGGCCCCGCGCCCTCTTCCGGCTCAGCCGGCCCCCGGCCGCGCGCCCCCGTTACCGGGAATATGGCGGCGGCGGCGGCGAGTCCGGACTAGGCCCGAAGCGCGCGAACCGCTCTCGGCCCCAGGCCCCGCCCCCTCCGCCTCTGGCGTCACGCGCACAGCCACTTCCGCCACACGCAGGGACGCATCTTCCGGCTCAGGCGCTCGGCGCCGAGGTGCGCGGTTCAGGCGTTCGGAAGTTCCCGGAAGTGGCCGAGCTGTAGGTTTCCGGTGCGGGTCGGGAAGGATGGCGGAGGCCGCCACGTTCCCGGGTCTGGCACGGGTGAGGCGAGTGGAGGTCTCAGGGCCCTGGGCAGGCCGTAGTGGGGGCTGAGTCTCGGCTTACAACGCAGTCGTGGGGACTGCGAGGAGCGTGCAGCTGCCTGGTATCCCAGGGCAAGGGCGGAGCCAAGGAGGGATGCGCCTTGCAACGTAGGAGATTCAGGTCACGTTCACTCCTTGCTGAGCCCGCCGTGCCCGTCCCGTGTGCGAGACGCGGTGCAGATGGCACCTGTTTCCCCGGTGGAGCTGGCTGCACCGCCTCTGCGCCAGATCTGAAGTCTGTTGTGCGGTCTAATACCTGTTAACGATTGTGCAACTCGAGGTCATGCGTTGTTGTCTTAGGGCTCCTCGTGGACACTGAACTGCTCTCAGTGCTGCTTTTTTGCTGCTTCTCATGATGTATTTGTAGGCCGCGTTGTCGCTCGTCTCAAGATCTTTCCGAATTCCCCTTGTGATCTTTGACCCATTTGAACCATTGGTCATTCGTGAGCCAGAGTGTCGGTGACTTTCACATATTCGTAGATTTTCCAGTTCTCCTTCTGATGTCGGTCTCTAGTTTCATCTCATTGTGGTCCTTTGTGGCCTTTTGATCTTTTTTTAATTTTTTTTTAATTCGGTAAGGCCTAGTTTGCATCCCAACGCGATCTATCTTGGAGAATGTTCCTATCCAAGTGTGCCTGAAAATAGTGTATTCTGCTGCTGGTTGGGATGTTCTGTATGTGTCCATCCCCATCTTGGTCCATTTGGTCTGGAGCTGTCGTTCAGGGCTTCGGTTGACTATATTGACCTTTTTTTTTTTTTTTTTTTTTTCTGTCCAGGAGTTCTATCCGTTACTGAATGTGGAATATTGAAATCTGTTTTTATTGGGTTGCTGTTGATTTCTCGCTTCAGTTCTGCCAGTGTTTGCTTCATATGTTTGAGTGCTCTAATGTTGATTGGAAACATATGACTGTTAAATATTCCTGGCACGTTGACCCCGTTACCATTATATAATAAATGTCTCTTATTTCGTGACGGTTTTTTTTTTTAATTTTTATTTATTTATGATAGTCACAGAGAGAGAGAGAGAGAGAGGCAGAGACACAGGCAGAGGGAGAAGCAGGCTCCATGCATCAGGAGCCCGACGTGGGATTCGATCCCGGGTCTCCAGGATCGCGCCCTGGGCCAAAGGCAGGCGCCCAACCGCTGCGCCACCCAGGGATCCCCGGTTTTTGACTTAAAGCCTTTTTTGACTGACATAAGTAGGGCCATCTTTGCTCTTTGGTTACCATTTGCATGGACTATCTTTTTTTTATCCTTTTGCTTTCAGCCTATGTATTTTTTTTTTCAGCCTATGTATTCTTATATCTAAAAGGAGTCTGTTGTAATAGCATATAGTTGGATCTTACTCTTTAATCAAAACGCTAGTGTTTTGATTGGAGAGTTTAGTTCATTACATGTGAAATAATTACTGATCCAGAACTTATTGCCATTTTGTTCATTGTTTTCTGTTCGCATTGTGGCTTTTGTGTCCTTTTTCTCCTCCCTTGCTGTTATCCTTTGTGTTTTTCTTTTCTTTCTTTCTTCCTTTTTTTTTTTTTTTTTAGAGACAAACTTTAATCCCTTTCTCATTTTCTATTGTGTATCTCCTATTCCTATGGATATCTTCTTTTTGGTTACCATGTGCCTTGTGTAAAGCGTAATTTATTTGAGAGACTGCAAGCGCACAGGGAGCAGAGGCGGAAGGAGAGCATCCCAAGCAGAGTTGGCATTGAGTGCAGAGCCCAAGGCAGGGCTTCGTCCCAGGGCCTTGAGATCATGACCTAAGCAGAAACCAAGAGTTGTTTGCTTAACCAACTACACCATCCAAGCACTCCCACAATTACATATTTTTTTATATTGTATTAACTTATTTTTTTTTCTATTTTAACTTCTATATCAGAATTAGGGCAGCCCAGGTGGCTCAGTGGTTTAGCACTGCCTTCAGTCCAGGGTGTGGTCCTGGAGACCCGAGATTGAGTCCCATAAATAAAGTCTTAAAAAAAAAAAAAAAACTTGTATATCAGAATTAAGAGTGATTTACATATCACTGTTACAATATTACAATATTCTGTGTTTGTCATTTGTTAATCTTTACCAGTGATCTTTATGTTTTCATAGGCTTTTGTGTTTTTTTTTTAAGATTTTTTTTTAAATTTATTTATTTATTCATGAGAGGCACGGAGAGAGACAGGCAGAGGGAGAAACAGGCTGCATGCAGGAAGCCGAACGTGGGACTTGATCCTAGGTCTCCAAGATCACACCCCAGGCTGAAGGCGGCGCTAAACCACTGAGCCACCAGGACTGCCCTGGCCATTTTTTTTTTTCATTTTTTATTTTTATTTTTTTTAAAGATTTTATTTATTTATTCATGATAGTCACACAGAGAGAGACAGAGAGGCAGAGACACAGGCAGAGGGAGAAGCAGGCTCCATGCAGGGAGCCCGACGTGGGATTCGATCCCGGGTCTCCAGGATCGCGCCCCGAGCCAAAGGCAGGCGCCAAACCGCTGCGCCACCCAGGGATCCCTGGCCATTTTTTTAAATAAGCTTTCTGCCCCTTTCTCTTTTCTTCTTCTGAGTTCCCATATTATTTATACTTGTTTACTTGATAATGTCCCATAAGTCCCTTATGTGCATTTCACTTTCTTTTGTTCTTTTTTTAATTCCTCTGATTGGGAAATTTCAAATGACTTATCTTTGAGTTCACAGATTCATTCTTCTGCTTGATCAAGGCTGCTAGTTGACCCTCATAGTAAATTATGTTTGTTTGGTTCTTACATTCTTTGGTTCTAAAATTTGTTTAGTTCTTTTTAAATATTTTTCTGTTGATATTCTCATTCTCTTCATGCATTGTTTTCCTGAGCCGATTGAACATCTTGAAGACAGCTGTTTTGAGTTCTTTGTCAGGTAATTTATATGCCTGTTTCTTTAGGGTTGTCTTTTACACATTTATTTCGTACTTTTGATCGGGCCATGTTTCTTCATGTCCCTTGAACTTTATGTGGTGTCTACACTTTTGAAAAAACAGCTCTCCCAGTCTTTTTGGACTGGCTTTGTACAAGGAAAGACCTTTGTCACCAGTCAACTTGGCTAGAGATTCCAGGAGCCTCTCACACTTTTGTCTTCTCTAGGCTTGTGCATGTAAACTCCAAGTTGGAAGGATTCCATGTCTTCTTTTTTCAGGAGCCTCTTACTTGGTTTCTGGGTTTCTCATAAAAGGGAATTGGTCCATGTGTTGTTGAGTTGGGGTCTATGTGAGTTGTGTCTGTGGAGTCTGTGTCTGTGGTGTCTGTTCCATCATCTTGCTGATGTCACTACCTTATAATTGCATCTTGATAGGTTTTGCCCTTCTCCTGATTGGGAGCCTTTGGGAGATTAAGGACCATCCCATCACTGTATGCTCAGATTTTAACACAGACAAGCAACTAAAATGTATACCATTCCACAAGAATTTTAAGGGAATACAAAGGAAAGAGAAAATATTTCTATTGAAAAATTTCCAGAAAGATACTTGTTAAGAACATATTTGCAGTTAGAGCTGGATTCTAGTCTTAACTGCAATTACTGTTTAGGTGACCTTGGTTAAGTTGTTTAACTTCTCAGAGCCTCCGCTTCCTAAGTTATAAAGTGGGGACAGTATCAACATAACTTCTTAAGAACTAAATGAGATTGAATGCATTTAACACCTAGTAAGTATTGAGTGGATGACTGAGGGTAAGTCCTCATAAAGATGTTTGTGGTTTATTTCAGATGCTTGCTCTGTCAAGGCGCCACCTAGTGTCTCCTTTGCTCAGCACACCATCCAACCGTTTCTACAGAGGTGATAGCCCAACAGACTCCCAAAAAGACCTGATTGAAATCCCTTTGCCTCCATGGCAGGAGCGAACCGATGAATCCATAGAAACCAAAAGAGCCCGGCTGCTCTACGAGAGCAGAAAGAGGGGAATGTTGGAAAACTGTATACTCCTTAGGTAGGGAAATATGAGATTCGGTGTCACTTCTCTTTCACTGGAGATAGCCTTTTCAACTTTGTTCTTTTTCTCATTTTTAGCCTCTTTGCTAAAGAGTATCTGCACCACATGACTGAGAAACAGCTGAACCTCTATGATCGCCTGATTAATGAGCCCAGCAATGACTGGGATATTTACTACTGGGCCACAGGTACTGGCATGATCAGCAAGCAGCATGATGTGAAAAATAGGATGACTTGCACCGATTTGAGTCTGGAATATTTTTGTCTTTCTATTCATGCAGTGGACACTCAGTCCAGTAGTCCCTCAACCCCAGTAGCTCTCCAAATTTTTCAAAGTGTGCAAAGTTGTTTTATTAGTTAAAGTTCTTTGTTTGCAAGTAATGGAAACCTGTCTAACTTAAGCAAAAAAGGAGTTTAGTGGGATGGTGTGGAAAGACAGTTGTTATAGAAAAAACAGGCTGGCACTGGTATGGAACCTGACAACTGTAGAAGGCTACATAGGAAGAGTTTCTTGGTAGTCTCACTTCAGCACTGCCTTTGGGAAGAATGGTTCTTACTGTATGTAATTAGGATTAGCTTTGGCTGTGAGTAAAACAAACAAAAAAACCAAAACAATAATAGCTCAAACAAATCAGGATTGTATTTTTTCTTTCTCATAACAGAAGTCCAGAGGTAGGCATTCCATTCAGAAGCCATGAACTCCAGATTCCTCTTGATTTACTTCTTCATCCTCAGCATGTACTGTCTTCCTCATGGTCACAGGTGGTTGCTGCAGGTCTATTCATCATGTCTGTGTTTCAGCCAGGAGTAAATGTGTAGAAGCACATGCCTTATTCTTTATGGATCCTTCTCAGGAGATTATACACCACACTTCCACTTATTTTCCATTGTCCACGGTTCAGTCACATGGCTTTGCCAGTCATGATGAAAATATAGTCTATTCAATGCATCCAGCTACAGTGGGAGTTCTGTTATCAGGAAAAATGGGAGAATGGATCTTAGAGCATATCTCATTCATTTTTGCTACACTCTGGGTCTTCTGGTTTTATGTTTGCAGTCTATATTTGAGTCATAAAGTAGAAACCATTCTGTAGGTTCTGAGTATAAAGTGACATAATACAGAGTCCAGAGGCTTATATAAACATTGGAAAGCCCACAAAGTGTAAACTGTTTACTCTCTGGCCCTTTATTGTTAAGTAAAATTTCATCATGTGGATGTACCACAGTTTGTTTATCCATTGACCAGCTGAGGGACATGAGGGTGTTTCCAGTTTGAGGCAATTATGAATAAAGCCACTACAAATGTTTGCATATAGCTTTTTGTGGATGCAGATTTTAGTTTTTCTTGGATAAATACCCAGGAAAAGCGTCACTGAGTCATATGGTAAGTGTATGTTTAGGACAAATTTTTTTTGTAACAGGACAGGTAGTAAATATCTTAGGTTTTGCAGAGCATACAGTCTCTGTCATGAGTCTTCAACTCTTGCTATTGAAGCATGCAAACTGCCACAGACCGTAGGTAAACAAACAAGTGTGGCTGCATTGCAATAAAATTTTGTTGACACTGAACTTTGATTTCTTTTTTTTTTTTTTAAAGATTTTATTTATTTATTCATAGAGACAGAGAGAGAGGCAGAGACACAGGCAGAGGGAGAAGCAGGCATCATACAGAGAGCCTGACGTGGGACTCGATCCAGGGTCTCCAGGATTACGCCCTGGGCTGCAGGCGGCACTAAACCGCTGCGCCACTGGGGCTGCCCTGAACTTTGATTTCATATAATTTTCATGTGTCATAAAATATCCTTTTGACTTTTTTCCTCAGCCATTTAAAAGTCATGCTTAGCGGACAGGCCCTACAAAAACAGGCAGCAGGCCATAGTTTGTTGACTCCTATGCTAAGTGAAAGAGGCCAGGCTCAAAGACTGGCCATATTTTTATTGTATGATTAAATACATTGGCTGCCCTGAGCTGAAGGCAGATGCCCCAACCACTGAGCCACCCAGGCACCCTTTAGATCTTTGACTTCTTTAAACAGCATGTTATCTACTGTTGTATAACAAATTACCCCAAAACTTACTGGCTTAAAACAAACCTACTTTTATTATTTCAACTTTTCTGTGGGTCTGGAATCCAGTCATGGCTTAGTTGGGTCCTACCCTTTACTCTGTCACAAAGTTATAATCAAGGTGTCAGCCTACGATCTGGGGCTTCATCTGAAGGCTCAGCTAGGAGGGATATGTTTTAAGTTCTCATTGGCACAAATTAAATTCCTCACAGGTTCCCCACCTGCAGGCCTAAGTTCCTTGCTGGCTGTTGCCTACAGGTTGCCTTCTGTTCCCTGTCCCTCTCCTGCTGGGAAGCTTGCTTCTTCAAAGTGTGCAAGCCAAGAAGGCAAGAGAGGAGTCTGCTAGCAAGATGGAAGTCTTAGTGTTTTATAACCTAATCACAGAAATGACATTCTGTTATCCTTGCCATCTTCTGGTGGTTAGAATCAAGCCATTAAGGTCCAGCCTGAAGCAGTGGGGTGGGGTGAGACTCATACAAAGGGCATGATATCTGGAGGTGGAGATCATTGGGGGCCATCCTAAAAATCTACAGTCCATGTTTTGTAGTTTTCGGCATATTGGGGTATATTTTGCTGGATTTATACCTAGGTATTTCATATATTTTGGGACTGTTATAAATGATACTTTAAGAAAAATTTTCAGTTTCCCATTGTTGGTAGGATATAGATAGAAAATTGATTTTTGTATACTGCTATTTTGTAGATTCTTTGGGATTTTTTCTATGTAGACAATCGTGTCATCTGTGAACAGAGAAGGTTTTCTTCTTTTCCAATCTGTATGCCCTTTATATCTTTAATTTGTTTTATTGCATTGTCTGGGATCTCTGGTATAATGCTGAATAGCAGCAGTTAGAGCAGCATCCTTGGCTTGTTACTAGCATTGGGGGAAAGTAGTATTTCACCGTTAATATAACGTTAACTGTAGGTTAGTTGTAAATGCCTTTTATCAGATTGAGAAAACTTCCCTCTTTTTTAATATGTTGAATGTTTTTTCATAAATGTTGAATTTTGTCAGGTGCTTTCTAGGCGTTTCTATAGAAATGATTGTTTGGTCCTATGATTTTTTTCCCCCTTAGTTTAGTGATATGATGAATTTTTTATTTATTCTTTTTTCTTTTTTTAAGATTTTATTTATTCATGAGAGACTCAGAGGGAGAAGCAGGCTCCCTGTGGGGAGCCTAATGCAGGACTGGATCCTAGGACCTTGGGATCACGCCCTGAGCTGAAGGCAGACGCTCAACCACTGAGCCACCCAGGCGACTCTGATTAATAGACTTTCAAATATTGGATCGACCTTGCATCACCACGATAAATACCACCTGACCTGGATATGTATTGCTTGATTTGATTTGCTAATAGTTTGGAGATCTTTGTGTCTGTCTTCATGAGGGTACTGATGTGTAGTTCTCTTATAATGTCATCTGGTTTTGATCAGGGTAATGCTGGCTTCATAAAATGAGTTGTGAAGTGCTTTCCTCTTTCATTTTCTGGAATAGTATGTAGAATTGCTGTGATTTCTTCCTTAAATATTTAGTAGAATTTTTTAGGAAATTCATCTGGATCTGAGGTTTTTCTCTGGTGGAAGTTTTTAACTGTAAAACCTAATTTTTTTTTTTTATATAGCTATGGAACAATTCAAATCACCTGTTTCTTTTTGGGTCAGGTTTGTTAGTGTGTTTTTAATAAATTTGGCCACATTAACACCTAAGCTGTTAGTAAGTCTGTGGATATAAAGTTGTGGTCATATTCCCTTTTCCTCTGAATGTCTGAAGAGCTGTAGTGAGGTCCCTCCTTTATTTCTGATATTGGTGATTTGTGGAGTTTTTTCTTTTTTTCTTGATCAGTTTGGCTAAAGGTTGATCTTGATCAATTTTATTTATTTTTTCAGAGAACCATAAAAATTTTGATTTCATTGTTTTTTCTGTTTTTCTAATTTCATTGATTTCTGCTTTTTATTTTCTTCTGCTTGTGTTGGGCTTAATTTGTTCTTATTTTTTTAGTTTTGTAAGATGGAAGTTGAGCTCATTGATTGAAACCTCTTTTTCCAATGTAAGCATTCAGTACTATTAATTTCCCCTTAAGTGCCGCATTGGCTTCATGTTGCAAATTTGAATGTGTTATGTTTTCATTTTCATTCAATTCCTCATTTCCCTTCTGACTTCCTCTGACTCATGAGTTGTGTAGAAGTTTCATTTAAAATATTTCCAGATATTTTTCTGTTACTGATTCCAGTATGACCACAGAACTTATGTTGTGTAGTTTTAGGTCTTTTAAGTCTCTTAAAATTTGTTTTGTGGCCTGAACTATGGCTGTGATACCTGATAAATGTCTCATGTTCACTTACTTGAACATAATGTGTCTTTTGAACCTGTGGATGAACTGTGCTATAAATGTCAACTAGGACAACTTCTTTGATGCTGTTCTTCATGTTCTCTATATTCTGACAGGTTTCCTCTGTCATTCTGTTAATTAGTAAGAGAAGAGTGTTGAACTCTCCATTTATAATTGTGGATTTGTCTATTACTCCTTTCAATTACCTGTTTTTCTTTCATATATTTTGAAGCTTTGTTTTGTGAAAACATTTAGGATTGTTGTATCTTCTTGATGAATTGTACTCCTTTACCATTTTTTATGTAATGTCTTTCTTTATTGCTGATAATATTCTTTGTTCTAAAGTATCTGATAGTAATTTAGATACACCAGCTTTCTTTAGATTAGTGTTTGCATGGTATGTATTTTTTCCACCTATGTTAGTTTTTCTATGCTACATATTAAATTACTAGAAACTTAATGGTTTTAGATAACATAGTTTGTACATATTTATACATATACTCATAGTTCTATAGGTGAGAAGTTCTATAGGCCTGTAGCTTAGTCTGACATTGGTGTCAGCTATTCTGCAATCCTGTCTGGAAGCTCATTCAGGTTCTTAGAATTCATTTCTTTGTAGTTGTAGGACTGAGATTCCACTTGTCTTGCTACCTGTCGATCTCTTTCACCTCCTGGAAGGCACTTGCAGGTCCTTGCTACATGGTTCCTTCCATCTCAGCAATGGAGATTCTCCCTCACATGGAATACCTCTCAACACTTCAAATCTCTCTGGCTTTCCTTCTGCCACCAGCTGGAGAAAACTACCTTTAAAGAGCACATGTGGGGGCCTCAGTAGGTCATTTGGTTAAGCATATGACTCTTGGTTTTGGCTAGGGTCAAGATCTCATGGTTCTGAGATTGAGCTCCGTGCTGGGTGTGGAGCCTGCCTTAAGATTCTCTCTCTCCCTCTCCCCCTCCCCCTTTAAAAGACTAAATAAAGAGCACATGTGATTTGGTCAGAACCACTTGGATAATTTGCCTTTCCTGAGGTCAGCTGTGCCATGTAACGTAACCCAACCATGGTAGTAAAAATCATGCTCACAGTCCTGAGGATTATGCAGGGCTTATATATCAGGGGAGTGGGAAATACTGAGGGCCAACTTAGAAGTTTGCCTCCCACACCATCCTTTTACATTTAACCTATCTTTGTCTTTATATTTAGATCGAGCTTCTTATAGATAGCATATGTAGTCTCTTTTATTCAGTCTTATAGTCTCTGTTTTCATTGGTGTGTTTTGGCTATTTGCATATATTCAGTGAACAATGTGGTTGAATTAAGATCTATCATCTTTTTCTTGTCTTTTCCATCTGTTCTTTTTCTCTTTACCTCTCTAGTTCTAGTTGGGTTTTTTTTGGATTTAAAAAAAAACTTTTTTAAGATTTCATTGATTTATTCATGAAAGAGAGAGAAAGAGAAGCAGAGACAGAAGCAGGCTTCCCACAGAGCAGGGAGCCTGATGCAGGACTCGATCCCAGGACTCTGGGATCATGACCTGAGCCGAAGGCAGATGCTTAACCAACTGAGCCACCCAGGCACCCCTCCATGGTTTTTTAATTATTTTATTTTTTAAAAAGATTTTATTTATTTATTTATCTATCTATTTATTTATTTATTTTAAAGATTTTATTCATGTATTAATGAGAGACACAGAAAGAGAGAGAGAGAGAGAGAGAGAAAGGCAGGGACACAGGCAGAGGGATAAGCAGGCTCCATGCAAGGAGCCCTATGTGGGACTCGATCCCAGGACTCCAGGATCATGCCCTGGACCAAAGGCAGGCACCAAACAGCTGAGCCACCCAGGGATCCCCAGATTTTATTTATTTATTTGAGAGAGAGAGAGAGAGAGAGCACATGCATGAGCAGGAAGAGGGGCAAAGAGAGAGGGAGCAGTAGACTCCCCACAGAGCAGGGAGCCCAATGCAGGGCTCGATCCCAGGACCCCGGGATCATGACCTGAGCCAAAGATAGATGCCTAACTGACTGAGCCACTTGGCATCTCTTAATTGAGTAATTGAAATTTCATATGACCTCCGTTGTTGGTTTATTATTTATTACTTCCTATTATAATCTTTTAGTGATTGCCCTTGGCTTTACATATACATCCTTAATTAATCAGTCTCTCTTCAAGTACTATTAACTGTATCACATATGATGTAAGAACTTCACATTAATATACTCCCAAATCCTCCCTCCCATCTGTTGTCATAGTTTTCACTTAAGCTGTAAGCCTACACTATATTTCTTTAGTTTCACTTTAGACAGTCATTTTTAGAGCCGCTTAAAATAAGGAAAAGAATATACTTTACATTTGTATATATAAATTATAACTTCTAGGGGATCCCTGGGTGGCTCAGCCATTTGGCACCTGCCTTTGGCCCAGGGCATAATCCTGGAGTCCTGGGATTGAGTCCTATGTCAGTCTCTTTGCATGGAGTCTGCTTCTCCCTCTGCCTGTGTCTCTGCTTCTCACTCTCTGTGTGTCTCTCATAAATAAATGAATAAAATCTTTTAAAAAATTATAACTTACATTGCGTCATATATATATATATACACAAAAATATATAACAATCTATCAAATACACTAACCTTTATTTTAATTGTCTAGAGATTTTCATTTCTTTGTATTTCTTTTCTTTGTATAGATCCATTTTTCTATCTGTATCCTGTTCCTTCTGCCTGAAGAACTTCCTTAAATATTTCTTGTAGTGCAGATCCACTATTATGAATTATCTCTGTTTTTGTAATTTTTGAAAGATATTTTCACTGGGTGTAGAATTACAGGCTCACAGTATTTTCTTTCAGCACTTTACAGGGACATACTTCTTTTGCTTTTAGTGTGCAGGATTGAGTCAATCTGATTGGGAGTTGGCACTGGCTTCGGGTTTGCTGTCTTGGTTACCTTCATTGTACCATTAACTTCCAATTCCCATCGAGTTACCAGGTTCTGTTTCCTGGTTTGTGTAGCAGACGAGAGGTCTGCTATGTCTTTACTCCTGTATATGTAACATATCTTTCCTGAATGTTTATAGCATTTCATCTGTGGTTTCTAGCTGTTGAATACGATGTGTCTTGATGTTTGTCCTTGGTATTTTTCCTGCTTGGGTTCCCTGGGCATGTTGGGTCCTATTACACAGTTTCTTATTACTCTACAGCTTTTCGATTCTGTTTTGTGTCTTTAAGTCTTTTCTTTATATGTATCAGGTTGGGGAATTTCTATTGGGTAAGACCGATTGATTTGTCTTCCAGTGGCCAGTTCTTTCCTTGACTGCAGTGTTCAGTCTCTTGATTAGCCTGTTGAGGTCAATCTGCTTATTTGCTACTGTATTTTTTTTTTTAACATTTATGTTTGACTTTTATAGTTCCCAACTCTACTGAAGTTGCTCATCTGTTCCTACATTTTGTTTACTTGTTCTGCTACAGCTTTTAACATATCAGTTCTTTAAATTTGGTAGTAGTTCTAAAATTGGTGTCACCCCCGAGGTTTTTTCTGTTGACTGCTTTGTCCCTTTGCAGTGTGTTTGTCTCCTTTTGTGTGCATGTGTATCTCATAATTTTTGATTGACTGTTAGACATTATGAGCAAGACAGTAAAGACTGAAGTAAATAGTATTCATGCCTGGAAATGGGCATGCTTCCAGCAGGCTGTTAGTATGGGGATGGAGTCAGTCTAGTTAGGAGTTAAGCTTGCCTGGATTCTGTTAGGGCTTTGCTTCCCTTCACTGCACCACAAGCCTCTATTGCTACCATCTGCTTTGAGTAGGGGCTGAGTTTCCGGAAGGTATTTCTCAATGTTCCTGTTCTACCCTCAGCTTTCAGCCTTCCTTCTATTTTTGTGCCTCTAAGGGAATCTCTGTGCTCCTCTTGCTTTTCCCCAGCAGTAAATTACTGTTGCTTCCCACTTAGTGCTTCCCTCCCTTGGGGCGGGGAAGGAAGGCTGGGAGAACATTTTCTGTTATCCTGGTTCAGTCCCTGTGGCCCTGCTTCTCAGGGATGGGCTTTCTCTGTGGCCCTGCCTATCCCACAGGAGTAGAAGTTTGTTTGTTTTGTTTTGTTTTTCTCTTCTTTTTTCACCATCCCAAAAAGGTCTCCTCACGTGTGTTCAGTAGGAGACAGGATTTGCAGACCTACTCCCAGTTTCTAATGGCTTTTGTTCTGTAGAGAAGAAGGGCCAGGCTGGGCTTTATGCTTTTTTTGCAGTCTTGGCTGCTCCCCTGCTTCTGACCTGCACCGCTCAGGGAGGTGTTCTCACACCTCCTGACCTGAACCTACCATGGATCAGGATCCAGGAGCAGGAGCATACTCGGGAGGTTTGTTGAGAATAGTCCACAGGATGTGCATTCCCCCAGTGTCTGTGGCTAGCCCACACTTGGCTTGTAGCAGTTTGTAAAAAATTGTAGCCAAACTCTTCTTCCCTGCCAGATGGTCTCTAGCATCTCTTCTTCCTGGGCCCTGTCTCAGGCAAGCAGATGCTCATGTGCAATTTCTCCTTTGAGGGCCTTCCCTTAGATCTTATTCTACTTGGTTGCCCCATGACCTCAGTTCTCAGATGACTTCTCAGAAAGTCATGCTGTTTATGGTTTTTCTGGCTTTTCTTGTGAGGATGAGCACAGTGTTCTTTCCAACTTGTACCATCCTTAGGGGAAGCCTAAATCTCCTGGACTTCATTTCAGTGATCACAGAAAAAGAAAAAGATGACAAGCCCACTAGATGCTGGGCTCAGTGCTGAGTGAGGGGGAATTCAGCTTTGTTTTGAGAAATTCTCTCTCCTGGCATTGTAGTCTTGATAGGAGAGTCATTCTCAAACACATTACCTAAGCTTTCCCCGGGGAAGGCTTTGCTTGTAATTGGAATCTTACTCAAGTGTCTTAGGGTAGAGAGAGAGAGGTGGGAGGTAAACAACCATACTGGGACCTCCTCGCACAGTCCTAAGACACACTCTCATGTCTTTGCTCCGTGCTGTTGTGGCCTCCATCCAAACCTGGTTCTCCAGGTTCACATCCATCTTGTGTTCCTCTAATAGCCTTCTAAGAAATTCCTTTTTGCTGAAGTTAGTAGAGCCACTAGTTTGTCATGTACAACCAAGGACTTCTGCCTCTGGAAATGTATAAGCTGGAAGAAGAAACACAATACCCAGAAAACACTGAGATATCAAGGCAAAGCAAAATGGTGCCACCAAGCTTGGACAGGTCAGGGGTCGGCAGACTTGTTCATAAAAGACCAGACAGTAAATATTTTAGTCTGTGGCCATATGGTCTCTGTTGGAACTATTCAGCTCTACCATCCTAGGTAAAAGCAGCCATGGACAATATGTAAACAGATGGGAGCAGCTGTTCCAATAGAGCTATTTACAGTACAGCTCCTGCTGTAGGCTACCATGTATATTTAGAGGAAGAATGGAGACAGTCTGTGTATCTACTGGTTCTTTGCAGAGGCCAGAGTTTCAAGTTTCAGGGTCCTTATGCCTGAGTACTGACTGACATAATTCTTTCTGCCCATTCTTCTCTTACAGAAGCAAAACCAGCCCCAGAAATATTTGAAAACGAAGTCATGGCACTGCTGAGAGACTTTGCTAAAAACAAAAACAAAGAGCAGAGACTGCGTGCCCCAGATCTGGAATACCTCTTTGAAAAGCCACATTGAGGGCAGCCTGGGTGGCTCAGCGGTTTAGTGCCGCCTTCAGCCCAGGGCGTGATCCTGGAGACCCAGGATCGAGTCCCGCGTTGGGCTCCCTGCAAATAAAATCTTTAAAAAAAAGAAAAGCCACTTTGAGCTGTGTACCACTGCCTGCCATGGGGGCTCAGTCCCTGGACTCTAGGGTAGACACACTGGCCTTGACCTCCTGCTTCTCCTTAGAACCTCAGTCCACCCAGACCATTTGTCTTATCTCAAGTGATGGACCCATCTCGTAGGACGTGTCAATGTTAAGTGTGACTCATTCAAACACTTATTTTGCTCAGTTTTAATCCTCAAAAGGGGTTGCTGGGGTTGCCACCACTCTGGCCTATTCCCTGGCTCCTCGCTCTGGAGGCAGGCCTCTGCCACAGGAGGGCACTGTTGGGGAAGCGATTGTGCTGGCTCATTGCTTTAGCCAGTAGCATATGCCTGGTGAAAGGACGCAGCCACAGCTGCTGGTGCTGTGTTGAGCTTCCCTGAGCAGCCCAGGGCTTTGTTCAAGTGAAATCTCCCCGACCACCTTCCAACCTGTATGGTTCTTCCTGCCAAGGGAGGTGGACCCAAGCCCCCTGAGCCAAATCTTTTAGAGGCACAGCAGGCAGAACGAGGGCAGCCAGCAGGAATGTGTGGGTATGCTGCTGACGAAGTCCACATCCTCATCATCAGATTTTCTCCAAAACATTCACTGTAAACTGAAGATAATTAAATATTAAAGAATATTTTACAAAGGAAAAGTCACGGTTCCTCAGCCCTCACACAATTATTGTCTGTTTTCATATAAACCATAGTGATTTGTCTCTAGAACTTCACAAGGTGACAACAGGTTTTATTCCCATGTAGCACAATAGCAAACTTTTCTGTATTTCCACAGTCTTCCCAGTTACCGTAGCTGACAAATTGACAACACGCAAGCAGTAACATCTTAGATGAATCATTTGGGAGTACTGAGCTCTGGGACAGGAAGACTTATGTGTGGCTAGCAGTGGTCTCCCCAGCAGGACTTTGCCCTCAAAACCATAACTGAGTCAGAGCAGTCATCACCCAAGGCTGGGTCAGGATCATCCGACGGTGTGGACCTCAAGAAGGCAGGCCAGGAAGCGTAAACGTGTGGTTGATGATCACAGGAGATGCACGCAGAGAGGAAGGGCCTGCTTCCAGGGTTCTAGAGCTCAGGGGTTCCCGGAGAGCCTCTTTCTGGTCCTTCCTGCCTCTCAGTGTCCCCTGCTCGGGAGAGAGGAAGAGTAGCAGCCTTTGCTTACGTGATCTTGTGAACGCCTCGTAGCACCCATATGGAAACATGGTGTTATGCTAATTTTATAGAAGAGAAAGTGGGATCAGTAATTTGTCCAAAGTCCTGTGGCTATTCAATCAGAAAGTGACAGTTCAGTTTTCCCTCAAAGCACGTGAACTTTCCACTAGAACTGTCTCCTTTACTGGCAGAAACTTAGTAGAAATTCATGCTTTGCAGTTAGGGCAAAGATATGATGTTTCTGAGACATGAACCTGTGTGTCAAAGAGGGCACCTAGCTGCCAGAGGCTTCCCAAACGTGGTGATCGAGGGCAGCTCTCAAGCCAGGAAGCAGTGCAGGCAGTGGTTTCAAGTTCAGATCCTGGTTCTGCTGCTCACTTGCTGGCTAAATGCACTGGCCTGAGCCTCAATTTCCTCATCCATAAAATGGAAATGACTCCTTATCTTAACTGGTTGTGAGTGTCATATGGGAAGAGGAAAAGCTCGTGTCTTACACGGCCCCCAGCACGCTCTGCTCTTAGTAGATGGGAGGTGTTGGTGCTTCATCATGGCCTCAGCCTGAGACTTAAAAGCCATCTCCTGACACCAGTCGCCTGGCATGTCACAGGTCACCAGAGCTCATGTGGCGCAATCTCCTGTCTAGGTGGGAAAGCGGAGCCTTTAAAGGAAGGGGTGGAGGGAAGGGCAGGAATCTTACCAGCCAGAGGAGACAGAAAACACCCTGGGGGTGAGAAGCACCATACCTAAGGGGGTGCTGACAGTTGGGAGGGAGAAAGCAGGGCCCAGGAGGGCTTACCTCAGACTGGCCGCAGACCTCCTCTGATGGGCTGGAGGGAGGGCATTAACCAACTGGAGGGTTCGTGTAGAGAGACCTAAACCACTGCAGGAAGTGCACAAACTGGGCAGCTACTTAACCATCGGTTCTGGATGCTTATGCAACCCACCCTGACAGCCTAGTATGCAATTTGGGCTCCTCCTTGCCCCCTGGGGGTTTGTAGTCTCCTTACCCTGATTTTGTCTCATTTAACATAATGTTCAACGGTCACCACTGTCACCTGGGACTGGCATGCTTCTAGATGAATTGTTTTCCTCCCAGACTGCTGGCTTGTGTCATCCCTGAAAGGGAAGGATCTTGCTAACTTCAGCTACTCAGTGTCTACACCCAGGGGTACTATGTAAACAGTTTTTACCTTTATTAGGCATTAACTAAAACTAGGCCGGCCACAGTACATTTTTCAAAAAATAATAAATAGCAAGGGCCAGCAGCCCCCTCAAGGATCTGTGGAGGACAGGAGCTGGACCCATTGCTCTCAGTGTGACACATCTCTGCTCAGTGACCTCATTCCAAGCCTGAGCTGGGCAGGTGAGCATCTGGCCCTGCCCTGACCTCTGAAGAGTGGTCTCGGAAGCCCTGCTGCTCAGGCCGCCTCGTGACACATCACTCTGGGCTGTAAAGTCTGTTCTCTTCCCATTCTTCCCTCTCAATGATTTTAAGGCTTCAGAATGCACAAGCCAAACCCCTTGGCCCAAGCTCTGTGCCTGAGTGGACCTGTTGGGGTCATTGCTAGGTGCCTCTTACTGGCTTTGGGCATTATCTGGAGGTCATCTGGTCTGTCTTGTAGCTCCAGCCAGGGTGGTACACTCACAAACCTGGTTCATATTTTTAAACTTCACCAGGAAAAGAGATTCACTTGGCAGAGTTAAGAGTCTCACATTTATCCTTCAATCCATCTGTCTCTCTGCTGTGGCTCGATGAAGAGGAAGGATCCTTGATATGGAAGCGGGGCAGCCTTAAGTGGCCAGCAGGTCTGGGAGACCTCTGAGCTGACAGCCCCCGATAGCACAGCCTGCCGTGTCTAAGGGGGCGGACTTGCCATCCTGCAGCTGTCAAGTGAATGATGCCAATTAGCTTCCAGTTAGGCCACCTCGTGACACGTGAAGCCCTCTGGGAGTTAGGAAGGGTGCAGAATCTTCCCTAGTCAGCTAAAAGGGTGGAACAGGTGGCCTGAAAGGGGTGCTCTTTCTGCTTTAAGAAACACACGTCTGTTAGCAGTCTGACATTTTAAGGTGGATTACAGAAAAGTGGAAGCTACCCAAGATAAGAGGCTTGAAGGGGGAAGATGTGCAGAGAAGAAATCCACCACCTCGTAACCTATAAATCGCAGAAGAAGGGTCAAAGTCCTTTGCTGGTTCCCAGGTCTTGCTGGAATCTAGATACTCTTGCCAAAGAGGAGAACGTTCTCTTTAGAAACAGCACTGTGAACACGTCTTACGTAACTACACATCATAGCATGTAGTTTTAAAGAAATGATGGCATTAAGATGTGCATTTTGTCTGCCAGTGGAGTCAAGTTATTTAGTTAGTATCGAGTGAAACGTTCACATTTGGCGAGGCCTCGGAACACACGGTGAGGGCAAATAGAGCAGCGCGGTTAAGGGCAGCTGCTTGACAATCATACCTAAGTCAGACTCCTGGATCTCCCATTGATCAGCCAGGTGGACAAGCATGTTAATTTAAGTTGTCCACGCTTCTGTGGAAAGGCTCTTTTACAGGGGAAAAAAAAAGGAACCTCCCCTCACGTGTGGGTGTAAGGACCCAATGAGGTCATGCGCGTAAGGTGCTTATTAACAGGGCCTGGCACCTTAGAAGAGCTCAGTGGTAGTCCTAGCAACAGTACTCTTTGCTGGTGGTAGGCCCAGCCCTGCTAAGAGTGTCGCGTGGACTCTTGCCGAACGCTCATGATGATAATATGAGATGTGTACCCTTGGCATTCCCCTTCCACAGATGAGAAAAGTGAGGCTTGATGAGATTAAGCTATTTGCTCTAAGTCACAGATGGGGACTAGCATTTGAAGACACGCCTTGGGGAGGCACCACATGCTACACCGCCTTAAAACAAATGCCATCACCAGCCCCCTTCTGTTACTGGCTTCTGGTCTTGGATCTTCCGTTGGTCCATGGAGGACTGCTGCACAGACTTCACAGAGACCCTCCCTTGGTTCCCTACAGGAGCCCTGGGCCCTGACTCCTGCAGAAATGATGTCATGGCCCCAGCAGCTCCAGCCTTAACCACCAGGGCCCTCCAAATAGGACACGTGCAACCTCCAGATGATGGTTTGGAGTTGAGAGACACATTGGATTTCAGGGGGCAATCAGAGGGCAGGGCTCAGACTGCCCTGTTTCAAGGGTTTTGTCCTTATCTCAAGCAGCCCAGATGAGGTTTGAAGCTTTCTGGATCTTCTGTCATTACCCATCCTTTCCCTCCAAGCTGGAGGGCTGGATGCGGCTGTTTGAGAAGGCCACTCGAACCCCATTCCAGGTACTGAGAGGAGTTGCCCAACCTCCAGCACACTACTGCCTCCAGTGCTTTTGCTAACAGGCCAGTACTGGCTCCTTCTAGCTAGAGGCCCTGAATGCCAGGCCTCTTGTGAGCAGGACCCTCACTCCCCTGTTTCTTTCTCTCAGCTCCCACTCCCTTGTTAGGGTCTTATAAAGGTGAGAAATTGCACTAGATAATGTGTTTCCAAGTCAAGTAGAAAAAGGCAGTTGAGTTGGTTCAAAAAGGAAGTGATAACTCAGAAATTAATCAGATGCACTGTAAGAGTCTTCACTATGTTCTGCATTAGCAAAATGTCCAGTGAAGCTATTGCCTTCTCTAACTCAAGAGGAACCGCATGTGCCTTCCACGCTGGCAACCCATGGGAAAGAGGTTGGAAAGCTAAAACCTAGTCACCTCTGCTGGCCACTTTTGTCTGCATTTGGTGAGGATTCACAAGGAAGAGGTGAGCCCAGGAAAGAATTACCTAGTGGTTAAGTACTAAAGAAGGAAAATAGAATCCAGACATCCAGGGTTGAGAAATCTTCTATACCCCAAGGAGAAAAAAGACAAGATATAAAAAAGTTAGAGGCAACGAAAACCCAGTAAACGTTTTCCCTTGGATAAAGTGACTCAGGACAGGACCAGACTGGGACATGCCTCCTATTTATTATTAAAAATAGCCTCTAGGGCAGCCCCCGTGGCTCAGCGGTTTAGCGCCACCTGCAGCCCAGGGCGTGATCCTGGAGTCCTGGGATCGAGTCCCATGTCCGGCTCCCTGCACGGAGCCTGCTTCTCCCTCTGCCTGTGTCTCTGCCTCTCTCTCTCTCTCTGCATCTCTATGAATAAATAAATAAAATATTAAAAAAAATAAATAAAAATAGCCTCTAGGTAGCCATTGAGGAGAGCAGGAGAGCTACGGAGGTGAACCAGCAAGACGAGTTAGGCTGGAATTGTCTAGGGAAAGACTGGGCGAGTGTGGCTGTGGGCACACAAAAGTGACTAAATACAAATGGGTTAGAAGCCAACATTGTGTTGCCAATGGAACCACGAGCCGGGGCTCCCTCCCCTCACAAATAAAAGTCCTCGACAGTTTTCAGCTGTAAAAGGACCTCTGGCTCTCCAACCATCCGTGAGCAGGAGGGAGACCATGCAGCTGCCAAGGAAGACAGGCTCTGCCTCATCCACTTCGGAGGTGGCCGAGCAGGAGCCCCCCAGAGGGAAGAGACCAGGCCAATGCCAACAGTGACCAGGGGTCTCCTGCGAAGTGGGACCAGTGAAGGAGGGAGGCCCCCTGCAGCCAGGGGGTGGGTAACACACCTGCCTTTCCAGTCCATGGGTTGCTGGTCCAGGAAGAGCTCGTTAGATGAGAAGAGGCTGGAGTGCCAGTGTCACCAGAGGCACCGGGCCTCGCGAGCCAGGATGCAGGGACTGTGGACAGGACTTTGGGTGGTGTCTCTTGAGGAGAGCGTGAGATGGTGCCATGTGTAAGGAGAAATACTGGCCGGCTTGGCAAACAAGGTTGGGCTGCGGCAGAGACCACAGCATCCCCCCCGCTGCTGCCTCTCCCCGAGCGGCAGGAGGAAACCAGGCGCCCAGCCTGCCTTCGACAAGGCCCCTGCTGTGACTGGAACTGGCCGGCAGGACACAGGCAGAGGCTATGAAAGCCACTTTGAGGCCTGGCCCTTAGCAACACCATGAGCGGTCCTCAGCCTGCTGCAGACACTTGAGACATGTGCTCCAGATGGGGTGCCCAAGGAGGAAGGCCACCCAACCTCTTTCAAAGCGCATAAATGAGACCTAAACCTTTACTGTGGCAAGTCGGGGTGATTTTGTGCTTTATTCATTTCCTCGTTACAGCCTATCTTGTCACTGGCACATCTTGTTGTGCCAGACACAATGCAATCGGCCTTTGAACAATGTGAGGGTGAACACACACAGCCTTTGACTCCCCCAAAACTTAACTACGAAGAGCCTACTGTTAACCCGAATCCTTGTTGATACTAAACAGTCGGTCAACATACATTTTGTATGGCATATGTATTATATACTATATTCTTACGATAACGTGAGCTAGAGAAAAGAAAATGTTATTAAGAATATCATGAGGGGGACGGGAGCCTGGCTCTAGAGCAGGTGACTTTTAATCTCAGGGTTGTGAGTTTGAGCCTCATATTGGGCATAGAGCTTACTTAAATAAAAAAAGAGTATCATAAGGAAGAAAAAATACATTTACAGTACTGTATGTATTTTTAAAAAAAGATTTTATTCACCTATTTTGAGAGAGGGAGGGTGAGCAAGAGAGAGAGCACGAGCAGGGGGAGGAGCAGAGGCAGAGAGAGAAGCAGATTCCTGGCTGAGCAGGGAGCCCGATATGGAGCTCGATCCCCGGACCCAGGATCATGACCTGAGCCGAAGTCAGATGCTTAACCACTGAGCCACCCAGGTACCCCGGTACTATACTGTATTTATGGGGAAAAAAAAGACCAAACCAGGTATAAGTAGACCCTCATAGTTAAACCTGTGCTGTGCAAGAGTCAACTATATATCACTGCCACTTCTTGGACATAAGACTTCATCTTGGCCAGTCTCTCTCTGTTTCTATGCTCCAGCCTTCAAGATCCTCCTTCAACCTATTCTCTCCACAATCCCTCCCACCACAGGGCCTTTGCACATGCTATGTACCTGTGGTCAATCTGCCATCTTACTCTCCACAATGACTGGGTTAAACCTACCCATCCTCAAACCTGTGACTTCTCATTTCCCTCCATTCTCAGGGAAAATTGACTTCCTTCAGGGAAAATTAGAGCCATCAGATAGCTACTCCCTTATCTTCCCACATCTGCACCTACTGTTCTCCTATTCCAACACAGGAGCTGTCCCTCCTCCCGTGTGCAGCCAGTTCCTCTACCTATACTTCGGATCCCATCTCTACCTTATTCCTTCCTTATCATCAAGCCACCCTAATGTGTTCGTGTGTCTCACTCAATGGCATCCAGACTTCTTTGCCAGGTCCTTCCCCTTTCCTCCCCTTCACAACCCAGCTTCTCTGAAGGTTGATGGTACCGGTCTCCATCCTGTCTGCTTCATTATTCAATGAGAACATCTCTCACCAGGTCCCCTAGGAGCTGCAGGTAGCAGTTGACATAACACAGAGTTGTGCTACCACCTGTGCCCAAGAAAAGAAACCTCCTTGTCCCCCGTTTTCATGACGCCACATTTCCTTAGGTTTCCTTCGGCCTCTCTAGCCACACCCCTGCAGCTGTAGAGGCCCATTGCCCCCTCTCCAATCATCAGATGTGAAGCTCCCCACGATGCTGTCCTAGGAGCCCTCCTCTTTTCCCTCAATACTTCCTCTAGTGATCTCACCCACGCTGGGGTGCCCAATACCAACTGTATGTGGGCAATTCTGGAATCTATGTTTCAAATCCATTGTTTCCTTTGAATTCCAGCCTACATGTATAACTGCCAGCTTGGCTCCTCCAGTGGATCTCAAAAGTCCTTCAAACTGGTTCCTTCACAATGGGATCAGGCTATTCCCCATCCCTCTTCCAGGACCCAACCTTCTCAGCTTTTCTCTGTAGTTTCTAAGCAAATGATGCCAGCATTGTGTAGCGGCTCAAGCTAGGACTTGTCCCAAACCTCCCCCTTTTGTCCATGACATTGCCGAGGCCTGCAGACTTACTTCCAGAATAGCTCTTAAATCCACCCACTTTTTCCTTCCCTAGCATCATCACCATGATCAAAATTGCTCACAACCTTCAACTGGACAACTGCTACAGCCTTTTGGCTGTAGCCACCTCAAATCTGTTCTCTGCCTGGGACCCTGAGATCAGTGTATTCCAGTATACTTTTCTGACCATGTCTTCCACCTCCTTAAGACACTTCCATGGCTGCCCACTGCTCTTAAAAAAAGGAAAATCCGGGATCCCTGGGTGGCGCAGCGGTTTGGCGCCTGCCTTTGGCCCAGGGCGCGATCCTGGAGACCCGGGATCGAATCCCACGTCGGGCTCCCGGTGCATGGAGCCTGCTTCTCCCTCTGCCTGTGTCTCTGCCCCTCTCTCTCTCTCTCTGTGACTATCATAAATAAATAAAAATTAAAAAAAAAAAAAGGAAAATCCTTAACGTGACCTACATGGGTCCTGCATCTTGGCCAGGCTCTCTCTCAGGCATCTCTTCTAGATGTTCCTTTAACCTCGTCCTACCCCAACCCTTCCCACCACAGGGCCTTTGCACATGCAGCTCTCTCTGTCCAGAATGCTCTTTCCTCCATGTCCTTCTTTACCTCTTGCCCTCTTTTGAATCTCAGCTCAGGTGCCACTTCCTCAGAGAAGCTTTCCTAAGTTCTCAATTTTAAATCCATCTGGTGATTCTCTAATTAATGACTGCCTCCTCACTAGATTTTTTTTTTTTTAAGGATTTGCTTATTTGAGAGACAGAAAGAGAGAGACAGAGCGTGAGCGCATGAGTTGTGGGAAGGGCAGAAGGAGAGAGAGAAAATCTTAAGCAGGCTTCCCGTTGAGCACAGAGCCTGACTGGGAACTTAATCTCACAACCCTGAGATCATGATCTGAGCCAAAATCAAGAGTCAATGCTGAACCAATTGAGCCATCCTGGCGCCCCCGTCCTCATCAGATTTTAAGTTCCATAAGAACAAGGATTAGATTTGTGCTCTTCATATCCCTAGTGTCTGGCACATCACTTGGCACGTAGAAGGTGTTTCTAAGGGGCGCCTGGGTGGCTCAGTCAGTTAAGACCTTCGGCTTGGGTCATGATCCCAGGGTCCTGGAATTGAGCTTTGGGCTCAATGGCTTCCTGCTCAGCAGGGAATCTGCTCTTCCCTCTCCCTCTGCCTGCCTCCCCCTCTGCTTGTGTTCTCTGTCTCTCTCTGTCAAATAAATAAAACTAAAAAATAAATTTAAAAAAAGGTGTTTCTAATTATTTTAAGAAATGAATTAAAAAATTGATGTGTAATCACACTGCAGAGTTCAAAGCAAACTTTCCAACAGGAAGAGCTGTAGGTCAGCAGTCAGAGCCCTCTTGGGTGTCCTGCTGTGTTGACATATTTTTCTCTCTCTAGTTCCAATGGTTCAGTGTGCTTGAAGGAATGATCCTCAGCTTTCCAGGTGGCTGCATGCCCTTGGACTGGGGAGAAGGGTTTTAAAATGAGTGAGCTCAGTCTCTCTCACTGTGGAAAGTGGAAAGTTCTGGGTTCCCTGCCAAGGCCTCTGGAAGGGAGCAAACTCCCAAACCCAGGCATGCTTTGGGAAATAGAAACTCCATGGAGGGCCCTGAAGCTGGGGGCACCTGGGTCCACCCACCCTTGCTAAAGGCAGGCGTTCTTCCCAATACTTTTCCCAGTAGCCACCTTGTCTGCCCTTCTCATAAGCCAGGACGGAAGATGGGCTCGCTGTGGCCTGCCAAGCCATGCTTTCCCAGGAGGTCTCATTCATGCTCACAACATGCCTCTTTTCAGAAGAGATTGCATTATCCCATTTCTACCTGAGGAAATTGGAACTCAGAGATGCTTGCCTACGGTCACACAGCTGGGAAGCAGCGAGACAGGGCTGAAATCCAGATAGATTTCCCCAGATCCTGGCGTGCACTTCCCAACACCCTACTTGTCCCAGATGTACCCTGTACCTTGCCTTCCTGAACTTTGCTATATCTGTGCACCACCTATACTAATATTTACTTACTGTCTTCCCTAAGTTGAGTCCCTTCTTTATTTAAACAAATTAATTTGGGCAGCCCTGGTGGCGCAGCGGTTTGGCGCCGCCTGCAGCCTGGGGCGTGATCCTGGAGACCCTGGATCAGTCCCGCGTCAAGCTCTCTGCATGGAGCCTGCTTCTCCCTCTGCCTGTGTCTCTGCCTCTCATTCTCTCTCTGTGTCTCTATAAATAAATAAACAAAATCTTTAAAAGAAAATAAACAAATTAATTTTTAAAAGGAAACTTTACATCATCACTGTAAATGGGAAAAACCGTTATCAGTGGTGTCACTTGCCCAAATTAAGAAGGTAGCTATAAAAACAAATGCATTGGGGGTGCTTGGCTGGCTCAGTCAGTAGAGGATGTGACTCTTATTCTGAGGGTCATGAGTTCAAGCTCCATATTGGGCATGGAGCCTACTTAAAAAAATTTTTTAAATACATAAAATGTTATGGAATTTTTCTAACATTTTATTTATAAAAATATCATATATACAGCAATGTTGAAAAGAGTCTTACAGTGAATAACCGTATGTCCTGTCCACTATTTAGATTCTACCATTAACTTTTTACATATTTGATTCATTGACTATCTGCTCATCTTTCCATCCCTTTCCACGCATGAATCCATCTACTTTTTGATTCGTTTCAAAGAAAATTATAGATATCAGAAGGCTTCCTCAAAATCTTTCAGAATACATATCATTAGCTAGATGTATACATTTATTTAAAATTATTTTCTTGGGACGCCTGGGTGGCTCAGCGGTTGAGCGTCTGCCTTTGGCTCAGGTCGTGGTCCCGGGGGCCAAGATCAAGTCCCAAATCGGGCCCCCTGCAGGGAGGCCACTTCTCCCTCTGCCTATGTCTCTGCCTCTCTCTCTGTCTCTCATGAATAAATAATTGTTTTAAAAAAAGTTGTTTTCTTTTGCTGTAAAATTTACATCCAATGAAATACTCGAATCTTAAGTGTATATGTGCTGCATTCTGGCAGATGCCTACACCAGACTTCTATCAGGATACTGGAATTACCATCACCCTAGAAAGTTCTCTCATGCTCTACCCTGGTCAGTCCTCATAACACACAGGTAACCATATTTATAATGTTTTCTTTCACCATAGATTAGTTTTGTCTGTTCTAGAATTTAATAAAGATGGAATCATACTGTATATACTCTTCTGTATGTGTCTGCTTTCACTCAGCATACTGTTTTTGGCACAACCTACATCTATGTTTGGTCCTGTTTAGTGTTGAGTCAAATGCATCCCATTGAACAACTCTACCACATTGTCTATCCATTCCATTGATGGGCACCTGAGCTCCTTCCAGTATTGGTCTATAGATGATTCCTTTTGTGAATGAATATTTTTATTTCTTAGTAAATATCTAGAGGTAGAACTGACAGGTCATAGGTAGGTGTATGTCTAGTTGAAAAGCAAGTGCCAAAAAAAAAAGAAAAGAAAAAAAGAAAAGAAAAAAAAGAAAAGCAAGTGCCAGAACTTTCTCCAAAACAGACATATACCATTTTATACTCTCACAGACAATGTATGAGAGATCCAGCTGCCCTATAACCTTGCCAGCATTTGGTGTTATGCTTTCAAAACTTAGCCATTCTCATGCATAGGTATGGACACCTCCCTATGACTTTAATTGCAGTTCCCTGATGATTGAATATTTTTTTCACGTGCTTATTGGCCATTCATATGTCTTCTTTTGTGGGGTGCCTATTCAAGCCCCTTGCCCACTTTTAAATCTGGTCGTTGTCATTTTATTACTGAATTGTAGGAATTCTTTTTTTTTTTTTTTTTTTTTTTTTTTAGGAATTCTTTATACATTCTGCATACCAGTCCTTTACTGATATATGTTTGCAAATATTTTACCTAGTCTGGGAGTTATATATTCATTTTCTTCAGTGTCTTTTGAAAGGCCAAAGTTTAAAAAAATTTTTTTAATTAAAATTTTTTTAAGATTTTATTTATTTATTCATGAGAGACACAGAGAGAGAGAGAGAGAGAGAGAGTGAGAGAGGCAGAGGGAGAAGCAGGCTCCACGCAGGGAGCCTGACACGGGACTCGATCCAGGGTCTCCAGGATCACACCCTGGGCTGCAGGCGGCGCTAAACAGCTGTGCCACCAGGGGTTCCCTGAAAGTTTTAGATTTTGATGAAATCGAATTTACTAGCTTTTTCCTTTTATGGTTATTGCTTTTTGTGACCTGTTTCAGAAGGCTTTGCTTCTCCCTAAGTCATGAAGGTATTTTATATCTTGAATGAAGTTTTAGATATGGTGTGAGGTAAGGCTTGAGGATCTTTTCTCTTTCTATAGAGATGCCCAGTTATTCCAACATATTTATTAAAAAAGACTTCCTGTCCTATTCGCTTGCTGTGACATCTTTGTCAAAGATCACATCTGTAACTGTGAAAACAAAGCCACGTTATTAAATTTAAAAAGATTTTAAATAAAATGTTCAAATGAAAATTAAATGCAGCTAAAAGTAGTCTAATTGAGTTACAAAAAATCATATTTAAAAATAAGTTCCTCACTGAGAAAAATGAGACTGGCAAGGACGAGTCTGTCATAAAAGATTACTTGGTTTTGTAGTATCATTTATATCTAAAATGAAAATAAAGTTCTCCATCATAGAGCAATTCTCTTTTTAAACCATGATATTAACCAGCTTCAAGAATGCCAACAGCCCATATGTATGTAGGTGGTGAGAGCAAAAGATTTTAACTGTTTTTCTAATACAATTATTTATCAGCTTGTCACATAAAAACTGGTTGTCAACACCCAGGAGTATTTGTTGTGGTGATGGGTGTATAAATTCAGTGCTTGAAAACCCACAGCAGCCATCCCCATCACCTACGGTGCCTGTCAACTATGTGGCCAGAGGGTCACGTGGTCACGTGGTCGGTATCCTGGTCAGGAGGACAGCCAAGATCCTGCTTCTTTTAGCTTTATCCTGAGACTAATAATAGCGAGATGTATAGCTTATTGTGTAAGGCACGCCTCTCACTTAGCTCACTTACTTTTCCTAGAGAAAGGCAGAAGCTCTCTGGTCATCCCGCTTTTAATGGGAACCAGAGGTGCAGAAAAGCCATGCCACCTGCCCAAGGTCACTCAGCTGGTGAGCTGCAGAGGTCCCACGTCCAGCCCAGCAGCCCGACTCCACGTGTGCTCTCCCAACCCCTTTGCAGTTTGGCCTTCTTGTAAGAAAAGAGTTTGGCCTCCTGCCTATATGTACTGTTCCAATTACCCAGTAACTTTGGTTTATAAATTGTTAAAAACCTGTCTGTCTCCGTCCTAAAACATCACGGAGCATGTACCCTTTGGGAGCACTATGCTGCTCCTCAGGTGCCTGCCACCTGCATCCTCCCAAGCACCTACTGGAGGCCACTGTGGGAGCCCGGGGAGGGGGCACAGCTGCCAGAGTACCCCAGAATCCCTCTCACACTAGCCTTGCTGTCTAGTTGTGACTCCCAACACCACTTAATGCCATAGCTTTCATCTCTGACAACACCACCCTCTCATTCAGCTTGAGAATGATCTCCTGAATAGTTCTTGAAGAACTGCCTGAGAGATATTAACAGAGAAGTGATCTAGGCAGATCTGTGCTTTAGGAAGTAAGTGCCCAGGGCAGGGAAGGACATTCCAGGCACAGGCAACTGTATGGGGGAAAGTTGCTGACGGTGCAGGGCATGCTTGGAGAGTCCCAGGATGGCTCATGGTGAGGCTGGAGCAGAGAGGCACCTGGCAGATTAGACTATGATCGTGAATAGACCTCCAAATCTCAGTGGCTTAACAGAGCAAAGTTTATTTCTCACTTGGGCCAAGTCCAGTGTGAATGGGGCAGCTCCTCATGGGGTGACCGAATGACCCAGGCTTTGCCTTGTCAGTGTGTGGTCTCCACACATCGCGAGGGTTAGCATGAGGCCTGGAAGAAAGGAGGGCAGATTTTGGATGTCATGATGAAATGTTTACACTTCATTCTAAAATAATAGTGTTTATTTTATTTTATTTTTCATATTTTATTTATTCATGAGAGACACAGAGAGGCAGAGGAAGAAACAGGCTTCCCACAGGCAGCCTGATGTGGGACTCAATCCCAGGACCCCAGGATCACAACCTGGGCAAAGGCAGATGCTCCACCACTAAGCCACCCAGGTGCCCCTGAAATAATAGTGTTTAAAGATGATAATGCCTCAAAGTTAGTTAGAATGGGCTAAGTTGTGCTGTGTTAACAACTAGCCCCAGATCATGGTGGCCCCGGACAGCTTGCTCACAGCATGTGCGTGTCAGGCCAGTGAGGAGGTTGGTGTGACAGCTGTGTCATCCTCGTGCCTGGCCTCACACTGGCAGAGCAGCCCCTTCTGGAAGACCGCAGGTCACAGTGACAGAGGTGGCTTAGGGGGCCCGAGCTGCTGGAACAGAGCACCACAGACTGCGTGGCTTAAACCACAATGCTCCGGGCAGCTAACTTCCCTGCCGTGACTCAGTGACCAGGCTGCTCCCATCTTTTGTTCCTCTGTCCTAACATGGGGTCTCTACCCACCGAGAGTGGAACATGCATAACCACTTCTAACTCCCTCCAACTGGGAGTAACAGTTCTCAGTCCTCCAGAACTGGCCACACTGTGTTTATCTAACCTCAAGAGAGTCCGGGAAATGTAAAATAATCCCAAGCACTTACTGAGTGCGTTCTCTGTGCCGGCTGTGTTTAAGCACTTACATGTCTCTTCTGAATCCTTGGCCTCACTGTGTGAATTCTGCTGTGTGCCCGCACCACTGTGACCTCATCACACAGCTTGCAAGAAGATAAGGGCGTCCAAGAGCCCAGCCCTCAGAAAGAAAGGGCTGGAGATTTGAACCCAGATCTCTGTGTATCCAGAATGCTTGCTCCTCTTGACCCCTACCCTGACTTCTTTGCTGCTCACTGCTGAAAATACTTTTGTCCCATCGGAGCACTGGGATTGGATTCTGATTTTCTGCTCTGTTTCATTTCATCTTCCCCAGGAGTCATGAATTTTTAAACCTGGTGCAAGATCACCCAGTTCACCCAGAGGAGAAGGTAGGAGAACAAGAACGGGCGGAAACAGAAGAGCCATCAAATAAGCATGACCGAGCTCTTCCAGGAGATGTCTGCCAACGGGGGGAATGAACCAGAAGGAGTAGTGCTGGCGAGGCGGGAGGTGGAGAGACTGTGCTCAGGTCATGAAGGGAATTGTTGCCTTTTAGGAAAGACAGAGACAGAGAGAGTAGACGTAGGCCCTCAGACTCGGGCTCCTTCAGTTTCTCGTAGTGAGGCAGGACCTCAAGGGAGGACGAGCTTGGGGGTACCGCTGTGGCGCAGGTGACGAGGTGGAGGAGGAGGCGTGGAGCCAACCATCATTCCCGTCTGTTTGAAGGAACCAGTTCCAAAGTCCTGAGGCCAAAACAACACGTCTCAAACTTAAAACAAGCCAAACCTCCTGTTCTGGCCCAGCCCCCTCTTTCACAGGCAACCAGGGCCAGAGAAGGGTGGTTAATTAGGGAAAGTCACCACCATTTGTGCCAGAGCTGGACCTCAAACCCATGTTCTACAAAAGGCTCAGGAAGGAGCAAGGATGTGACCTGGTCTCATTCAAGACAGGAGACTCCTGCCCCTTCCTCTCACCTAAAGGGCTCCACCCAGGCTTTTCCTGGGGGCAACACCTGATCCAATCCCTCTGCCCCCAGCACCGCCATTTCTCAGTGCCAACCTGAAGCCAGGCAACATCCCCTTTGGGCCTGCCTGGGCCTCCAGCACAGGGACTCCCAAAGTATAAATCTGGGGACATCTGGGTGGCTCAGTGGTTGAGCGTCAGGTCATGGTCCCCAGGTCCTGGGATCAAGTCCGGCATCAGGCTCCCCGTGGGGAGCCTGCTTCTCCCTCTGCCTGTGTCTCTGTCTCTCTGTGTGTCTCTCATAGATAAAATCTTTAAAAAAAGTTTTTAAAGTATAAATCTAATATGATCCAGCAGTTCCACGTCTAGGTATCTACCCCGAAGACATGAAAGTAGGGCCTCAAAAAGATATTTGTATGCCTGTGTGCATAGCGGCATTATTCACAATAACCCAAAATGGAAACAACCAACGGTCCGTCCATGGATGAGTGGATAAATAGCATGTGGTAAATCCACACAATAGAATACTATTCAGTCTTTCTTTAAAAAAAAATTTTTTTTTGATACCTACTACAATGGGGATGAACCCTGAGGACATGATGCTAACTGAAATAAACCAGACACAAAAGGACAAACACTATATAATTCCTCTTATAGGCGTCCCCAAGAGCAGGCGAATTCAGAGAGAGAGGAGAGTAAGACAGTGGTGCCAGGGCCTGGGGGGATGAGGGAGTGGGGAGTGAGTGTCTCATGGGCATGGTTTCTGGGGAGATGAAAAAATTCTGGAGATGGACACTGGTGATTGCCATGCAATATCATGAACAGAGTCAATGCCACAGAATGGTGCACTTTAAAATGGTTGAAGTAGTGACCTTTATGTGTATGTTACAATTTTTAAAAAAGGATAACCAAGTCCCCTCTCCCCACCACCCCACCCTCCCGCTCAGCTGCACCCCAGAGGCCCATTTCTCACTTCTTAGTCATCTCTGCCATTTGGATGATTTTAAACCTTTCTTCTGTGCCTTTTCACCCCGAGGTGCCCAGCACCAACCAAGGAGTGAAGTACGGGCAAGGAGAAGGGAGGCACAGACTTCTAAAAAGAAAACTGAGCCATCAGAGCTCAGATTTTGAAAATAGCTTGGAGGACCTTCAGTTCAACCCAGGAGGCAACATCAGAGCAGCCACCAGCTGGCCCTCAGTGCCAGCCTGCCTGGATTCAAATAACAGCCCCTTCCCCCTTAGCCGTGTGACCCCAGACGACATACGCGGCCTCTTGGTGTCTCAGTTTCCTCATCTGTAAAACGCAGATGCTGACGCTATCCCCACCCCGAGGGAACACACCTCACTGTGGTGAGGTTTGAGTGTGTTGATACATGTGAAGCACTTAGAACAGTGCCTGGTACCAAATACAGCCCAATAGAGTTTGCTATTATTGTCATCCAGATTCAAGTGATTTCAAACTTCTGCTTGAATGCCCACTGCAGTAGAGAGCTCACGGCCCGCCAGGGCACCGGGCTCCCCTGTTAGAAGGTTGGGTGTGTTAGGAAGCTCTTCCCTCCTTGAACCTGCATGGAGAAAAGCCTGCATGGAAAATGTTTAATAAATGCAAACATGGGATCCCCGGGTGGCGCAGCGGTTTAGCGCCTGCCTTTGGCCCAGGGCGCGATCCTGGAGACCCAGGATCGAATCCCACGTCGGGCTCCCGGTGCATGGAGCCTGCTTCTCCCTCTGCCTGTGTCTCTGCCTCCCTCTCTCTCTCTCTCTCTGTGACTATCATAAATAAATAAATAAATTAATTAAAAAATAAATAAATAAATAAATAATAAATAAATAAATGCAAACAGTTACGGGGAAAGGGTCTGAAGTGGGCCCTGGATTTCTCACTTAAAATCCGGAAGGATCATTTAGTCTGCTGCTTCATTTTACAGATTAAAAAAACTGAGGCCTCAAGACAAGAGGTCAAAAGTCACACGGCAATTCAGTTACCGCTGGGACCAGCACCTGGTGAGCAGCCCCCAGGCTCCTGCCCCTTGCAGGCTCCGGCCCTTGTGGGGCCCCCTGTGTTCTGGAGGCAGGCGAGGCAGGGCAGGGCGCTCTGTGGCTGAGGCAGCAAGGGCTCTGCCCCTCCCTGGTCCCCTCCAGGAGCCCCGCAGCCTCGGGAGGCTACACCTGCGGCATCTCCTGCAGTTCCCCGTGGTTACCGCTGGGTGTCGCCGCACAGCAAAAAAAACCCCAAACAAACAAACAAACAAACAAAACCAAAAAACAAACCCCATGATGAGCCCCTGGGAGCCCAGACCTAATGGGAGTTGAGTCTGGGAATGGACACCTTCCAGAATTTCTCCCCATCCTCTGTGGGCTTCAGCCCAGGCTGTCCTCAGCAGCTCAGGAGTTTCTGCCCTAGCGCCTCCGGCTATTTCAAACTTGTCACCACCTCCAGCTGCTGAAAGGAAAACCCGGACAACCTCTCCCAGCTGAGTGCCTTCCCACACAGTGCTCCGGGCACCTGGGCCCAGCACCGTCCCCAGCATGCCGGCGCTACCCACCTTTGCCCTTGAGGGGCCCTCCAGGAGGCGAGCCCTCCATCCTCTCCACCTGCTAGACACTGTGAGCAGAGTATTTCAAGGGCTTTATGTGTCCACCACGCTGTTGGTAGGAGTCATTTTCCAGTCAGGGAAACTGAGGCATAAGTCACACACATGGAATCTTAGTTATTGTGTGATAGAGCTTCAGAGTCTGAGCTCCTGCATGGAACCACTTTTCTATGCACCTCTGAGCCCAGGGCCTCTCTGTGGGGGTCAGGTGTGGCCACAAGCTCTGTCCCTGGCAGGCCCAGGCTTTTCAGGCTGAGTGCAGCAAGGGCATCTCCTGGGCGGCGGGGTCCCCCCTTCCCTGGGTACCCTCTTCATCCACATTTTGCTTTCCCCTAGGAGTCGGGGTGCTCTGGAGCCGACACACCAGCTCGTGAAAGTTGAAGGCAATACCTCCAGGAAATTTGTGAACTGGTTGGTAAATTCTGCCATTGGTAAAAATCAAATTATAGGGACGTCTGGGTGGCTCAGTCGGTGAAGCATCTGCCTCCAGCTCTGGTCGTGATCCCGGGGTCCTGGGATCGAGCCCTGTGTTGGGCTTCCTGCTCAGTGGGATGCGTGCTTCTCCCTCTCCCTCTGCCTGCCTCTCCCCCTACTTATACTCTCTCTGTCTCCATCAAATAAATAAAACCTTAAAAAATCAAATTATATAAACTTACAATTTATTAAATTATATTAAAAACAAAGGTAACAAAGACTTCAAGGTCATCACCTCCTTGTTATGGTACTACATTTGTCATCCATGGTCTTGAGGTCACTTCTGACTATTGGATCCATATGGTGCAAAGTCTACCTAGTGGGGGCTCCAGAGAGGCTGAGTATGACTTAGCAGCTCCCTGCTTGGTGACCTTGCCTTGGTAGTTTGAAAGCAGCCATGATGGGAGCACAGAAATGTGGCCAATGCTACATATCAGGGCTCCCCACTCCCACTCTGCCCCCCAGAGATCCAGCTGTTAGACATCTTACATGCCTTAAAGCTCCTGTGGAGCAAATGGGCCAGCACAGGGGGAGCAGGGGCCATGAGCTGGATCACTCCCATTTGAATCCTTCACTGACTCTGAGGCCTGGGCAGTGTCGTTGGGCTTCACCTTTCCCATCTGCAAAATGGGCTGAGAACAGCAGTCTTGAAAAACCCAAGAGCTGAATCCACTCAGCCCCACAAGGCAGGTGCTGTTGCAGTCCTAGGTGGAGAGGAGGGATTGGGGGCCAGGAGAGGCTGGGCCCCTCATCAACGGACCCATTAGCCTTGAGCCACTCGCAGCTGCTGGGGCTTGTGGGCCTTGTGATCACAGTGCCCTGCTCACAGGGTGGCTGGGGGGATTGTCTGAGGTAACAATGTGTGTGGAGGACCTCAGCACCAATCTGGCCCCAGCAGGACACAGGAAACAGGATCACTCACCGAGAGGCTCTTACAGTGGGATCGGGGCCCACCCACCTTTGAGTCTTGGCTCCTCTCTTTATGTTTTCGAGATCTCTGGCCAGTCAAGACACTGCTAGTCTAAGCCTCGTGTTCCCCATGTGAGAAGAGGATACTAATAGCCACCCGGAGGAGCCACTCAGAAGACTGCCCGTAAAGGATGTAAAGTGTCTGCTGAGAAGTGGATACTTAATAAGTGGGAGTGATTGTTCCAGATTATCTTTTATTTGTTGTCACTCACACAGCAACTCTGCCCAGCCCTGTCCGGGGAAGCTGGCAATTGGGGCAGGGGCCGGGAACACAGGACCTTGCCTGGGCAGCTGCCCTCGGCCCCGGCCCCGCCGGGTCAGCCTCTCAGTGGGCCCTGGCCCTAGAAGGCCTTCAGAGGCTGGGGACGCTGTTGCTAGGCACCAGTTGCTAGGCGACACACTGTTTCTCCTGGCCTGGCCACCTCCCAGAGGGCCTGGGCTGCTCTGGAGCAGCTGCCTCCTGCAGCCTCTCCCGCCAGACCTCAGAGCCACAGCAGAGGGCAGGTGAGGGTGGGGCCGGCTGTGGTCGGGGGGGGGGGGGGGGGGGGGGGGGGGGGGGCCCCCACCCAGGAGGGCAGGCCCGGGAGCTGAGGGAGAGACAAGGAGCCTGAGGTTGGGAGTGAGCTCCAGAGCTGGCGAGGCTAGGAATTGCCAGATGGGAGGGTGTTGGTCCATTCAGCCCCCAGAGGAGGCCCTGAGGGGATTAAGATCAGGAGCTGGGAGAGATACCCTGGACCTGAAGCCTGGCTCCAGTGCCAATTATGAGCTAATCCTTCATTACTTGGAATCTTACTTTCTCGGCCATAAACTGGGGAGATAATAAGGTGGAGGGGAAGGTGGGATGAGTTAGAGGAGCTGTGTGTTGACAATGATCAGTCCTTCCTTTAGTCTGGGGTGTGGGTATCTTGGTGGAGAGGGACAGGCCGAGGGGAAGGAACTGGCTGGGTGGGGTTCGAGCTTCGCCTCCGTGGCCTCTGTAGCCTGGGCCTGAGACAGGCTCAGGGTCTTTGGGCCACTGAACTAATGGGAGTCCTGGTGCTTCCTTCCTAGGCGACCCCCGGGCCCTGCCCCACGGCATCATGATGGGGAAACTCCCCTTGGGGGTTGTCTCCCCTTATGTGAAGATGAGTTCGGGGGGCTGCACGGATCCCCTGAAATTTTATGCCACCAGCTACTGTACAGCCTATGGTGAGGGCACCTTTGTGCAGGAGCCGTCCCAGGACACCGGCAGGATGCAGGGAGGCCCTCCTGCTGAGTGAGGAGCAGCCCCTCTGGCCTGTCACAGTCAGAGGGACCCCAGCACTGAAGTGATCCATCCCCTGAGCCTCCCGAGGCCCGTGCCCATGCTTGTGCTGGCAGGCTGGGTTGGTCCCGCTGCCCCATCCGTGATTCTGCCACACTGACCTTGTGTCTACCCTGTCATTTCCACTTCTTGCTGCCACAGTGTCCAAGGGCCAGGCTTGTGTTCCAGCCCCTGGCTCTATGCCTTCTCCATCCTGAGGACCTTGGGCCCCTGGGAGGTTTGCCAGCCCTGCCTGGGAAGTCCTGCTGACTGTTCTTCCAGTCCGCTGCCCCACGGCCCTGTCCTGTCTCCTGGCTTCCTCTCTGGCAGGTCGGGAGGAGTTCAAGCCCCGCGTGGGCAGTCACAAAGGCACAGGCTACAGATCCAGTTACCGGCCTGTGGTCTCCTACCATGCCAATCTCGATGCCCTGGACAACCCAGCCATGGGGTACAGTCTGTGCAAACCCTTCTCCCTCCCTCCCTGCCCCCTGCTGAAACTTAGCTCTCATGGGAGCTCATCCGACCGACTGCAGGCTCCTTGCATGCAGACCCAGAACCTGGCCTGGCCCAGGTCTGGGGCCCTGGGGCACTCGGGTCACAGTGCCCGCCTGGGGCCCCAAGGGAGGCAGACTCCTGAGGCATCTGCTGGAGGTTTGAGGGCACTGTAGCCTCCAGGTGGCCCTGGTAATGGGTCCTGTTCCTGCCTCACCCTCAGGGAACAGGTCGGCCACAATTTCCAGTCGGTGACCAATCAGAGTTACCGCCCCTTGGAGGTGCCTGATGGCAAATACCCACTGCCCTGGAACATGCACCAAACCAACTCTGGCTACTCTCGGGAAAAACCCAGCACCACGACCCCTACTAAAGAGGTCAGTGCTGGGCTAGGGCCAAGAGAGGGGGAACCCGAAGCTGGGGTGGGGGAAGGAGCGTGAGGATCCCTCCACAGGGTGGAGCTGCACTGCCAAGAGTTGGTCAAGGCTGAGCTCCTGGGCACAGAGGAGCCATATGCAGGCTGGGAGCCTACTCCCCGTATCACCTCTGTCCCCATCCTCGTCTGCACCGTCACCTTCCCTCCACTTTTATCCCTGTCCCTGTTGCTGCCATCACCTCCACCACCCTGACTCCCATCCCAACCACAACCACAACCCCAACCCCGTCCCATGGTCTCCAGTATCCCATCCACATCCCCAAGCCCACATGACATCCTCACCATCAATGTCACAGTCACTTTTGTCATCGTCATCCTATCTTCATTTCTATCATCATTATGACCATTGTATCAGCATCGGCAGCAGAATGGATACTAAGTCACTCCACTCATTCATTCATTCATTCATTCATTCATTCAAGCAATATGTTCTGAAATCTATATAAGAAGGTGCTAAGTCCTGGGGAAAAATTCAACAGGGAAGAGGCAAGGGGTGAAGTTGCATTGAAATGGTTGCGGCTACAAGCCAGGAGGGTGGGGAAAGAGCTGGCTGTGGAGACATTAGTCAAAGACCCAAGGGAGGTTAGTGTTCTCTAAATGTAGCCATGTGAGAGAAAGAGGGTTCCAGGAAGTGCGGACAGCAAGTGCAAGGACCCTGAGGTGCCAGTATCTGATGTGACAAAGAACAGTGAGGAAGTGGGTGGCTGGAGCCAAGTGAGGAGCTAGGGTCCTTGTGGGTCACTGTCAGGCCATGGGGTTCCACTCCAAGTGCAGTAAGAAGATTGCAGGGCTCTGAGCAGAGGAGAGACAGGACCTGACTTTCCTGTAAAAGGACCCCCCAGGCTACAGGTACTCTGTAGGGGTCAAGGGCAGAAGCAGAGTCAAGAAGTGACTGCCACCCCCTCACCTGGAGTGTGATTGGCCATTTCCTCCTCCCAGGTCAGGAAGGTCCATTTTGATACCCAGGACTATGGGGCACAGGCCATCACAGGGCTGGAGCCCAAAGACATGCCCCTGCTCCACCAGCAGCAGGGCAAGGGCTCGCTGGAGTGGGAGAACGCTGGACATGTGAGTAGGCAGCCCCCAGTAAGGGCTGTGAGCTGGGCAGAGGGGCCGACCCACCTCCTCCCCCTCCTAGAGATAGGTACTGCTCCGACTCACCCAAGAAGCCAACCAAATGTGGGCTCTACATATCTAGAAAAGCTGGGGAGAGCCAATGGGACTTGGTGTTTCCAAGAAAGCATCCAAGTGGTCGTGACGGGCTTCCTTACCCGTGTTTTAAGATTGAAGCCCAGAGGCCCCTTCTCTCCCCTCACCCATCCAGGCTCCCCAAGCTTTGGGTGGTGAAGTGTGATGTGAGCACTTTATTCCCATAGCTTCTCTCCTTGCATTGGGCCCCTGCCTTGTCTGGGTCCCTAGGTCCCAAGTTCATTACAAGGAGTCCAGTGTGGGATGTGATGGGCTTCATTGTCATGTCCCACTGCGTCCCCCTGGTGGAATATATGGTGCTCTGCTGCCCCGTCAGAGAGGGGTGAGTGCTGGGGTGCTGTACTGGCCCTCCCTTTGCAGACTGTATTGCACAGGTCTACCCGGAGCACCGATGACTGAGGAGCTGCCCCCTGGGCCCTGGTCTACCCTGTGGGCCCCAGCCCTCTGCCTTCTATGTTCCAGGGCCCGCGATTCATGACCTCTGAGTATAACTCCAAGTATCTCAAGGAGCCTCCCAACCAGCCAGGTAGGCACATGTCTGAGCTCATGCCTCCCTCCCACTATACTCTCCTACCCCTGACCATGAGGAGAGGCACTGGGGGTTCCAGACAGAGCTGGCAGATGACAAAGAGGGCACCAGTGGAAGAAAAAGGATGTAGAGGCAGCCTGGGGACCTGTGCCTTAGTGCCGACCCCCCAAAAAACAAGTCACTGGCTTAGGAGGGCTGTTGGTCCTGACCACAGCTGCCTCCCAGCCTGCCAGTCCCTGCCCTTCCTTTGCCTCTCCTCTTCTCTTTTCCTGTCTTGTTCTCTGTCCTGGACTCTGAAGTCTTCCTGCTGCCCACGATCCTATAGTTCGGGTGTCCAGATCCTTGGGGCCAGCTCCTTCCCCACTGGCAGGGATGCTGAGCCTTTGGGGGCCATGTGGTTGGGCCGGTGGCCAGGGTCAGGGCAGGGGTGCAGCACAGGGGTATGTCTTTTGCAGATCTCTTGCAGAAGAAATCAATTGGCGCCAAGGAAGAGACTGGCTTCACTGAAGAGTCCCCCAAGAACCCCATTGTCTTCCAGCCACCCTCCCAGACCCTCCCTGGGGACCCAGTAAGTCAGGTTGGGGCCACTAGCATCTCAGGGTGACTTCTGTTTTTTTTGCAAAATATGAGCTCCAGAGCCCTGTGTTCAAACAGATGAAGTGTGGGTAAAAACCACTGCTTTGGTCCATCCCCACCCAGCTTATGGATGAGAAGACTGAGGTCCAAAGAGGAGAAGAGGCAGAGCCAAGGTTATCCAGAGTTTGGACAAGAGCCCTGGCCTGCTGGTTCTCAGCACTGTTTCTCCCCAGACTCTTCCCTATCCTCTGTTACCCCAATTATGCCCACTTGTAGTGAGCCCTCCTTTGGGCTCAGGACACGGGGCGGCTGCCTCTGCTGGGCTGACACGTCTCTGCGGTCCTCTTTCCAGGTCCTCCTACCTGGCAGGAGTGTCACCAGGTCCGACTTTCTCCCCATGACCCACCCTCATGTAAGCTGAGCCCGGGGGGCGGGGGGAAGGCCATCTGACCCCACAGCCCGGGGTCCTTCTGTGTGGCAGTTAGGACAGCACCCGGAAGGCCGCGGGAGGAGGAAGCGTGCTCTGGTGCCAGCGGCTGCTCTGATGCCCTAGGGGGACGAGTTCCTGCCTGTGTTGGCCAGAGGATCCGAGCGGGAGACGGGCTACAGCCGAGTGAATGAGAGGATGCTGAACCTCAGGGTGAGTGGCCTTTTGGGGGGCCTCTCAGAACAGCAGCACTCCCACGGGAGGGGGCAGGGAGTTTCCTTGGACGCAGTGGCATTTGGTCGTTGAAGGATGGGAAGAATCAGGAGATTTGCACCCCCCCCCAGGGGAGGGGCGAAGGCCTAGTTACTGGCAAGTGATGGGTGTCTTTGAACCAGGGAATTCTGTGTGCTTGGAGAGGGAAGGACGAGGTCCAGGGGCTGGAGGCAAGTTAGGGCCACACGTGCCTCTGCCTGCCCTCCCTCTGTCCCAGCTGCCTCATCCTGGCCACTCACCACCTTTCTTGTGGCTCCATTCCCTGCAGGTGTTGCCTTCAGGCTCAGAACCTAGCAGCATGAGCCACCGGCAGTTCCAGCCCCCACAGCGGGTACAACAGACAAACATTGCCCTGCTGGGCCGGGAGACCGTGGGGAACAAGGTGAGGCTGGGGTGCCCAGCACCCCCCTCTCCTGGGGCCAAATCTCCCACCTGCTCTGGACCTGACAAGTCCCCTCCGTACCTCTCGTGCAGGAGCCCACGGGGTACAGCCTTAACAACCCCAGCTACGTCCGGAGCCCCTATGACCCCGACATGGACAATCGGTACCTGAGCACCTACAACCAAGGGTGAGCACCCCCTTCCCCACCAAATCCAGGGCTGGGAAGCTGGCATGCATTTTACAGACAGACTCGGAGACAAGTGATGAGCTCAGAGCCTGTGAAATAGAGCAACACTGGATTAATGTGTGTCCCCCCAGAAGCAGCCCCAGAGCCAAGGATTTGAGTGTCAGCCTCTTCCTGGGGAGTGTGGGGAAGCTGGAAAGTTGAGGGGGGAAGGGAAGGCAGCCCAAAGCCAGCATGTTATTAACCAGATGTCCCAAGGGAGACTCTAGAAAACAGTGCAATCACACAACTCAGAAGGATCCCAGTTGAGGGGAGAGAGCTAGGGTCCTGATACCCTCATTAATTAACGGCTGTCCCCACGGGCTGTCCTAAAAATCCCAGGCGCTTCCTTGCTAGGAAAGCAAGCTCCAGCAGCCCAAGGGCAGCCAGCCTTCCTGTGTGCTTCTCTCTGATGCAGTGCAGGCCACTGATGCCCAGGCTGGTGGGCAGGGGAAGAGAAAGGGGGCTGAAGGGGGTCAAGGTGGTACAGTACAGTATGGCATCTGCTAAGATATTTGGTGCAGTCCGTGGTGGGATCCCATGGTGGAGTCATCAGTCCCCAGAAAGTAAGCTCTTTGCCGACCCTCCAGGAGGGCTTCCAGGAGGAAGTGGCCCTAGAACCATGGGGAGGGCTCCCTGGGCCAGGACTGGATGGGGAGTGGTTATAGGAGTGGGCTAAAGGAGGTATAATTAATTACTCTGTCATCTGTCAGCATGTGTCACCTGTTCCTCACTGGCTCCCAACTCCTTGGTCTCCCAAGTTGCCTCCATCCTTGGGGCTAGCCTCCCTCTTTGGGATGGGGACCTTGAGGTTCAGATGGGAGAAGTGGCGCCTGAGCCACGCCGCAGAGCCGTGACACACATGGCTGCTCTGCTTCCCAAGAGGAGCGAGGGGGAGGCACAGAGACTCTGCGGGGTGTCAGGGGACAACTGTGTCCCTGCAGCTCCCTAGGCAAAGCCCCCTCCTGTGGCTCTGGCAGACCCTCAGCCCCAGCCACGTCTATGGGGTCCTTCTCCCACCAGCCCCTCGGCTTTCTGGAGCTCCTGCCAGGTGTCAGGCAGTGCAGCTCCGGCCCTTGTTTCTCTCTCTGCAAGGCCCCCTTCATAAGCACAAGGGCGAGGCCCACATCTTCCTCGTCTTGGCCCTTTCGGAGCCCAGCCCAGTGCTCAGTGAATAGCAGCAAAACAGAAGCAAAGTGGAATGCCTAGAGAGAAATGAATGAGACAGGGTCTCCCCTCCTCACCCCTGAGAAGTTCACAGGCCAGGGAGGGAGGCGGCCCACAAGCAGTCCTTTCTGCTCCAGAGTGCAGGCTGGCACAGCACCAGGCAGGCCCATGTAGCTCAGGGTGGGGGGTGGGGGGTGGAGGGCGGGGTGGGGTGGGGTGGGGTGGCAGGCAGAGCCAGGATGGGCTTCCCGGGGAGGGTCCGCAAAGGGAGGGGGGCTCAGGGAGTGCCTGGCAGAAGGCGCAGCACAGGCAGGATCAGGGAGGCCATCAGGGAGGCAGGAGGATCTGAGGCCACCTGTGCTCTGCTGGAGCCAAGCTTCCTGCCCAAGAAGGGCAGAGACTGCAGAGATGGGCAGAGGCCAGCTGACAGCCGGCATCCCCCCACCCCCCGCTTTGCTGCAGGTACTTTGAGAATATCCCCAAGGGTCTGGACCGAGAAGGCTGGACTCGAGGTGGCATCCAGCCGCAGAAGCCTGGAGGCTATGCCCTCAACCAGCCAGTCACCCGCACGGAGCCCACTCCCAACCGCATGGAGAGCCTTCGGCGCCTGCACCCCCACGTGGGCAGGTAGCCGGCCCTCCCTCCTACTCTGTCCTTTGTGGCATAGGCTTCTCCCTGGCTGTCCGAGAGGCCCGTTCCCTCTCTCTGGCTTGTTTGCTGCTTTCCCTGCTCCTCCCCTGGGCTCCCCAGTGCCCCCTTCCTCTGCAGGGCTGCCCCCTACACGCCTGTGCCTCATTCCGGTCCCGGAGGCCTGCTCCACACCTGCTCCCTGCCAGGCTGCAGGGCGGGTGGAAACAAGGCTGAGGACACTGTGGTTCTGCTCCACTCTGACTCCTTTCTGCTCAGTTCAGTTCCTCAAAAATGACATTTCTAAGACAATGGCCCAGAGTTGTCAGGCAAAGATTGTTTGCGGCTTGGCTGACCTCGCTGAGGGCTGCCCCAGGGGAGGGGCAGGCAGAGGGAAGATCCAACCTTGCCCCACGTCCCCCTCACCTGCACCCCTCTCCTCCCTGCAGACCCCTGACCTCTGCAGACCCCTTCTACCGAGCTGAGCCTCATAGCAGCCGCTTCACAACACCAAACTGAACCCGAGGCTGGGTAAGGGGCTCCCTGCATGGGCCCTGGGGCAAGCAAGCCCTGCTAGGTCCCCAGCCTCAGAGCCAGGGCTGGGAGATGAGGGCCTGTTGGGGTGGGGGAGTGAGAACCACCCTGGAAAACCTCCGGCCACATCTCTGTTCCCCACAGGTTTGCTAACCCAACAGACAGGAGCCAACTACTGTCCCATCCCCATCCTGCCCTGCTGGGACTCCCCTGGCTACTTTCCTAATGAAATAAAGAGCCATGAAGTGGACCAGTGTGTCTAGTCACTGGCAAGGGGACCTGGGAAAAGGACGGGGTAGTAGGGCGAGAGTGCAGGAGTGGAGGGGCCGGGGCCACTTTTGGAGTCGGGGAGGTCCAGCTGGACTCACCATGACATGTGGACAAAGATGCAGATTCCTCTCCTGTCAGGGGGTCTCCTACAGCCTGTGCTGGGGAAGGCAGGAAGCCCTGGCAGGAAGCTGGGGGGACAGAGTGGGGAGTGGTAGAGGGAGGTAGAGGGGGGCAAAGGGGGCTCGAGGGGACTCAGTGTGTATTTATTTATTTATTTATGAGAGATACAGAGAGAGAGACAGAGACACAGGGAGAGAGAAGCAGGCTCCCCGGAGGAAGCCTGACGCGGGACTTGATCCTGGGACCAGGATCACGCCCTGAGCCAAAAGGCAGACGCTCAACCGCTGAGCCACCCAGGTGTCCCATCAGTGTTCTGTTCTATAAAATGGGGGCAGAGGGATCAGAGTGGTCCTTCCAGGGCCCTTCTGGGTCCCATGTTGATGGTTTAAAGGAGAAAGAGCACAGAGGGGCAGGCACTCACAGAGATCCCTCTCCAGAGACAGACTGACAAGGGTCTGTGATGGATGGACACCTGGACACTGCCGCAGGGAGGGCTGGGGGCTGGCTGAAAGGGCTGGTGTTAGAGAAGCCCTTTTGTGAGAATTAAAACAAGGCATCGCCCTCCCCCCAAGCAGAGTATCTGAAGAGTAGACTTCTTGTGGGAAGGATGCATCCCTTCCTCCAGATGCTGCAGCCAGACACCAGGGCCTCAGCCTACGAGGCAGAACCTGGGCTGCCTCTCAATGTCTTCCGTCACCTCTACCGGGTGCATTTACACAGTGTACAACTACACAACTGTATGCTGTGGCCCTGCCGGTGCCAGCTCCACATTTTATAAAGGGGAACCTGGACCCAGAAAGATCCCACGAGTTGCTTGAGGTCCTATGGGCAGAGAGGCAGCAGCCACCCAAGGCTGAGATGTCTTCAGCACCTTCCAGGCCAGCCTGCCTGCAGGGGGGCAGCAGTGGTCTAGCTGCTTCCCGCCCCCCCAGTGGGTGTTTGTGGGGCAGTGCCGCTGGCCCCGGGGCCCAGGTGTACCAGCCTTCTTGAACGGCAGGCCTGGGGGCTGTCCTCGCTCGGCCTGGCTGGGGCTCCATGTGGGATGTGGGTGGCTCCAGCTGGCTCCAGCCCTGGAGGAGGGGGAAGCAGGGGACATAGAGTCTCTCGGTTGCAATCCCAGCCAGACTCAGGACCCAGTGACAGCCCCACAGACCGTGGGTGGCTCCTGCTGCTCCGTGGCCTCCAGCACTGTGGGTGAGTTACCCAGTGAGAGATCCAGAGATCTGCCCACTGGGCCAGGTCCCAACAGTGGCCTGGCCACGATGAGCTGGGGCAGGGGACCCCTGGAGATGTGTGCACACTAATCCATTTGGACACATAAATGCCCCCGCTTGAGCACATACAATGCAACACACACATAGGCAGATGCAAACACACACAGATGCGCAGATCTTCGCATAAACACTCAAATGCTGGTCTGTACAGATGCACACACGCAGAGGCAGACCTGCAGACACAGCAACATGCTTAGACACACCCAAGCAGACATACAGAGACAGGACAGACAGACACGCACACCCCCCACTGGACGTCTCCACGTCCTTCCACCACTGTCTTGTTATAGCTCATGCTTCTGCTCCCCTCTCCTCTGTCTGGCTTGGTAGAGGATAGGGTGTCGGGGACCCAGGAGCCTCATACAGCCTTTCTCAGTCCCCTCCCCCTCCCATTGTCCTGCACCCTGTTTCCAGGCCATGTGAGCTGGGCTGCCCCATGATGTATCCTGAGTTGGAGGGACCCCACCGGAGGGGGAGGTGGGGCTGAGCAACACCCTCTCTTTCCTTTAGCCCCTGCCTTTGTCCCCTGTGGCCTCTTTCCAGGCAGCCCAACCTCGCCTGCCTGTTTGGATCCTGGGCCCCAACCCAAGGGACTGTGTGAGGACCCGGTGACCCAGGGCAGGTGGGAGCAGGAAGGGGAGCTGGGAGGGGCCAATGCCTGTCTTAGGCAGTTCTGGATCTCCTGCTTGGTGGGGTTGCGAGTCGCCTCCGAGTCACACCTGCCTTCCTGACCTCTGACCACCCCACTGAGTTAGGGCAGGCCCTGCGGGAGAGGGCAGGTGTGAGCCAGACCTTGAAATGGGCAGCATGGTCAGTTGTGGGCGCTGAAGAAAGCCAAGCTGCAGGTGAGGACTCAGCACAGGGGCCAGCTTTAGGCTTGGCAGGATGCCAGGGGGCCGGGGACAAGTAAGGCTGTGAGGTGGGCAACCCCACAGGGAAAGGGACTTGGCTAGGTTTCAGGGGTCTTGACTACCACCAGGAGGAGGTCTGTCCTCCTCCCCGGCTACGGGACTCAACAAGGCACATGTCTGTCTTGTTCACAGCTGCGACTCCAAAGCCCAGACAGTGCTTGGCACATTTGCAGGTGTTGAGTAAATATTGCAGAAGGAAAGAAAGAAGGAATGAAGGAGGGAGAGAGGGAGGGAGACAGGGAGGGAAGGAGGGAGGAAACAACAGAAGGAAGGAAGGAAGCCCCAAATTTGGGCTTCTAGGTGTCACCAGCCTTGGCCACAGGAAGTCAGCCATGCAGGCTCCCTGCATATGCACAGGCTGGCAGCTGAGGCCCTGCTGTGCCCACCCCCACTTGCCTGGATGTCACAACTGTGACCCCACAGGACCCTGTGCTTCAAGCCTCCAGGCCACCCCTTCCCTCTATATGTGCCCTCTTGCTCTCACATCATGCCCAGCCTCTGACCGACCCCAGCCACACTCTCTTGTAGGGTCCCAAGGGCCTCACATCCCAACCTTGACCCCCAGAGACCCCTGAGACCAAGACAGGGTCTGTGCAATCCCCTCTGTGTTCCCACGACAGGAGGGATGGAGACTTCCCATCCTGTGACCACTCAGGTTACTGAAACCCCATGGAAGTGAAGGCCTCTGGCCTGTCACTCCCACCCTGTGCTGCCAGGTAAGTGGGGACATGGATACTGTGGGCCCCATCCCCTTGCCCTTCTGAGACTCGTCCTTGGTCTGGCCCCAGCCAGCATCCACCCAGTGTCCTTTCTTCTCCCTGAGCTCTGGAGTCAGACCGCCTGGGATCACTCCTGGCTTTCCACGCCCGAGGCTGCCCCCTGCCTCCAGCTGTGGAGGCCCCCGGACCAGTCTGAGCTGCCGTGGATAGCAGGACCCAAGCCTTGGGTGAAATAAGATGATGGGTATAAAGTGCTCAGCTGGAGACTGGTGGCTGCCTTGATGCTGGAGCAGAGGCAACAGAGGCCCAGGTAGGAGTGGGGACCTGAGATAGTCACAGGGCCTGGCCTTCGTCTGCTGCTTCGCCCCAGACAGGCCTCCTCAGGACCCTTGCCCGGGAGCAGTGCCCTCCTGGGTAAGGTAATCCATGGCCTAGAGGCCAAGGCTGCCCTGTCATGTCTCCGAAGCCAACTTCTGTCAGGTTCTCCTGGAAGCAGCCTGCCTCTGCCTTCACCTGGAAGCCAGGCTTGGGGCGTGGAGGTGAGTGGGTGCTGATCGTAGCTGCTACCAAAAGCTGCTCCTCCTCCCCACAGATACTTTGGAAACCGTTCTGAGGTGTACAATGACAATGATTAGCTTTATTAAGCCCCCACAGCCTGCTGGGTGCTGGGAATATTCCGTGGGTCTTCCTCTTTTCAGCAAGAACACGGAGGGGGCTCCCTCCGGGGAAGTTTTGGGGACACAGGTGGGTGCTGCACTGACAGCAGTGGTGTGGGGGTGTGGAGCCCCGGAGGCTGATGGGACAGCAGGATGGGGAGAAATCTGAATGCCACGCTCTTGGGCCCCACTTCTGATGCACACAGACGCATGTGAGACTGCTGCCTGTCACAGCGTTGTGGCAGCTGATGTTGACAGGTACCATCTGGCCCAGGTCAGGTGGTGACATGTGGTGCCACCAGCTCATGGACTTGACAGCTGGCCAGCTGAGGAAAGGCATCTGTCTGTGGACCTGGAGGCCCCAGTGTGTATGTATGGAGGGTAGCAGGAAGCCTGCATGGGGAGGATGGTGGGTTTGCCACACCCAGACAGATGGAAGGCCTGAACATGAAAATCTGATCTCCACTTTCCTCTCTGACCATCTGGAAGGCCACCCATTCTCCTGGAAATTTTCCGAAGAGCCAAATATGCAAGGGTAGAGGAGGAGTCAGATGCAGGGGATTCCTCCCACTGCAGGCCTCAGTTCAAGGTCAGAGGACAGTCTGCTGGGCCTCCCAGGCACCGAGATACCCTGTGCATCTCAAGAGACGCTGCTACAGACAGGGCTCTGCCAGGGAAGTTCTTGGGATCATCAAACTTCACTCCTGGAAAGACCTTTGTGATCTATCACCAGTTAATCTGGGCCAGAGATGAAGCAGCCTCCAAAGCCACACAGCTTGGTGTGCTCATACTCAGCTGTCTGTGCTCTGAACAAAGGTCTTTCCCATCATCACATGGCTGAAATGGGGCTCTTGAGCAGGCATCAGTGGGGGGTCCAGAAGCTTCCCTGGGAGAGCCAGTCATCGCATTGGCAGTTAGCAAAACAGGGTGCTTTGTTTTCTTTTCCTGAAGAAGGGATGTCTGTGAGTGTGAGTGTGTGTCTTCTGAGGTCCCCAGGTTAAAGGACAGGTCGGAGAGGCATCAGTCTAGCCCACCTATCCTAAGAGAGAGAGCCTGGGTGAGATGCTTCAGCATACCAGGAGTGCTATTTAGGAGAGACTAAGGGGCTCTGGACCCCAGCATCCTTACTGTGGCCTCAATGACAAGGTACAGTCTCTATGGTAAGAGACTTGCAGCAGAGCCATGTTCTCCCGGAGGGCTCTGGCACCAGGGGTGGAGGCTAGTTCTGAAGAACATAGGCAAACTGAATTCGAGCATCCACAAGGCACCTGGCGGTGTGGGCACTCCTAAGTGTCACAGTAAACCCCTGTGGCATGGGACAGTGGACCCTCCACTGTGATCATGTGGCTCTCCTACTGTTCTCAGGCTGAAGTCTGATCACATGGGGTAGCGGTCAGAGCTCTTTGCAAGCAACAGACTTTAGCTGATGTAAGCAGAAGAGGAATTTATTAAAAGGATTTCAGAGCTCACAGATCTTCAGGTAGAACCGAGAGCAAAGCTGAGAGCCTATCCAGCCAAAGATGGTGACCACAACTGTCCCATGAGCCTGGGCATGTCTCCCCCACCACTGGCCGCTGGACACTAGTCCTGCTGCCCCTTGCCCCCACCCAGCCTTGGAAGGGATCCTGCTCAGTCGGTTCTGCTCTGTGTCTCTCGTTGCCGATTCCACATCAGGGGTGGGTGCGTCTGATGGGTGGCTCCCAGGTCCTACATGTGCACCCAGCTTGCAGGGTGCACGGCAGCAGCTGCTCAGCTGTGTGCACAGCCACTGTGGATTTCACGGACACACAGTCAGGAGCTCAGGAACGTACGCTGCTCATTCTGTACCTGAACTTAACAAAGACATCCACCAACTTCCTCATCCCGTTTGAATTTAAGTTATTCATTCAAGACTCAAATCCCACGAAATCAGGAGTTCTGCCCCTCTTCCCTTGCAAGTCCTTCTCCCTAGGATGGTGTGGAGCTTGCTCTTGGGGGAGAGGCATCCATCTATGTGGAACCCCCCTCAGACGTGTGATCTTTTTTTTTTTTTTTTTTAAAGATCTTATTTATTTATTCATGAGAGACACAGAGAGAGAGGCAGAGACACAGGCAAAGGGAGAAGCAGGCTCCATGCAGGGAGCCCAATGCGGGACTCGATCCCGGGGTCTCCAGGATCAGGCCCTGAGCTGAAGGCAGATGCTCAACTGCTGAGCCACTCAGGCGTCCCCAGATGTGTGATCTTCATAGGTTGTGGTCAATCCACAATGTGTTCTCCTGGAAGAAACTATGACCCTCTGACCTCTGGTTGCCAGGGTAATGCAAACAACCCTCCAGCTGGAGCACATAGGCAGCCCCTCCAGGTACATCAGCTGCTGTCAAGCACCCCAAGTCCATCCCAGAGGTGCAGAAACTTCTGGATGTTCTCCCTCGTGATATAGGGGAGCATAAAGGATTCAGGGGAGAGGCTAGCTCACCTTAATTTCTACTCTATTGAGGCTTTTCCATAGAGGCAGCGGGGTTTATGGGAGGCCTCTTGCATTCTTAGGCCACATGTCGCGAGGCAAGGACAGATTCCTTCTGCCCTGGTGTCCCCTATGGGTACCTGGGATGTTTTTCATGCCACCTTCTGCCTCAGTCCAGAGCAGGTGGTGCCCAGGCTCCTTGACAGGCTGTCCATCTGTAGGGGTGTTGCTCTGCCTCTTCTTTCCCACCTACCAGTTAAGACTTTATCTCTTTTTGGGTGGGATCCAAGCTCCTGCGATGACACGTTTCCCCACTCTAGGGCTTATAGCATTAGCTCTCTTCTCGCCAAGTTCAAAGCCAAGCTTTTGGACCTTCAAAAAATGTGTCTCTCTCAACCCAGCTCTGGCATGGCTAGAGTCTGAACTCTGGGTTTCAAAGCCTCTTTTGCAACTCAAAGCCAAGGAATTGACTCTTTGTTCTGATTTCCCCTGGAGAGCTGGAATATAGGAAGCCAACTTAGTGTCTGACGGATGGGAATGGATATGTTGAAAGTTGTCCACGGTGGAGCATCAGTTAATATCTCAGAACGACAATCCCCAGGTCCTGTATTACTCACTGACGCTTCATGATAACTCTTCAAGGGTGGGTGACTGACCCTGTTCCAGGGCCAGAACTAGGGTGAGGTGAGGGAGGCCTTTACCAGGCACAAAATTCAGAGAAGTGCCGAAAAACTCAGCAATCAAGATAATAGTTTAATGCAATTACTTAAAAAAAAAATAAGAGTGAATGCAAAAAATTCACAATGAACAAAATAACATTTTAATAAAGACAGGTTGACTACTACTAATTGTTCCTTTTGCCAAAGGCTCCGATACTGTTCACCTCCACTAGCCCAGTGAGGGTTCAGCACTGATACTGATCCTATCTTCATTTAAAATGTTAATATTTTGGGCAGCCCGGGTGGCTCAGCGGTTTAGCGCCGCCTTCAGCCCAGAGTGTGATCCTGGAGACTCGGGATTGAGTCCTATGTCGGGCTCCCTGCATGGAGCCTGCTTCTCCCTCTGCCTGTGTCTCTGCCTCTCTCTGTGTCAATCATGAATAAATAAATAAATAAAATATTTTTTAAAAAAATAAATAAAATAAAATTTTAACATTTTGGGGCGCCTAGGTGGCTCAGTTGGGTAAGTGTCTGAGTTCAGCTCAGGTAATGATCCCAGGGTCCTGGGATCTAACTGCACTGGGCTCCCTGCTCAGCGGGAAGCCTGCTTCTCCCTCTGCCCCCTAGTGCTCTCTGTCTCTCGCTCATAAAAATAAATAAAATCTCTTTAAAAAACTGTATTTCTCATTCACCTGACACTTTAATGTGGGTCAGGTCACTCAGCTCTAAGTGGTGACTTGAGGATCCAGTTTTTCTACCTTTAATACTGCAGAAAATCAAAAAGTAGAGGATTGTGTGTGGATGTGGCATATATCACCTGCCCACCTCCACTAGCCCAATGAGGGTCCAGGCCCCACCTCCTTGGCCTGGGAGAAGTAGTTGGGCTGAGTGCTTGGGAAGAAGAGGGAAACAGAAGTCGAGACCCTCAGCAGCCCAAGCCACAGGGAAGGGGGGGGCCATGCAAGTTTTTGGCGGTCCCCATTGAGACCCGGGTCTATAGTCCGTTTCAGAACAACAGATCCAGCCTTGACCACAGATCTAGGAACGTATTAACATAAGGGCAGCTGCTAGCCATGACCACTGTGGCTGCTTCTTGGGAGAAGGAGCTTTCATGGCCAGAACCCATTAGAAAGATCAGGTTCCTGTCCATGGCAGGGAGGTGCAGCCTTCGCTCTCATGGCCTCTTTTGCGCTACCTCTGGTGTCCTTGGAGGGGACAAAGGAGAAGTCTCACCTTTCAACAAACCAGGCAGGTCACTCTCAGAGCTCAAGTTCCAGGGGAATGTGATCCTCAGGGCATGTCTAGGCTCTAGTTTCAAGGGAGTCTGGGGAGCAGGTTGGCAAGGGCTGAGCTAGCCTCATGAGTCTGGCTACCTATTGACGGGCCCTGGTCTAACAACGGGTCGGAGACTGCCTGGAATTTGCTGATAGAAAACCCTGAGCCCAGATCACAGTCCTGGGGTGCCCCTGGACTTGGGGACCTCTTTGCTCTGTCTTCTTGAACCTGTTTGAGGTTCCTCGGCTTGTCCTGTGGGTTCTAGGATGCTCCCAGTTGGTCAAACACATGGATCCCTGGAGCCTGGGATCAAGATCTCCAAGTAGGGCAGTCCTGGAAGCCTTTTTGCTGTTTGCAGGATGGGAGCAAGCATTTGGACAACCTTGGTGGTTTCTCCCAATTTCCCCCAGCCGAGAGATATAATGAGACATAGTAAGAAAAGCCCAGATGTTGCTTTAGGATGGCCTGGTTTTGCCCCTTCCTAGCTGGGTAACCTTGATCAAGCTACTTCTTTGAATTCATTTCCTCTTCAGTCAAAGAAGGGAGATTTAATACCTGCCTGGCAACCCTGCGTTGGAAGGCAGATGAGAAAACCTACAGGTGATCAATAAGTGATAACCAGCATTTTTCTGTGGAAGAGAACCAAGACGAGAGGGGTACAAGTTGCACAAACTCCTTCCCCGCCAACACACACACACACACACACACACGCGCACGCGCGCCTTTCTTGCAGACACAGTCAAGAGATCCTGTTAAAATACGTGTCAGATTGTTTGCCACTAGCTGTCTCTGGACTCATCCACATTCCCCCTTGCTCCCCAGGCTCCTTGCTGCGAGAACACACACACACACACACACACACACACACCCCACCCACTCCCTGCACTCCTGTCCCAGGGTGCCAGCACTGCCCTGGAGGACATTTCCCCTAGACATCTGCCTGCATGACTTGCCCCCCTCCTCCTTCCCATCTTTTCTCTGAGGCCACCCTGTCAACGAGGTCTCCCTTGCCACTCTGTTTTAAATGGGGTCCTCCACCCTCCTCCTCTCTCTCCCTTGCTTCATTTCCTGCATCACCTGCCTAGCACCTGACAGACCGTGAATGCATTTTGTTGATTATCTCCACTCACAGGGATAGACATTCTTCAAAGTCAAGGTTTTTTGTCTATAATGTTCACATTCACAGTAATCCCCAGTGCTTAGGCATACAAGTAGGGGCTGCGTGTTTATTGAATGGATGCCTGAGTGGAGAGGAGAACTCACATTGGGAGGAGGTACAGGTCAGGGGAGTGAGCCGTGGAATGGAAGACACGGTCGATCTCCTCTTTCTCCAAATGAGGGAGGTGGACTAGACCCCAGGAGACCATAAACCCGTGGGAATTGTGCACATCGGTGGTGAGTTCCCGCCACCAGGCATTGTTTTGGGATGAGGGTACCTGACTTCTTGCAGACATTTAGCAGAGCTAAGCGTCGTCCCTGCTTTCGTGTTTCAGGGTTGGATCTAAAAGGCTCAAATCCTTGCTAAGAACCTACGATACTGACAATTCCATGATCTTATTCTAGTCTCAGCAGTGACCAGTCCTGCTAAGCGATCCTGGCCCCAAAGAGGGGAATGGGAACCAGAGGGGGCCTTGGCAGGGTCAGCGTAATGGGGCAGAGGTACCCATGGGGACATGGGAAGGCACAAAGGAGACTTCTTACTGCATGTGTGGCTTTCTTCTTCTTATTTGAAGGACAATAGATATATAGCAAGTATGACAAAATTTGAACAATAGTCAGTGCTGGATACTGGACACAGGGATGTTTATCACAGAAAGCTTTGTACTTTTTCTATATTTCAAAAAACTCACAGATTTGGAGGTGGGCAGAGCAGTCACAGCTCGTGATTAGGCATAGAGAAGTCGTTCCTGGGGGGCTGGAGAGACTTGCACTTCGGGCATTTTTCTGGTGTGTGTGGGGGCAAAGGGGATGGCCAGGGTCTGAGCCCATCCCTGGAGCAGCTGGAGCCCTTTCTTACCCCCACTTGCTCCCTCTTCTCGGGTCTCAGTTTCCTGCCTTCCTGGGGAGTAGGGAAAGGCTGAGAGGCCCGGTGCTGGGGGTGAAGCTAATTCATTAGTGACGCTTGACAAGGACTGGGCGCCTGCAGTGCCAGCGTGATTCATCAACATGATTGCCCTGCTGCCAGCCTGCGTGGGCCTGGAACACCAGCACATTTTACCTTTACCCACTGAGAAGGGCCTGGTGGGAGGTGAAGTTACATGATTTACTCAGAGCAAGAAAAAGACTCAGAGGAAAAAGAGGGCTGGTCCCATGCGCCCTTAAACCCAGGAAGCTCTGCTAGGCTTGTGCGGGGAGTTGCAGGGGCTCCTGTAGCTCCTGCCACGCCCACAGAGCTCAAGAGGGCTGCCAGGTGCTGGAGTGCCAGCTCCAAGCATGAGCATGTGGCGACTGGGGGTGGGGCTGGTTGGGCTTCCTCCTCCACAGCGAATGTTCCCTTAGGGAAACTGTTTGGGGGGTGGTGGTGGTGGGGAGGGGTGCTCATCCTCTTCCCCAGCAGCCTGGCTGGGTTTTCTTCAGCCTTTTGGTCTCTTCCAAAAAGTTCTCCCAAATGAGTAGAAGAGAGAGTTGACTGGGGTTTAGATGAGGCCCAGAAGGAACCCAGAACCCTCTTCCACCCCAGGTCTGGTGTCTGGGCTCCACTTACTCTCTGCCTGAGTCCCCTGCCTCAACTCAGAGTCCCACCTTCATTTTGTCAGTGCCCCTCCCAGGACGGGTCTGTGGCTGGGTTCCCAGCTCACAACGATACCTGCCTCTGTCTCCCATCACTTGTTTACCCCATGCCTTCTCATTCCTTTATGCGACAAATATATATTGCACATCTGAGCAAAAGAAGTCAGAAACAAGCAATCAAACAAAAGGCACTGAATAATCTCATTTATATGCAATTCAAGCACAGGCAAAACTGATCCATGAGGATAAAGGTCAGACTCACGGTTGCCTCTGAGAGGCGGGGACTGACTGAGGGACGCACACGGGGTCTCTGAGTGATGGAAACATTACACGGGCGTTTACATTTGTCAAAACTCATCAAACCGTACACTTACCATCTCAGCATTTCACGGTATATAAAGTTTGTTCCCATTTACAAGATGTTAAAGTTTTTCATTGAATACCTACTAGGGGGTCGCCTGGGTGGCTCAGCGCTTGAGTGTCTGCCTTTGGCTCAGGGCATGATCCCGGAGTCCCGGGATCGAGTCCTACATCGGGGTCCCTGCATGGAGCCTGCTTCTCCCTCTGCCTGTCTCTCTGCCTCTCTGCCTCTCTCATGAATAAATAAATAAAATCTTAAAAAAAAAAAAAAAAGAATACCTACTAGGTGCCAGACCCTGTGCCTGCCAGGAAGGAGATAAATTTGCCCCCAGGGGAGCTGACGTTCCAGCTTACAAGGGGTTCTCATGCTCACCTTGCATTGGCCGCTGCTCTCTGCCCCTGGGCTGGCCTCCCTCCCTCCCTGCGGTGGGGATGAGAGTGGATGTGGGTCAGAGGTCTGGGTCCTTGCTGCCTGGACAGGGCCAGTTACAGGGTCACGCCCGCCAGGTTCAAGGGGAGGCAGGGTGGAGGGGAGGAGGCACAGAGCCTGCAGATGCTGCTGCCTGGCTCTAACCTGTAGTCGCTGTGTGACCTAAGACAAGTTCCCTAGTCCCTCTCAGGCCACTTTCCCATGTTTCATATGGGACTAATGATGCTCTCCCTGAAGTTTTGGCGAGAGAGTTAAATGCACTGTTTCTGTTTATTGGTGTGGTACATGATTAGGAGCACGAATCCCAGCCACTCACCAGCGAGTGGCCTTGGGCGAGTCAAACCCTCAGAGCCTTAGCTTCTCCACCTTTGACACCGGGGTGATGAGGGTGCCTACCTCGGAGGTGTGCAAGGATTCGGTGCAGCGCTGGGGACCCGGCAGTCCGGGAGTGGCAGGAGAGCAACGAATGGTGGGGGGGGGGGGGGGGGGGGGGCACAGCTGTCGGAGAGACCGTGCGCGACAGAGCTGCGGAAGGACCGCGGTCGTCCTTGGTGGCGCTCAAAGGGGCCCACGCGTCCCGGTCCTCTGCCCGCCGCAGCCTCGCACAGACCAGGAGGGACGAGGCAGGAGACCCGAGGTGGGCGCGCTACGGGGAGCCTGTGGGGCATGGGGGCGGGGCCTGAGGACGGAGCCAGCCCCGCGTCCCTCCCCGCGTCCCCAGATGTGACCCACCCCGGAGAGGCCCGGGAAGCAGCGCCGCTCCGAGCCAGCATCGTGAGGTGACCCCGCGGGGACAACGGCGATGAGTGGCCGAGAGCCTCTTCCCTTGGGTCCTCGGTTCCTTCTGACTCGCGGCGCCCGGTCTCCGAACGGCCCGAGGTGCCGGAGGTGTAGACGGCGTCGGGCGTCGGGCCGGTGCGGGATGCTCAGGGCGCGGACCCGGGTCCCCCCGCGCGCGCCTGCTGCGGGCCGGGCCGGGCCGGGCCGGGGCGGGCGGGGGCGCGGGGACCCCGGGCGGGCGGCACCAGGCCCCGCCCCGCTCTGCCCGGGTCCGCCTCATTGGCGGCCGCACGCGCGTCGGGGGTTGCCAGGGCGACGGGCCGCGGAGCCGCGAGGCGCAGCGAGCGCGAGTCAGTCGCCTGCGGCGGAGGGAGCGGGGGAGGCGGGGGGCGGCGGCGGCGCAGCCCGAGCGGGCGCCTCCTCCCCGCGCGGCCCGGCCCGGCCCCCCTCCCGGCGCAGGCCCAGGCCCGGGCGGGGGGCCCCAGGAGCCCGCGCAGCCTCGGCCCCGTCGGGGCGGCCCGGGGGCGGCCGGGGCGGGGCGGGGCGGGGCGATGCCGGGCGGCGGCCCCGGCCGGGGCCCGTGACCATGGGCGTCGCCGAGTCCACGCCGGACGCGCTGCCGTCGGGCGCGGAGGAGCAGCTGCGCAGCGGCGAGCAGCAGCTGGAGCTGAGCGGGGGGCGGCTGCGGCGGCTGCCCGGCGCCGTGTGCGCGCTGAGCCGCCTGCAGAAGCTCTACGTGAGCGGCACGGGGCTGCGCGAGCTGCCCGAGGAGATCGAGGAGCTGCGCGAGCTGCGCATCCTGGCGCTCGACTCCAACAAGCTGGAGCGCCTGCCCGACGGCCTGTGTCGCCTGCCGCGCCTCACGCGCCTCTACCTGGGCGGCAACCGGCTGCTGGCGCTGCCCGCGGACTTCGCGCAGCTGCAGAGCCTGCGCTGCCTCTGGATCGAGGGCAACTTCCTGCGGCGCTTCCCGCGGCCGCTCCTGCGCCTGGCGGCGCTGCAGTCGCTGCAGATGGGCGACAACCGGCTGCGCGCGCTGCCCGCCGAGCTGCCGCGCATGACGGGCCTGCGCGGCCTGTGGCTCTACGGCAACCGCTTCGAGGAGTTCCCGCCCGCGCTGCTGCGCATGGGCCGCCTGCACATCCTCGACCTGGACCGCAACCGCCTGGGCGGCTTCCCCGACCTGCACCCGCTGCGCGCGCTGCGCGTCTTCTCCTACGACCACAACCCGGTCACCGGGCCCCCGCGCGTCGCCGACACCGTCTTCCTCGTGGGCGAGGGCGCCGTCGAGCGAATGGCCGAGCGCGACGAGCCCACGCCCCGGCCGCCGCCCCGGCGCGCGGCTCCGGCCTTGGAGGACGAGGACGAGGAGGACCTGCTGGGGGGCAGCAGTGGCTCCCGGGCTCTGGGGCCCCCCGCGGGCAGCCGGCCTGCCCTGGAAGCCGCCCCAGGACCGGGCACCTGAGCCCCGAGCTGCGGGCGGTGGACGGGCCGTTGTGGGACCAGGGCTCCGGGAAGGCCCGTGGGCAGCAGACGGGACAGGCAGGCCCGGGGAGAACCTTCACGCATTCCTGCCCCCCCCCCCCCCTCTTCCCCAGAGACCCAGAGGTCCCGGCTTAGTCCATGCCCTGGGGCTCTGCAGGCTGCTAGAGCCCCTGACGGCACAGTCGAGATGCTGGCTTCCTTCTGGAACCAGGGCACTGTCCGCAGAATCCTCACCCCTGGCTGAGCCCGGATGTCCGGGGCCCCACACCAACCCTCTTCCTCCTGGAGTTTGGATCTCCCAGACCCGGCCTTTCTGGTACAGGAGCCGCTACCTCTGGGGTGGACCACATGCCTGTGGGAGACAGACTTGACCATGGAAGAGGGCCTGGGCCACGCCCCAGTGCCCGGGAAGGAAGTGGGAAACTGGGATTGGGGCCGCAACGCCGAAGCTGCCCGTGCTCCTCCACCGGGCTCATTGCACATACCTCCCTCTCCAGGCATCCTAAAATGTGCTTGGGGGAGGGGGCGCTTGGAAGGCAGGGTCTCCACCGCCCCCCGCCTTTGTTCTGTTCTGTGCTCTCGGCTCATGCCTGGAATCTTGCTGGAACAAGAGCACGCGCTCTCCCTTTCCCACAGCCTGAGCCTTCCAGCTATCAAGTTTGAAAAGAAGCCACTGTGCCTCTAGGGCCTCCTGCTTGGAAGAGAGAGGTTCTCTGCTCTGGGAATCTGCTCCAGAGCCTCCCCCACTGCCTGCACTCTCCATTCCCTTAAATGGACACAGTCAGGGTGGCTGGCACCGCGTGGGGGCATGGGACAAGCCCTGTGTGCCTCCACTCCGTCACCAGGGACAGCCTCAGGGGTGAGGAGTAGGGTGTCGCTCTGCAATTCCCAGGGCCGAATCTTTCCCATCCAAGCAATAACGGGAAGAGGGGGCCAGGGCCAGGGACACTCAGGGACATCATCAGGGGCTGGGGCCCCACATGGTAGTGTTATCTTTAGGAAGGAAAAAAAACAACTGGCTGTAAACATAAATTATATTTCTTGGAGAAAGAATGTGCGTTTCCCACATGCCTGTTTATTTATAAGCCCTGGGAGCACCGGGTCCCATCGCTATGGGGAACCTGCACTTCCCTTGGCACTGCCCTCTGTCCACATGCCCCAGCTCTGGGTCAGGCTGCCCATGGCCAACGGTCGTGTCCTGACTGGGGAACTAGTATCTGTCCTCAGTTACAAATGGCTTTGGCCGCTCGAGCCTAGTCTCCTGTCTCGTTCTCACTTGCTCTGCCTGCCAGGCACCCCTCTCACCCCCTTTTCTGTCCTTTCCAGCTTAATTTGTAGGTTCCCGGCTCTTAATATAATTTGAATCTCCCTCCAGCTGGGCTGACCTTTCAGTCTTCTTTTCACTGGTACGCTCCCCACCCCCACCCTCTCGCCATATTTCTATTCTTCCCTCCTTTCGTATCCCTCGCCTGGTTTTCCCTTTTTTTAGTCTCTCCTCTTTATCTCTTTTTTACTCTGTCGTTGTATTACTTTCTCCCCTGGTGGTTCAGGGGGAAAAAAAATAAAAATTTTAAGAAAAAAATCTAAAACATCAAGGCTAGAGGCCCATCTCCCATGAGAAGATGGTGCCAGGCCACCATCACCATGGTGACAGGGCTGATGTCATACAAGACCCAAAGGTCAGGTCCAGCCCAGCAGCTCTAGAGGGAGGCTTGGGATGGATCTGGGAGCAGTCGGCTTGCAAGCGAGAGACAAGACCTTGAACAGACAGAAGGAGCTGGTGTGTGGGGAAGATTGGAGGCTGCCTCCTGCTCCAGGAGGACGAGGGGGTCAGGGGCTTGGCTGCAGACCTTATCCCTCCCAGGGTTCCTCAGGTGCCTCTGCTCCCCTTGCTGAAGCTCTGTCAGGGCCCACGGGCCTTCTGGGATCTGGGACCTGGGAGGAAGGAATTCAAGATTTTAAGATCACTCAAGATGGGAACACAGCAGACCAGAGACTGTCCTCTTGCTCTATGACTCCTACTAGGGCACAGAGGAACTAGCCCTGGGTCCAAACTCAGAAGGCGTGGGTTCCAGTCCTAGTTCTGCTTTTGACCAAGTGACCCTGGGCAAGTCATGGTCCCCTCAGCCTCAGTTTCCCCATCTGCACACACAGCTGTTGGGTTTATTTAGATCTGATGCTACAGCTCAGGACGCCATGGAACTTGGTGTTTGTCTTCCTTCCTTTCAAGCATATCTTAGATGTAGGGGAAATAGGGGTTTGGGAAGAGCCACAGTCGCCCCAGAATAACTGCTGGCCCCAATAGCCCAGATTTCCTTCCTCTCATTGGTGTATTTCCCTGTACCTCTCCCACTGCTTCTCTTGCCTGAGAACTCTAGGTGGGGCAGACGCCCCGTGAGTACCCCTGGGCCACTTCCAGGAACAGAGGGCCCTGCCTTGCTGCATTGTCAAACACCCTTATCCACAGCCACTCACTAGCCAAGCGGGGGCTGCCAAGGCTGAGTTTCTCTGCAGGGAGAGTCAGAGCCCAATTCCTAGCTTTGCTATTTGCTTGCTCTACCACCAGGAACCAGTTCCTCTTGGAAAATTAGACAGTTTGGTTAAAGTGGCTGTTGATTCCTGGCTTGAGAGCACTATTGAGGGTAGTCTTGGTCTCCATATGGAAACGGAGAGACCAGGGTAGGAAGGGGGCCATTGCCAAGGACAGCTGGGCATCATAGATCCCCTCAGTGCTGAAGACAGCACAGTATTGGGAGTCCCAGCTCACCCCTCATCTAACTGCCAGGGACTGCTCACTTGGCCTTGGGGCAGCAGGAAGAAGGGGAAAAGACTTTTGGGGGATATTTTTAACAGTGGCCCTGTCCATAGTGCCCCAGGTTGTCTGGGGCAGTCAGTGGCAGGTGGGCTTTGGGGGAGGATGCTGAGGAAGCCCTGCAAGAACTGTGTTTGTGCCAGGAAGTTCGGCATCAGAGCAGGAGGGCAGGCAGTAGGGACTGTGATGACAAATGAGCAGAGGCAGCAGCAGGGCTAAGGACAGGCCCAGTGAGGGAAGGGGCTTGCTCATCCATGGGGTTCAGGCCGCCTATCCCAGTGCTGAATCCACACCCTGGGAGATCCCCTCTGTCCTAAGCTGATGGTCAGATCTCCATGTGGAATGGGTGGGACCTGCTCTTGCCCTCTCCCAGAGCCTCTCCAGAGCCAGACCTGGCCAGCAGAACAGCAGAGACTGGTGTGTGTGTGCATGTGTGCATCCTTTCTTAACTTTGGTACAGTCACCCCCGGCTCCTGACCCACCCTCTGGGGCTTGGGAACTGGGGGCCCTGCCCAGAAGCACCTGCCTGCCTCCAAAGCCACTATATTGGCTCGCTCAGCCACCTGCCCCAAAGCTTCCTTAAGACACCTGGGCGCTCTTGTTCTGAGGATGGACGTTTATTAGTACACTTGGGTGTGCCACACAGAACATGTATTCAGACAGGGGTCCCTGCCCAGGGGGGCTTACAATCTAAACAAGACACAACACACACACACACATGCACATACACGCAGGACACAGACACTGGGAGCAGGGCATCTTCAAGGGACACGAATAGTCAGGGGAGCCACAGGCTGGGGCATACAGCATGTTCAATCATTGTCTGTTGGGGAGGGAGAGGAGAGCAGGACGTGGCCCAGGATGGCTTTTGGGAAAGCAGTAGGATCCAGGAGGGAATTGCATGAGGCAGAGCACACCAGAGGCCACCAGTCCCAGGCACAGGGAGAGATGGGTAAATCTCTTGGTGAAGGCATGGATGCAGAGAGAGCCAACAAGGTGGAAGAGGGAGAACCAGGCAAAAAGTCCAGGAGGAGCCCCTGGGCAAGGGGCTGCCACATCTGCCAGGCTTGATGTGTGTGTGGGGGGGGTCCCTGCTTTCGGGCCTGGCTTTCCAGAGCCATCGTTCCAGAGAGATCCTGAACAGGCATGGGGTGCTCTTCAAACTACTTACCTGACCTTAGGGCTCCCTCTAATCCCTGGGACAGAGATCAGAAGCCCAAAAGAAAAAAAAAAAAAAACACCCACCTTTTAACGAACACTGAAGCGGGGTTGTAAGAAATTCATGGGGCAGAAGGGGACAGGGCAGGCAGCCTTAGGTGGGGGTACCTGGTGCAGGGCAGGGAAGCAGTTGCCCACCCCAGGTGCTGGAAAGCAGGGATGCAATGGCCCCCTTTGCTCTGGCGGGGGGCAAGGGCAGTGGGGGGACACATGGTAACAGAGGTGCGGTTGTTCCTTTTGTGTCTGCGACAAATTAGCACCTTCCTTCTAAAGTACCCTGAGAGCTGCCAGGCCTCAGCTTCCCCCCAGGCTGTGTGTAGGGTGGCAAGGGAATGGTTATTGCTCTTTCAAGAACTAAGGACACTGGTCCCAGGAGAAGGACATTACTTGCCCGGGACCACAGTGGCTAGAGAAGGAAGACGCCAGGGCCCAGTTTCTTCAGACTGGGATTTGACCATGGCCTCTTTGGAGTCGGAAAGACTTTTCTAGTCCTACAGGATTAAATCAGAAAAGGGTGGAGAGAAGCCAAAGATCCGGCCAACAGACCCGGAGCTCTTTCTTTGTCCCCACAAGGACCAGGAAGGAGACACTGCTCTGAAACCACGATGGGCCAGCCAGCAATCAGAGGGAGGTCGGGAAGGTGGAGGATCCCGCTTTGGATTGTCTGACCTGCCTTGGAGGGTTGTGATGGTCCCCTGGGAACCAGGAGGTAATGCTGGGCTGGGTGAACCAGAGGGTCTCAAGGAGACTCCACTCCCGACAAGCCTCACTTCAGGCCTGATCAGGATGGACGTATGGCTGCTCTCCTGATTTCTGGGCAGTTGGTGGGTTCAGATTCTCGATCTGAGCATAGGCTGGAAGCTCAGGGAGAGCCTTATCACCAGTGAACCCAAATCCCAAAGGTGACAAGGGGGAGACTCAGTCCCAGGCTCCCCATCCCCCTCACGCCACTGCCTCTTCCCCTGGGAGGTGAGGTAGGACTGGGGCCCGCAGAGGAAACAGCCGAGGCCCTACTTTTTCACGATCCTTTATTGATCAGAACGGGCCCTGCCACAAAAAGCAGGGCCCATTCCCACAAAAATATGATTTTGCAAAGAGGAAATCTTGCTGGCTTAGAGGGTGCATGTGGTGGAAAAATTTCGTATGGTTCTTTTTTTCCTTTTTTTTTTTTTTTTGTCCTGTTTTTCTTCATTTCTCTTTGCTGCATTTTTTTTTTCTCGTCATAGTGGGTTTCTGCCTATCTGTCTCTCTCTCTCTCTCTCTCTCTTTTTTTTAATAAAACACTTGCACTCAAGGACTCCAACACAATACAAACAGCGGCCACCAACCCCCACCCCTGGGGCCCCAGCCAGGCTGGGGGCTCTGAAGGCCCCCTTGGCTTTTTTTGTGGCTGTTTTCCTTGTCCCTTCCCTGGCGTCTGGCGCCAGTGGGCAGGTGCGGGGTCCTGTGGCAGGTGGAATTTGTACAGCAGTTATGTAGGGAGACGGTCACAAGAAAGGATACCTGAACAGGATAACAGCTAAGTCTGGGGCGCCCACAAAGACAGCAGATGACGCTCATGAAGGGGCCTGGGACACAGTGAAGAAGAGATAGATGGGCCCAGGCCAGCCTCGGCTATCCCTGGAGACTGCAGGGGGAGGGGCAGGCAGGCCTTGCTTTCCGGCTACAGTAATAATACTTTGCTCCCGGGTAGCACCTTCACAGTCCTCCTGCCAAACCCCCAGGTCAGGTGACGGCGGCCTCACAACCTCCCCTGTGAGGTAGGTGAAGTATTATTACCATCATTTTACAGATGGGGAAACTGAGGCCCTGCGAGTGTGGGTGATCTGCCCACGGTCCTGGGCCGGTGGCAGGGCTTCCGTGCCCTCCCCCCAGCCTCAAGCTCCCCATCCCTGTTCTCCTGCAGCTGTAGCCCGCCCCCGCCCTCACGCCTACCGCCCCTCCCGTGCCACCCGCTGCCCCTCCGGCCCTGCTGCCTCTCCCTGGCCTCGCGGCATCGCATCTGGACGTTGGGAAGACGCAGGCGGGCGGGGCTCACCAGCGCGCCCGGGTGGTCCGAGGGGAGCAGGCCCCGCCCCCGAAGGTGCTCTCCGCATACGATTGGCCGAGAGCTGGGGGCGGGGCTCGGAAAAGGGGGATGCGGTTGCCCCCGTCGCAGGTTGGTTGGTTGGTTCGATCCCCGCCCCCCTCGCGCTCTGCCTGGGGCAGGGGGACACCGGGCGGGGCTGGCACCACGTGGTGGAGGGACACAGGGTCTGGGGGGGCGAGGAGGTGACAGAGCCCTCGTCTTGCAAGGCCTCCCGCAGCCCCCCTGGTCACTTGCACACAACGTGGAGCGCTGCCCTCCCGTCGCGCTGGGGCTGGTCGCCAGCCCGCCCAGTGGCCCCGCAGCTGGTGCATCTTCAACAAAGGTACAATGCAGAGAGATTGGGGCTTACAAGGACTGTGGCTGACTCCTTGCTTTACCAGGGCACTCTTCAATCTACACAGCGACGCCCCCACTCTGGATGCTCCTCCAGACCCTCTGGGGAGGGGACGCGCGCAGGCGTGGGGGATCCAGTGTAAGCCGTGTTGGTGCGCGCAGCTCCTGCGGGCAAAGGGCTCCCAAGTCCCAGGCTTTGGCGATGCTCCAAGCGGGGGCCCTAGCCAGGGAGCCCCTGGGGCCGGGCCCACCCGGGACGCGGCCGTGGACGTGGTGTCCGGCGCCACCCGGCGGCCAGTGCCGGGAGGGTCGGCCCCGCGCGGTGTCAACGCCCGCGCCCCGCGGGGGGCGGAGCGGCCGAGCAGGGATTACCCCAACCTGCTGTCCCCAAGGGGAGGCCAGCTCTAGAGAAGCCACAGCGGCTTTGTGCGGGGCAACCTCCCACTTTGCACAATCTGGACTTTCCCCTGCTTCCTTTGCCTGAACTGAGGGGCAGAAGGCGCTGCTCCCAGGAGATGGGAGGGGGGTCGGGAAAGCTGGGCTACAGACCCCCACCTCAAACGGAAGGGATGGCGTGTGAGCACAGGGGTGGCAGAGGTCTGCACAGACAGGGAAGCAGCCTCCTGGGAAGCAGGGAGAACGCTGCCAGCTGGGCTGGGATCTGAGATCTGGGGAGGCTGAGGGCGTCTGGATGGATGGGTGTGTTAAGGGAAGAGAGCTAGTGGGGGCTTGGGACCCCTGAGGAGGAAGAGAGGGGGCCCTGGTGGATTGTGATACGCCCAGTAGGTGCTGAAGAGGTGTGAAATGATGTTCAAGAGATGAAATCAATGGACAAGGCGCTCCTGGAGAACTTGGAGCAGAGAAGGGCGTGGGGTGGAGGTGGCAGGAGGCAGCTCCAGGGTTTGCTCCCCTTCCCCCACCCCACCTTTCCCCTCCCACCCCGCACCCACCTCTCCTTGCCTACCCCCAGCCCTGTGCGTTGACCTCTCTCAGCCTCCTGCCCCACCCCACTTTACGAAAGCCTGCACTCTGCACTGCGGACCCCAGGAGGACAGGGAAAGTGTGCCCCCACCCCCATACACACATGTGCACACACATGCACACGCGCGTGCACGCGCACACACACACACACACACGGTGGACACGACGCCAAGTACACACGTTGCAGCTCCAGGACCCTGGAGCGGGCTATATACTATCCTTGGCATTCAGGGCCCAGCCAGCACCTGAAACTGCCCTGGGATGGGCCTCTCCCATCCATGCTGGGGCCAAACGCCTCAGCCTCCCCTCTCCTGGGCCCACATCGGGAACTAGGGAGAGGGCAGCTTCTCTCCACTCCAGGCGCTGCCTTAAAGAAAACGGGGGACTATGCCCACCTGGCGGGTCTCTGGAGGGATCTGCCCATCTGCCTCTTTGGCCTTCACACTCTCCCCCACTTCTTTAGTATCAGCAAGTTAGGAAGGCAAGGGGCAAAGCAGGAAAATGGCTCCCAGAGCCCCTCCCCCAGAGCTGGACTGGTGGAGGATGAGGCTGGTACTTCCTTGAAATGGGGCCCAACCGACTCCTGGGACCCCTCCCTGGCCAAGCCCTCAGGGTCCTCCCTTCACCTATGGTGGGGGGCCAGGCCAGGCATTGTGCATAAAGTGGTGGGGGCATGATGGGGACCCAGGCCCTCAGCCCCCTGGGCCTCCCTTGGCCCCACTTAGGCCTTGAGCTGGTGCCACTGGGCCACCGGCTGCCGGGGACGGGCAATCATGTCCTTCCAGTGCTTCACCTCCCCGGGCCCGCTCTTCCATGACAGGTAGATCTAGGGAGAAAGGGAAGAGCAGGGTATCAGTGTCGATCTCAGAGGCATTGTCCCCCGCCCCCACCAGGGGGTGACATGCCATCTCCTCTGCCTGCATCTTAAGATCAGGATCACGGGGACCAAGGAGCCTCCACCAACAGTGACAACCTACCCTCGGAGGTTCCCTCCTCCTTTCTCCTCGCCAGCCTGACCTATTTTCCTTGCTGTGCTTCCCTCTGGGAGCCTGGGCATGCCTGGCCATTTCTCCTTAGATTCCTGACCTGTTTTGAGGTGGGTGTGGAGGCAGTTAATCCCATGCCCTTCCCTGCCCTGTTGGCCACCATCTACCTCTTCTCACTTTCAATTGCACCCACTTCCTCACCACTTAGTGAGGTGAGGGCTTTATATACTCATAAAGGTCAAGGCTTACTGAAGTCGGGGCTTTATATACACAGATCACTGAATCCTTACCTGTGAGGCAGTTGTATTATCCCCATTTTACAGCTGGAGAAATGAAGGTGCAGAGAGTGAACAGACTCACCTACAGTCATGGAAGTTATAAGTGGTACCGAGGAATTTACATCTAGGCCTTTCTGGCTCTATACTACAAGTCTGTGCCTTCTGGCTTGTTTTAGGGGCTTCGCAGCCTCGTGGAGCTGTGTGCTAGCCGACCCCAGCCTCGTGACTTATAAGCACTGGGCTCCCAAAGCTACCCAGGCCAAAGTGAGAACCAATCCTTCTCCACCTTGGCTCAGTCAGCCGAAGGTAGGACAGTTTCAGAAGGAGCTAAAATTGGTATCTCAAGAACACCCAACACCAAAAGGCCAGGCTTCAAAAGAGCTTCGTGGGGCGCCTGGGTGGCTCAGTGGCTGAGTGTCTGCCTTTGGCTCAGGTCGTGATCCCGCGGTACTAGAATCGAATCCTGCATCGGGCTCCCTGTATGGAGCCTGCTTCTCCCTCTGCCTGTGTCTCTGCCTTTCTCTCTGCATCTCTCATGAATAAAAAAAATAGAATATTAAAAAAAAAAAGAGCTTCAAAGTAGATATGATTACTTGGCCCTTGGCCTGAGCTGGTCAAGGAGGGGGCTTAGTAGGCTGCAGGTTTGCTTGGAACACATGACCCTGCTGGGGTATGGATGATGCTGCCCTGAGGAAGGGTGCTACTGCTGCTACTTGTGCCCATAGGTTGGCCATCATATTCCCTGGCCCTTGCTATCCTCTTTGAGGTCAGCTGCTTCCCTGGACCCCAGTAGCTAAGTTCTCTATCTCCATCTGAGAGTTGTCTCCATCTTGGCCCTCTTCCCCTGTGGGGGCCCAGGTCACTCTTTCTTGTTTATCCCATACAGGGCCATGCCCCAGGTAATGTGAATTTTTTCCTCACATGCTCCTGGTGTCCACCCTTCCCCTTCACGTCATCTGCCCTTCCACCTATCCTGATCACTGTTCTGCACTGCTCCTGGCCAAAGCTCTGTGCCCCAATGGACAAACATGCCCTTAGTAGGAATGCCTCAAAAATTACTTTCATTATAATGGCAGCTCACATATACATGCTTTAAGCGCTGTGCTAAGCACTGATTCCCAAGCCCAAACTCTCGACACTAAACCATAAAAGAACATGGGGACAGACATTTCAAAGTAGAGAAACAGAGGGGTTTATGTCACAGAATCACATCCTGGAAAAGCTCAAGGCCAGATATGGATTTTTTTTTTTTTTTTTGTGAGTATATGAGGAGAGGTCACTTCCTATAAGGAGAACATCCACGGATCTCAGGCAATGCAATTGTTACACCACTCTGTGAAGGGCTATAGGGTCAGTACTACTGGCTCCATTTTACAAGTGGAGACTCTGGAGGTCAGGGAGACACATGACTTGCCCAAAGTCACACACCATTTAGCAGCACATGAGGTGAGAACTGAAGCCTGGTCTTTGGAGCCTGACTGCAGCTCTCGACTCTGCTCCACATAGCTCACCCTCTGAAGCTGGGACCTGGGTAACACTGCTCTGTGGTCTTTATCCTGCCTGAGGGTCCTGTCCAGAACACTCCTTTTGCAGGGATCCAGGGCACTTCTTTCTCCCACTTCCTCCCTTCCATGCCCTTCCAGTGATCTGTCCTGTGCTGACCAACCCACAGTCAGACACCTGGGGAAGGTTTTGTCCTGTCCCCTCATTTTTGGATGAAATGGAGGCCCAGAGAGGGGAAGGGACTGGCACTTACCTCTCCCACTGCCCATCCCCGAGCTCACCTGCTACCCCTGCTGCTCCTTGTGAGGACAGGTGTGTCGCCCCACCCTCCAGGCCCCTACCTTGCCAATAACGTCATTGCGGCTAAGCTTGTCCTTGTCCATGACGGTGATGATGATGGTCGTCTCCCTCAGCTTCTCTGTGGGTATATCGAAGGCAAAAGACTCGTTGAAGATGGGGTTCAGGTTCCTCTTCATTGTCACCGTCTTCTTCTTCTCCACCCGCTTGTCCTTGTACATCAGCCACACCTTCACGTAGGGGTCTGGGGGATGGGCAGGAGACAGGTCAGAGGGACAGTGAGGGGGCTCCCCAGGAAAGGCTGCTGGGGCAGGAGGGACTGTGTGCTTTCCCTGGAGGGTGAGGAAAGCCCCAAGCAGCAAGGAGAGGCATCTGAGGGACCAGTGCAAACTGGAAGCAAGCTTGGCCATCACCCAGGTGCCCTACTGTGGACACAAACAAGGACACAGAGCCCCACAGAGGCCTGATCTGGCCCGAGGTCATGGATGAGAAGTGTCCAGGCTGGCGCTGGAGCCCAGGTCTCTCCTTCTCCTTGATTCTGGTCAGGACAGAGTCCAAGATGATACAGACCCTAAGGGTTCTCCCATGGGGGCCACCTAGGACTCTAGGGTAGAGGAGCTGAGCCCAGAGGTAGGGTGAAAGGGCTGGGGTGAGTGCCACAGCTCAGACCCTGCTCCCACATCCAGCATGATCCTTGTGTTCCCACAGTCTCCCCGGTCCATCCACCCTCTGTGTTGAGAGGCCTCAGCACCTGATGTGCCCCCGATGTCCATGGCTTTGAGGTTCCGAGCTTTGATGATGTTCACGATGATGGAGTTGGCAGAGGGGTTGTAGCAGAGAGATAAGAGCAGCTCCCCTCGGCTCCCCTGTGGGGGACAAGGTTGGGGGTAAGCCTGGGCCATGGGGAGAGGTGCTCCTCCCTCTTGCCTTGGCTCCCCACGGGATCCGTGTGGGGACTAGGGGAGGGAGGTCAGTTAGAGAACTCTGTGACTGGCCCCACTGCCCCAGGGCCCTCCCTGCTGTGGCCTGGCAGCTCACCCACCCCCATCTGTCACTTCCATCACACCTGGTGTCTCCTCATCTAGCAGCCTTGTGCACCCTCCCATGGGGCCCCTGCTCCCTGAACAGAGTGCCAGGTCCTTCTCACAGCTCAGGCTATTCTCCCCCGGTGCCAGCACCCAGTGCTGAGACCGAGGCTACAGGTGGACTAGGACCAGATCTGCCAGCCCCACCCCACCAGCCCCCACACCAGGGGCCCGCAAGAAGGGCCTTACACTCCCATCGCTGCATGGCTTCAGATCCTTCCAGAAGGTCTGCATCTGGGTCAGGTCCACCTTGTTGAGAGGGATGGACACCTCCCCAATGGGGTCATTGCGGCTGAACCGGTCATAGTCCAGGACCTGGAGGTAGAGGACCCTCTGCACCACCTTCTCGTAGGGGAAACCTGGGAGACAGACAGCATGGATGAAGAGGGGACAGAGGGGCCACATGGGGCCCAAGCAGGTCCGCGCTCCAGGGCAGGAAGTCCCTGAGACCGAGAGGGCTGGCCCTGTGCCTGCCTGCCGTCCCCTCACCGAGGCACAGCACACGATTGCTGAATTCAGACCTTCCTGAAGCTCAGCAAGACCTGTCACTGTCCCATTTGTCCCTCTTAACAATTCTCCAGGTGGACAGCACCTTGTACATTTTACAGGTGAGGAGATGGCACCTCAGGTGGCTTACATCACTGGCCAGAAATCTCCTGGCTAATAAAGAGAAGACCAGGGACTGGTTATGCACTCGTTTGTCACATGTCTGTCTTGGTGGCCAGGGCAGTGGCCCCTCTCTCCCTGGGCAGCCCTGCCACTGCCACTCATCCAGGGACAAGCCTGGGCAAGTGGCCCTGTCTGAGATGGCCACGACTGCCAGAAAGCAAGCCCTAGGAGGACTCAGGCGGAGGCAAGTGGACGTAGGTCCCGAGATTCCACGCTTCCCCTTCTAGTACATTAGCCTGTCCTTCATCGTTCCTCAACAAATCCTGAAGCTGCCCCCTTCTCCACCACCACCCCCTCATCTAAGCTGCTGGAGCGTTTTGCCTAGATAGTCACAAGAGTTTCCAAACCACCCTCCCTGCCTGCGCACTTTCTCCTACCATCCATTGTCAACATAGCAGAGCAATCCCTTAAAAATAGAAATCCCATCACGACACTCTCCCGCTTAAAGCCTTTCGGTGGCTCCCAGGGCACTTAGAGTAAAAGCCATGTGCCCTGCTTTGGCTCCGAGTCCTTCTGTACAACCTGGCTTGACATACTTTCCTGCCCCTCCCATGAGCACTCTTGGCTCAACGGTGGGCTCCGGCCACACCGGCTTCCTTACCAGCTTTCAAGCACCAGCTCCTGTCTGGAGGTCCCTCCACCACCTGCCCTGGCCTAAACAGGTCTCAGCTTTCCTTCCTGATGTCCCAAATGGCATCAGGTCCCCTGTTCTCGATTCCAGCACTTTCTTTTCACATCCCACACTGTGGGCTGTAATATAGACTCATCTGTTTCCTTGAATCTGATTCCCACCAGGCTAGGATTTCCAGGAAGGCATCTCTGTCCTTAGCCACAGGATCCTAGCGTCCAACACTGTTTCTGGCACGTAGTAGGCACTCGATAAATATTTGTTTAAATGAATCAATACTTGAAAGGATAAATAAATAGCAGCCAAATGGCCTGATGGAGCAGCAGGAGTGTGGGGGAGGTGAGGAGGCCACGCAGGCAGCCAGGGGAGGGAGGCTGAGGAAGGGCTGAAGCCAGAGTCATCGGGCCTGGGGAGGCTTGGTCAGAGGAGGGGCCAGCCTGGGCAATGCAGGGGCTGCAGGTCAGCCTAGAGACCTGAGGTGGTGAGATCCTGAACCATGGTGTGAGCAAGAAGAAGAGAGGATACCTGACACCTTAGCCCAGCTGGTGGAGAAGATGGAGGGAGAGGAAGAGCTCTGGAGGGTTCTAGCACTTCCAGCCAGATGTTAGAAGCAGAACTGTCTCTGATAGGAACTGGTGTGCTGGAAGAGGAAGTCCTATGTTTCCTAGCCCCTGAATTCCTTCAGGGTTTCCTCCTCGCACCGAAGGGGGCTACATCTGGCTCATCTTGGGTTCCCCTGGGGACCTGCCCAGGTGACCTTTAGCATCGATTCAGGTGAAATGGTTCTAGAAATGTTAGAGGCTCCAAGAGGTCCCCACACCTGAGTCAGCTCTCTCCAACAGCAGAGGAGTGAGTCTCTTATTTGGCAAATGCCTATTCATCCATCAGAACCCATCCTGAATGGCCCCTATTCTGGGAAATGTTTTCCAGCACCATCAAGGGGAGCGTCTAGTAGGTGCCCACAGCATCGGCCATGCAGCGTATGGCTCAATTATCTACACACCTATGTCCTCCATTAGATCAGGAACACCCTGAGGGACAAATGGCTCTTGTTCTCTTTTGCACCCCCAGTACCCAGGATGGTGCCCAGCCCGTCGTCGGTGCTAGATAAATGTCTGCAGAAGAGACCAGGGAATCGAAGTTCTGCCTGTAAATCTCACCCCACCAGCTGGCCTCATTCATCCATCTCCAGACAGCTGAGCCTTCCACTGATTTGTCTCATCTCTAATCTGGCCCCCACACTGACTTGGGGAAGACAAGGGTCTGCAAACACACAAGCACCCACTAGCTCACCCTCAATGATTCAGCTGAGGTGAGCTGGTTGTCATCTTGCAGAAGGGGTGGGGTGCCAAGTGGTTGGGACACCAGGTGGGGAAGATTCCCTGGGACGCACACTGAAAATTCTAGAGGGCCGAGGGGCACCTAGCAGTTGGAGTGGTAGGGTTTATTCTCATTGGCTGACCGTGTCTCAAAAGGATAACAGCTTCTCTAAGTGGAGTCCAGGCACCAAAAAGGCCTGGAACAGAAATCACTCCCTGAACACAGCCCAGCTTCCTGGTTACCTTGGATCCTCAGAGATAAGAGATAAAGGTGGCCTTCAGAAGGGGTGCAGGAGAGAGGAAGGACATTTGTCTCAGTGGCCTCTAGGAGCCAGACACATGTTCAGAGCTGTTATTCCTGTGTGTCTGGATGTGGGCGGGGAGAGCAGTATGCAGGGTAGGGTGGGGAGGGCTCAGAGCAGGGGAACAGACAGTTTCTTTAACAAACTAGTGTAAAGGGTTTTCCAGGTATTATAAGTCCTTTCATAATTTCCTGATTTGTTTCATCCTTGCTATTGCTATCTTTGCTTTTAAAAAAAATATATTTTATTTATTTATTCATGAGAGACACAGAGAGAGAGAGAGGCAGAGACACAGGCAGAGGGAGAAGCAGGCTTCCTAGGGGGAACCCAATGCAGGACTCAATCCCAGGACCTCGGGATCACGCCCTGAGCAGAAGGCAGACACTAAATCACTGAGCCACCCAGGTGTCCCTCTATCTTTGTTTTATAGATGAAGAGAGCACAGCACAGAGAAGTTCGGGAACTTGCCCTGGTCACACAGCCAGGAAATAAGTGGCAGAGCTGTGTTTCAAACAGACAGCCTGGGCCATAGCCCATGTCTCAGCCACTACACTATGCTCCTGGTTCTCCACTTGTGGGTCCTGAGGACGACTCCCTTCCTGCCTGCCCTCCTCAGGATGAGTTCCATGTCTGGGCAGGAACCCCAGATAGTGGCCTAGCTGTGCTCCTCAGCCTCTGGCTGTCATACCCGATCCCAGCTACACATAAAATGCATCGGGTTGGGCAGCCTGGGTGGCTCAGGGGTTTAGTGCCAGCTTCGGCCCAGGGCCTGATCCTGGAGACCCGGGATCGAGTCCCACGTCAGGCTCCCTGCATGGAGCCTGCTTCTCCCTCTGCCTGTGTCTCTACCTCTCTTTGTTTCTCATTAATAAATAAATAAAATCTTTAAAAATAAATAAAATAACGGGGATGATGAATTCCTGAAAAAAAAAAAAGCATCAGTTTAACTGGGCTGAGACACGTGCCTGTGTGGGTGAGTACCAGCAGGCCTGTGCGTGTGTCCATGTGGGCTTCCAGGAGCGCATTGGTGTATGTGCCTCTGGGCAGGGCCTGGTGCAGGGGAAGAGGGGACTTCGGGTGGGGGCGGGGCAGCAGCGGCCTCACCTTCAAAGAGGAAAGTCTCATTCCAGTGGGGGTTCAGGTTCTTCCGCTTCACCTTGGTCTCCAGCTTGTGCTTCTTGTCTGGCAGAAGGTAGATCTTGACAAAGGGGTCGCTGGTGCCACTGAAGTCCTTGGCTGGCAGCTCCTGGGCCTTCATGATCTTCACGGTGAGGGTGGACTCTTGGAAATTGTAGCCGACGCTGAACTGGATCCGGCCCAGGTTCTCCCGGCTGCAGCCCTCGTGGGCCTCATCCTCTTCAGAGCCTGGGGAGAGCTGGGGGTAGGGGGAGAGGGCAGCAGGGTTGGGGAGGATTCTGCTTCCCCCAGGCCCCCACCACAGCCCAACCACACTGAGGAAGCCTCCCTGTGCTTGGAGCCAAGTCCTGCTGCTAGGGGCTTGCTCTCCCTCTGCTCACAATGTGGGGCTGGTGGTGGCCCACCTCGGTCATATTCACATCTGGGCGAGGGTGGTCAGGTCACACAGGAGGGGCAGAGCCAGAACAGCCCCTGTCCCCCTACCAGGAACCTGAGAGCAGTGTGCACCCCACTCCCCAGCCTCCCCTAGAAGCTCTGGATCGGCCCACTGGCCCTGACCCCTGACCCAAGCTCCAGCACGCTCAGGTTTTGGCTCCCCACTCTCCTCCCCAACCCCACCCACACAGCTGCCTTGGTGTCCCCTGGGCCCCGAGCTCCCCCTCCTGCTCTCCACCCTTGACAGCCAGGCCAGGCCAGGGCTCACTGTGAAATGCACCAGCACAGAACCTGGGCTACAGAACAGATGAGGGAGGTTGTTCACATCTCAAAAGAGTTTACCGAGATATTTCTTTGGAAAGTGACTCTCCGGGGTTCCAAGGATGATGTGATTTACAAAATGAGAAAGGCGACTTTTCAGGAGCAACGTCTAGTTTGTGTGAGGCATAAATTCTCGTAGGAGTGCTAAAAGTACAGGTGTCCAGGCCCCGTCCTCAGAGAGCCTGATTTGTTGGGGCTGGAGGGGCTAGGCCAGCACAGTGGTTTACAGAGCATCTCAGCTCACTCCTAGGAGGCACCGGGGGCTGAGGGCCATGAGGAGGAAGGGATCTACCCGCATTCAGTCCCCACCTCCCAGGGGCAGGCTCTTGGGCCAGCCCAGCAAGGGACAGGACAATAGGACATAGGCGAGGAGGGAGGCAGGGTCATCACCTTCCCAAGCCAATGATGAAACTCTAGAGGGAGTTAATTTGGGGGAGGGTCTCCCAGCCACATCTCAGCTGTGGCTGCTCAAGGGAATACCTGCAGAAGTGTCCCAGCAGCCCAGGTCCCGTCCCAGAACCATGGGTCCAAGTGGCCCAGGCATCTCTCTCTCTGAAAGCTCCCCAGGTGACTGGATGGGAACCAGAGTTGGAACTCATGGCAACTGCTGGCCCATTTTCCCTCCCCTCTTTCCCTACAGGAGCCTTCCCTGTGCCTCCTTCGTCCTAGGGAGCAGCCCCAGGCTCTGAAATACTAAATAATACAGATAATAAGAATAGACATAGTGTGCACCTACCATGGCGGAAGACTCTTACATCACCTTCTTACTGAATCCTGACAACAAGCAGGGCGAGGCGGTTATCACCACTCCCTAGCTGAGGAGACCATCTCAGAGAGGTTAAGTCACACAGCCAAGATTGCACAGCATTATGGACCCTCTCTGACCTGAAAGCCCACTTTCTACCGCAGAAGACTCATGCCCCAGGGCAATTTGGAGACTCCTCCCCCCCAAACCCACCACCTCAAGACAGGGAGAACTCACCTGCCCCAGGTGAGAAGATTCAAATCATGCTAAGAACAGCAATGACCATGTCTGGCCTCAACCTGTGCCCTGTGTTTTGACTCATTTACTACCTCTCTGCCATCTGCGTGAGGCAGGCACCAGCCCGTACCAGCTGGGTTTTGAGCGCACAGAGGGGACTCACTTGCCTCATGTCACCCGAGTGTACAATAAGTTGAAACTCACAGCCAGGTCGGCGCCCAGCCATCACGGGGGCCCTTCCAGCTCCCCTCACTGACACCGAAATCAGCAACTGGGGCTTCATCAGCCACATGCTGGTCCTGCCTGGAGCTGGAAGGAGGGCTGAGCAGCCTCCCCTGCTCTTCCTCACAGTAAAAGAGGATCCCTCCAGCTCCTACCCAGTTGCCAGATCCAGGCAACCCTGCAGGCTCCCCTCCTGACCCACAGAAAATGTGGCTTCCCTCCCCAGGTACGGTATCCCCCACCCCACCGCCACCCCTGCTCCTGCCTGCTGTTGGAACCAGCCTCACTCCCTGTGCATCTCCGATTCTGCACCTACAGAATGGGACCGTAATATACATCTTGTGGGGTTCCTGGGACGATTAAGTGGGCTCACGTCCTGCTCTGTGGTCTGGCCCCTGCCACTGCTGGCTCCGGAACCCGGAGCCTGGGACATGCATGAGTAGGCAGTGGCAGCAAAGACCACTTGCCCCTCCTGTTCCTTGTATAGTTTGGGTGGAGTCCCTGGTGACTGAAGCCCAGTGACCCCAGCCCCTCTGAGGTCCGTCTGGTCACTTGGCTCTCGGTTCCCAAACAGGGTAGTCTGCGGGGTGGGAGGCCCAAGCTGGGCCTGGCTCTGTACCTGTTTCCTGCTTTCCCAAACCATAGTCCCAAGTCCTAATTAAGGAGCTGGGGCAGCTTGAGGAGCTGTTTCCATGGCAACCAGATGGTCATCCCTACCATCTGGTAGATGGTTCCGGGACCCCAGGGGAGGTGTCACCTGAGCCCTTGATCCAGTAGAAGCAAGCATCCAAAAGCATGCCAGGGCTGGGGTGACCGGATAAGGGTGAAACTTGGCCTCCTCTCTTGATCCCGTTCCCTTAGTCCCTTCTTCTGGACAGCTATGGTGGGGTGCCTGGCTCCTGACCCCCACCTTCTGATGGCCTGGGGGCTGCTGTCTTCCTCATCACTATGAATGACAATGACCCAGCTCTGGTCTAGGTCTGGGCAATGAGACCTCACCTGCCCATCTCTGAGCATCTGCTGAGCCCTGAGCCCACAAGTGGGCCCTGGGCCTACGCTCCCTTCCTCTGTCTGAGGCTGTCAGTTCCTCCCTGGGGGCAGTGCAGCAGCCAAGCTGACTGGGAGTGGGCTGTTCCTGTCTGGAACCCAACCACTAGGAAGCTGTAAACAATTAAAAGGATGGGCAGGGAGGCAGCATAGGCTGTGGCATGGCCCATCCAGAGGACAGTATGGCAGGGCCCACCTCCCAGAGGACAGAGGAGGGCCAGGTTCATGGGGGCCTATGGTGGGCCTGGTGGGTGAGGCCCAAGGGAGACCAGATCTGGAACAGGGAGAATCTGATGCCCTAATCTGGATCCGAGAGAGATGCATATCCTAGGGCCCACTCAGTCCTGCTGACTGGGAATCTGCATTTTTAAAAAAGTTTTATGTATCCAAGTCATCTCTACCCTCAGCGTGGGGCTCGAACTCATGATCCCAAGATCTGGAGCTGCAGGCTCTTCCAGCTGAAACAGCCAGGCGCCCCATGGGAATCTACATTTTAACGACCTCCCAGTGATTTGTGTGCTTATTACAATTTGAAAAGTGCTGGCTAGAAAGGGGCAGTGGGGGTGATGGTTGGGGCTGGCTGGAACCCTAAACGGCAGAAGGGGAGGGCCTAGGGCGCTGGGGCCCCAAGGAGCGTGGCAGCTGCAGTGCCAGGGTCTGAGCAAGGGAACCCTGGACTGGCAAGGGCTTGAGAGCCCACAAACTTGCTTCCCTCTCTCTACAGGAGGGATTGGGGAGGGGACTTGGGTCAGGAAGTGGAAATGACTTGTCCAGTAAGCAGGCACCAGGTTCTCAAGCTCATGCCCTAACCCTCCTTGGGACTTCTGAGCTGGCAAACCTTTGACTACACCCTACAAACCCCCGGCTGCCCCATCACAATGTCTCCACCTTGGGGCCCTGGCCCTCCTTGGGCTCTTTGGCCAGCACAGGTGAGGCAAACGGCTGGGACTCATGGCTGCCACCAGAGGGTGCAATGCGAAGCCTCAACCTCTGCTTTGGTGAAAACACCCCAGAACTGTAGGGCTGGGAGACTGGGGGTGGGGGAGTGGGGTGTGCACAGAAGACGCTCAGCACAGTGGTTCCCCACTCTCCCCACCCCCGCCAGGAATCAGGACCTGGGGGGTTCCTACTCTCCTGTTATTTTTGGGCCCCGCTGGACCCCAGCAACGGGAGTTGAGGGAGGTCCCTGGAGGGAGCTCTGAGACCCGCTCACTGGGAGCTCCACCTCTGATCTCCACTCAGGGGGAAACCACTCCGAGAGAGGGGACACACTCAGCCCCAAGCCTTTCCTCCCACGTTCATAAAAATACCTTCTACGAATCGGTTTACTTGGATCCCCAACTCAAAGACCCAGAGAGAAACTGGAGGAAGTTGGGCATTCTTCTTCTCACTTAACAAATGAGGAAACTGAGGCACAGAGAGCCTGTTCTGGGGGAAAGGCTGAGAAAAGAACCCAAGCCTTGCTTGCTCAGTCACCACGCTGGTTCCCTTTCCTGAGCAGGCAACTCGTGTGCTGTCACCAATTTTCACACACGCCCCTCCCCGGCCCCGGCCTCCCAGCCCAGCTCCTGCCTGGTGCCCCGGCATCCTGCCCTTCTCACCATGAGCATCTCACTGGTGAGGGAGTTGACAAGATCCGAGACGGAGGAGCGTGGCTCGGTCCGGCGGTCAGACTCATCATGGGGTGTCTGGCCTGGCACTGGAGCTGTGTTCACTGCTTTCCCTCCTGCAGGTAACCTGGAGGTGGGGGGAATCTGAATGAGCACAGGTCGGCGGGTGGGCTGGGTTGGGCACCTTTGCCGGGGTGGCGGTGGCACCTCGTCTGAGACCCACGCAGCCACCATCTCCTTCCTGCAGGCCAGCGGGAGCTATGCTCTCGTCCACAGGGAAGCCTGATTTTCCCCTAAACCAGTGCCCAGGGCCCATCTGCCTCACCTGAGCATGATGCGGCTAGACTGCCCCTGTGAGCGCCGTTCTGGTGGGTATTCCCACTGTTCCGGTTCCCCAGAAAATCCCCCACCATCCAGTCACTGCCTGAATGGTGGTCTCTGAGCATGGCCCCGTTCCCAGAGGCCCCCTGCCATCCCTGCTTGCTCCAACCTGGCAGGGGAGGCCCCCAAGGTGGCATGTCCAGGTCACCCCCTGCGTCATGACCCTCTGCAAACACACCCAGAGTGCTATCTCCCAGGGCCCCACCTGTGTTTGTTCAGGCTGAGAACACATGCCCTTCAGCCACGAGACAGACTAGGTGAGGTCAGGACCACTGTCCACACACTGGCCAGTGGAACTTTCTACAATGACAGCAGCGTTCTATTATCTGCACTGTTCATATGTGGCTACTGAGCATTTGAAGTGGCCAGTGCGACTAAGAATAGAGTTTTTTAGTTTTGTTCAACCAAAACTAATTCAAACAGCCACCTGTTGGGTAGGGTGAACCTACACCCTCTTGCTCCCCAGTCCCCACCGGCCTCCTGCTCTGAGGACTATGTGTGGGAGAGATGGGGCACCACTGAGAAGCCCTGCATCTGCCATTCCATGCGAGGCCCTGCGTGCACCCCGACTCCATACTGCTCTTGGGAAGCTGGGCTCTGTGGCCCAGCAGCTGGGTGGTGAGCCCAGGCTCTGTCCAGCCGAGGCTCAGAAAGGGGGCACTAAAAACCTGCTCAGGGACCAGGCTGGAACATCTCATGAGAAGGAAAGGTGGGGCAGGCAGCAAGGAAAATATGGGAAGACCGGCAGCACGGGGCTCAGGACAAGCTACCATAGAACAGCTCTGAGAGTACCAGAGCCACAGACTCGGAGACACACACAGGCTGGACAACACCCTTGGTATGGACAGGCTGCTGCTGGCACACGGTTGACCACGACAAGCAGACAGACATGCACAGAATATGCCAGGCCCTGGAGGGGAGATACCAAGACCCAACAGCAAGGTGTGCACAGCATGCCCGTGCATGCGTGTGCACTGACGCACAGACACACACACACACACACACACACACGAGTGCACACAAGCCCGGCAGACACCCAAGGGACAGGGGAGAAAATGGCAACGAGGCAGGTCGACCAGAGCAGTGAAATGACACACACACAGCGATGCGCACACTTAGATCCTGGGAGGAAACATCCAGGGAGACTCAGTCATGCCGCCGTGTGCGTGTGAGTCAGGACAGACTGAGTCCGGCTGAGCAGCAAGCACTTCAGGGACACACGGCCTCAAAATCGGACACACACGCACCTGCCATAACTCGGCTCTGCCTTGACAGCGCAAGACACTCCGCCCCGCCTGGGGCCAGCAGGGGGTCCCCTCCCGGAGGCGAGGCCATGGCAACACACGCACGCACACGGGGACACACACGCGGACACGTGCTTACGCAGACAGGCACGGGGAGGAAGAGGACACTGAAATAGCTAGAGAGGTAAAGTCAGGTTAAAAATAGAGCGGGACAGGAGGAGAGCGCCAGATTGACTGCTGAAGGTATGAGAAAGTTGGTTATTTGGGCCACACCACAGCATCAGCACAGCTGTAAAGCAGCCTGGGAAGATGGTCAGCGCCACTGAAGCTACTGGAGGTCACAGGACAGAGAGGGACAGAGAGACAAGTGCACAGAGAGGCAGAGGGGGAGGCGAAGGAGCCTGTCGCTGGCCCAGGGACATCCCTGTGAGGAGCAGATGGGAAGAAGGAGAGGGGGAGAGAGGCCAAGAAAGGTTAGTCGGAGGCCAGTGAAGAAGGCTGCAGGGCGGACAAGGAGACGAGCGAGGCGGCCGAGAGGAGAGGCAGAGAGGAGGCAGGGAACACACACCAGGACAGAGGAAACATGGTGGCTTGGGGGTGAGGGGAGTAATGGGGGGCCAGGTCCCTGCCCTGCCCCGCGCCCCACTTGAGTGGGGGTGGGGCACGGTGAAAACCATTCGGATCCCGAGGAGCCACGGAAGGGATGGCAGAGAGCATGACATGGGGATGGAGGCAGCGCAGGGTGGGTGAAGGCAGCAGGGCACGGGAGCCACGGTTGGTTCTGGCCTCCTTCCTTCCTCCCTCCCTCCCCACTGCAAATGCATTCGGGTCTTGGGGCCCACTGAGGCTCAGACACTGGGAGATCCGGGATGGGGGGCTTCCAGGCCACCAAGGATCCTGGGAGCAAGGCAGTGACCAACCTTCCCATCTCCATGATGCTTCTAGATGCACCCCCTCACTGATCTGGGAATTGGAATGGCTGCTCCTCCTTCTGGGGCCTTCCTGTCATCCAGGGATCTGCTGCTGACAGACCTCCCCAGGATAGCCAAGGCCCACCCACACCCCAGGCATCCAGCCAAGGGGTCAGCTGAATGGGAAGGAGGGGCTTGGGGTAAAGGGGCAGACTCTGGGTCTGGAGGCAGAAGCTCAGGCGAAGGGGACAGCTGACCCAAGCCTACCATTCCGAGGTCCAAAGAGCTAGGAGTTCAGAGGAGTGGAGCCCTAAGGTGCCAGATGCCCGGTGGATGGTGTCAGAGCCGCTTGGGGCTAGGGAGGGTGCCAGGAAGGAAGCGCTCAGTTCTGGACACCCTCACAGGGCCCAGTTGCCCAGGAAACACCCCAGAGGCCACGAGACAGAAGGGGTGGGCGTGGCCAGGTAGGAGTGGCAGGTGTCCACCCTGAAAGGAAAGCCAGGGGAGGGGAGGGGGCGGGGGGGGGGGGCGGGCAGGGCCCAAGGCCTCCACCTCCACCCACACCCACCCTTCCCAGGAAGGCAGGACAGCTGATGTAATGGTCAGAAGGGATGGGCGTGTTAGAGTACGGAGGGAGACCTACATGGCAGAGGTAAAAATAGGCTGTGGGTGGAAATGGAGCCAGCTAATGAACACATGGGTGACGTGAAATCTCGTTTCCAGCCTGTGTCTGCTCCTGCACACTTCACACCTTTCCCCGGCAAGGAGTCGGGTTCTCAGCAGACTCCCAGAGGCCTCCACCCCCTCCTGCCGCCTCTCCCCCGTGGCCCTGGCCCTCTCTCATGGCACTGTGGTCTGCCCGGGCCCAGTCCAGGACCTCCGCGGTGCCAGGTGGGCTGGAGGTGGCAGGCTCTGTTCCTCCTGCTTCCCAGGACATGGGCTCAGGGTTTGACACCATCTGTGCCACTGAGTGAAAGATCCCATCCCTCTCTTCCCTCCCGCCCTCTGGGGATTTCTGGCTGTGTCCATCATAGACATGCAACTGTGAACTTAGAATGGGAAGAAAATGAGAGAAGCCGCTGGCGGGACAGGCAGTCAGCTGTCTAACTCTTGGCCTACCCTTCGGTAATCCACAGGCCCCTAGTGGCAGCCTGGGACAGTCCCCTCCTGCCTTATGGGCCTCAGGGAATGTCAGCATCCCTGCCCAGTGCACAGGATCTGACAGGCCCCCCAGCCTGAGGGGTTCTTCCCTCATTAGAAGCATAGCATGCCCAAGCTGGAAGGGGTCACCCCCTTCAGTCCTTCGTACAACAGACAAGGAAGCAGAGGCTCAGAGAGGGGCAGAGACTCGCCCAAGTCTGCAGAGCGTGGCTCTGGCACAACCAGAGCTAGAAGGCCAGCATCCTGGCTGTCAGCCCACAGGCTCTCTTGTAGGCCTTTGGAGGAACCCTCCCTCTGTGACTACAGGTGTGTGGCTGACCCAGCCCAAGGCCAGGTGACGGGAGGCAGCCAAACCAGGTGCAGGATCACCCCACCTTTGCGATGCTGCCTGAGCTCCCAGCCCTCCGACCTTTCCCTGTCTCCTTCCCCACGAGTGCTCCTTGCCCTCCCTGAGACAGGCGGGAGATGCTTCCCTGAGTTCCTGGTGGCAAAGACTTGGCTAAATGCCCAGCCCTCTACTTGGCCTGTGCTGTGGCCATACAAGAGATTCCAGAGGACATGCGTAGGGCTCCCAGTACCAAACAGGGATACTGTTTGGTACTGGGAGCCTAACTGGCACTTGCTGGCTGCTCTCAGCCCCTTACCCTATCCCCTCCTCCTGGTACCTCAGGCTCAGAGCTTCCTTTTGGTTCTTTCTGGTCACCAGGCCTGTCCTATGCCCCAGACCCTCTCCACCAGGGCTCCTCCACAATCAGCCAAGCAGCCCAGCCACACCCACGCAGTACCCCAGCAGTGGGGTACGCTATTACCCCCCTGTGGGACCTCCAGGCAAGAGGGAGGTTGGGGTGGCAGGGATGAGGGAGAATAGGCTGGTGCCCCTTCCCTGCATCCCCCCCGCCCACCAACCACCAGAGAAACTGGGATTTCAGGGTTGGGGGTGGGGCAGAGATGAAAGATGAGGGGCAGCAGTGGGCGGGGGGCGGGGGGGGAGCCAAGCAGGGAGATGGGGCAGAAAGGCTGGCTTGCTCGGGCGAGGGCAAGCATGCCTGGGGAGCAGGCTTGATCCAGAATGGTCCCAGGACAGCCACGCTGGCCTCGGACCCATGGGACACCCCAGGGTGGCCTGTGTGAGGGCACCAGCCGGGGAGGGGGCTGTCCTCCCGCTCCAGGATCGCTGAGGGCACCACCGCCTCATCCAGCAGCTGGGCCAGGGCTGGTCAAGGCCAGTAGCCTCTCTGCTCCTCCATCTCTGCCGCTGCCGCTGCAGGCCTTTGCCTGTGCTCGTACCTCTTGTCCCCCTGAGCGTTCTGGTTCTGCTGGGTTCCTGGGTTTTGCAGGTCAGGGATATTGGCAAAGTCATCCTGTTCCGAAAGCCCTAAGACCAAGGATAGCACCACCATCCTGCCTTCCCTGCCCGAGGTGGGCAGCCCACCAGCCGGGAGGAAACGAGGAGGCCCCACGAGTGGGGTCGGGGAGGGGAAAGAGAGAGACAGAGACAGAGACAGAGACAAAGAGAGAGAAGAAAAAAGCGTAAGAAACTGGCCCTGCAGGAGAGAAACCACACTTTAGCACTGTCAACAGTTGTAGTAGAGCAGAGTCGGGCGGAGGCAGGAAGGGAGAGAGGGAATGAGGGAAGGTGTCCATGGCCTGAGACCAAAGCCTGCCTTGGGGCCGGAGAGCAAGATGCTCTGGAGGCATTCGGGGAAGGGGCTGGGCAGAGGCCCGCTGAAGTGGCATGTGCCCGGGATGCTGCCAAAGAAGACTTGGGGCAGGCCGGGGGAGGGGAGCATAGGCTCTGGGGCATGCAGACTTCCAAGGTGAACTCCTCTCCAGCTCAACAAAGACCAGAGGCTACTTGCTCTGGCCATCTGGGCCCCTGGGAGAAGAGGGAGGGCCTCCATTGCCATCTTGCTTTGGGATATGCAGGCAGGTTTGGGCTCCCAGGTGGGAGGTTCTTAGAAAGTTTGGAAATCCGACGGGCATTGCACCCTGTGCTTATGGAAGGCCCTCATAAAGACATCATCTCTGGGACATGGACAGCCAAATGGCCCCGACACCAGGAGGGGTCCCTGAACACACAGCCCCGTAGAGAACGGAAGTCCCTTCTGGCATATCAGGTGTGATGGCCATTGTGGGCCTTCTCTGGAGTTCCCAGGAATAACTACTGAGGCTTTTGGGTCCAGTTCAGCGGCCTTTCCTTGGAGAAGCAGTCCAGAAGTCACCAAAAAGCCAAGGTGGAGAGAGAGAAAGTGCAGGAAGCTGGCAAGGTCTGTAGGCATCCTGGTAGGACTCAAGGGAGCCTGTTTCTGCAGTGAGGGAGATCTGTTAGAGGCTGGAGCCATCCTGCTTTGAGGGAGGCTCGGTCCAGGCAGACAAGGAACTGGCAGCAGCCCGGGGCCAGAGGTCAAGGTATGATGTGATGTTTTCCATATGGGGCATTCTCAGAGAACCCCAGAACAATGGCGGGGTCACCCTGCATTTTCCAGGGACAAAAACGTGACCTGCTGCTCCTCAAATTCATCAGAATTCATGGGCATTTTCTGGGTATTTTGTGGAGCTCATCCGGTGCTGGATCTCTCATTCGAATAGAGCAAGAGCGGTATCTCGTTTGGGGGAGGCAGGAAAGCATGTCTCAGGAAGGGCCAAGGGAAGGATGGTGTAAGCTCAACAGACTGTTCCAGAGAGGTGGATCGTGGGTTGATCCACTGTCGAGGAAGGCAAGGTTTAGACAGGAAGAGGTGGCCGTGGTTATTTCCTAGAGAGGTTGTCAGAAAGGGAACTCAAACAGGTGAGAAGTGGCGCCTGGGGCAGGCGGGGAGCAGCAGGAAAAATGGGAGAAGGCAGTGGGGGCTGGGGCAGGGGAGGAAGCTAAGCGGTTGGGCTGCCTTCTGTGCCATGCATCTTGGTCCTGGGCACATTACTCCATGCTGACACTCTTGCTGGCATCTAACTTTTGGGAAACAAGTCCCCCTTCCCTCAGGACGAATCCTCATTTTCTTTGTTCTGCCCACCGAGGTACTGTTTCAGAGTTGGTAAAATTCCATTTGGCTGCTTGGGAGCAGGATGAGCTGGTAGAAGGAGAACCCAACGAAAACAACATGTTTTTCCCTGGTTAATGCATTTTTCAGATACTCCTTTTGCTCTCCTTAAAAACAAAACGGAAAAAAAAAAAAGGCTCCTCTGCATAAATTCCCAATTTGTCATTCTTGCCTGCAATACAAGCTGCAAGGGTGAGAATGAGAGGCAAGAGGAGAGTCTGTGGTATTGTGTGTGTGTGTGGGGGGGTCATACCCATCAAGCAAGAGGAGGTGGGGTCCAGGAGGCCTCGCAAGCCCTTCCACCCTGGCTCCCTACCTGGACCAGCAGCATTTGGGACAGGAGAAGGGCCTCAGAAGCACACCAGCTAAACTGTAAGGCGGGGGTCAGAGGTGGGCAAAGTACAGCTGGTGGCCTGTCTTTCTACAGCCCGCAAGCTAAGAATGGCTTGTGCATGTTTAAAGTGTTGCTTTAAAAAAATGTGATCGAGACCACGTGCCCCATAAAGCCTAAAATATTTATAATCTGGCCCTTTACAGAAAAATAACTTGCCGACCCCTGCCGTGAGGAATGACAAGTGGAGGAGGTGGGGGGTTGTGTGATCTCTAGTGATGGCCAGCAAATGAGAGGCCCATAAAGCCATGGTGGGTGCAGAAGTGCAGACAAAGGATGCTGGCACATGAGTGCTGCTCATCAAATCCCAGTCGACCAGTGGTGCAGCAGGCAGGGAAGAGTTGGTAAACAGAGGCTTTCCTGCATCTGGCTCCCTTCTTCCGGGTGCCTGGGGACAGCCCCCTGCCCTAGTCTGATGGTTCCTAGAACAGGAAGCAGGGTGATAGCTGTGCAAAGAGCAGCCTGAGGGCAGGAGGAGCAGAGGGGTGTGGGGGCCCTCTGGCTCCCTGTTCTGTTCAAGCCACAAAAGAACCAATTCCCTGGACTCTCCTAATCCACACCTGTGCCGCCGTATCTGTCCCAAAACAAACTACCACCAGGAGGCTCTGCTGGGCATCTTGTTTCATGAAGACACCAGCTGGATTCCCAAGGGTCTTTGGGTGGGGGAGAGCCCCTGCAGATGTGCTGCCTGGATGTGCCAAGTAGAGTCGGGGCAGCAGGTGCTGCCAGGCCAGGGCCACAGGCCATTTGCATGGGTGTGGGAAGCCGGCATGGCTAGGCCTCTTCTGTTGGGGTGCCTCTGCCAGGGGCAGGCCTCCCATCTGCCCTGGAAGCCTGGGCAGGGGTCTCAGCTGGAGAGGTAGGATGCATGGAGGGACCTGCTTGCTTTCAGAATCCACACATCTTGCCAGTGAGGTGGGCCTTGATACTGGCCTTCCCCTTCCTTATATTAGGCCAGAGGCGGCAAGTGGTATGAGGGAGGTCCAGGTCTGCCTGGGCTCTGAGAGTGAATGCAGATGCCTGGAGTGATGCCAGAGAGAGGGTGCTCTGGGCAGGGCCCCTACCTGTGTGAGGGGGACAGGGGCGGGACAGCATGTGACCTCGGGGAATGAGGAAGGGCTACAGTTAGATACCCTCAGTGATATGTGGTTACTTCTCAGACCTGTGCCCTTGAAAGAAGGCTCTGATTTAGAAAGAATGTTTTCTAATGCTTTGAGGGGAACATCTGAGGTTTATCCTTAGGGGATGGGTCATTCTGAGAGCTGGATGACAGGTGGCTACAGAAGGTCACAGAGGCAGAGGACAGAGCTGATGGCAGGAACCGGGGAAGTGAGAGGGAGGAAGGAAGTCCGGGAAGGTGAGCAGAGTCGGGTTACAGGGAAGAGGTATTTGGAGGGTTAGAGGCAGGGCCAGGAGCCCAGGTTTGGGAGGAGGGGAGCAGCCTGGGACTAGCAGCAAAAGGAGGCAGACCTGGTGGCCTCAGCAGCATTGTCCGGTGACTGTACTGACTTTTAGCAGGGGGATGTGGGGGTGTGTGGGGCTTCTCCAGGCCCCAGGAGGCACCGAAGAAGGGGAGCTGGGGTCCTCAGAGGGGTGGCTCAGATCCTTCCATGGGGGGGGGGGGCTTCAGGCAAGAGCCTCGAGCCACAGGAGGCTGGGGAGGGGTTGGCCAAGTCTGCTCAGCATCCTGCCCCGGAGAGGAGGCCAGGAGTTGTGCAGGGCCAGCCGCTCCCAAGGAGATGAGAGGAGGGAGGTTGGGTTGGGAGGAGGGGGCTGGCCCGCTCAAGGGGGGGACTTACAGGAAGGATTTCATGTCCAAGCCTCGGTTTCGAATCTGCCCCACCACGTGGTCCCAGCTGCCTGGGTTGGAGCGGCTGCGGCCACCGGCCGCCCGGTACTTGGAGCCGGCTGAGGCGCCCTGCCGAGCCTGGACTCGGCCGGAGGCCCGGGGGTTGGGGCCCGGCGCCGAGGCCATGTGGGCCTGCAGCTGGCCCAGGCTCTGGCTGGTGGTGGGCTGGCTGGGCTGCCGGCCCCGCTGGTGCTGGCTCAGCGGCTGCTGCAGGCTCTGCTGCCGCATCAGAGTGCGGGGTCGCTGGCATTTCGGTTCTCCCGCGGAGCTGGGGATAGACTCAAGGGTAGTGGCCGTGGACAGGGTGGAGTCCTCGAAACTTGGGGCAGGTGAAGGAGAGGAGAGAAAGGAGAAGCAGGTGAAGGGATCACAGTGGAGGAGAAAGAAGCCAAGGGTCAGGACTAGGAGGCCCCAGTGCAGGGCGCGCTCTGCTGGACCTCGCTGGGCCTCCATTCCCGATGTCGTTGCTGCTGCTGTAGCTGCCACCACGGTCCCCTGCACCCGCCTGAGGCCCCCGGGTCAGCCCTGCCCGGCCCACCCTCTGGCCTTGGCTCGGCTGGCGCCCGAACACCTCCTGTCTGAGCAGCTGAGGGAGCTGTGGAGACTGCGTGGTGAAGGCGTCCCCGGGGCCCTGGGCCTGGTGTGCCGAATGGCAGCGGGGAGAGGGAGATGGTGCCACTCCCTCCCCCGGTCTCGCTGGGGGATCCCAGGAAAGTCTGCCTCTGTGATCTAAGGACAATCGGCCTTTGGAGACACAAAGAAATCCAGGCCAGCGCAGAACTGGCCTAATAACGTGTGGCAAGTCAGGGAAAGCCAGCAATTCTTATGCTGGGGTCACGGAGGCTGGGGACGACGGTCTGAGGACACCCTCTGCCCTCAGACCTCTGCCTCGTGGCCAGGGCTGCCTCAGGACTCAGGCTTTGGTACCCATCTCTGCCCTCCTGCCTGGGTTCCTTGTTTCTGAGTTTCTGTGTCCCTTCCTGATATCTTGGGAATGACTCTCAGTCAAAGGAGGGACCCGGGGAAGAAGCAGATGAGGTGGGAGCCCCAGGAACCAAGTGTCTGGCCCCTTCGCCCCAATTCTGATGGAAAACAGGGTGACTATGCATTTGCAAGAGGGCACCCACCTAACAGGCCCATTGGCATCCCTGAAAAATGCTGATAAGGGGCTGGGACAGGCAGGAAACCGGACATGGCTGATTAGAGGCGGTAGGAGGTCAGAGTGATCCGGGGTTCAAGCCCCAGCTCTACTGCTTCCAAGCTGTGGCATGTTTTGGTGACTCAGTTTCTTCATCTCAGTGTCTTCATAAAATCTGGATGAAAAATCATCTCTGGGCTGCCTGTGTCAGGGCTGCCATGTGGACCAGACCTAAGGAGGTCAGGCCCAGGGACACTGTCAGGGCTGCCATAAGGACCTGATGAAGTCGGGCTAGAGCTCCCCTGCCAGTGGTATCTGCAAACTTCTCAGGAGACGGAGGTAGGAGGAGTCAGAGACCCCTGGCCCGCCCTCTTCCCAGGCAACCTGCCTGCTTTGCTCCCTGGCCAGAGATTTCAGCACATCCCACAGGCAGGGCCAGAGCCTCAGACATCCCAACCTCCTCCTCTGTCCCCTCCCTCCATCTCCCAACCCAGTGGTTGAGGGCAGGGGTTGGCACACTATGGTCTGTGGGCCACATCTGGCCTACCACCTGTCTTTGTAAATAAAACTTTATTGGAACACACTGTCATTCATTTATATCCTGTCTATGGCTGTGACATGCTTGAGTGGCCATCAAAGAGACTCTGGGGCTTGCAAAACCTAAACATTTCCTATCTGGTCCTCTGCAGGGAAAGCTTGCCAACTCCTAGTCTAGGACCACACGGTGGCCATGTACCTCCCACCGGGGCTGCCTGAGGGAGGGGCCCCAGGGCCCTTGGAGCTGCTTTCACCACTGCAACCAGACCTCAGCTTTGCTCCTCCCGAGCCTACCCTGGGAACCAAAGGACATCAGTTAGACTGCCCCTGTGGGCTAGAGAGAGAAAGAGAAAAAGAGTGAGAGCAAAAGAGTGAAAGTCAGAGAATAGTAAAGAGAGAATGAGAGAGAGGGGAGAGAGAGAGAGAGAGACAGAGGCAAAACATGGCTTTAGCTGGGAGCTGGGGGTCTGGAGGGGGCAGCAGCCTTGCCTAGCTCAGGCCTGGAGCCGGGGCTACCACCAGAGAGAGGTACAGGCCTGGCTGGCCAGGTAGGCTCACAGCTCCCTGGGGGCAGGCCAAGGCAGGGGAGGACGACACTTGGACGGCCTCCTCCTCCTCTTTGCTGACCTCATTTTGGTTTCCTATCACATCCAAAATTAGTCCAATTTACAACCTCTCAGTCACAGGAAACTAAAATTGGTGCCTCTAGGCCTGGAGCCAGCGGATGGCATGAAGGCTTCAGCCAGCCTGGAGTCTGTGGCCAGAGCAGCCTGGGGAGGGAAGTGTGCTGGGCCTGGCTCTCCAAGGGGGTGTGGGGCTTCCTTCCCTGACCTTACTGAGTCTCTGAAGCTGTTGTCGGGGGAGAAATCGGCCTGTGTGCCCTCAGGCCAACAAGCAGATAAGGTCTCCACACAGTGACCCTCAGTGGTCCCAAAGGCAGGAATCCTAGGCCTTCTGAAGAGAACTGGGGGCAAGAGTGGGGGGTGGAGGCACTGAATGGAGGCAACAAGGTGGCCCCCAGCTAAGGAGGGCTCGGGCCTTCTAAGTGAGAAGTTGCTCCCTTAGCTGAGAATGAAGCTGTTCTGATTGTTGCAAGTGGAGCCTGCGTCCCAATGGGTGAGAACGGTAGGAGTTCAAAGGATTTAGAGAGCCTGGGAGGGCTCAGCTGTGGGGAAATGGAAGTTTCTAAAAGCCAAGATGAGAATGAGGCTGCCCCATGGTAGGGGAGGAGAGAACATATTTTCTGCTGTGAACAGGGGCCAGCCCTATGTACATCGCCCAAGAGATGGACCATCTCGTTTGGCAAAACTCAGAGAGCTACTAAAAAGGAAACAGCTCTTCCATCCGATGTCCAGACCACCCCTGCCAAAAGAGAGAAGCTAGCTGCTGGGGAGGGGAGGGTGCTCAACAACCCAACCGCCAAGAACACACCACCCAACAGCTGCCAGCAGGACAGCTCGCTGCCCAAGACTGGGACAGCCAGTGGGGATGGCTGAGATGAGGATGGACCAATGAGGGTGGCCCAGATGCTCATGGTGGGCTTACAGGACAGATGGTGAGGGGGGCGGGGGCGGGGGAGGGTACAAGCAAGAGTGGGACAAGCCAATGGAGGCAACCTGATGGTCAAAATGGAATGGCTCAGCCTCTGGGTCTGGGGCCATTTGCTGGCTGTAAGAGGGAGGCTCAGTGGCGGATGGGTGGCATCAAACAGAGGCCAACTCCCCAGGGACGGGATGGTCCAATGGCTGAAAACCATGGGTAGTCCACAGAGGGATGACCTGGCGGCTGGGATAGGGAGTCCCGCCAATCAAAGAGAATGGGATGACCTGAGGACTGAAATGAAGCTGCCTGGGGGGTGGGGTGGGGGTGCAGAAAATGAAATGACTTGGTCACCGGCAAGGAAAGGGACGGATGGGGAGGATGGGGACAGCAGCCGGGAGGCTGAGATGTGACATCGTATGGCTGTTAGTTGTGCCCGATGGCAGGGATGATGTGCATCTCATGAAGCGATGGAATGAGCCAGGGGCCAAGGACGGCACCTCTGGGGGGGCAGCAGCGGGGCATGCTGGGGGATCCCCGCTGTCCCCCCGCCCCCTGCGGGCGGTCCGGCCTGAGCTTGGGCTCTGGTGGCCACAGAGCCATGACTCACTTGGACAAGTTGAGCTTCCCTGCGGCCAGGTGGCTCTGTACCGTCCGCCAGCGGCCTCTCCCCGCCTTGCCACTGCTGCCCGGCTCGCTGGGGGCAGCCCCACCGCCGCTTCTCAAGGCGTCCTCTCCGGGTGGCGGCACCGGCGCTGGCTTCTCCCCCGGCCGGCCTTCCCGCTCCACCGCCAGCCCCGCCGCAGCGGCCACCTGGGCGCCCGACAGGAGGGTGCCACTGAGGCACGCGGGAGGCAGCCGGCCAGAGGGGCGCCGGGGGTGGCGGTGGGGGGAGAGGGTGGGCCACACGTGGGGGTGGAGGGGCGAGGGAGAGAAACAATGACAGATAAAAGAAAGAAAGAGACAGAGAGAGAGGAGGAGAGAGACAGACGGACAAGAGACAGACAGAGAGAGAGAGAGAGACATCAGCGCTGCGAGTGGGTTACAGCAGAGCCTGCGGAGAGGAGGGGCCGGGCGGGCTGGGGTCAGAGAACAACGCACCACGACAACGGAGGGGCGGCCCCTCCCCACCGCCTGGGGCAGGGGCAGCGGGGGTGGGGGGAGGGCAGCCACCTCCAACTCTATCCCACAGGACAACGAAGGGTTAACGACGGAGGAAGAGCGGGCTGTCCAGGCCAGGAGGCCCCAAGGCAGGGAGAAAGAGAAAGCCGTGTTAGTCAGAGTTCATCACCACCACCGTCACCGCCATCACCGCCACCGCCACCACGACCACGACCACCGACCACCGACCACCACCACCGACCACCACCACCGAGCAGCCAGGGCAGCAGCACACAGCAGGGAGGAGGAAGCGAGCCACACCGAGAGGGGGGACCAACGGGCAACCCCATCCTGACTGCACAGAAGGGGGTGGGGGACCGCGGGGGGCCAGGGGGGAGCCAGGTGTGGCTGCGGAGGGGCTCTCCTGCTCAGCTGGCCCTGGCGGGGAGGGGACAGTGGAGACGGGTGGGCAGGTGAGGGGAGGCAGGAGGGGTTGCTCGTCTCCATGGCCAGCCTGCCCATGGGTGCACGGGTGGGGAGGTGGGGGGCGGGGATGGGAGCCGGAGGGTCAGTGAGGGCCAGGGGGGGAAGGGGGGCGTGCGCGGGTACTCGGATACTCAGTACATATGATCAAACCAGGTAAAGTCACTCACTTGAGGGACAGTCGTGGGTCGCCATAAGGGGCGTAGGGTGAAATGTTTAGAATAAACTCCTTGGGAGGATAGGAGCTCCATTTCTGCTGCACTGTGCTCTCATTGTTATTCCAAAAGTCTCTGTCTAGATCGCTGGAGGGGCAGAGAGAGGGGAGAAAACAGGGAGATACAAGAAGAAACAAGAACCGCAAGTCCTGCGGGGGTAGAGGGGACTGGGGGGGGCAGAAGAGACGGCCCCCACCCCCCCGGGGCAGCACACACAGAGAGCGGAGAGGGCCAGGGTCTGCTCCTGCAGGAGGAAGAGAGGAGGCAGCTGTGCCACGCACACACGCACACACGCACGCCCGCTCACACACGCGTGTCTGCACACGCTCACACACTTGAGGGCCGGGAGAAGCGACGCAGAAAGGAGGCGAGTTGCAGGTGGGCACACTGGAGCCTCACACCCGGGAAGCTGGTGGGAGAGAGAAAGATGGTGAGAGGCGAGGAGAGGGCAGGGGCTACAGGCCTAGGGTAGGATGGTGCGGGGAGCGGGAGAAGGAGAGGGTGCTGGTTTCTGGCTGGAGAGAGCTGAAAGGTAGATCAGACCCTGCTGTCAACTTGCTGGGCACATCCCCCCTCCTGGCCTCAGTCTCCCTGCTTGCCAAACCAGAACATTGGCTGCATCTGCTGGGGTGCCAGCTCTCCTACAATCGAGACCCAAGGTTCTCCCCTCTTCCATGCACCTCCACTGAGCCGCTCCTGGGGCTCAGCTGCCTGCCCATCTTTCTCCTCCTTCCATTGGCCCGAGGTCTTCCAGCCTCCTCTGCTCTCTCCCCTCCTAGGACACAGCCTTTGCATGAGCTCAGTGGGATCTCAGCTGAGCTGAAGACATTCTCCACTCATCGCAGATGTGGTGGTTGGGTCGTCCCCCAGAAAAGAGAAGCATCTCCAGGCCTCTGATCTTGCTGAGGATGTGACAGGTCACCCAGAGCCCAGCAGGTCCAGTGTTTTGGGCCCGTGTGATGGTAGCCTGTCTTTCTCTGTGGGGGCTGATAGGCAGACTCAGCCTCAGGTCCTCGACACGTACCTGAACTGCCAGCCAGGGCAGCCTCTCCCTGTGCCCTTGATCCTTTCCAAGGTGGAGCTGCTGGGTCTGGAAGGGACCCTCTGACCCAGTCTTCTCACCCCTTCCTGCCCTGAGACAAGTCATATGAATGCAGCAGATGTGCTGGCAGCACAGGGAATGTGGGGACTTACACTGGGGGTTGGCTGCAGAAGGCACAGCCTGGAAATCCCAGAAACCAAAGGCAAGGGGCTCCATCAACTTGTCAGGCTCCTGGGGCCCTGAGGGGCAGGCCTGGGAGCACAGGGAGAGGAAAGGCAGAAGGAACAGGCCACAGGAACATTCCAGAAGGGAGCCATGCCTGAGCCCTCAGAAATGCATCTAGGGGAAGGAACTGGGGGTAGGGGAGTTGGGGGCAGGGCTTGCACTGAGGCTGTGCCAACTACTCAAGGTCAAGGCAAGGGCCCTGTGGAGGGGGGAGGCCACTGGGAAGGAAGACACATCTCCTGAAGATGGAGCAAACATGTTCTTGGGAAACCTGCTTCTCTCCCCACCCCCTTACCATACCTTGACCTTGACCTTGACCTTGGTTCTTAGCCTCAGACTTGGGAACAAGGCAGAGAAGCTGAGCAGCCACTTCAGGCCCAGAGGAGGTGGTGGTCCTGGCCCAAGGGGGTGAGGACAGTGCCTGCCTTTCCAGAGTGCACCTCAGAAATGTCTCACAGGGACTCCGTACACAGGGTTCAAAGCCAAAGTCCTGGGCCAGTTTGTGAGTGGCACAGTGGAGGCTGAGGTGGGAGAGGCAGGACAGGCCTTCAGCCCTGGGAGGCCTGTCCCTGGGGATGCTGCCTCAACAGAAGACCCTTTTCCTGCCAGAGACATCCTTTTACATCCTCCAGTGTAACAGAGGGATGGAATAGTTGGAAGCCTCCCTCCCCCTGCCCTCTCCAGATCTCCAAAATCAAGGATCATCCGATCCTAGATCCTAGAGAGAAAGATCCATCAAGGTCATTTCTGCCAGGCTGGGATGCTGACTGTTGCGGTACTGGAAAAGATGATCTTTAATTTTAAAAGCTTGGGAAACACAGGTCCCTTTACTGTAGGACTTCTCAGAGCCTTTACTATGTCACTGAATACTGGTATCTCCAAGAGGGAGATAGTGTGCAGTTTTCCCCAAACTTATTTGGTCATGAGACCCATGAAACCACAGTGATTCATGGCATAACTATGAATCATTTATGGAGTGCTTTGAGGAACACAGTTTGGGAAATACTGCTAAAGAATGCAACTTCCCAGAATCCTTGACAAAAGATCCCTTCAGGGATCCCTGGGTGGCACAGCGGTTTGGCGCCTGCCTTTGGCCCAGGGCGCAATCCTGGAGACCCGGGATCGAATCCCACATCGGGCTCCCGGTGCATGGAGCCTGCTTCTCTCTCTGCCTCTCTCTCTCTCTGTGTGACTATCATTAAAAAAAAAAAAAAAAAAAAAAAAAGATCCCTTCAGGCATGCCTGGGTGGATGAGCAGTTGAGCGCCTGCCTTCGGCTCAGGGCATGATCCCGGTGTCCTGGGATCGAGTCCTGCATCGGGCTCCCTGCGTGGAGCCTGCTTCTCCCTCTGCCTCTGTCTCTGCCTCTCTCTCTTTCTGTGTCTCTCATGAATAAATAAAATCTTTTTTTTTTTTTTTTAGAAAAAAGATCCCTTTGGAGGAGGTCCTAAGTCCATGAAGAGATTGTGCAATGGGTAAGCCCTGCCTCCTACCGCCATACTGGCCCTGGGTCCTGGTTAAGAGGTTAAGGCCTAGGAACCCAGGGCATGGAGACTGGAATGGTGGCTTCCTTCCCGTAAGGCGGGGGTTCTGACAGCTCAGCGGGGTGGGAGCGGGCAGCAGCCCAGGGCTATAGAGAAGAGGAGATGGCCACTGTCTTAAAGCATCCGTGGGTGCTGTCCCAGCCTGCCCACTCTGCTGCCTGCCTTCCCCCTTGCCGGGCATCCCATCTCCTCTCACGGGCCCTTTCCACAACTATCCAGAACGCGTACATCCCAGGTTATGGCCACCGGCAGAGACAGGTTCCCTGGCCCAACAGCAAACTGGGTTAGAGGGGCCTGGTCTGGAGGTGGGATAGGTGCTGGGCTGGCCCCTCGTGGTCCTTCCCTGCCTTCAGAAAGCCTGAGGCCTGGGCTCTGCAGCAGCCCCAGAGACCTGCCAGTTCTCAGCTTTGAAGACTGGAGAGTGTGCAGCTGAACCCAGCTTCAAAGGCTCCCTGAGGCCTCCTCCCAAGCCTCCTCCTGCCCGCAACCTCAGCAGGCCCACCTCTACACTTGCCCGCCACCCCCTTCCAGACACACACTGGAAGCTTCTGTGAAGGCCCCAAGCAGGGTCAGAGCAAGAGATAAAAACAGAGGAGGAGCAGGGAAGGAGCCCTCGTGAGCCGGGGAGAGGGAGAAGGGAGAGCATGGATAAGAAGGGGAAACAGGACTAGGCTGTGGGAAGGGGGCAGAAGGGAAGGCGTGGGGCACGGATGGTGTGAGCCTTGAGTCACAGGAAGGAGTGGGGGTTAGGGTGGGGCACGGAAGGCTGGGCGGCTCTCCTTCAGGCAAAGCCCCTTGCTGGCTGGCTCAGCCCTGGCCAGGCTACGATGGAGGGGCACCCAGCCCTATATCAGCCTGACAGCCTCCCAGCGAAGGCCTGGGTTCAGCAGAGAGGAGCCCTCCAGAGAGAACCCTCACTCCCAGAGCTTCCAGCCAGGTGGGGTGGTAGGTGAGGGGGGAAGTGGCTGCCCTTGGTGGTCCCGGCGACCCTCTGCTAACTGGGCTGGCCATGGTGGTCTGTGGTAGGCAAACGTGTCTCCTTGAGGAGGGATCTCAGAGCACAAGTAGGGAGCCTGGCTGAGTCAGAGGCAGCAAGACAGGCCACAGGGACCAGGAGTGACAGGAGGGAAGAGTCCCCATTGTCAGCTTTCCAAGTGGCCCAGAACTGAGGTCTACTCCCCTTCCAAGTCACCCTCAGGCCATTGGTGAGGTCTGAAATAAGAGCCTGAGCCCCACCGGGAGAGGAGACCCCAGCCCAGGGGCTGGGGGAGGAGCCTGGATCCGCAGGACAGCTGGGATGGGGTGATATGATATGAGGGTAGATGGAGGGACAAGCGAGCAGGGTTGGGGGAGGAGGGAGACAGTGCTGGAAGTGACAGCTACCAGAAAGTGGAGCTCGAGTCCATGTAACATTGTGAGGCTCTGGGGGGCGGGGGTGGGGTGGGGTGAGTGGGCATGGGCACAAAAGGTGGAGCCCCGGAGCCACCCTGAGGTACCACAAGTGTGGGGGAGGGGGCAGGGAGAGACAATGGCCCCAAGGTGTGAGGGGAGACCAAATGTGTGTGTGGCCAGTGGGAGGAGGGGGAAGCTCATCCCACTTGGGCTGCCTGCGTGCTCCCACCCCAAACTTGAAGCCTGGCACCTACTTGATGGCCTTCTTCTCACTGCGCCCACGCCCTGAGTCTGGCGTGCCCACGGTCTCCAAGGAGTTCTTGTAGCGTTTGCCCTGTGGAGATAGCACAAGGGTCACTCCTGGGAGAGAGCACCGCACCCTCCCTACCTCCCCAGAACAGGTCTAGGTAGGGGAGGAGGCTGGGGCCCAGCCTTGGCAGCAAGGTCTGGGGCCAATGTATAAAGGTACCAACTCCACGGCGACCTGTTCCCTGCTTGGTAGCTCCTTGGCCCCATAAGGCTCGAGGACCTACTCCACCCCTTGACTGGCACCCCATCCCTGACCCCCAGGGATGGGGGCCCCTCCTGTCTGCCTGTCTCCCGGAGCTCTGGCCTGGCTCCCAGAACTACATCTCCCTCTGCCACCGACAGACGGCTCTCAGGCGCCTGGCCACATCACACTGGCCACGTCACCACCCCCAGATGGTGGGGGTGGCATCCTGTAGGGCAAGGTTGGCAGTGGCCAGTGACATCAATGGCAGGGGCAGAGAGAGGGCCCCATGCCCAGTCCTGTCCAGGACCATGTCCAGCACTGTTTGGGGGCTCCCTAGGGTCCTCCTGCCTCGGGCACTAAGGCAGGGCAGGGCTGAGCACTCTCCTTGACAGGATGGCAGCCTTAGGAAGAGAGGCTACCTGCAGGCTCTGAAGCTGGGGCAGCCTGGCCAGCACCCCCGGAGTTCCTCACACCAGCATGAGTAGGGGGAAAGGGCATGCAGGATGGGCAGGTGCTCTAGGTCCCCTGGCTACAGAAAAGGCCGGGGCTGCGGTGGGGCCTGGGCCTGCTGCTGGAAAGGTGAGCACCATTCACCTTCTCAGTTTGGGTTTCTAAATTTAGCTCATGCAGAGCCTGGCACCATTAACATTCCTGGCTGCCACCAAGCGTCCTCACGCACACCCATGGGCCATGGGCCTGAGCCAGGCCCAGGGCTGATGCAGGCAGTGGGGTGGTGGCAGCGCGCATGAGCGTGCACACACACTCACACACACACTGACACGTGCACACATGTTTCCCCACCATCCTGTCACCAACACCACAGCCACGACAGATTAGCCCACCCTCCCTAAAGCAAAATAAAAGCCACACCGTGGCCCTATGTTCCCCAACATTCCTGTCAACTGCAGCCCCTTCCAGGGCATGGGAGGCAGCCACTGAGGGAGACGGGCAGAGGTCGCGGGATCCCTGGGATGGTGTAGGCAGAGGGGGTAGGGTCCTCACTCCACCTCCAGCACCCCCAGGTCTCAGGGGCGCCTGGGTCCTGGTGTCAGCAATGCCATGTCACCCCGGTCAAGTCCCTATCCTCTCTGATCTCCTTTCTGAAAAGGAGTGCTGTCACCAGATGAGCCCCAGGTCCCTCATCTTTTCAGGCTCTCATCATCACAGATATTACTATTTCTCTCCTGACTTACTTCCATACCCCCAACCCACCCCCGGGGCACAAGGGGGTGGAATGCAGCCCCGAACGGCAGGGACCGTTTGGTCTCTAGTACTTGGTGTAGAAGCGGGTACCCAGCAGTTCTCAAAATGGGCCACATGGGAGTGCCCCCCTAATGCCTCAGTCCCAGGCTGTTGCCTCTGAGCCAAAACTTTAAGAGTGAAAAAAACAGAGCTGTTGGGTCCTCTGAGTCCACAGAAGCTGGCCTCTCTCAGCTCTAGCTCTGCTCTTTCCCATCATTACCCAGAAGTTCAAATCCCAAACAATACCCAGTCCAGACTAGGAAGATCAGGACCTGGAGCTGCCCCATGCTGGCAAGGGCCCTTCTCTGGGCAGGACACAAGGAGGAGCCCACACCCCATGCTCCCCTTCCCCCAACATCTCAGGCAGTGTGGGACAGGGAGGACCCTGCTGCCCGCCACCCCCGCCCCCAGCCCCTACACATCACCCCCTCTCTTCTTTCTCCCTAGTCTTGGCAGGAGAATTTGCCCTAGTCAGCACGTTCTTCTAAGGTGGGTCAGCTGCCCCTTCCCCAAGGCCAGGCACAGCTGAATGCGCTGTCCCCAGTGCTGTGGGGGACAGGAACCAGTGCGACTTGAGGGACCAGGGGAAGTCATGGGAGCAACAAAAGGAAACCCAGGCAGGGTCCAAGAGACACTAGGTGGCTCTGAGGGAACCCAATACCACCAGCCTACTAATCAGGGGGTTGGCCAGGCTGATCTGGAAAAAGCCAGCTGGAGATTAAGGAAGTTATTAATGTTTGGCAATGGGATCTGGGCTGTCGGGGTATCACATCACTGCTGCTGAGGGGACAGGCAGGCAAGGAGAGTCCAGGAATGGTGCAAGGGGCATCTGAGAGCCCCTCCCCTAAAGCACAGGGACAGCCCAGGCTCCTCAGATGGTGGTTGGGGTAGGGGAGTTGTGGCAGGGTTGGGGGGCTGGGCCACTCAGGGGGGAAAGTCAAAAGGGATAGAGAGACTGTGGCTTGGACCCCTGGGGAAGTTGCTGGCGGCTGACGGGGGTGGGGATGCTGCACATCTAAGATGCCCAAGGTGCTTCCTGTGCCTGAAGCAGCCCCCCTCCACCTGCTACAAACGTCATTTTGGAACACTGGTCCCCAGGTGAACTGAGTGGGGGAGAGGCTCTCACCACAACACACACACACACACACACACACACACACACACACACACACACTGCAGCACTTACCAGGAGAGGCCAGGACAGTGGGGATGAAGCAAGTGTCAGCTCACTCAGGTGGAGATCTGATGAGATGAAGCACATCCCACCACGCAGGGGTGAACAGACACACACATACTGTACCAATACCCCCAGGGTCGACACATTCAGCACAGAGACCCCCACTCAAGGTTACTGGCAGCGCCTTCTCATCCACCTTGCTCTGCCCTCAGATGCATACAGACAGACGGCCTAACAGGCCCTGCAACCAACCGAGCAGGGCTGTGGTGAGCATGTGCTCCGGCCCTCCCATGGCCTCTCAGGACACTTACATTCGCAGGCACATGGCCAAACCCCCTCCTCCACCTCCCCTAAAATTCCGAGACAGACGCGGATGCGGGAGATCCAGAAACAATGCGGGGCAGCCAGCCTGACTCCCTGCACCTGCACACCACCTGCACATGGGTTATGCCTGCACTCACATGTGGGGCACACGGGACACACGGGGCACAGCTTGCCTTCTCCAGGGCTCCTCCCCAGGGAAAGCATCTACCTGAAGCTAAGTGTCCCAGAATGAAGAGCCATGTTCCCAGTCCCTGAGTTTGCCTTTCCTGAAGGAGACAAATGGGGTTTGGGGCCTCCTAAGTCCTTCCCACAGTTATCTGCCCCTTCTCTTCCACAGGATTGGGGCTTGAAGCCTACAACTACAGGGTGCCCACCGCCACCGCCCTCCCCCCTCGTCCTTAAGGCCCTCTGCGTCAGGGCAGGGAGAGAATGGGGGGGGGGGTCTCAGCGGTGGCACCTGCCCCCACTCCCACCACTGTCAGTCGAGGGGATGGAGGTGTCCGCCAGGGATGCTTCTTCACCCTAGCTCCAGGAAAGGCCCGTCCACCTTTGGGGATGCCCCACTGCAGTCCCCAAAGCCCCCTCTGCACTTCTGGGCTGGGGCAGCAGGACCGGGGTGGGGGGAGGCGGGGTGTGGTCTAGCCTGTGCCCGTCCCTCCTCAGGGAGCAGCAGGCTGCGGGTGGCAGGGCAGACCCACCGCTCCTGGCTTCCCTCCCCCTCCCGGCCTTCAGGAGATGAATGACCCTCCTGACGGTCTCATTACTTATTGATGGCCTAATCCTGCTCGTTAATTCCCCAGCCCTCGTTAAAAATGAAAAGAAGCCATTTGTGCTTGTACAAACCCCAAGAACCAGGATGGATGTGCCGCACTGGGGGCGGGGCGGGCGCGCCTCCCACTGGGGGGAGCTGGGGCGGCTGGGGTGGCAGGGGCTGCAACTCCGAGGCACTGCGGCTTCTTTCAGTGGGAGGTGGGGCGTGTGAGCCTGAGGCTGCGAACGTGCTCGTGCCTGTGAGACTCTCTGTCCACAGCTGTGTCCCTAGGTGTGTGGTTCTGGGTGTACACGCAGACCTCTGGGCCCACACCCAGGCAAACCCAGTGCGCGCACGCATGTGAATTCCTACGGAAAGGTGCCTGACTATGAGAGCAGGTGGGTCATCTGCGTGTATCCTTGAGAGGATTCAAGAGCCCGAACTCTGGGGCGCGGGGTGCAGGGCCAGGCCCCGCCTCCGGGGCCCTCAGGAGCCTCACCAGTTTGCGCTGACACCAGTGGCAGAGGCCACAGAGGACGACGGTGACGCTAAGGCTGACGGTGATGATGGCAGAGACCAGCAGGACATCGCGGGTGGGCGCCCCTGGGGAGGACATGCACAGGTCAGACCCTCATTGGCCGGGGCCGGTGCCCTCCCTCAGCCCAGAGCCCCCCAAGAGCAATTACCCTACCCTTCCATCTGGCCCCCAAACTGGGAGCTCTGGGCCTTGCTGGCTGACCTTGGGAAGTTTCTTCCTTTCTCTATGACTCCGTTTCCTCAGCTGTAAAATGGGCAACTGTGCAGGTTGAAGTTCCTCCCAGGCTCTCCCTGCACGGGCTCTGTGTGAATCCAGATGATCCGCACCATCACCCAAACTTGACACCCCAAAGGGAGAGGCCAAGTATGCCCCCCAGCCCAGCCAGGCCTCAGTGGACACTTCTAATCCCCCTTAAAAAGCCACTGCTTCTGCACGGCCTTCCTGCCCAGCACCATTCCATCCCCTTCAATACTCTGAGCCACAACTCCAGCCCCATTTGCCCAAAGGGCTTATTACTAGTTCCTATAGTCCCTCTAAGGACATTTGCCCCATGGGCGCTAACAGACCCTCAGAAGTGTCTGGCCCAAACTCAACAGCAACATATGTAGTCCAAAAGTGAATTTCTGGAATCCTCTGACCCGCCCTCATCCCCCTTCAGCTCAGCTTTCCTTGGGCTGGAAGCCCACCCATGTACACCCTGTCCTCCCCAACCCTTATCACTGGAGCTTGCCTATGATGCTCCCACTGTGTGGGCTCCAGCCCCACCTACACTGTCTGCAGTGTCGTAAATGCTCTCGAGGGTCACTGGCAGCTTCTGTTCCAAGAGCTCAGGGGTCTTATACTTCAGAAGTGGCCATGTTGACAGACCTGTCCTGGTCCAAAAATCCCAGGTTTTTGTGCAAATCCCACCACTTGCTCACTGTGGCTTTGGACAAGTCACATAACCATTCAGTCTTCTGTGTGAATGCGATTAAACCTCCCTGCCTTCTCACAGGTGGTTGCAAACGTGAGCTCAAACCAAATGCAAGGCAGGCAAAATTTCAGAAATTCTCATGTGGGGGAGTCGAAAGAGAGCAGCACAGATCACACGTGCACTGTAAATATGTATGCACCAGGATGCGTCCTAAAGGCAAATAGACACTGTTTATTTACAGAGGAGCCTGCGTGGGCTTTTCGGTAACAGTGATGGTGGTAATTAAGAGTCGACATATCTGTCTGGTCCTGATTCCTGTGATTTTAGCTTCTAGGCTCCCAGTCTCTCTTGCTTGGCTGTGGGGCCTCATGGGGAAGGGCCGGCAGTTAGCCCAGCTCTCTGGACCCTTGGGGCTCTCTCCTACCACCATTCATTCTAGTGCTCCGGGCAGCCAATTCACCACTTGCTCCCCCGAGAATCCTGCTTGGGCCCCACTTCTCCCTTCCCAACTTCAAATGCCATCTTTGCCCCGTCCCCACCAGTGCACCTGCCAGGCCAACTAAGCTTCCTCCTGTCCCGAGTCCACAGCCTTGCCCCTGGGGAAGCCCTGCACCTAGTTCACTGTCAACTCCAGGGTGCACACAGCACCTAGGCACTCTGACCTGGGCAGCGAGCAGACCCCCAGGACCTGGTCCTGCTCTTCCCTCTCCAGGGTAGAGGAACACAGCTCTGCAAGATGGAGAGGCCACATCTGCCTCCGTCTTTAACCTCCAGGCTTCAGAGAGAAAGGGAGGGGGGCAAGATAAATGGGGAGAGTGATGGCCATCACACCATAGGTCATGCCATCAGGGCCCCAAGACTCGAGTCTGCAGCGAAGAGAGGGGCAAATGCACCTCCTGGGAAGGGGACCTGCGCTTTTTCCAGTTGTCTCCACAGGAACTGCCCCTGCCCTGCTGGAAGAGTCTGGGAGGGGGGTGTGATGTGGGCTGGGAAAGCAGGTGACCTTGCACCTTCCTCTGTTGAACTCACTTTTAAATAAAATAAATTCCATTTTTGGTCTGAGCTTTCTTCAACCACTATCTGTTAAGAATCCACCAGGGGGCACGAGGGACAGGCAAGATGCAAGAATTCAGCTAATTATTTCCTAGCATGTCAGGTGCCCCAGCACCAGTGAGTGGCAGACCACCCAGCCTGGGGCTCCAGATTCCAGAACACTCAAGAAAAGACTGAAGTGTGAGTGCAGCTTCTGCCTAATAGCTGAGTGGCCGTGGACAAGTATCTTAACCACTCATTGTCTTCCAGTAAAGACAACCCACCCCATGGGGTTACTGTTAGCACTGGGTAAATACCTATTATGATGAAGGTTGGTGGTGTTGGTTTTCTTTCAGCAGTAAGCAGAAGGCTATGGGAGCACAAATAAGGAAATAATTGCTGGACTAGAGGGCTATCTGGGAAGGCTTCCCTGAGGGGGTGGTATTTGGTGTAGTTTGGGGATGGTTGTGAGGTGAGTGTGAGATATTTCAGACATAGGGAACAGCAAGAGCAAAGGTGAGAAGGGAGGTGGGGGGAGGGTCAGACACGTTGTTTGAGGAGCTGGTCTAGGTTAGTGGCTGTGAAGTGGTGGAGGACAGGCTGGGAGTGGAGTGGGGCCCGATGGGAAGGGGCTTGTCTATCAGGCTGAGGGGCTTGCTGTGTTTTGTAGGACATGGGAGCCATGGGAGGTTTTTGAGTGGGGGAGAGGCAGGACCAGAGGGGGGTTAGCAAGCTCCTGATCTGATAGCTGTGGTGCTGGGGTAGGAGGCCATGCTCCAGGTGGGCAACTCTTAAAAAAAAAAAAAAAAAAGGCAGCAGTATTTCCCTGTTTCACATCTTGGGCTTTTGTAGAAAGTTCCATTTGAAGAAAAAGCTGTGTTGCCAAGGAAAGAAGAACCCCCTAGATGGGGGGGATCCAGGATCCCCCTCTGGCACGGGAAGGTGGCTGTCACCTTCCAGGCAAGGAGTCTGACTCCTCCCCCGCCCAGGCCTCCAGCTGCCCACTGACAGCCCTTGAAGCTGGGGTGAAACAAAGGCTTGTCACTGCAAATTGCATTGATGTGGTGACCAAAGGTGACGGTGTTCTCAGCCAGCAAGCGTTGTTGCCTTCGAGGGGTGCAAGCGTGTGTTCTTGCCTGCCAGCCAGAGTGAACCCATTCCCAGAGCATGGATCGCTATGTGTGGGGCTGGAAGGCACCTCTGCCATCATGGAGTCTGGCCCCAGCAACGCACAAACACTCTGGGCAGCCCCGTCAGTGACAAGGAGCTGCTTCGGCAGGAGGCAGGCCCTCCACCACCAGGCATTGTTAGGGAGGGTTGCTGTGCCTCATCCTGAGCCTAATCTGTCTCCCTACATCTCGCCCTGCCCACCTCCTGTCCCCCCTCGCTCCCAAGCCTGCCCTCCGGAGCTGCTAGGAACAAGCTGGCTCTCTCTGCCACATGACAGGCCTCCAAATCCTTGCAGACAGCTCTCATGTCCCCTTGCAGTCTTCTCCAGGCGAAGCCGCCCTGGCCCTTCTAACCCTTCCTCCAATGACATACATGGTTTCAAGTCTCCTTAGCATCAGCATATTAACATTTGGGGAAAGAAAATATTGTAGCCCTCGTCAGCCTTTGACAGGGCTGGGTTCCACGACCTATCCTTGGGCAGAGGAGACATCCTGGGTCCTTGGGGGTGAGACACAGACAAGGGCAGATGAATGATGCCAGGAGCCCTGGGCAGCAGGGTGAGCTAGGAGCGGGGAGAGCCAGCCCTCCTGGGTCCAATCCCAGGGCTGTCCTGGGAGTGAGGCGCAAGCTTGGGCACGCTGCTGCCCCTCTGCCCAAGCTTGTGGTGGGCATGTCAGCTGACCAGAGCTTGGGTTTAACGATGATCCAGTGGGGTCCTGTGCTCCTGACCAAGCCACCAGCTAAGGGGCTCTCAGGGTAAAGCCTGTGTGTTCGAGGAGGCAGCCCACCTCTGAGGCTGGACAACAGCTCCATGAGGGCAGGACTAACATTCTGTTCACCACTGTCTTCCCAGGACCAAGGAAGGAGCTGGGCATACAGCAGGTACTTGACAAAAGCTTGCTGAAAGAATAAGTGAGCAGGACCCCAGGCTTCTAGGGATCATGATAATAACAGAGGCTGCCATTTATTAAGCACCTACTGTGTACCAGACTCCAGAGTCCATGAAGGCAAGAGCTGTATCTGCTTTGCTCGTTCCGGATATTCTGTGATAGGCTGACATATGGGAGGTGCTCAGTAAATATTGTTAAATGTTCGGTACTTGCGTGTCATCCTACTTGTCACCAAGACAAGATGGGAGGGAAGAGATGGGAGAGGCTGCTGTGAGAGTTTGAGCCTTTCTTTTACACACACACACACCAGGGCCCCTTTCAATCTTCCCCCACACCATCTTTGCCTGACAATTTCTGACTTTTCTAGACCCAGATGAAAAGCACATCCTCCAGGAAGGTTTCCATAAGATCCCCAGTGGGAATTAATTTCTTCTGCCTCTGAGCTTCCATCACACCGTGCCTGCACCCTTCCTTTAGGGGGCAATGATTAAGTGCCAGGGCTCTGGAGCCAGACTCTCTGGGTCAAGTTCTGGCTCTTATTCTTCCAAGGCATGTGACCTAATCTTTGCTTGCCTTTGTGTTCCCTTCTGTAAATGGGGGCTAATAATAGTACAGGTCTCATAGGACAATTGTGAGGTTTAAAGGAATTAGCAAATATAATGCCTTAGCACAGTGTCTGACACAAAATAAGTAGGCAACAAATGCTAGCTATTATCATAGTATTACCACGTCTGCCCCGTATTAGAGACATCTGGGGCTGAGGCGCAGAGCCGGCGCTCAATGAGTGTTGAATAAAATACCAAACTAGATACACATCTAGCTCTTCCCCACAAGACAGCAGAGGCCAGGGGTCCTGTCTTACCCTCAGGCCCTGCCCTGAGGGCTGACCAAGACTGAAAGCACCAGTGAATGCCAGTGGTGAGGATCTACAGGGCTGAGGCAAGGGGGTTGGGGTGGGGCAACAGTTGGAAGCCAGGCTGGGCTTCAGGTGTGAACTGCAGACCTGAGCCTGATCCTTGCCAGGGCTCTGCCCCCATTCCCGACTCCTTCTCATCTCCTCAGCAAGCCATAATTTATGGATGAACAGAATCAAATAGGACTGCTGGCTGCTGGGATGCCCTGGGGAGCTGCTAGAGAGGGAATGGACTTCTGAGGGCATGCTCAGCAGCTGCCCGGGGGTGCGGGGGAAGAACAGGAGCCAGAAGGGGAAGAGGTACACACACGCCCAGGTCACCGACATGGACACCCATGGCTCATATACACACCTGCATATACCAGAGACTTACTCTTGGCACAGACAATCATGTGGCCCACACCCCACACATGTGCATGCACGTGCCCCAGAGACTCACCCCTCGCACAGACACCCATGCTCATTCGCACACATGCATAAACATACACCTATGCACAGATACCCATGTACACACAAATACACACACATGCCAAGCCTTGGAGACTCATACCATGCATGGACACCTGTGTTGACAGTCAAGCACACAAAGACGCACACGCACATGGCCATGGCCATGAGCAGATGCCCAGCCCCCTCTGCCATCCATGAGATCTAGATGTTCATATACTTCCTCTGGCCTGGAATTCTCTCCCATGTCCATTATTCATCTACTCAAATTTTGCCTGTCCTGAGGCAAAGCCGTGGGACAGCAAGAGGAGCTGGAGGCAGATGGCCTGGATTCTAGTCATACCTCTGTCTACAGCCAGTGACCCTGGGGTAACAGTGAACCCTGTACTCACCCCAGTGGTTCATCTTCAAGTGATAACAACCCCTGACTTCCCCTGCCGGGGTTCTGTCAAGATAAAATAATAGCTCACATTACCTGAGCACTCACTTTTTGTGGCCAGACTCTGTGCCAGGAAGTTTATATGAGATCTCCACAACCGGGTACCATTATCATCCCCATTTCACAGACGAAGAAACAGGCACGGCAAATTAAGGACAGGAGCCTGCCCTTCACAGCAACTCCAGCTGCCTCCCTCTGTGCTGAAGGATGTCCCCGCCCTCCACAATGGGCTCCATTGCATGACCCAGGTATGCCTAACTAACTTTTCTTCTTCCTGCAAGAAGGCTAACCCCTTTTCCACTTGGGCACAAGCTCTTCCCTCTGCCTGGAATGCCTTCCTTCTATCTTCTACTGTTAATATCCCTAAACAAGATGGTCTTCATTCCCTCCCACATTCCCTCCTCCGTAACTATGGCAATTCATCATTGTGGGTTAATAAGTAGCACTTTCTGTCTTTCCCCCACTGGAAACACCTGGAGCGCCAAGACCCCAGATCATTCATCTCTGTAGTCCCAGGTCTGGTACCTAGGAGAGGCTGGATAAGTAAGTGCTGAACAAATGCATGAAGTTGTTCAAGGCTCTCCAGGTAAGACTGCCTCTTTCAGGAAGCCCTTCCTGATGACAAGTGCTCACAGCAGTCTCTTCATTCTCCAAACCTCAACTAACTGACCTTCTGTCCAATGCCCTTTTCTTGGGGGTAGGCATCTCCCCCAAGCAGAGTCAAGGGGTAACACTGTGTCTCCCCATCGCTTGGGCTCCCCCATGGTCCACAGCCCAGGATACAAGACAGAGAAGCTGCTTGACATGCTGGAAATCTGTGTACACAGATGCTTTCCCTGAGACTTTGCTTTCTCTTGCACCCTCGGCTGATGACACGCACACTCTCTGTATCTAGGCCTTCCAAAGTTGTCCCATCACCCCCACACCCTCCCAACCTAGACTGCTTTCCTCTTTTTAGATCTTACCAATACCTTTCATCATAGTCACTCAAGTATGCTCAGCATTGAATCATGTTTATAGTCTTCGGCACCCCTCTAGAGGTAAATATTCTCGTGCATGTTTTACAAAGAAACAGGCTCAGAAGGGTTAAATACTTGCCCAAGGGCACAGAGCAGAAGAGAGGTTAAAAAAAAAAAAAAAAGGTACCAGAGACAGGGCCCTGGGCAAGTACCTGAGTTACTTCAAGTGCTTTAGCGACTCCGCTCACAAACACCCTTCCCAGGGATCCTTCCTCCTCCAATGGCCCAGCCCTCAGCCTCAATAAAGCACCCTCATTAGAGAGAGGCTCAGTGCACCTAAACATCCCCAGAACAGGCTGGGGGTTGGGCCCCTGGGGCTAGACAACGGTGAGCCTGAGCAAAAAACAAAGAAGGGTGGGGTAGCCCAGGACTTGCCCAGGGCCCTGTCTCTGGCACTGCCTAGGGCACAACCACTATTCCAGAGATAAACCAGAGTGATGTTGGGGGTGGTTGGGGCTATATCTGCCAGTGCCTTCCTATCCTAATCCCACCTCCTCCCACTTGATTCTGCACTACTTACGACACAGCATGCCCCAGCACCTCCCCCTATCCTTTGCTGGCTGCATAATGACGTTCAAGGTGGAAAGCAGTGAAATCTGGAGTCACAGGTTTCCAAAGGAAGCACCCCTCTATGTGCATGCTGAGCAGATGGAAATGGGGGGGAAGGTGGGAGAGCATTTACAAGTGCAGAGCCTACCAGCCCTAGGACTTCTTGGGCATGGGAAGGGGGGACATTTTGGTACCTATCCTACCTTCCTTCCTCCTCCTGACCCAACATACATACACAAAGCCAGAAAAAGGCAGAATTGGGGAAAAAGCAACAGAAAACCAAGGAGCAAAACTCTGAACCTACATAGCCACGCAAAGCTCCGGGCCTCCTGTCATGCTGAATTTTCTGCCCTCTTTTTACTCTGTAACTCCCTTCAAGCTACCCACCTTAGGAGAAAAGAAAACAAAGTGGGCTGGTAGAAGGAAAAGGAGGAGAAATAGAGCCTGGCATTCATTTCCCAGGAATGCTGGGCCTCCACCCTACCACCATGCCCCCTGGACAGTCTCCCTGAGTGTTCAATGGAAAGCCAAGGAGACCTGGGGAGGGCACAAGGCTGGTGAAAGAGGAGGCCCCAGGGGATTGTTTTGGAAAGTTACAAGTAGCTGAAAATAGGGGCTTAGCAGGAGCAAGCCTCCTCAGCCTTGACTGTAATAAAAACAGATAATGCACGAGTGAGCTAGGGAGAGTGCCCTGGCAGGGGCCTCAGAGGCCGGCTGGGATCTGTCCGCGGTGCTGAAACAGGTGCCAGCTGCGATACCCCTGGTTTAGAATTCAGAGGAGATGCCAAGTGAGTAAACAGCGAGTGAAGGATTGTCTGGATGGGCCAGGAGCTGTTCTAGCAAGAAACTGGATGGGGACATGTCAGGATCTACCAGCACTTCCACTCCTCATCAGGGGAGAAAGGCCTGGTGAGCTACAGAGGCCTCATCCATGCCTTCTCTACCCTGGCTCTCTTTTCCAACAGAGAGCATTGCCTTGTAATAATGGCTCCCATTTTTTCAGTGAAGAAGAGTTTACAAAGTGCTCTGGAGTTTACCTATGGTTTCATATCTCTTGTCATATTTAATGGTGATGGGGTATATTCTATCTGGTGACCCCTCCCCTCACCACAGCCACTCCCAACTCCCACAATTCCTAGCTTAGGGAAGCCTGGTATGTCTGGCTTCAGTCTTCAGCCTCAAAAGATGGTGTGCGTGGATGTGTGTGTGTGGAGAGGGACCATATGCAGACTCTAGAGAGCTGCTGAGTCTGGAAGTCATGAGGGTCAAAGGCACCCAGGATAAACAGGATCAGGTGCCAGCCCTGAGTTAGCTGGGAATCAGCCACCCTCCCCAACCACCCTAATCCAAAGCTGATGATCCACCTGGGCAGCCATGACAATGATCATATCCATCACAGCAGCAGGAGCCTAGGAAAGGAGGAACTCAGGTGGAGGGCTTCTCCATCAGGATTGTGGAGCAAGGGTAGGATCAGGGACATGTGAAGATGAAGTGCAGGCCTTTACCACTAGTTACTCCTATGAATAATGCATTGTTGTGCTTTGGCCTAAGTCAGCATCTTATTGTTATTAATAATACACTGCTGCAAAGAAGCTGAGGTTGGAATGGTATGCTCTATTTTATTTGAGGATCTCAGAGCACTTAAGAGTTCCTCATGCTGATGACTCAACTCTTGCTCCCCAAGTCAAAGGCTTCCTTACAGGCCAGGGCACCTGTCCTGCCACAACACACTCCCACCTGATGCTTAGAGCCTCAGAGGCTAGGGGTCTTCCATCCTGGGATTCAGATTCTTGACTGGGGTTTTGGTGGGGGAAAGGGTACACTTAATCTTTGCCAGCTCAAGGGCTCTCAGAAATAGAATGGAATGTGAAGCTGCTCCCAGGGATGTTTATGAAGGAGGGAGAAAACTAGTGGAAATCCAGCTGGGAAGAAATGGTTGGAGAGAGACCACTGGGGATCTGAAATCCAGTTCTGCCATCCACTGTGTCACTGTGGGCGCGTGGCCTTAGGCAACAAACTCAACTCTCTGGTCCTAAGTCTCCTCGTTAGAACGTAAGGCAGGTGGCTGAGATTCCGTCTGGGAGGTGCCATTCTACCACATTCTGGGGTATCATTTGCACCGTAATTGTTAGGAGGGAGCCCCCCAGAACAGCCCTGAGATCTGTCCGTGGTGCTGAAACAAGTGCCAGCCGCGATGCTCCTGTCCTTGGTGCTGAAATCCATTTTGGTCCTGGGACTGCTCCCTCCTCCAGGCCGACCTTTGCATTGTCCCTAACAAGCAGGAGCCAAAGGACTGGAGCTGTTTTCAGAACTGCAGCATAGTGATCCCACCTTCCTGTGCCAATTCCTCCCTGATCAGCCAGGACCTGAAGCTACGGTGGTGACCAGGAGACTTCAAGAACTCTCTTTCCCCCATGAGGTCCTCAGATGCCGAGGACCCAAGTTAGCACTCAACTCAGGACACAAAAAGCCTCCCCACTGATGTAAATTCCACCTTCCATTCCCTCAAGTGGAGCGCGCCGAACTACTTCCTGGTAGCTGGTGCGGGCACTGTGCTTAGAGCAGAAACAAAAGGTTCCCAGCAGTGGCGTTGGGTGGACAGGGAAGGAGTGGCCTACAGTCCCCCCCGTCGCTGCCCCCTTACCCATGGGAGGTAGGGGGACAAAATATGGCACTCTGAGCTTGCCGCGCTACCCAATAACCTGCACGTTCCAGGCAGCGTGACTGCCTTGCAGCCACCTTGGAGCACCACACTACCTAGTTCACAGTGAAGACTCAAACCAGTGGTCAACCAGGGCTAAGTGAAAAACTTCTTGCTCCCTCTTCCCAGGAGGGTGGGATAGATCTGTTTAAACAAACACAGCCTTTTCTCCCGCTGTAGGGTAAGTCCTACCAAAATGAACACAAAGACTTGTAAACAGGCCTCCCTGAGGGCAAAGGCTCACCACCTCACAACCACTCAAATAAGAACCTTGCCCACAGCCCCTCTCTAGGAAAAAGTGGGAGTTAGGAGAGAAAGCCACAGCTTCTGCCCACTCCTGTTCCCTACTCCACAGGTGGGGGCTCTTTGAAAAGCAGATCTGCTTGGTGTTTCTAGGGACTGCTTCATATTAGCCTCACTGGGTGTAGAAATCCCTCTTTTCCCAAAAACAAACATCTAAGCAAATAAAACCACCTGAAGACAATGCCCCAAATCACTGCCTCTCTGGATCCAAGTAGGGAGTAAAGATAACAGTCTTTAATTACAGTACACACAGACAATATAATTTATTGAGCAACTACTATAGCCAAGAACTGCTGAAAGCTCTGCAAACACGATCTCATTTAAAACTATAACCCCTCCTCCGGGAGGAAGCATGATGGTCAGCATTCTACAGATGGGGTGAGGTCAAGAGAGATGAGGTGAGCTAGTGCAGCTGGTGGGTGTTGAGACTGGCACTTGAAACACATCTGTCTGCCTTTAATCTTGCAGGTTAGTAGGATCCACCTCCCCCTCCTTCTATGTTCTGGAAGCCTCACTGCTTCACCCCTCCACAACCCCTAATCTCATCTGAGAGCACACTGGAGGAACACAGTAACACTTCACAATCCCACAGCACTTTCCAGCTTGCAAAGTGCTTTCATAGCCATTGTCTGAATCAACCCTCATAATACCGAAGCATTCTTCCAATTTTAAAGGAGAGAAACCTAACGAAGAAATAAGTGGCTTGCCCCAAGTCACACAGTGAGCAGTAGAACCAAAACTCAGATGAAGATGGTAGTACTCTCAGCCCAGTGCTCTCTCTGTACTTCTGGGGTGCTGGGGGGAGGTCAGGAAGGGGGTCCAGGGGCTTCCTGAGATCCTGACCTGGGCTGCTTCCCTCCTCTTGGTTCCCAGGGGCCATCAGTTGGCTCAGCTCTACCTTGGAGTCTCAGAGTCTCGTTCTAAATGAATTTTTTTTTCCAGGCAATTACTTCCTACTAATTAGGAGGCAAGGCTGCCAGTCCCTGGGCCCTGGGCTGACCCCCTTTCTCAACTCACAGGGGTTGGGGGGTTGTTGAGATACTGATTAGCAGCACCAGCCACAGAAACTGCCTGGCTTGCCCCCATTAGCCCCATCATCTCTGAAGGAGACAGGGAAACTTTGAGGGCAGGGTAGCTGGTGGAGGAGTAAGGAGTGCCAAGGAACTGGAAGAATGGAGGTGGAGGTGGGGACGCTGGGGAGGGAGGGACTCTGAAATGGGAGAGAGCCAGGGTACAAGAAGTGAAGGAGCCTAGGTGTGCCCATGCAGAGTAAGAGAGAGACCTAGGCTCAGGGGCAGCAGGGGGAGCCAGGAAGATCCAGAGAAACAGGGATATTTCTTCATGTTGTAGGAAGAGAAAAGAAGGAATCTCAGGAAGCAGAGACAGAGGAGGGAGAAGAGATCTTCCCTCCGCAGAGCAAGGAAGAAGGCACCCTACAAAATGGTCAACATTCCTGAAGTGGAGGAGGCAGAGAGAGGGAGATACTGGGAGACTCTGAGAAGGGGAAGGAGAGAGGAAGGACAGGGAAGAAGGAGGAATTGCTGAAGGCAAGCTCTGGGGAGAAGGAGAGGAGAGCAGGGGAGAATGGCTGCAGTAGCAGTTCCCAGGGCCTCAAGAAGGGCTCTCTCTAGTCATTGTCCTTGAGCCTCCCCCAATGTCAGTGCCCAGCCAGTCGGACCTGCATGCCCTCCTACGCAGCCACAGGTGCGGGCCAGCATGATGGTAGGCCACCAGTCAGTGCAGATCCCAGATGCTCCACTCACCCAGGGCAGCCAGCTGACCTCCCTTCCTGTCCACCTGCCAGCTCAAGGGCTCTCCAGTGGGTTGAGCCAGGGATCCTCCGGGGTCACACAGCAACATGACCAGGAGGCTCTGGGACTAGGGGGTCCAGCCTCTCTACTTTACAGAGGGAGGACCAAGGACCCAAGAGGAAATGATGCTTCTCTGTTCCTATACCAAGTGGGTGATGAGGCCAGATGTAGAGGGTTCAGGGTCTAAGTTCCACTGATGGGTCCTGTTCCCTCCTGAGCAAAGCCAATAACAGGAGACAAAGACAGGTCTCGGTTGCTAGCAAGTCAGTCCCTGATTAATCTAAGCCTGCTGGAATGTGGGGTGACAGGTGGAAGGGAATAGGGGCAGCCAGGGGCTGAAAGAGAAGCAAAGGAAGTGACTGTTTAGGGAGCACTGGGTGGGTGGATTCTGCACGAGCTCTAACTGCAGCTAACATAATTGAACATTTACTAGGTACAGTGTTCCAGCCACTTTAGACACTGCATGCATGATCTCATTTAGTCCTCATGATTACCCTATAAAATATGTATACTGCTACTCCATTATAAGGAAGAAACTGAGACTCAGGAAGGTCAAGTAATTGGCCAAGTCCACAGGCTAATCGGTGGCATGTTTCTAATTCAGGCAACTGACCACTGCCCTGATGACCCATCCACCCAGCATTATCTGAAGATGCTCAGAACACCAAGTTCCCATGATCTCAGCCCAGCCCTGGCAGGATGCAGGCCCCAGATGCCAATGGGGTTACAGTCCTATGTTGCAGGACTTTCTTGTGGTCCAAAGTGGGGGCAGTATCATGAAGTGCTAAATTTGAGCAAGCCTCCATCTTAAGGCAGTGGAACCTGGGTTCCAGTCCTAGGTCTGCCACCAACTTACTGTGTGACTTTGGGCAGGTCATTTGCCCTCTCTGGACGTGATGCTCCCACCTGTGTCACTGAAGGGGGGACCCGATGAGAAGAGCTAACATACGCCTGTGGCTGACTTGACGACAGGAATGGTTCCAGCCAGTTTATATATGTCAACTCGTTGAGTCCTCCTCACAGTGCCCTGAAGTGGGTACTATTATCACCTCCCCTTTAGGGATGGGAAAATGAAGCAATGAAAGGTTAAGTGACTTGCTCAAGGGCACACGGCTAGTCAATACATGGTAGAACTGGGATTTGAACCCCATTACTTTAACATTTTTTAAAATTTTTATTTACTTATTTTAAATCATCTCTATACCCAACATAGGGCTTGAACTCATGACCTTGAGATCAAGAGCTTCATGCTCCATCAACTGAGCCAGCCAGGTATTCCCATTACTTTTGATCCCGAGCCCATGCTCTGGCTGCCACTCTGCATTATTTCCCTAATGAGTCTCTTAGGTGACTCGCTTGGTGCTCCAGAGAGGTCTTCCTATGTCCCTCTGCACAGGCATATATACCATCATGTCTCCACATGGGAAGCACACATTACCATCATGTGTCTGCGTGATACATGTGTTTGTTTATACTTCTACACCTGCTCCTGTGCTTTCACCCAGTTTCTGTCTAGAATAGCTACACTCACTCAGTCATACATATCCGCAAGCTTTTTGGCACCCAGGACAGGCCAATTCCGGCAGGTCCACATGCATGCACACGTATGTCCCCTTTCCTGGGCACCGGCTGACTCGTGGCAGGGGGGCCTGTGCCAAGCTTTAGCACATAGACACGTGGCAGTGACGTGGGCCGCCACACCCCTTCTCTTCTGCCCCCCTCTAGTGCTTGGGTGGCTCACACATCACACTGCACACCTGCCAGCACCCCCATCCACGCTGCCTTCCTCACGCCTCTCCCCTCACAGAAGCGGGCACCTCCAGGCAGGAAGCAGGCACAGGCCCAGCCTGGCTCCCACGGCCTAAAGATGCCAGCCAACTCAGGGGTGGAGAGGGAGAAAGAGCCATCGACCAGAGGCTCTGAAGGGCCTGGGTTCCACGGTTCCTGTCTGAGACTAAGCCCTCCCTTAGGTCGAGTGCCAGAGCTCCTGAGATCCAGAAATGGGGTCAGATGAGGGATGGAGGGAATCTCTGCCCATCGTGTCGGAGTAGGACTGTGGAGCCGTGAGGGCTTCTCTGGCCAAGTTAGCATTGCACCCCCCAGCACCCCATCCTGGTCCCTGCTCTCTCCTCCCCCTGCCCAAGCATCTTGGAGTTCTGGGTATTTTTAGGTCTCAGCTGACAGGCTGTGAAATCGCTTCCTTCGCACCTCCCCAACCAGGCGGGGGTTGGAGAGGGAGGAATGGGCCTGGGGGGGCCACACACAGCCGATTCATCAGGCTCCTCCAGGGCTGGCAGGTGCCAAGCAGGGAGTGAGGGGTTCTTCCCTTTCTCCTCAGAGCCTCCCCTTGACTGAGAGGAACCTTCCACTGAGCCTGCAGAGAGGGAAGGCGGGGTAGCTCCACCCTACTCCAGGGACCTGAGAACAAAGGCTTTAGGGGATGCCTCAAGCACTAAAGGAGGCACTGGGGATGCCCTTTGAGTCCAGCTCTGCAGCCAATACCAATTCTCAGCACTCCCTTCCAAGTGATGGGCTGAGAGACAGGCTGGCTCGGATCCCAGTGGGATTAGGGAGGCACCGGAGAGGAGAGCCTGGTGGTTAAAACCCAGGCTTTGGAGTCAGGCTGACCTGCAATCTCATCCCTGCTCTGCTGAGTGACCTGATGAGACACTCCACCTTTCTGTACCTCGGGCTCTTTACCTGTACAACCATGGGAATGGTATCTCCCCTGTGGGGCTGCTGTGAAGATGAGAGGAAATGCTGAGTGTGCGGACAAGGTGATCTGTGGACCTGCCAGGCCCTGCTAGGAGACTCTCCCTTGCCACCTTCCCTGACCTGCAGTTCCCTCCTAATTGCCCCTTCTCTGGGCTGCCTTCCTCACCATGATCCCTGAGGCGGAGGCCGACAGTTAATCCTGCCAGTATGCTCTTTAGTGTCCATCCGACCCTCATCCCCAGGGGAATAAATCCCCAGTTAAGATGGGTAGGCAAGGTAGACCATCCCTGCCTCCCTGCCTCCTGCATGCATATACATCACATGGGCACACGGACCCAAATACCAACACGTCCGTGTGCTGCCAGCGCCTGAGTGTGAGGGCGTTTGCCCTGAGACAAGCCCCCAGGGAAGTGGGAAGACATACCCAAGCCCTGCTGGGAATAGGCCCCTGTGCCAGGGGCCGTGGGCACTGAGAGGGAGGTGCCTGCCCAGTTGCCGTGGAGACAGATTGGCTCTGGTGGGGCGCTGGAACTCAGGCCTGGCAGCTGGAGTATGAGCTATGTAGCTCCTGCAGGGCCTGGCCTGGATGCCCATGGTATGGGGTAGGGTGCAGATCCAATCCCCAGGAGCACCAATTGTGTTCACTGGACCCCAGATCTGCCCACCTTGGAGCTACAATCCTCTCTGGAAGGCTTTCTCTGACACCCTATGTCCTGAGGTGAGCCCCCCTGGGGGTGTCCAAACACACCTCTCTTCACCTAGTACCCCCTTGACTGCCTATTAGCTGCCACAAGCTTTCCAAGGGTAGGGCCCAGTCCAGCTGGATGCTGCCGACACCTGGTGCGGTGCCTTGGACTCAGGCCTGGGCAAAGGTGGGGACAAATGTGTTAACCTAGGACTCCAGCTCCATATACCTGCCTGCCTCCAGGTTTCCTAGCCGCCACACTGCTACAGTTAAAGTTCTTTATAGAGATCTGCTTGAAAGTCATCCATGGCTCTCCACTGCCCTAATTTAAGAAAAACAAAAACAAAAACAAAAAACAACCACTTTTCCTGTTTCAGAATGCCAGGACTGGGTCGCCTGGTGGCTCAGTGGTTGAGCTTCTGCCTTCAGCTTAGAACATGATCTCAGGGTCCCAGGATCGAGTCCCACATCGGGCTCCCTGCATGGAGCCTGCTTCTCCCTCTGCCTTTCTCTGTGTGTCTCTCATGAATAAATAAATAAAATCTTTAAAAAAAAAAAAATGCCAGGACTTCCCTAACCTGGCCCAACACACCTTCCCCAAGCCTCAACTCCTGCTGCTACATGCTCCCCCCCACCAAGACCTCTCTTCTAGACATTCAAGCACTCATTGCTACTCCAGCTGAACAAGCCACTTCATATGCATGTGCTGCCCCCACCACACTGACCACCTCACCCCTGCTGGTCCCATGGCAAGCTCTTATTCTTCCTTCAAATCCCAAGGCCCTGGACTCAAAGCTCATGCTCCCGGGTCTGTTGATGTTTGCTGGAACCCCAAGCCGACTTCTAACTGCATGTTCCCCCTTCCCAGAGTGGTCTAAGGATGGAGGCGCCAACATGTGTCATGTGTTTAGGACAGCACCTGCCACACAGCAATCACTCAACACAGGTTTGCTGTTCCAAAGGTAACTGACTGACACTGCCTCAGGGAAGCCCTCCCCAACTCCTCCTCCACCAGGGTTGAAGCGGGCATGTCCTCCTTGGAGCTTCCAGAATCCTCATTGCAGACATCAATCACTTGGTGCAGGATAATGCTGATGACAGCTATCACTGGCTGAGTGTTTACCATGGACTAGGCTCTCTGCTAAAGATGTTTCCCGCCTTACCTTGCCTCATCCTGCAATCCTGGGAAATAAGAACCATCCCCATACCCATTTAACAGAGAAAGAAACTGAAGCCAGAAGAGCAGAGTAACTTGCTCCAGGGATAGAGCAGCAAGGGTCTCTGCCAAGGTTCTGACAGACAGCTCTTTGACCCCAGAGACCTAGCGGAAGCAAGCCCCTCCCTGCCGCATGCACACAAAATGCTTAGCACAGACAGAGTGCTCCACACATAAGAACCTGCTATTATTACTGTGCTCAGATTATCAAGAGAGGGAAGAAGGTGTGTCGGGTGACCCGAGAGCAACTTCCTTAGGGTGGACCCCATATAGAGCATGAAACCCCCATTCCAAGGACAGTGAGGGCTCTGAGGGGCCTTTAGGCTGCCAGGGGCAGGGGTCAGGACGGTGAGGAGGCATGCAGGGCCTGGCAAATCTGAGGGGTACTGGAGCGAGCATATGCGCCAGGGGGTGGAGCAGGCCCAGGTTGAGCAAGGGGGAGAAGGCCTGCTGTGTGCTGGCTAAGCTGGCCACCGCTCTCTGGCCCCGCTGACACCACCCATGGTAATGAGACGGATCCAATTTGTACCCAGGGCCCCGCTGGGAGCAGCTGCCGCCGCAGGGTTTGAGGTAATTTAATTGGACACATTAGCCACAGAGCTCTCCTCTCTGCTCCTCTCGTGCAAGGCCTCATGCGGGCACCCCTTGTGGCTCCCCATACCCCGTGCCACCCCTTCCTGGCTGTGGGCAGGGTACACACTTCACCAACCAGCACCGTGGGACCCCCACCTACTAGGGTTGACCTCCCTCCACCTCCTGAGGGGTTGAGAACCAGAGAGCCGGCTGGGCTCTGTATGCACCAAGTTCTCCACTTTCTTGGATGCAAGCAGCAGCTATGGGTGTCCCCTGGGGCTGGGGCTCAGACCTCTCCCTCCTGTCTCCTCTGATGGGCAGAACGGGTCATCCCCTTTCCCCACCCCAGCCTACCTGAGAGCCCCCAACTTCCTGCACTCCAAGAAGGGCACCAAAGGAGCAGGGCCAATATGGGGGTGGGGCCATCCTCTTCTCAGGGCTCTGGGGAAGGGGTGTGTACACACACACAGAATCAGACATAGTACACACACATAAACACACGCACGCACGCTGACAGCCCCACATGCTGCTGTGGAAATGCCCGGATCTGAACACACCAAAGCTCCAACACCCTCCCGTCCACACCTATGCATGCCCGCGCAGCCAGTTGAGGCCCTCCCTGCTCCCAGCAGATGGAAGCTTCAGAGACAGCCCAGCCAGCAGGTGGGAGGGTGTGGCAGGGGGCAGGCAGGGCCCCTGGAGGGCAGAGGCCCTGCCTGGCTGGGGATCAGGATAGGGGAGACGCCCTCCCCGCGGCTTCCTGTCACAGCTCCCCATGCACCTCGACACACCTAACTACAAACACTCATTAGCTGCTGTTTACAGCTGGCCCGGCGCTCAGAAGAGTGAGCAGAGCGCGGCTCTGACCGAGTCCAGCTGGCACTCATGCTGGCACGTAGGTACACAAAGCACAGTGCTTTCCCCCACTAGCCCCACCCCTCCACTGGTACTGCAGCCCCGCACGCTCCATGACAAGAATATATCAATTCCCCAAACATTCCAGCTCGTGACACAAGTCAGCTCCAGGAGACTCACCTCTTCCAAGGGGCCCTCCAGGAGGGGACTCCAGAGCCCCCCAGAGCTGTCCCGGCATGCCAGCCCACCTCCCAATCCAACTGGGTCCAGAATCCCAGGTGTGGGCTCTGGGCACTGTCCAGCACCTTCCACAGGTCCCATGCTGTCTGCCAACTCCATTCCAACCCTTAGGGAATTCAGCTGGCTGAGACCAAAGCCCTGCCCTCCAGACACAAGTTGGACAGGGCCCAGCAAGTCTGCCCTGACTGCCTAGAAGGTCAGGAACTTCCATGTCCACAGTACTGGCACAATCCTCCTGGCACCATGGGCTGGGGTTCCCTTGCAAGGCAGGCGGGTACCGGGCTGGGCCTGGCCCAGGCTGCCTCCGGCACCTGCCAGACCAGTGACCGCCACGATGGAGAGAGCTGACCTTACCAGCCTCATGTGCCACCTGCCAGGCACTGCCCACAGAGAGCTGGCTTCCCACAATGCTGCCCTGGCTCACCCAGGATGCAGGGGTGCCTGTCCGAGGAGACTGTCCAAGCAACACCCCTTCTGGCCAAGAGTCCCTTCCTGGCTCAGGACTAGGCCTCCCGCGCCCCCCAGGCCCTCCTCACTGCTCTTCTCTCTGCCATTTCGCAGCCTCACTCCCCTGGCAGAGGCAGTCTGGACTGAAAACAGTCCATCAGATTCAATAAGGATTCAAAATCCCTCAGAAAATAGAGGGTGGGTGGGGAGTGGGGGGGGAGGAAAGGTAGGGTGCCAGAGGGAAGGAACCACCCACTCCTCCCCTGCCTTTCCCTCAAGGCCTCCTGCAACGGCTGGGTTGTTAGGGGTGAGAGGGGATGGCCCTTGGCTGGTACGCCCTGTTGCCTTCCTTGAGCCTGAGCTCCCTTGAGCCTGAGCTTGGGGTCAGCCAGGGGCAGGGCCCAGCTGCCCAGGCCCTCACACCCACTTATTCCCCTGCCTTCCAGCTGTCCCTCACCTGTCACCTGCTGGCCTTCATGTTCCCAACACAATCCAACCTGCTCTAGCCTCTCTTCCCCCACTAGGAGGGGCTTCAAGGCTACCTCCCTCCCCATGGTCCCCCAGTTCTTGAGCACCCAGCCTTTCAGTCAAGCTGTTCCCACCAGGCCACCAAACAGCATGACCCAAGGCCTAGGAGGGTCCTGTCTCCACAGTGACACACAGCTTGGAGGCACTAGCTACTTTGTCCCAAGCCCACCAAAGCCATCCCTTTCACCCAGCGTTTCAGATCTGCCCAGCCCCAGGCACCCCCGTTCCGGCTGTGGCCTATTGGGAGATCATTAGCTTTTCAGCTCTAGATGGGGACCCAAGCCGGAGATGCAACCCAGAAAGGTCTATGACTGTGCAGGTGGGGTAGGTGGGGGGTGAGGGGGTAGAGGGGTAGATGGGCGTGGGGGAGAGTTTGACAGTGAAAGGGTCAGACAGAGTCAGGCCTCTTTGGACCTTCCCACTCCCCAGCCTTCATCCGTAATCCTAGTGGCCCCTTCAGCAGTACCCCGGACTCCTGCCCTACACATCACCCAATGGCCTCTGTCCTTAACTTGTGCCCAGGGGGTGGAAGGTTGGCCTGGACAATCTCATGGATCTTTCTTCCCCGAGGAAGGAGACCCACTGGGCCAAGGCCCCCCACCCCATGCAGTGTGTCCCCTATGCTCCCCGAGAATGACCTTTTTGGCAGAGTTGCTGTAGAGGACAGATCCCACTAACAGGTGGGACATACAAGGCTTCAAACACTGTTACCCCAAAGGACAAGCTCACAGAGGACTGGGAGCAGGGCAGGCAGCCTCAGGATCTGACCTCTCTCCCAGCACTGCTGCACTGGCCCAGACTTTCCCTCTCTGGCCTTGCTCACTCACTCACTACAAGGTCACCTCTCCCTCCTTCCCTCCTTTCCCGAAGCCGCCTAGCCAGCCCACTGCAACTTGCCTGCCCACTGCAACGCTGACCCCTGCAGGCCCGCTGAGGCCCTGCCTGGTCTGGAGCCGGGTCTGAGGGACACAGGGAAGCCAGGCAAAGCCAGCGTCAGGATGAACACAGGACGAAGGCTGACGGCAGGGAGAGAGCTGTCTGCCTCAGGGAGGGGACAGCGAGGAAGTTGCAGGCACAGGCAGGGCTGGGGGGAGTCCGGACAGAGTTTGGAGCAAAGCCAATGGCTGTGGGGGAGGGGGGGCTGGTCTTTGTTCTTCACTGGGCTCTGGCTTTTTTCCTACAGTCCCTTGCTTCAGCTGAGCTAGATCCCAGAAGTGCCTGTGGCTGTGGGCCCAAGTGGGTAGGGAACTCTGAACAGGGTCTTAGCAGCAGGCTGAACCCTGTAGAGATCAGGGTGAGTGTGCTGCGGTGGTGGTGGTGGTGGTGGTGGTGGTGGGGAGTACCTCGGGGACACTCTGGAACCAGCCCTGGGACACAGGAGAACAAGAAAACACAGGGGACAGAAAATTGGAAAAAGGACTGGGCCACAGGTGTTCCTGTGAGTGGGATGAGGGGATCCAGACAAACAAGGTACTGGCCCCTTGAGGACCAGAATCACACAGGAATTAATTTGCATAATCTCACTCCTGCCAGGTGCCAGCCAAAGGGGAGGTGGGAGACAGAAATGGGGGACACAAAGGCCTGCCTGGGGGAGAGGACTCTGGGGAGCCTGAGGTGAGCTGGGGCTGGGAGTAATACATCGCCTGGCCTGGAGCTGTAAGGATTCTAGGAGGTAGGCAGGGATGCAGGAGTGGGGTGAGGGGGTTCTGAGGCCAGACTGATGACTCTGGCCCCTCAGAGAGCCCCAAGGGACCAGGATCAGAGGCAGACTCTGACCCCATCCAGTCCAGTGGCCACACCAGAGAGAAGTGAACTTCAGGCCCAACCTGTCCCCAGCACTCCCAGCCCCTGCCCCCAGCCCCTAGCATTCCTGGGCCCTGAAATGGGGCAGAACAGGTCTCCATCCCAGAGGGAGGCTTGTTTGAGAAGGGGAAGACAGAGACACCCTGGGGGGCTGCCAGTATGCCAGGGGCAATGCTGGGTTGCAGGCCCTTTGCCCAGAGGATGCCAAGCATGTCAAGCTGGCCTCCATGGAGAGGGCAGAGGTGCTCAGAGGAGCAGTGATGTCATGGCGCCCAGGCGTGGGAGGAAAGAGGGAGGGAGAGGATGAGGGCATGGACCCAGGCCACTGGGCTAACAAGAAAGGGGAGGCTGCTAGCCTGGTAGGGCAGGGGGAATGGGAGTGTCCTCACTGCATCTCCCCTTCCAACCTCGCACCCTAGGGCTAGCCTCGGAACTAAGCTACTGGTTTCTGAGAAGGTGATCTAAGCCAGAGAACGCCTGCCTCTGCCCTCAGTCGAGTGCTAGAAGCTGGCAGCCTTTTGCGGGAGGATGCTAGGGTCGGTGGTCTGGGTTCAGACAGATGAAGCAAGGGGTCTCCAAAGGCAATGTCCCTTCATCCACCACCTAGAGGATGTTCATAGATGGGCATGAAGTTCCAGAGCTGGAGACTGAGTCTCTCACCCTTCTCCCCGAGCACTGAGTGGGTGCGATGCCTAGCACCCAGTGAGTCCTCCTAGTTGGCCTCAGTAGGCTGCAGTGATTTGATGGGGGTGAGGGCCCAACTCCTTAGAAGGCAGAGACAGGCTGAGGCTGCCCCTAGAGGGAAAACAAATGTGAGGCTGGGACGAGAGTGGACAAAGCTGGTGTCCACTGGACTGCCCTCAAAATCCTTGGGGATCTGGGGCAGCCCCGGTGGTGCAGCGGTTTAGCGCCGCCTGCAGCCCAGGGCGTGACCCTGGAGACCCCGGATCCAGTCCCACGTCGGGCTCTCTGTATGATGCCTGCTTCTCCCTCTGCCTGTGTCTCTGCCTCTCTCTCTCTCTCTGTCTCTATGAATCAATAAATAAAATCTTTTTAAAAAACTATTTTAAAAAATCCCCTTACACACACATCCCCTTTTGCAGAGGGCCTTAGAGCTGTCCCTTCCCCCAGCACCCTCAGCCCTCGGAGGTCAGCAAGCAAGCGGTAAGCCTGCAGGCTCTTCATTTGGGAGCAAGTCCTCGGGCTGGGGTGTCTCGCTTTTCGCATCACAGAGAAACCCAGAAGCAGAGACCCCGCTGACAGAATTGGCAGACCGGGGCGCGGGAGCGGGAGGGGGGGTCGGTGATGGGTCTGGGTTGGGGCGCCCCGGGGTGGGAGCTGAGATAGCCTGGGTAAGAGCTGCAGGGGACCTGCCTACAGGTGGGCACCGTGTGAGGAGGCGTCAGGAGCCCAGGGGGAAATGGCAGAGCAATTTCCAAAGGAAGGAAAGATCTTCGGGCTTGGCTTGGAGAACGGCAAGCAGACATGGGATCCTGGGCCACTCCCCAGCTCCCTCGGGAGAGGGGGGGGATGCGAAGGGGCGGCCCCTCCTCCCCTCCCCCGACGGGCCCGGAGTGAGTTTGGGGATCTTTGCTTTCCCCCTCCCCAAACGTGGGGGCACAGCCTGGCACCCCGTTCTCGCCGGTCGCTGTCTTTGCCTCCGGGCACTCCCGCTCGCCTCCTCTGGGCTCCTGCGGCTGCTCAGCCTCCTCCTCCGAAGCCCCCGCCCCTGCCCTGCCGCTGCGCCCGGTCCCCGCGTGCCCTCTAGCACCGGGTCCATTCACAGTGGGCGCCGCCGATGTCATTCTGCTCCCCGGTGCCCACCGCCTGGCCCAGGGCCGCCTGGGGTCCTCGCCCGCGGGCGGCCAGCGTTGGCACCAGGGGCGCTGGCGCTGGGGACCCGGGGCGCCTCGGAGGGCGCTGCCCGGCCCGCGGGGGCAGTGGCTCCTCGCTCGGCCACACACGCCGTCCTTGGGGGGGGGGGGGAGGTCCTTGTGGGGACACTGCGAGGCCGGCGCCGGGCTTGGAGCCTGGAGCACCCGGGCTGCGGGGCGGGGAGAGCCCGGGCTGGGGCTCCGGGAGGGCCGGCGCGGGGCCGCGCTTACCTGGGCCGGCCGCCTCCGGGTCCCGGTACATGGTCCCCCCGTCGCCGGCTCGCTCCGGGCCCCTAGAGCCGCCCGCGGCCGCGCGCTCCTCCGCCGCCGCTGCAGGGCATGGGGCTGGGCGACCCCCGGGGGCGCGTCCGAGGGCGGGGGCCGCGCGGGGCCGGGCAGAGCCGAGCCGCCGAGCCGGGGAGCGGGGGCCGCCCGCCAGCCCTCCCGCCGCCGCCGCCGAGCCGAGCCGAGCCGAGCCGAGCCGCCTCCCTCCGGCCTGCGCGCCGCGTGTGCGCGCCGGAGCGCGTGTGTGTGCGAGCGCGTGTGTGAGCGCGCCCGGGCCCCGCCGCCTGCACCCGCTGCTGCCGGCTGCCGGCCGCGCCCCGCACTGCAGCCCCGGCGGGAGGCCACGGAGCCCTCGGGTGCGCCCTGCGAGCCGGCGGGTCCGCGGCGCCCCTGAAGGCGGCAGCTTCGAACCGCGCGGGCCGGGGTGGCTGCCCCGCCCCCACCGTGCGAGCGCCCTTTGACTCCATTCCCAAAGGCGCGAAAATCCACTCCGGGTTTTCCGGCTGGCGGCGACTCGAGGGCGTCAGCTCGCGCCTCGGCCCAGCGGCGGCCCCGGCGAGCCGGGCTGGTGTGTGCAAAAACCAGGACTGGATTTTTTTTTGCCAGCGCTGAGCCTGGGCCCGCCACTCTCGCGGTTGCCTGAATCTGAACACAGCTGGAGCAGAAAAGACCGGGATCGCCACCCTCCGTGGGGGACGGGGCCCAGCGACCCTCCCCACTTCACCCAGCCTCAGAAAAGAAAACAGACCCTTTGGCCTCTGTTCATTTCTCTTCCGCAGACTCCTCCACTTCGCTCCCCCCTTCCCTTTCCTGGCACTTGAGTGGGTAAGGAAGACGTCCCCCCCCTCTTCCAACCCTGGGGCTCTCTTGGTTCTCTAAGCGCCTCTGTCAGTCCCGCACGGCCCAAAACAGGTGAACCCTAGAACTGGAAGTGTTTGGTTCTGGAGCAGGGAAAAGAAGGGACCCTTTCCCCCAGATTTTCAAGGCCTGAAACTGAATGAACTACTGGTGGTTTCGGGGGCAGAGACATCCCAGCACACACCCACACACCGAACCAACTACACCACCACCTCCCCTTACACACGCATACACTGGCACACAAACCCAAGAGATACTCACCCTGAAGCACTGTGAGGTAAGGGGCCCACCTCTACCCTAAACTGAAGGGGGTAGGCAGGAGGGTAGAGCCCTTGGTCCTGCTGCAGCATCCTGCCCTCCCCGCCACTGAAGTTGGAAGGTGAGCCAAGGTTTCCAAAATCCAGGATTCCTAACCCCACCCAGAGAAATGAACTTAACTGACTTTATACTGCACAGCTCACACCCAACCACACCTTCACTTTCCCCACAACAGGGTAGGCAGCCAGCACCCACAGCGACAAGTCTGTCTCCAGTTTCCCCCAATACTCACTCACACACGCACACAGCCCATACCCTTGAACCTGCAAGGAGCCTATTACACACACACACACACACATGCTCGGGCACAGGCACACATTCACCTCCGCCCACAGCTTTTTGGTTGAGAAACAGATAAGAAAATTCCCCTAAGGAAACCTCCATGAAGAGTGTTCCGGTGGAGAACAGATTTCCTTGGATTTAATGTTCTAATTAAAAAGGGAAGATAACAAAAGGCAGCCATAGATTCTAGCCCATAATTAGTCCCTGGCCAGAAATCTCAACCCTCATCCCTTGGTCAAGGGCCATCATGCTTCATATACGCTGCAGCCATGCTCACCCCTCTTTGGCAAACCCCAGGCAGCTAAGGCAAAAGGCTGGGACTCGAGGGTCTCCAGTCTAGACTTGTTCGTGCCCCCACCCCAGCCGCTTTTAGCACCCTAGCTAGTAAAGACCAAACAGTCCACCCCTTCCCATCCCTACCTCATGTTGTCAATGGGATCCACATAGAAAGGTTCCCTGCTGAGGAATCTTCCCATCTATCAACCTGAGCAGGATTCATCATTGAACCCAACAGATCTTTATAAGCGTTTAGGATCCTAGAGCTTCTCACAGTTGGTGGGGAGAGGACCTTTGAGAGGCCACCGCTCTGTGACAGAGGATGAAGATAAGACCTCTATAGGGGGAAAGAACTGGCCAGGGAGCTCAGGGCCCCAGAGCTAGTAGACAGGGAGCTGGGAAGAGAACCAGGAGGAGAACCTTGGTCCTGGCTCCAGCCTTTTGCCAACCACCACGAGATTCATGAGCAGACCCAGTGCTTGCCCTAATCTGAGAGTTGACAGGCTGTTCCTTTCAAACTTAAAAATCCCAATCTCATTCACTCCCAGGAGGCAGTAGTCAGCCATTGTTCCAGAACTTCAGAGATGGACAGTCCTTCAAATACACGAGAAAATGCACGAGATAAATCCCATGAGATGTCGCTGTGGAGATTGAGGCCCTGGAGCATTGGGAATCTCTGGGTTTTACTTCCTGCCTGCATTATTGACACAGGAAAAGCTCTGAAGACACCCTTTCTCTGGGCCTCCATTCACTTTGTCTAGGGGATGCAGAATCCCTGGTAAGAGAAAAGAATACAGATTTACATGGCCCTGCCATTCATAGCTGGGTGACCTTAGGCAGACTACTTGACACCCACTGGGCTTCAGTCCTCATCCATACCATGGAGACAAAAATACCACCTATTTGACTATTATAAACATTAAACGAGATGATACAGGAAGGCACTTCAAATGACACTTGGGACATAAAACATTCCTGATGGATAGCGAACCTACACCTCATAATCATGTTTTTGCCTCTCAAAGAAGTTCTTCCAGATGTCCGACCTCAAAACATTCTGCTGCATTTGAAGACTACTCTCTCCTACTGGGGCATCAGTAAGAGCCAAGCCAACTGTGAGTCCCTGTCTTCTGGGCACTTGGAGAAGGCAGGAAATGAAGTGTGCGGAAGTGAGCAGGTCTTCTGAGAAAAGAAATCGGCGTGAATCACTCGTCTTGCCTCTAAGGTGAGGGGCCTGGGCCTTTGGTGTTCTGCCTCTCTCCTTCCCAGGCCTGGTAGAGGGGGGCCCAGAGAAAGCCTTCTCATTCTGTGACGCTGCTAGCTTCTTTGTCCTGGGTTCCATGACGCGGCAGGAAATGCTGGCAGCACCTGATTCCCCAAGGAATGCCCCACTGAGTACTGTGGGTCCCTCAGGCCTATTTCCGATTTGGTGTGGTCATCAGGGCCCAGATGTTCTGGGTTGGCTTCTAGAGGAACAGAGCAGGGAGGGACGTTCTTTCCCTCCCAAGCAGAGACCAGGCCCACACTCTCCCAAAGAGGGCCCCTGAGGCTGCCTGGCTCCGTTGCTAGGCCATGGCTGGAGGCAGGGCTCCTGGGTTCCCCTCTGGCCCCTACCTGGCATGGTCTCTGATGCTGCTGTCTGCCCACAGCTCCTGTCCCCCTACCCTACCCCCTTGGCCATAGGCTGAATTATTAATAAAAACGCTGAGGAAGCTGTTTGTGCAGCTCATATGACAGAACAAACACACCTCTCTCCTTATCACCATCCATGTGGCAAGAGGCTCAGCGCTGAGCATTTGATTGATCCAGGAGGACAGGTTGAGACCAGTCAGAAGGCAGCTTTGAAGGGCAGCAGCAGAGCCTGCCGATGTGCCAGACCGGCAGCAAGGATATGCTCTGCCACCATGTCCCTGCAGCTAGTCCTCCCCTTCCTCCTCTACAGAGGGCAAGAGTCTGGAGAAGGTAGAAGCATAAGATGATCAGATATCATCTCCCCGGAAAGGACACAACAACAAAGTCCTAGAAGGCAGCTCCGGCCATTCCTATGCCCACTTCATCCCAATGCTTGCCTCTTCTCCCCAAACCCAGTGATCACTGAATCTCAGAGGCTTACCCAAGGCCTCGGCACACCTGTCACACTTCTGCTGGACCCCACTCTGGAGAGCTGATACTAAAGAGGCATCTAGCATCCAGGGAAGAATCCTAGACTATGGCCTTGCCTCTGCAACATCTAGCTGTTTGGCTTTAGCCAGTTACTTAACATCTCTGGGACTCAGTTTTCTCATCCATAAAATAGGGGTGTAATTACACCATGTGGGGATGGAGAATATACCGGGGAGATAGCAAGGCAAGGGCTGGGTGTCTTTCATGGCTCCCTTGCACCAGGGCACCTAAAACCTCCTGGCCACCAAGGACTCTGCCCCAAGCTGACCTTCCATAGCGCTGGGTCCCCATTCTACATCCTTAGGTCATGTTGCAGGGCCAGAAACCGCTTCTGCACTCCCCACCCCACCCACATCCTTTCTCCCTGAAGCCTCCTCTCCCTCCTGATTCTGTCCCTAAGTCTCTCTCCATCGTCACCCTGCCACCCACACTTCCCCCCTGTGCTTGGCTTAGCCCCTCAAATTCCGAAAGATGAAAGCTGGTGCCCCTTCTTCTTGCCATCTGCTGTGTGGGATAGCCCCAGCCTCAGTCAGAATCTTGGCCTTAGGCCTCTGTTTTGAGATACCACCTATCTCTCGGTCTTGGGCAACTCTGGGCCTTGATATAGGTTGAGAACCATGGGAGCCAGCGAGATGCCCTTATCACCAGGATGCCCCATGGAAGCACTTTGGCTTGCCAATTATAAGCTGAGTGACTTGGAGTAAATCACTCAATCCTTCTGAGCTCAGTTTGCCAATCTGTACTGCAAGGATGTTGGTTTTTAATCTCAATTCCGCCTTGGACTCCTTCAGGAATCTAGTGAACCCTGTGGACTTCTCCTCCCTAGAAACATGCATATTCAAATACAGACACAATATTTTGCCATAATTGGGTGGGAGGGGGTCCTATAGGTTTCAGATTAAAATCCCCAGTTCCAAAAAAAAAAAAAAAAATTAAATCCCCAGTTCCAAGAGGCCTACAACTCTGACAGTCTGTGCCCGGCTCTCTGCCCTACTCACCTCTGCACAGTGATTCTTGGTAGGGGTGGGCTAGGAATCTATCCCTACCATTTTTCCCTCCTGGCTCAGCAGTCCCCTCCCCCAGTGCTTGCTGTGGCTGGAGCCAGCTTGCCAACAGCTCAGACCAGCATTTCAGTACCTCTTGGAGGCGAACAAGCTTCACCTGCCTTTCAAGGTATTTAAAGGTTCTTTGACCAAATGCTTTTTGATCCTTCGCTGATGGGAACCAGCAGAAGCTCTTTCACCAATGGCCCCCCTCCCCTCATATATTAGTGACTAAGAGCTCTTTTGATATTGCAGAAGCCTTCTGTGGTTTGTTCAAAGCCCTGGCCCTTGTGGCCACCTCCCTCAGAGACCCAAGCCGGTCAGCTCCAGCCGCCACCGCCCACCGCCAGCGGTGGCCTAGTTAATAGGGGCCTCCCGGCGCTAGATGGATTCTGCCTGAAACCGTAAGACCCCAGACCTAAGGCCAGCTGCTAGAGCGGCCGCTTCAGTAAAATCTAGCTCCTCCCAGGGAGCAGCCCCCCCCCCACCATCTGGATAAGATGGGGTTCGAGTAAGTATCCCTCAGACCCCCTCAGACCGTGGGGAAACACGTCTCTTCTTCCCTACCAACCTAGGCTGCACAGACAGGCATGCGGCCCACCGGATACATTAAGCTGTTTCCAGGGTCCAGTAAATGCAATCTCTTAGCCTGAGGCTGAGAAAGGGAAACTGAGGCCGGGTACAGGCCTCGGTGTACGGTGTACGAGGGACAGGAGTCGGCACCCACTGACTCAAGACCTTCACCGGCGCTCTGCAAGCCCCGAGGGGTGGGTGCACCCAGCATCTAGGAAGGGCGCGACAGGCGGGGAAGGACAGCCAACGTTGACGCCCCGCGCTCCACCTGGAGTTGAAGACTGCAGTGGGGGTGGTCCTGTTTCTCAGCAGGTCAAAGTGTTCTCCTGCAAGAGAGGGCTGCGACTCCCCCCATTCCTGAATGCCTGGCTTTGCACTTGCGAGGATAATAGGAGGGGCCCAGCACTCCCTGGAGCTGGGCGGGTTCAGGTCACCTGGCCTCTTTGCTCTTAAAGGCTCCTTGGGGTGCTGGGCTCCTTGGGCCCGTCAGACCAAGCACCAGAATCCAATCCTGGCCTTGTAGTAATTATCAGAGCAGCAGCCACCATTTATTGAACTCTGAGGCTTGACAAGACCAAGTGAGGAACAGGCCAGTGAGGAAGTCTGGTTGTGATCCCCTCCCAAAGATGAAGAGGATGAGGATCAGAGGGAGTATGTCTTGCCTGAGATCACAAAATAAAGAGGGATGAGGGATGGGGGCCGCCAGGAGTCCCACCCAGCTCTGATCCATTCTAGAGTCTAAGCCTTCAACCACTAGGCTTTGCTTTCTTTCACCTTGGAACTTTCTGGAGGCTGGGGGTGAGGGGTGGGGCAGTTTCTGTCTTCAGCCCAGTTTGGCCCAGCTCATGGAAGATAAGGGGGGAACAGGTGGGGCAGCCCTAGGAAAGAGTGGGACCACCCCTTCTCCTGATTCTCTGGCTGCTCCATTTCCTCCTGGATCCTATCACTTCCTGCCCCCAACTGTGGGTATCCCCCAAGGCTTTGTCCTCAGCTGTCATCTTCTTTCTCACCCCACACTCTCTCCTATGTGAGCTCATGTGCTCCCACTGCTTCAGCCTAACTCCCAACTATGTCTCTGGGGCCCTGACCTCCATCCCAGGCTGGCATCCACTTTGGTGAAGCCCCCACCCCCCAGTGGAGTAAATTCATCGTCTGTCTTAAAACAACTCCTCCCTGGGGCCACACCATGCCTGTTAAGGCTGCATCCCTCTCCCAAGCTCCAGATCAGGTCCCCAAAGCCTCCTACTGCTCTTCCCACACATTGGATGAGTTTTGGATCCTTCAGACCCTTTCTATGGGGATCTTCTCACACCTACATTGTAACCTTGGCAGCAGCCTCCCTCGGTCAGACACTCCCAGCCCTCTGCCTCCACCGGAGCCACCTCTTTTGTCTATTCCAACCCAGTGCCCTCCCCTTGCTCCCTCATGCTGCTCCCCAGCTCTCTGGCCAGCACCCCCAGCCCAAAGCCTTTGATTGCCTCCCCACAGCCTATGGAGTCAGGCACAGGAAACCTTGCTTGAAACAGAGTCGTCCCCAGTATGTGAACCCTGCCCTCCTTGCCCTGCCCAATGCCCTGCCTTCAGTTCAAAAGTGTTCCTGAATTTCTGCTATATGTTTCCACCCTTCAAAGCTCCATCTCAAATGCCACTTCTTCCAAGGAGCCATCCCTGATTCTCCCAGGTGAGTTTGAACTTTCCTCTTCTGTAGTCTCACCACTCATGGAATTATCCACTTTAGTAGTATTTGTACATCTCTCCAATCCTGACCTCTGTCTACCTCTCCCATGTATGCAATGGGTTGGGAGCTCCTATAAAGGCAAGGATGGCCCATTACTATTCTCCTCTTCATTCATTTAAAAAAAAAATTGTTCCAGGGCAGCCCGGGTGGCTCAGCGGTTTAGCGCCGCCTTCAGCCCAGGGCCTGATCCTGGAGACCCAGGATCGAGTCCCAGGTTGGGCTCCCTGCGTGGAGCCTGCTTCTCCCTCTGCCTGTGTCTCTGCCTCTCTCTCTCTCTCTCGGATAAATAAATAAAATCTTTTAAAAAATTAAAAAATAAAAATAAATAAAAAATTGATCCATTTAGCAAACACTGAGTAGCTACTGTGTACTAGGTACTGCAAATACAGGATCTCTGCTCTGGGCTCCTCCTCTGGATAATTGGCATACAATGGGACAAGGACACTAATGGAGGGATACTCAGGGCACATTCAGGGATAACTTTGCCCTGGGAAAGCATTTCTCCAGGCTCCAGAATGCAAGGCCCTAACCTATGTACTAAGGGTTAATGCAAGCTGGAATAAGACCAAACCCTGCCCTCCAGGATTGCAAATACATAGAAACAATAAGATCTGTGTAAAGATGTGGATCTGAACAGCGTGCTGTGAAACCGTAGTAGATGGAATAATGACTTTGGCCCTGGGGAAATCCAGAAGCTTCCCAAATACCCAGTACTTGCACCAATTAGGAGCCTCTTAAATCTTTGTTGAAATAAATTAGGTGGGGAGAAGGGGGTATAATAGAGGCTGAAGTAAAGGTTATGAGGGGAAGGCAATGACAGACCATTGTCACAACATCTGCACAAAGTGGCCCTGCCACCCACCCTAGAGGGGCAGCTTGTGGATGAATGAGATCATGAGTGTGCAGTGCTCTGAACTTTTGGGAAGAAAGGAGAAAGAGAGAGAGAGAGAGAGAGAGAGAGAGAGATCACTGGTATTATTAGTCTATTCCCATGAGACCGGTAAGTTCTGCTTTCCAGTAAGTCTATTTCCCCCTCAGAAAATCAGGTGTACCCCATGACAACTTGATGCTCTCTGGGCCTCAGTCTCCCCATCTGCGATCTGAAGATGTGGGATGAGGCAGTCCTGAATGTCTCTGGCTCCTCCAGGGAGTTGCTCCGTGGGATGGCTGTGCCTGCCCAGGAGACGCTCTCTGTCTTCTCCCGCCAAACACACCCTGGGCTGAGCACAGGAGCCCAGATGATTTCACTCCCTGTCTTGTTTATCTTTCCGGTCAAACAAGGGCATGCGGAGAGTGAGACAAGGGTGGACTTTTCAGCTGGAAGCTCCCCTGTAAATTTTGGGGTAGAGGCTGCAGGCCTGCATTCTGAACCCCCCCTCCGTGTGGGCCCCTCCCCTCCATTCAGGTCTGGGGTCTGGCTTCCCCTGGGGAGCACCTATCTTTCTCCAAAGCCCCATGGGCTTCTCCCTTATGGTCAAAACTGTTGGGGTACCAAATGCCCCCAGTGAATGGGGACGGAGGCTGTAGTAGGGGAGACAGAAGCTTCTGCCAAAAACCTTTACCCCCTCAGCTGAGTGTTCCCCACTCATTCACTGCACCTGACTAGCATGTGCCTGCACCCCTTCTCACAGATCAGACCCCTTGGCCATGTCCCTGCCTCCCCTCTTCTCCTTACCCTGCACATGTGATTGGGGACAAGGTGTGGCCTTTCCACTGTTGGCTATCTTTCCTATCTATCTCAACACCCCTACCCAAGTCCTCTTGTGTCTCACCAGCTTCCTCCCTGGGCCCCCTCCCACCCACTGTCCTGTGCACATCAAAGCACAAGTGCCACCATGTTGTTCTCCGGCTCAAGGTCCTTTGTGGGTCCCCACTACTCCTAAGGAAAAGCTCTCTTCCTGTCTGGCAGGCAGGGCCTTCTTGACCTACCCAGAGAGGAGAAACAATCTTTGAGAGGGTTCTGGGGGTGAGAAAGAGCTGGCGGAAAGGATGGTGTTGGGGGCACATTTCAAGCAGGCAGCCTGACGGGTAGAGTAGGCAAGGACAAAGTAGGGAGAGGTGGTGGAATCTGGTGTGGAAAAGTCAGAAACCTGACTGGGGTGGGTGGCCACACACCTACTGTGTGCCAGGCGCTGTCCCCATGCTGGGTCTACAGCAGTGACCAAAACAAAGATCCCATCGGGGAGCTGGCATCCAGCACGGGGAAAGAGGCAATGATAAGTAAATGTCCTAGTATGTTAGGGGATGAGGAGTGTGGTAGGAAAACAAATGCTAGAGACAGATTGAGGAGGTGACATCTGGGCAAAGACTTGAGGCAGGTGAGGGATTTAGCCCTGTGGCTATCTGGGTAGCAGTATACCAAGAATAGGGAATAGCCAGTGCAAAGGCCCTGGGGTGCAATTGTGCTTAGAGGGTTTGAAGAACAGCCGGGATGCTTGTGGGACTGGAGCAGAGTGAGCAAGGCAGAAAGGAATAGGAGAGGAGGTCTGGAGACAAAGGGGGAATGGGGAGGGTGGGTTCGCTGTAGGAACTGTGGGAGATGGGGAGCTTCTGGAGTGTCTTGTGAGGTGGAGGGACACAAGCTGTCAAAGGATAGTGCTGGCTGTGTGTTGAGGGAGCCGGGGCAGGGAGACCAGTTAGGAGGCTGTTGCAGTGATCGACACGAGAAGCCATGGCAGCTCAGATAATGCTGGTGGTGGGGAGTGGTGGATTCTGGATCTATTTTGAAGGCAGAACCAACAGGATTTCTTGATGGATCATTTATAGGTCATGAGAAAAGGGGAGGAGGCAATGTTACTTCCAAGGTTTGAGCCAGAGAAATGGAAGGATACGATTGCCATCAGCCAAGATGGGCAGCTGGCATTCGAGCAGCGCTGTTCCTGTCTTTTTTTTTTTTTTTTTTTATGATAGCCACAGAAAGAGAGAGAGACGCAGAGGGAGAAGCAGGCTCCATGCACCGGGAGCCCGATGTGGGATTCGATCCCGGATCTCCAGGATCGCGCCCTGGGCCAAAGGCAGGCGCCAAACCGCTGCGCCACCCAGGGATCCCTGTTCCTGTCTTCATTATTCCCCACCCAGAAAGAGCCTTCTTAGACCTTTTTCTCCAGTCATCACCTATGCAATTTTAATATGAGAATTTAAGTTATAATATTATAATACTGTAATAAATCTATGTTCACGGAGTCTGGCCCTTTGGAGAATCACCAATCATTGCAACATCTAAGAGTTTTTATTCCCCAAGAACCAGTTCTCACCCCCCACCCCCCACCAGGGAGATGGGTAGCCCATGGAGAATGGATGGTTCTAGCAATCGAGTTGTGCACAGGAGAGGAGGAGCTCAGGTGCACACCAGTCATTGGATTTGAGCTGTCTGTTCCAGGGAGGAGGTGCCGAAGCCACAGTTGGGTGTTTGAGGTCCAGGCTAGAGGTATGGGTTTGGCCTTCAGAGGCATGCAACTGGTGCTTCAAGCAGCAAGACCAGAGATGGCCAGGGGAGGGAATCCAGACAGAAACCAGGACCGGGCTGGGGGCTGGGAGAAGGGAAGAAACCAGCAGAGGAGACCAAGAAGGAACACACAGACAGGTTTTAGGAGCCAGCTGAGCACAGCAACAAGCCTGGAAGCCAATCGGAAAGAGTTGTTCAGGGGGTGGGGGCACCAAACCGTTACATGTGGTGGGGAGGTCCAGTGGTGGCCACACCGAGCAACGTGGAGGTCCCTGGAGATCTTGATGGGCACCCGAGATGGAGTGGGAGAGGGGGGGAAAGCCAGATTGGAGTGGTTTCGGTGGAACAGGAGAGGAGGGATGACAACTCAGAGGAGCATCCCTGCAGAGGGGAACAGGGACTGAGTGGAAGCAGCAGGGGAGGTGGGATCATGATAGGTTTGAGAGAAACGGGAGGAAGAGCAGTGAGCTGGTGGAGAGCCTTGGGTGGAGGGCAAAACTGATGCTTAGAGGTGGGGGTGGGGAGCACCACCCAGAGACCTGCTGGAGCCGTGTCCTTGAGCAGAGCAGAGGGCTGGGCTCTGGCACCGGTGGAGGTGGGAGCGTGGGCCATCATGCCTCAAAGGACAAGGGAGGCAGAGCGTGTGGGTGCGATCCTGCTGGGGGTGGATGTGTCTGCGAATCCAGAAGCACTGAGAGACTGGATTGTGTTCGGGGAGTGTGGGAAACAAGGTCAACAGCTGAGAGTGAGGGTGGGGGAAGCGAGGGGGGCGGTGAGATCATGAGAAGTAGTCACCCACAAACGGCAGCCGGTATGAAGGGGTCTGCAGCAATGCACCCTCCTGCCCCGGCCCAGGGCTGCATCAGCCGCCCACCTATCCAGCTCCTAGTCTCCCCCACTGACTGGACTCTGGGTGCTCATTGCTCTGTTTGTCCCAAGAGAGGGCCTCTTCTTTCCCTCAGCATTCCTGTTACCAGGCAGGCAGGCAAGCAGCATTTGAAATGGCCGTGACTCACTTGCTGGGGAACCTTGGGCAAGTATTTTAATGTCCCTGTGCCTCAGTTTCCTCATCTGTGAACTCAGGACAAGGGTGGGAGTGTGCCCTCTTTGCTGCTGCTGTGTTGTACCTGTTGCCTGGCATGGATGAGGGCTCAGGAAATGAAGCGTGACAGCGTGGATGGAGGGAGAGGAGTTTGCTCAGGGCCCGTGGAGGAGTGGGCTGAAGAGGGCTAACAAAAGACTCTGTCCTCCCAGCCCCGGTGCTCAGATTCCACCCTGTAGCTGGGGACCCCGACACTGCTCTCGGATGGGCAGTGGCCAGCTGGGGACAGACCCACAGTGCTCCCCAGGACAGTCCCTAACTCAGCCCAGGGCGAGGCCTCTCAGCAAGGCCCCCCAGTGCAAGGAGGGAGAGTAGGCTGGAGTTGGCACCTCTTCCTCCCCGCCCCACCCTCGGGATTTCCTCCCCAGCCTGGACCTTTCTGTTTTCCTCCTGGGCCCCTGGAGGCCATTTCCTCCAAAGAGTCCAACAGGATGTTGCTTTCTCTCCCCAGATCCCAGAGCTTTCTGGATTTGCGAACTTCCAGAGCTGGGCCTTTGATACTCCCTAGGAAATCGTCCGCTGGCTAGCCCCTTCCAGGAGGCTGTGATGCCAGGGGTTCTACTGGGGACGTGCAGTGTGTGTGTATGCGTGTATGGAGTAGGTAGGATTCGCGAAGGTGAATGTGGCCTTCATTCCTCCAGTGGGCCGGCAACACACCATGGAAAGACTGGGATGGACCCTGGCATCCCTAGGAGGGGGCTCACAGCCCTGGCCTGGGCACCTGCTCTGCCATGCCCAACTGGGGCCTCTTGCTCCTGGAACTTCACCCATCCCCCACACCCCTACAACCTGGAGGTAGCAATAAAGACTCCATTCCAGGGGGCCTGCCAGGAGCAAGAGCTAATGGCCGGAATGGGCTTTGTAAGCTGCTAGAGATCTGCAGTGTTCCTTACCCTCCCCAAATGCCTGGCAGTGAGGAGAGGGGAGGGAGCTTTTAAGCGCCAGGTGGTATAAGGCTAGAGTGGGGGTGGGGGCTGATGAAGTGCCCAGCAGGGCCCTAGCCCCGCCCTCCATGCAGCCCCTTAATGAACCAGCCAGTGGCCACCATCAGCTCAGTTCTCAGGCCTGGCTGCCCCGCTCATTCATGGGTCCTGCAAGCAGGCAGCCTGACGGGTAGAGTCCGGGGTGGGGGGACTCCCTGAAACTGGCTCTGCCCCCTTCCCATGCATCATGTCTAGCCTTGCCCCCCAGCCCCTCCCAGGGGTACCCCAGAGGGGAAAGGTCAGTGCTCCCAGACAGGAGAGTGTCACAGGGCCCAGGAGGAGTTCCCAAAGCTGGGGGACTTCAGTCATCACGTAGCAATGCCCTCCCTGTACAGCCAGGAGAAACCAAACAGAGTGGGCTTGGGATGTGCCTAAGGATGCGCAGCCATTCTTTCTGGGATATTAGCCACCCCTCTCTGCAACCATCAGATTCCCCCCACTGCCCCTCAGCGGGACTATAGAATTAAAGAGGTCACCCCTTTCTTCTACAGGTGATGGTGACACTGAGCCAGGACCAGCCATGGCACAGAGTGATAAGAACCATTCCCTTTTATTGAGGGCCTGATCTGTGTCAGGCAATGCTCTGACGGCTAGCAACACAGCGGCCGGTGAGGCCAAATCTACTGGGGTTTCTAGGACTGCATTCAATCCTTATATCGCCCTATGCAGTCAGTATTTACAGGTGGAGAAACTGAGTCTCAGAGGGACAGGGAGTGAAGTGAGGTCCTATGGCCAGTGCATGGCAGAGCAGGGATTCGAACCCAGGTCTGTCAGACTCTCCACCCGAAGCCTGATCTCTTAACCACTGTTGAAGCAGGAAGAGCCTGAACTGGGAGGCAGAAGACGTGCACTGGCCACTCCCCGGGGTCTGAGCCTGGGGACAGGCTTCCCCTCCCTGGGCCTCTGTTCCCTCATCCATAGGTGATCCCGAAAGTTTGTTACAGTATTTCTACAATTCTGAAATGTCAAAAGACCTAGCAGTCTGTCTGTCCAGGAAATCCAGGCAGGAAATCCTTTTCTCCCCACCACTGCACCCCAGGTGGGAGGACAGGAACCCCAACCCCAGCTTGCCCAGGAGCAAAACTTTGTAGCCGAGGGGTGGGATAGAAGCCGCGGTCAGGCTGGCTTTGCCCCGTTCTCAAAGTGACCCTTCCTCCATCCTCACCCCTGGCCCCAGCCCTGACTCTGCCTCCTCTAGCTTGATACCTAACCTTGGGGAAGCCCCCTCAGGCCTAGTTTCCACACTGACTGGATGAAACCATTTCTGATGTGCCCCCCGACTCTGCCAGTCTGATTCTAGAAGCCTGTTGAGGGACACCTGGGTGGCTCAGAGTATGATCTTAGGGTCCTGGGATCTAGTCCCGCACTGGGCTCCCCATAGAGAGCCTGCTTCTCCCTCTGCTTGTGTCTCTGCCTCTGTGTGTGTGTATCATGAATAAATAAATAGAAACTTTAAAAATTTTTTTTAAAAATAAAGGCCTGTTGAGTACTTTTTGGGGGGCCCAGACCTTTCTGGGAAGGGAGCCAGACTCAGCCTGTCCGCTGGCTGTGAACTCTATCTACTCCTGCCCCACGCTCTTCCCACAAAGCAGGAGGGAAGAATGACCTGTCTCACACTGGTCTTAGGGCTTCCTAGGACCCTGTCCTCCTCACCCACACTGAGGCTGAGTCAGGGATGTCTCCTCCACCTCCTTCTCCAGCCAGTCACGGGGTGGAGGAGAAAGGAGGTGGGAAGCCGGAGGATCACGACAGGTAGGGCTGGGTGGTAGCAAGGGCTCCACGGAGACCAGGCTCAGCAGAAAGGCATTTCTTATCACGGGTTCGCCTGCCAGTTGGTGGGAGGACCATTGCTTTTCTTTTTTTATCCCCATCCAAAGTGGCTGGGAGGGAGGGAGCCTGGGAGGAGAGACTCCTGGGACAAGAGACAGAGATCTACGGGCTAGACTCAGACAGGTAGGCACTAGCAGCCAGGGTACCTCCCGGCCCCCCTGCAGACCCAGGCCCTAGTCCTCTCCTTGAGATCTTGGGGCTCAAGTGCCCTACCCCACACCCATTTCCCTGATGAGGCAGCAGAGCCTCAAAGAGGAGAGATGACTGGCTGCCGAGGGCCATGGGGTGAAGTGGCCAGCCTCCTGGGAGTTCTCTGTCCTCTTCAGGCAGGGATAGGGGTTTGGAAAGCTCACTCAATGGGAGGAAACGATCTCCCCATCTTTTAGTAGAGAAAGGGGAAAGAGCCAGGCAAGAGGGAAGAGCAAACAGGCTGCTAGCCCAACTGTTGAGAGACCCCGGAATTCGCCGTGCTTCCTCTACACTTCAGACCTCTGCCGGGGCTGTTCCCTCTTCCTAGAACTCTTTCCTCCTCCCTATTAACTCTTACAGACCCTCCAAATCATAATTCAATGTTGCCTCCTCCAGGAAGCTCTCCCTGGTTTTCCTGGGGTCAAGTGGCCCTGTTGTGTGCTCCAGTGCTCCCTGGACTTCCCTGACCAGAACCCTAATCACCTGCTATGTAGCAGTGTTTCTTCTCATTAAACTGGGAGCTCTTTGAGGGTCAGGCTGTGACTGATTAGCCTCTAATATCTGGACCCCACTACCCCACATAGTGCAGGGTACACAGTTCACTCCAAGAGCTGTTTGTGGAATGATTGAATGGCTGAATGAACATCTAGAATGATCAACTCTGTCCAGGCCTATGAAGGGATCCAGTGGTGAATAAGAGGCAGCCCTAATCCTGTGGAGCATCCATATACACAATGGTCCAGGACACTGCCCAGAGTGAACATGGACAGGTGTACTGGGAACTCACAGAAGGGGGCGGAGGGGCAGATTGGAGGAAGGATCCTAGGAAGCTCTGGGAAAAGGTACAAGGAGTCTAGAAGGCAGATAGTTTGTATGTATGGTGAGAGCTTGGGGGGTGCTGGCTTTGGGACTCCCAAATAGGTTGCTTTGTTCCAAGTCTGGGACTCCACTCAGGAGTAGACTGGCGAAGGGTTCACTGGAGAGGGAAGCTGGGTCACGGTGTTATGGAGAGCCATTTCCAGGGGAGACCAGAAAGGGCAGGCATCATGCTCATGGCAATGCAGCCAGACAGCAGCTCCTTGCCGGGGCTCTGTGCCACGCACTGGCCCACTCGCCCCACCTGGCAGCCTCCTGGCTCTGGGCAAACGAGTTGCCCCAAGCCCCAGGGATGCAGGACCAGAGGGAGGTAACAATAAAAGCTTATCAAACAGCACGTAGGAGGCAGCCGCAGATTGCAGAGACTAAATAATCTGTGTCTAATGTTCACTTAGCAGAGCGTGAGCCTCTGAAATGTCAATGCTTGTGGTCTGACCCTGCAGTGGCCAAAGCTTTTGAAGCCAAGGGAAACAGAGTCACTCTGCATTCCTAAAGCTCTGCACTGGGGGTGTGGTCGTAGATGGGAGAGTTTTCAGACACCAGCCCATCCTGGTGGCCCCAGCCAGCTGTACCCAGGGAAGTAAAGGTTTTTTTTTTTTTTTTTTTGGTCCTGGAGAGGCCATTCAGGAGCAGAGAGTCAAAGCTGCCCTGTTACAGATGGAGAGGTTGGCTGTGGAGACCCACTGCTGATTGACTTCATTTCTTTCTTTCTTTTTTTTTTAAGATTTATTTATTTATGATAGACATAGAGAGAGAGAGAGGCAGAGACACAGGCAGAGGGAGAAGCAGGCTCCATGCCGGGAGCCTGACGTGGGACTCGATCCCGGGTCTCCAGGATCGCCCCCTGGGCCAAAGGCAGGCGCTAAACCGCTGCGCCACCCAGAGATTCCCCGCTGACTGACTTCAGAGCCTGGTTTACCCGCGAGCCTCTGCTGCTGCTGAGTGCCCTGGCGCCCTGCCCCAGGGGCAGAGGGGAGGGCTCCTGCCATAAAAATGACCATGAAAACGATGCCCCACGCTGGCCACATTGGGGCCAACCTAACCTCTGAGCCTACACACAGGCCTTGGGGCCTGCCTCTACCATCCCCCTGTTCTATCTCAGGCAAACCCTTAAGCCCTCCTGGACCTCAGTTTCCCCATCTGTCAGGTGGCCGGAAAGCTCTGCAAGTTTCTATCCTTCTACAGTACCTTACAAATGATGACTAAGGCAACTGCCCCGCAACCACCCTTACTCTGCTCTGCTTTTCCTGTTTTTCCCGCAGCTCAGGGGTCTTTGTTTTGTTTACTGAGGTATCCCAGCAGCTGCAATAGTGCCTGCAGGCATAGTAGGTGCTCAGTAAAAATTGGGGCCTTTTTTTTTTTTTAAGATTTTATTTATTCACGAGAGACACAGAAAGAGAGAGAGGGGGAGAAAGAGGGAGAGAGAGAGAGAGAGACAGAGACACAGGCAGAGGGAGAAGCAGGCTCCATGCAGAGAGCCCGACGTGGGACTCCATCCTGGGTCTCCAGGATCACGCCCTGGGCCGAAGGCTGCGCTAAACTCCTGAGCCACCGGGGCTGCCCAAAATTGGGGTTTTTTTTTTTTTTAATTGGGGCTTTTAAACTCCCAACAGGCACCCGACTTCCCCACTTCCTGATTAATAACTGCCCCCCATCCACCTATTCTGTTTAGTCCCCTCCTAGGGGCTGCACTGCAGACTGATAAGCACATGTTGATATGCAAATTTGGAAGCCTCCCCTGTTTCTATTCCACCTTCTCCTTTCCATAGTGGGTGCGTGGGAGCTAGCCACGTCTTCTTTTAGATACCCCCAGCACGGCTAGGATGAGTGCCAGGGCCTCGGTGGTACAGTCAGTGCTCTGTAGAGTTGTTTACAGTTTGCCCATGACTCACGCATGACAGCCTGGAGAAGGCTCTGCCCAGGCGGGGCCCAGGCATGGGGAAGCAAGGGAGACCAGGGTCTGAAAAGCCCTCAGGGATCCTGGGACAAGGGCAGAGGAGCAAAAGGCCTTCCAGAATAGTCCTGGCCCAGGGGAGCAGGCATGGGGAGTTGAGAGCCAAGGATGGCTGGGCCTGGGCTGAGAGCATCTGTTCTGCCCATGCCTGCTGATTCTTTTGTTGCCTGCCCTTTATCCAGGCCTCCCTCTGGGTGACCTGGGCTGGGAGCTGGGGCACCTGAGATGGATCAGTCCTGATCTTGGCCTTGTGGAGCTTACACGTTGCTAGAGAGGGCCATGGATACAATGGGTTATAATGGAGGCAGCCACGGGGTGATATGGAGGTGCAGATGAGCTGGTCATTTATCCAGTGGGCTGGGACTTTACTGGGGAAGGCCCTTCCTGGCGAAAGGAGCAGCACAGGCCAAGATACAGAGGCCTGGCTCAAACAGCAGGGAAAGGTGGGAGGCTGGCCCTGCCCTCCTGCTTTTTTTTTTTTTTAATTTTATTTTTATTTTTTTTATTTATGATAGTCACACACGGGGAGAGAGAGAGAGAGAGGCAGAGACACAGGCAGAGGGAGAAGCAGGCTCCATGCACCGGGAGCCCGATGTGGGACTCGATCCCGGGTCTCCAGGATCGCGCCCTGGGCCAAAGGCAGGCGCTAAACCGCTGCGCCACCCAGGGATCCGCCCCTCCTGATTTTTGACCTCGGACCACGCCCACCTCTCTCAGGTGTTTTGTCTGAGCAAGAGGAGGTGGTGGCACTTGGGTACATGGTTAGGGGTTTTCCTCAACGTCTTCCATGGGCCTCCCCAGGTCTGACAGCGATTCTGTGGGAGCACGAGCGAATGAGTTCCTGACAGGGCAGGGCTCTGGGAGATAGTGAGGTCCTGGTGGCTGGGCAGACAGGACAAAAAGGGCTGTTTAGGCAAGGAGGGGAACCAGGGCAGGGTACTGCCCACCAATTAGACTGTCTCTCCAAACCCAGTGCTTGCTGACAGAATAAGGGAGTTGGCTATGCCAACGGTGGGGGATGAGGGGGCCCTGCACTGCACACACATGGGCTTTCCCTAGGCGGGGGACTGACCCTTGGAGCTCCATATACCAATAATGGAGGTGCCCAGAGAATGCAGTCCAGGCTGGGGCCTTGAGCCCTCCTCCCCAGCCTCTGGCTTGAGGGGAGTGACCATCCCCCTCTGGGAGGGGAGAAAGGCGCGGGGGCCAGCTCCTCACTGCCATGGGGAAGTCCCACCACAGGGGTTTAGTCTTGATTCTGCCACCAACTTTATGGGTGGCCCTGAGTCTGTCTTTTCCCTCTCTCGACTTCAGTCTTAGTCGGAAGACGAGAGGCAGGAAGAGAAGCCCATTACCATTCCACCCACTGCAGCCTCCCCCCCACCCCCAGTCTTTGCTTCGGCCAGAGCAGTTTGAGCAGTCTTGCTTTGAGCAGCTGGCCTGATGATTCCGTCATGCGCCAAACAACTAACTGCTCAGCACCCACTCCATGCCAGGTGGGCATAAAGGCAGATGAGACAGCCAGGTTTTCCAGCCTCAATGAGCTCCCTCTGTAGAAGGGGAAAGGGGGGCCCTTGATTCCAGATCCTCCACTGGGGTCTTGTGTGGCTCTGTGGCTCTGCGGGAAGGCTCCGGAGTCACACGGACTGTGCTTCACACTAGCTAGCCATGTGGTCTTACCCAACCTTTTGTGCCTTGGCTCCCTTATCTGTGGACTGATGGGGAGGACAACCACCCTGCCTGCGAGACCAGCTGGAGGAAGCCTTCACACAGTACATGGTGGGTGCTGCCTAAACTTTGGTTGCTGGTATTGTTCCCAAGGATCCTGACGGCTCCCCCCAGTTCTAGGAAGGGGCAGCCACGGAGAAAAAAGTCCCATGATCCAGGCAAGAGTAGGAGAGAGGAGATGAAAGACCCCAAAATTGGTAGGGAGCCTGGGGTGGGGTGAAGGGAAATGGTGCTGGGAGGTGGTGTCTCTGCCCCTCATCACTCTCCACTGTACCCCAACCACACCCCAGAGGAGTCAGCAGTTTAACTGTCTTCTGCTGGATTCCCCACCCCCACTCCAATACATACCCAGGCCTCATGACAGGAAAGCCTTCATGCTCTAGGCCTGGTTGGCTGGAGAAGCAGGGAGGGAGCCAGACAACCATTCCATCATGCAGATGGTAACACTGAGGCTCAAGTGTCAGGGAAACAAGTCATTTAACATCCATCGGGGCCAGGGGGTGACCCAGAGTCTCCAGAGCTGTCCCGCCTGGACCCCTGCCTCATTTGTGGAGAGCAGTGAGGCTCAGAGTCCCCTGACACTAGGCCAGGTGTATCTTAGCTCCACCCTGCACTTGCAGGGGGCGCAGCCACCCCGGGCACACCCTCTGCGGTGCCTAACTCCCCCAGGGGAAGCAGATGGTGCCAGGCCTGCCAAGAAGTGGCTGTCCTTGGATCCCAGCTGTTGCACAGACGTGAGCTGGGGGCGGGGGGGGGGGGTGAGAAAGGCAGGACAGCTCCTGCCTGAGTCACCCTTCAGCCCCAGAGTGGTAATGAGCAGATTAGAGTCATTCCAGGCCGAATGACTCGGAGCTCACTTGCTCACCAGAGCAACCGCCAGCGCCAGGCCAGCGAGGGCTGCTCACACACGCTGTCCCGCCTTGCTGCTGCCCTCCCAGCGACCTCGACTCCCAACACCTTCTATGGCCTTCGCATGCCTCATTAGAGCCTCCTGGGCATACCCGCCTCACACTTCCTAGACATCACCCTCGCCCTCTTCTTCTGGGCTTGGCAGGGGGGACCCTGGAACCTGCTAGGAGGCTTGATAAGGAGCCCAGTCATCCCTGCCCGAGGAGATTGGTCTAAAATCCCCCTGTCTGGGAGGCCTGGGCGGCTCAGCAGTTGAGCGTCTGCCTTCGGGTCAGGTCGTGATCCTGGAGTCCTGGGATCAAATCCTGAATTGAGTTCCCCACAGGGAGCCTGCTTCTCCCTCTGCCTGTGTCTCTGCCTCTCTCTTTGTGTCTCTCATGAATACATTTTTTAAAATCTTCAATAAAAAATTCAAAAAAAATAATACCCCCCCCCCCCCCCCCCGCCTACCTCCACCTGGAGCCAGGGCAAGGGCAGGGTGTGGCAGGAACCCAGGCACCAGGGCCAGTCCTATGCTGTCTGGTCACCTACCAGGGGTCTGAAAACAGTGAGGGCCACCAAGTTCTTCGCCAGAGACACCTTGATCCACAATGAGGGCAGTTCCTCCTTTCCCTCTGGGCTTCGTGTCTTCCTATCAGCTTCTTCCCAGAGCAGAAACACAGAACCAACACATCCCATAGCTTAGGACTGAGTACCAGGGCGATGGTACTGAGACTTAGTGCTTTACGATGTCCAAGCAGGCATTGCTCTAAATGTAGGACATGTTTACTTTGTCTTCATGACAGTGCCATGAGGTATATTATCCTCAGCCCCATTTTTAGATGAGATGATTTAGGCCCAGGGGGGTTAAGTAACTGTCTCAAGGTCACGCAGCTTGTGAGCAGTGCAGCTGGGCTCCCATCCTGCCTCCTTACTCCACAACTCTCTTTCGACCACAACGTTCCATTCAGCACTGGCCCAGAGCCTCTCTGCCTGAGTCTGCGCCCCACTGCTGCCCGGCTCAGCTCCTGGGGGGATCAGCCTCTGGAAAGAGACTTCTCATCATGCCTGTCCGCCCATTGAGAAAGCTCTGGTGCTTACCACATAAGCTTCTGTTCTGGCATTTGAACCCCACCCTTCCTGGCTAGCCTCTAGGCTCCCTCCATTCCTAACACCAGTCTCATCCTCCACGCTCACATCTCACACTTCTTGGCCACTTTCAGAAGAGTCCCACCTCCGTGCTTATGCATGGGCTGTGCCCTTTTCCTATAGGTGCTGCTGGCTCCAGTGTCATCTGGCCTGTGTGCCTGAGCTGACCAGGACATACAAGCACCTGCAGAGACACAGTCGGAGGAGGCAGGGGATGCAGAAAGGAGAACAGGGGCTCTGTGGGCAGGTGTGTGACCTCAGGACAAGTCACCATCTCTCTGAGCCTCAGTTTCTGCATAAAGGATATTCAGGAAAACTCATCCTAGCTTCTCATGTTCAGCCATCATAGATGTGAAGGTCCCAATACACAGTAGGCCCATCACCACCTGAGGTGACAGATGTAGGGAAGTGTCTCCTCCATTTGTGAAGTCCAGGAAGACCCTCTGGTGCTGGCAATGGAGGGAAAGCCATCAGCTGAGGCCCTTGTCCCGAGGAAGACACCTACCCTCAGTACCTCTTTGCTTTGGTCCCATCACTAATAACAGAGCCAGGAAAAATTTTCTGTACACCAAATGGTGCCCAGTGACCAGTCCTGGCAGAGCATGCACCCCCTCCATCTCTGGGAGCCTAGCACCAACCACCTCCAGCTCTGGGAAGGGGTGGGCGGCACACTCCTTCCTCCACAATGCTGCTGCCTCAGAGAGTCAGAATCCAGGGAGACAGTCTCCTGGCAGCAGAGATTCCACTGCCCACCCTGCATGGGTGTCTGTGATGCTGCCATGCCTGGGGGCACAGGCATTCTGGCATCAGGGCTGATTCGATCCTGGGAGAGGGCAGGGGGTCCAGCCAGTGAGGCTGGAGACAGCCAGCTCTGGTGCCTACTTGTCAGGGGGCAGGTACCAGGATGGCATCCCCCTCCAACCCAAGGAGTTTGGGCAGGTGAGACAGCAGTCCTGGCCGCATCCAGCTTGTGCCACAGGGAAAGAAAGTACCTGGTACAGGTACACAGCAGGTACTCAGTGAGTGGGAAAACCTTCCCTGGTGGGATGCTGAACGCTTTGGGTGCCAGCAGAGCCAGCATCCCCAGGGCAGGGGTAGGCATTTGACAGTGGCTGTTGGGAGGATATAAATGTTCAATCTTTCCCTGAAAGAGGGACAGTGGTAACCTCAACCGCAGGGCACTCCTGCCCCTGTTCACACCCACCCACTGCCCCTCCATGTGCCTACTCCCTGCCAGTCTCAACTGAACATGGGCAAAGGCAATGAAGGCAGACCTATCCTTGAGAACTGCACACCACCAGGGGGCCATGGTTGGTGGAGCTGATGCAACCTCTCAGTCCCAGCCTTCTCCTGTTGGGGTGGGTTTGAGGTCCCAGGCCTGCCTGCCCCCCTCACCAAGTCCTAGGGGTCCCACCTCACTGCCCCGTATGCTGAGCCCAGCTTCTGAGGATCCTCAGTCACCATTCCCACAACTGCCTCACCCTCCCTTCCCAAACACAAAGCTAAATGCTCATCTGAAGCTCAATCTCAACCAGGAGGGTCTAATGAAAAAAAATGAATATTTAAAACATAATTTACAAATATAAACTTAAAAATAATTTACATTTGTAGTTTGAATGGATAATGCATTCACATGATTCAAAGTATAAAATTCAAAAAGGACATGATGTGAAAAAGTCATCCTCTCCTGGGCCCTGGCCACCCATCACCCTCTCCAGACAAGAGCATTAGTGCCAGTCGTGTGTGTTCTGCCAGAAACTTCATTTTTTTAAATATTTTATTTATTTATTCATGAGAGATAGAGAGAGAGAGAGAGAGAGAGAGAGAGAGAGAGAGAGAGAAAGAAAGAGGCAGAGACACAGGCAGAGAGAAGCAGGCTCCATGCAGGGAGCCCGATGTGGGACTCGATCTGCGACTCCAGGATCGTACCCTGGGCCGAAGGCAGGTGCTAAACCACTGAGCCACCCAGGGATCCCCTGCTAGAAACTTTAGTACATAAACCATCACCTTCATGTTTGCTCTCATTTGTTAGCCTTTTATTTATTTTTTGGAAAGATTTATTTATTTTTAGGGGGGGCACAGGGAGAGAATCTCAAGCAGACTCCCCACTAACATCAGTTCCAGAAACAGGGCTTGATCTCATGACCCTGAGATCATGACCTGAGCCAAAACCAAGAGTCTGACACTCAACCAACTGAGCCAGCCAGGCGCCCCTCATTTGTGAGCCTTTTAAAATGCATGCACACCCTGCTGTGTACCTGGCTGCCTTCCCTTAAAAATATATCTTGGTTATTGGTTTATGTCAGCTGGAAAAGTGTTCTTCAGTCTTATCTTATGGCTGCATATTACTTCATGGTGTGGAGGTACCGGGAGTTACTTGCCCAATCTCTCCTGGTGCACATTTACCTTGTTTCCAGTCTTTGGCAATTACATTAAGTGTTGTGATAAATAACCTTGTATGCATGAGCCTTCAAATGCAGGCTTGCAAACCTGTGGAGAGAGTCCCAGGAGTGGAGCAGAGTGGAACAGTAGAACACTCGGGCTGTGCTGCTGGAAAGGGGTGGAGAGGGTCAAACTGTCCTCTCCAGGTTGCCTCACCAGCCAGGTATGCCTTTGCCCCGTCTCTCATAGCTTTGCCGGCACAGTGTTTTATCATACTTTGCAAGTTTGCCCATCTGATCTTTGAATATTGGTAGATCAGTATGGTTAGAAATTTTAAAACAGCAATTGTATTGGTGGCTGTTTGCTGAGCGGGAAGGCCCTGTGCCAGACATGGTATACGTGACATTATACTCACTTCTCATAAGGAACCATTGGAAGCAGATAGCAGGTGTGTCTGCTATAGAGGAGGAAACTGAGTCCCAGAAGGGTTAGGGGCTTCCCTAAGGTCCCACAGCCTTGAAGAGGCAGGGCAGAGATTTGAACCCAGATCACCTTCCTGGAGCCCATGCTCCTTCCTCCGTCCAGCCTTTCAGTGAAGGGCTGCTGAAGATTCTCCAGGTCTGGGGACTAGCACCTCCTCAATCCCAAAGGGGCTCTGGGCCCACCCAGGGCTGTTGCTTCCCAGGAGAGGCTGATGGAGCATGCTTAGTCTCACAGCCCTGCCTGGGGGGTGGGGCCCACCCTGAGAAGAACTGTCAGAGCCCCAGCTCTACCCTCCCAGGATTGAGGCGCAGCAGGAGGTGGGCCCCACTGGTCCCGAGCCCCAGGCAGGTTGGCATTCCCGGAGACCAGAGCCAACACCAGCACCCTTGGCACTCATGAAGATTTGTTTCTCGGCAGCAACTTCCAGAGGCTACTCCCCCAGGCCTCTCCCTTCCCAGAGCCCTACCCTCTCCCTTCCCCAGGGGCCCATTTGCATTTGGCGCTGGGCCCCTCTGGTCTCTGAGTCTGTGCCCCCAGATCCCTCTGGCACAAACAACAACCAACTGCTGAGTTGGTTGTTGGTCTCTGCCTTCTCCCCTGCCAGGCCCAGAGGTTGGGGAAGGAGAGTGCTGAGCCAAGACTCGGGAGCCCACCTCACTGAGTGGCCCCGGGGCAGGTGCCTCTGCCTCCCCCGGGCACCCCAGTGCCATGGCCTCCTATAAACTGCCAAGTGCTCCCAGATTTGCCAGTTCTCCTAGGGCTGGCCTCTACCCCAAGGAAGGCCAGGGAGACTCCAGCTGCCAGGAGGAGCTGCTCCCCCTTATACCACTTATACCACTCCCCACCACCCAAGGAGACTTCGAGGCCTTCAGGTCTGCAGGCCTCTCTTTCCTGCTCCCCTCCCCCAGGCCCGGAATGGCCCAACAACAACTCTGAACTCTGATCACAGCCTGTCCAGCATGGGTGGGGCGAGAGATTCTGTCAACGGCAGCAGAAACTCATTAACTGAATGTCAATAGGATTAAAGGTTCTGACACTCCAGGAGCTGAGTGTGACATGACACGGTGTGATGGACAGTGAGGAAGGGCTCCCAGGACCAAGGCGCGTGCATGTGTGTGCATGCATGTGTGTATGTTTGCATGTGCACATGTGATTGAGGGGGTTGGAGATGGGGGTGGGGAGAGCAAGTTCGCAAATGAAGATTGAGCACCAAGAAGCCTTCTGCCCTGAAGCCTTCTGAGGAGGCTGCGGACGGTGTCCTCAGGGACTTCACATGGTAGGTTTGTCACTCAGGCAAAGATGAGCTGTATTAGGCACCCACAGGGTGTCAAGCTCTGTACTGGTTGCTGGGGGCAGGTAGGAGCTGGAAGAGCAAGGAGGGATGAAGATCGCCTCGGCCCTGGGGGTCCCCACACATGGAGGAGCAAGATGGGCTCTGACTTAGAAAGATCCACACCCTTCGTCACTGATGAGCCTGAGGCCCAGAGAGGCTAGGGGAAGGTCTTGAGGTCATCCCACAGGCCAGGTGAGCCTGGCACTCCTGTACTACCATATACTACGCCGTGAATACACACACACACACACACACACACACACAGACTCTCGGTGCCTAGTGCAAGTGTGGAGGTCATCGTTCCAAGTCGGCTAGGCTAGGTCATTCGAGGGAAGGCGGCCAGGAACAGTGAGGCTGAGTAAAAATTCGAGTCCTGCTCCCTGCAATGGAGGAGGTGCTGGAGACAAGGGTCTGAGTCCTGGCTCTGCCGTTCCTTGGGTGCACGGCCTTGTCAGAGGACTTTGACTCGGAGACTTGATGTCTTCTCCAGGGACAGCAGGATGAGAAGAGCAATCGTTAGGAGGATTGAAGGAAAGCCCCTGGCCCGTAGCTGGCCTGCATGATTTGGCCTTGCCTTTCCCTCTCCCCGGGTGCACAAGGGAAGGACAATCAAGTCTCATCGAATGGAACTGGCCCCAGGTGAAGCCACATAAACAGGAAAGAGGACTCATTGGTGTCCAGTCATTCTTTCCATGTCCGGCCCCTGGGATCTTTCTGCCACGGCGCCAAGAGAGCTGCTGATGGAAATCCCAGGCAGGCAGCCCAGGTCCAGCAGGATGGGCCCCACCCAGCTGGACAAAGCAGCATTGCCCAGTGCCCACTGAGGCTCCTTCCCCGCCACGCACACCTCAGGGCCCTCCTTGGGGAGGGGCCCTCAGCAGTGGGGGAGTCACAGAGGGACCCTTCCGGGAAGGGCCCAGGACTCTGCTGTGCCCACGCCACCTAGGCTGCTAGCTAGCATATAGATGGGCAGACAGGTTAGCCAGAGGGCACTCTGGGAATGTAAATTCCACATTTGCATCAGGGATGTTTCTGGCCCCAAGGGCCACTGACCTTTTTTTTTTTTTTAAAGATTTTATTTATTTATTCATAGAGACAGAGAGAGAGGGGCGGGGGGGGGGGGGCGGCAGGGCAGAGGCACAGCCAGAGGGAGAAGCAGGCTCTATGCAGGGAGCCTGATGTGGGACTCGATCCAGGGTCCCCAGGATCACACCCCAGGCTGCAGGCGGCGCTAAATCACTGCGCCCCCGGGGCTGCCCATTACAGTTGCTGCCTGGGTCCTTCTTTCCCTTCTAGTCTGCCAGTCTCAGCCTGGCCTCCGGTAGGTGCTGGAGCATCTTAGAACAGCAGGAGGGGGAGGGGGCCCGACGCCTGGGGCCTTTGGGGAGGGGGCCCTGGAGGTGGGTCCTGCAGAGACCAGCTTGCCCTCCCCTCTTCACCAGGCAGGGGGAGCCCACTGTCCCCTGACTCAGCATCAGCTGTCCCTCTCCCCCAGCCAGGATCCCTTCCACCCACCCAGTGCGAGTCATTGCCTGACACATGGACAGCTTGAGCCCCCAGATTAGCAGTGACATTGAGATATCGGTTGCCTCCAGCTGCCCGTGACGTCTCCCCAGGGAGTGCCCCATCTCTGCCAAGTGACAGCAATGCTGAGCATACTGTCAGCTTGCCTAGGCTCAGCAGTCAGGCCTGCCCCTTGAGGGATGGACACCTCTTCCCAACCCACCCTACCCCTTCCGGGTTCTCAGAGGACTCTGGTCATGGGTGGCTTGGTCAGCCAGCTGGCTGGGCAAATTCTCTAAGATGCATGTGAATTGAAATCCATCTATAGATTCCTCAGGAAAGCAGGCTCTGCCCTGGGTCCCAGGAGCCTGGAGATGGGGACACTGAGTCATGCCCCTAGTGACTCACAAGCAGAAGACCCCATTTACTAATTTGTGTTGTCTATCCCACGGATATCTCTTGGGCCAGATGCTGGGGATGCTTCGATGAATGTTATGGGTTGAATTGTGTCCCCCACAGCATATGTTGACATCGTAACCCCTAGAACCTCAGAGTACAACCTGATCTGGAAATGAGGTCATTGCAGATGTAATCAAGTGAAGATGTGGTCATTCTGAAGCAGGGTGGCCCTTACTCCAATACAACTGGTGTCCCTTATAAGAAGAGGGAAGATGGGGGCCCTGTGAAGACACAGATGCCAAGAGAGGGCCATGGGATGACAGAGACAGGGACTGGAGAGTGGGATTTACAAGTCTGGGAACACCCAGGATCACTGGCAACTATTGCAAGCTTCCGGAGAGGCAAGGGGGGATTCTCCCCTATGGGTTTCAGAGGAAGCCCGCCCTGCAGACCCCTTGATTTCACACTTCTGGCCTCCAGAGCTGTAGAGCATCCGTTTTTCTTGTAGGGTGCCCAGCCAGTGGCAGTCTGTGACAAGTCAAGCAAGTGCCACAGTTCCGGGTGGCCAGAGCTTACCGGTGCAGCAAGGGGAGACGAGAGCTGTGAGGCAAGTTCACAAACGAGTCACAAGACATGGCACTCTGGAAATAGCAGCTGACCTTTATTAAGTGTTTGCTACCTGCCTGGCACCGTTACAAGACTTTTTATATATACTTCTTTTCATCCACACATGGAGCCTGGGACGTAGGTGCTCTCTTGATGTCTGTGTCACAGACAAGGAAGCGGGGACAGGAAGGTTGAACAACCTGCCCGAGGTCACGCACCACGAATGTGGCAGGGAGGGAATTTGAACCTGCCACAGGCCTAACTGCTACTCTGGTTCCGATGAAGGAAGCAAACAGGAAGATAAAGGATGGAGGCAGTGGGGGCTGGGGTGGGGTAGCACATCCAGAAAGAACTAAGAATCCTTTTAAATATAAATGGGACCAGGTCACCCTCCTCTTGCCTGCATCTTCAGCGTATCCAGTTTTCAGAGTCCTGGCTCCGTACCGGGCTCCTCTTCCACCCTTCCACCTGCAGGAGGCAGAAGCTCACAGAGGCTCAGGGGCACTAATGGGGGGTGGAGGCTGCCCTGGGCCAGCGAGAGTCCAAGAACCCGGCTCTGCTGCTCACTAGCCTCAGGCCCCTTCACCTGTGAAGTGAGAATGGGCAAAGAACCCCATGGTGGCTGCAGGGCCTCATGAAGTAGAGTGGAAAGCAGCTACTCACGGCAGGCCCTGTGTAACGGTCCTCCCCTGCACTCTGGGTCCCCACCGCCCCTCATTGGGCCTCCCACCGCTCCTCACTAGACTTTGCAGCAAATTTGACCCTGACAAGTTGACAGCTCCCTGTACCTTTGCTCACGTTGTCCGCTCGGCTTGGGCGGTCTTTCTCTCCCTTCTTTGCTTCTTCCAACTTGAAGAGTCCTCTGCCCTGCCCTCTACCCCCCACCTGGAGTTATGTGTCCCCCATCAGGGCCTCCCAGGGAGGCTGGAGACCCATCAACAAGAGAAGTAAGTCCTAAATGTTAGCTCACTCTATCCCTGAAGCAGGAGTCTAACTTTGTCTTGCCTCAGTTTACCCATCCTGATAGCGCTGTGGCACTTGCCTCCTTGCTCTGCCTCTGGTCCCCACTGTCTTCTCCCACTTGTCCACTTGCCTACCAGTTGTCCCCCATCACACTTCCCTCACTGGCTGTCCTGCTGCCAAGTGGCAGCCCCAGCTGGGGGAGGGCAGGTAGAGAATAGAGGCCTCTCTTCCCTCCAGTTGATCTGCAGATTATATGGCTGTCTTTCCCAGAAGAGAGTGGGTGACAAGAGTAATTAGCCACCTGCCAACTAGCCACTTCGTGGAGCCAGCTCTGCCCCTGGGAGCTGGTGGCAGCAGGAAAGGCCTCTTTCACCTCCCACTATGATCAACGTCTCCCTTCCTCCTGCAGAATTCTGGATGCTGGAGCCTTGGGAGTCCCCCTGCTCTTGAGTCCCTCGGAAGGGGGCTTGTCAATCAAGAAGTCCCATCATGTTGCAGAGACAGTGGAAAAAGTTCTGCCTGTGGCATTAGAAGGTCTGGGCTCCAGTCCACCCCTTGTTTGCCGTGTGCCTTGGGCAAGTCAGTTCCCCTCTCTAAACCTGATAAACAGCATTATATATACAACATGCCCTAATATACAAATGAGAAAGGATGAGCTCAAGCCCCTCCTTCGCATGACTCTGGCAAACCCTGCTGAGTGCCCATCCCCCCTTTGCTAACCACACTCCAACTTTGTTTGGGATCACCTTGTCCCCTATCCCCATGGGTGGGTCAGGGCTAGTCCCAGCTAATCATGCAGCTTCCAAGTGCCGACCAATGAGGCATAAATAGAGGTTGACTGTGTGGGGTTTCAGGAGACTTAAAAAAAATTTTTTTTTTAAATAAGGAGCAGGGATCCCCGGGTGGCGCAGCGGTTTGGCGCCTGCCTTTGGTCCAGGGCGCGATCGTGGAGACCCGGGATCGAATCCCACGTCAGGCTCCCGGCATGAAGCCTGCTTCTCCCTCTGCCTGTGTCTCTGCCTCTCTCCCTCTCTCTCTCTCTCTCTCTCTCTCTCTGTCTGTGACTATCCTAAATAAATAAATAAAAATAAAAAAATAAAATAAGGAGCAGACTGGGCTGGTAGTGTTCCTTTTGACCACAGCTTCCTTCTTTTTTTCCAGGAACCTAGACGTGATGCTGGAGGTGTGGCAGCCACTGTGGTACCATAAGATTGAAAGCCAACATCTAAGGATGGTGGAAGACATCATGAGGCCAGCAAACCAGTCCAGGCAACTGACCTGTAGATTCCTTGTCATGTGAGGAGAGGATGCCCTTATAATGTTTAAGCCACTATTTTCAGGTTTTCTTTGACTTGTGACCAAAGGTATTCCTCGCAGATGCAGATTAGTACCTGTCTGTGGGATGTTTCCGTTGCTGTCGGCCACCTTAGGATATTGTAACCTTGCTTGGGGGGCACCTCTACATACCTGCCGACTGGCTGACTGGCTGAATGGTAGGATCAACTTTTTACAAGTTAATAACGATAATAACTGTCTTACTATTCCTGTTGGTATTGTTACCCCATGGATCAAGGACCTGCTCTACTCTCTATATGAAGCATTATCTCATTGAACCCTCCCAGGGACACTATGAACTGGAGTCTGAACTGCCCCCATTTTACACATGAAGAACACTGAGGCTCAGAAGGGGTCACACAGCTGTTTGGTCATGGGGCTAGAGTTTGGCTCCAGTATGTGGGCTCCGGGACACACCTTTTGTTCCCCTCCTTTCATGCCCTCAGGTCTAGAGAACCAGCTTGGTCATTTTGTCTTTTGGACAAAGAACAGTCTGGGCAGGGAGGACGACCTTGCTAGCAGGATGGCCCCGTGGCTCTCTGAGTCTCAGCTGTCATGTGCAACTGCTGAGCTCCAGGCCTGAATGTCAAGGGAGGCTGACAGAGGGGACCTTGGAGGAGATAGTTAGAGGGCAACGAAGAGTCTGTCCCTCTGGCCTTGGTGATCCAGATCGTGAGGGGACCATGAGGTGCCACCCCTTGGCCCCAACTGTTCCCAGACTCCTCTAAGAAGGCCCCCCCTTGTTCCTTGAAGCTACCAAGCACAGAGGGAAAGGCTGTGGTCCTAGGAAGCTAGGCCATGCCTCTCTCCTGATGGTGGCACCCCCATGCTCAGTCAGCTTGGCCAAGGGCCTGTTCTGGGACAGGGTCGGAGTCAGAGCCAGAGCGAGGCAGCAGGTGCTTGCCCTCTATGAACTTAGACTCTCAGTAAGCCCAGAGAGGTGAGAGAGCACAGATGGCCACCTATCCCAGAGGAGGAAGGCCAGGGAATGGTAAGAGCCCAGGCCAAAGGAGGAGGAAGGGAAAGAGTATTTGTTCTAGGGCGTGAGCCCCATTTTGGCAGGGAGAGTGATTCAGAAGAGCTGACCTGAGGCGCAGAGAAGGGAGGAGAGGCCGAGAGAGGGGAGCCAGAGTGGGTCCTTGGGGCTGGAGGAGCCTCATGGTGTTTCATGGAAGAGTGGGGGTCGTGGAGGGCTGGGCCAGAAGGGTATGCATTTGGAGCATCCCTCAGGTCTTTCCTAGCTTCACTCTTCTGGGTCTCTGAGGCCAGAGCTTAAAAGGCTATGCAAAATGACGGCCACCCCAGGAAAACATCCCTGAGAATTAACACCCTGGGATGGGCGACTCAGGGCAGCTCTGCAATTTCCCCCAGTCCTACCCTCCGACTATGGGGTCGGGTATGGCAGGGGTCTGCTTTCTTGCCTTGCTTCAGGTTCCAGCAATTCTTGGAAATTAATGCAATACCCACAATGATGCCCCTGGCGGCTGAGGAACGTTTATCTTGCAATGTTTAAACAATTTGCATTACGCTTACATTTGTATATATAAATCTAGATATTATGCGCATGAAGTACGATGCTGATCCTTTACATTACCCATTGGATGGTAGTAATAATGTTATTTTTTTCCAAAATGTTTAAGAACATTTAAATACAATTTCAAAAGAATTAATAACAATTCAGATTTGATTTAAAATGTCATTGATTATAATTGTACTTTTTTTTTTTTAAAGATTTCATTTATTTATTCATGAGAGACACACACAGAGAGGCAGAGACATAGGTAGAGGGAGAATAAGGCTCCCTGTGGGGAGCCTGATGTGGGATATGATCCCGGATCCCAGGATCATGACCTGAGCCAAAGGCAGATGCTCAACTGCTGAGCCACCCAGGCATCCTTTATAATTGTACTTTGTCTTGTCATCTCAATCAATAATTTTGGCTATTTTAGAGAAACATCTTTTCAAAAAATACTTAAAAATTTTACATGTATCATAATTTATCTTTTGTTTTTTTAAATTTTTTTTAAAGATTTTATTTATTTGTTCATGATAGTCACAGAGAGAGAGAGAGGCAGAGACACGGGCAGAGGGAGAAGCAGGCTCCATGCAGGGAGCCCGACGTGGGATTCGATCCCGGGTCTCCAGGATCGCGCCCTGGGCCAAAGGCAGGCGCCAAACCACTGCACCACCCAGGGATCCCATAATTTATCTTTTGGATGAAAATTATATTTTATCTCTTTAGTCTTCTTAGATTACGCCTGTTCCTGGAACATAAATCAGGAATTTTGGTGAAATGAGGGCATGAACGTTTTTGTGGAATTAAACCATAATAATTTATAAATTATGTATATCTTTATTTTACCACTTGTCCGAACACAGCCAGTACATCAGCAGAACACCCAAACACATCAGCTTTCAAATATATAAAAACCACAGCTTTATACATACTTTTCAACTTCGCCACTATGGAGGTATATTTGTCAAGGTAGGAAATGGGAACATATTTTATTCCCCAGCTTGTTTGCTTGATCTTTAAATATCTAGGCATACGGGGCAGCCCGGTGGCTCAGCAGTTTAGTGCCGCCTTTGGCCCAGGGCATGATCCTGGAGTCCTGGATCCTCTCTCTGTGTGTGTCTCTCATGAATAAATAAATAAATAAAATCTTTTTTTAAAAAAATAAATAAATATTTAAGCATATGGTATGTGGGTCTCCATTTGTGCTCCTGCAAATATTAGGGGCAGATCTGGTTTTTTTTTTTTAATAACAGCTTTATTGATCTATAGTTCATATACCATAAAGCTCACCCTTTTATTTTATTTTTTTAAAGATTTTATTTATTTATTCATGAGAGACACAGGGAGGCAGAGACACAGGCAGAGGGAGAAGCAGGCTCCCACCAGGTTGCCCGATGTGGGACTTGATCCCGGGACTCCGGGATCACACCCCAGGCCGAAGGCAGGCGCCAAACTGCTGAGCCACCCAGGGATCCCCAAGATCACCCTTTTAAAGTGGACAACTCAGTGGGTTTTAGTGTATTTATAAAGTCATACATCTACTACCACCACATAATTCCAGAACATTCACATCACACACACACACCTATGAAGCCCTTCACCTATTAGCTGCCACTTCCCGCCCTACCCTCTTCCCAGCCCCTGGAAACCATGAGTATTCTTTCTGTTGCTATAAATTTGCAGATTCTGGATACTTCATCAAACGGAGTCCTACAGGGACGCCTGAGTGGCTCAGTGGTTGAGCGTCTGCCTTCGGCTCAGGTCATGATCCTGGAGTCCTGGGACAGAGTCCCACATCGGGGTCCTTGCAGGGAGCCTGCTTCTCCCTCTGCCTGTGTCTCTGCCTTTCTGTGTCTCTCGTGAATAAATAAATAAAATCTTTTTTTTTTTTTTAATTTTATGATAGTCACAGAGAGAGAGGGAGAGAGAGAGAGGCAGAGACACAGGCAGAGGGAGAAGCAGGCTCCATGCAGGGAACCCGACGTGGGATTCGATCCCGGGTCTCCAGGATCGCGCCCTGGGCCAAAGGCAGGCGCCAAACTGCTGCGCCACCCAGGGATCCCAATAAAATCTTAAAATAAATAAATGAATGGAGTCCTACAATCGGTGGCCTTTTGTATCTGGCTCATTTCATTTGCCTTTAATGTCTACAGGTTTCATCCCTGGTGTGGCAAGGGTTAAGGCTGCACCTCTTTCAAAAGCTGAATAATATTCCCCATGATATGGATAGACCATCTCTTGCTTACCCACCCATCAACCGATGGGCATTTAGATTGTTTGTGCTTTTTGGCTCTCATAATAGTTCTGCTGTGAACATTTGTGTATGATTTTTTTGTGGGCATATGTTTTCAGTTCGCCTGGTCATATACCTAGGAGTAGAATTGTTGGGCCATATGGTAACTCCATGTTTAACTTTTCGAGGAACTGTCAAAATGTTTTGTGAAGCAGCTGCACCATTTTGCATTCCCACTAGCACCGCATGAGGGGTCTGATTTCTTCACATCCTTGTCAGCACTTGCTATTGTCTGCCTTTTTGATTATAACCATCCTCGTGGGTGTGAAGTGAAGTGGTAGCTCATGGTGGTTTTGATTTGCATTTTCTGATGACTAACAATGTTGAGCGTTTTTCATGTACTTATTGGCCATTTGCATATCTCCTTTGGAGAAACACATTTTTTTTTTTTTACAGATTTTATTTATTTATTCATGAGAGACACACAGAGAGAAAGAGAGAGGCAGAGACATAGGCAGAGGGAGAAGCAGGCTCCTTGCCAGGAGCCGATGTGGGACTTGATCCCAGGACCCCGGAATCATGTCCTGAGCTGAGGGCAGTTGCTCAACCGCTGAGCCACCCAGGCACCCTGGAGAAATGCTTATTCACATCCATGCCCACTTTTTAATTGGGTGGTTCAGGTCTGGTTTTAATCTGCATAGGGATATGGCAACAATCATGACCACCCCAACACAGAAGCCTCACGCTTGCTTCTCCACCAGCCTACGCACTTTGGGGTGGGCAGACTTCACATTTTAGTCTTTCAAAGGCAGTTCCTATCACCTAGGATGTCTTCTCTTTGCACCTCTTCAGCAAAGCCTAGCCTTCTTGGTAATCCTTGTTCAGTCACAGAGCGATGACTGGCCTTGCTGCAGTGCACTGAGTCAGCTACAGGACATGGGCCTGGGAGCCAGGCTACCTGGCCTCAGCTGTGCAGACCTGAGCTGCTAACTTCTCAGTTTCCTCCTCTCTAAAATGGGAATGATACTGCCTTCCTTAGAGAGTTCTTGGAAGCCTTGCTGAGACTATCCATGTAAAGCCTACGGCATACATGCCCAATTAGTACGTGGAGGATTCCCCTCCTCCCCACCCTGGGCAGAGCGCTTCTGCTTTCTGGGCAAGACTTTTCATTTTTGGATGATGTTCACTGCAACAAGCCCTTGGGATGTTGGGCTGAAAATCACCTCCCAGGGTCCCTGGGGCCACCAGGGCAGTATTCAGGTCCAGGCAGACCTTGCTCCTTGAACTCTCGAGTCTGGGGTGAAGGCTGTGGGCTCCCCCCACCCCCTCCAGCCCTGAGTGTCCACCCACTCCTCCCCTCTTCTCCCTTCTCTGTCATTTACACTTCCTCCTTTCTTCTCGAGTGGCATGTGACTGCCCAGGGGATGTGAGAAGCAGCTGGAAAGTGGTACAACACCCCTTAATTACCTTTGTTCCTTCAATGTCCCAGTGACTAAATTTAGCCAGCAGAGCCTGGGCACTGGGGACCCAGCTCCTTCCTCCACCAACCCCCCCACCCTCAGTAGAGGCAGGAAAATGAGTCCCCAGGACAGGGCTTCTCCCCCAGCACCTGTTCCTTACCGCCCTGGGTGGGGGGGTTGCAGGGACATCTCTGAGAGGCCTGGTGGGGATGCTAGACTCCAACAGGCACCCTTCCTTCTGCAGCTACCAACTGGGGCTGCGAGGTATGATGCAGAAGAATGCTACTTGCCCACCCCCCTGCTCTTTGTCATGATGGGGAACCCCGAGGTGGGGCCGGGGTCAGGGAAAGTGGCCAGAATGTTAGGTACACAGGGTTCCAAGTCAGACGGCCCTGGGTTCTCAGTTTTCACTCTACCACCTGCCAACACGGGGCAGGTCAGCAAACCTCTCTGGGTGTGTTTCCTCATCTGAAAAGTGGAGACAATCGCAGGATCTCCCACATAAGGTGGTCAGGGAATTTAAATGAGATGATACAAATAAAGCACGGAGCATCAAACAGACCAACCACTGCTGGGATCGAAGGACTTGGTCTGTGGAGTGGCCACCCACACCCCTGGCCATGTGCTCCTCCTTCACTGGTAACTCTGGATGCCTCTACTTCAGATGAGGACACTGAGGCAGGGAGAAGTTAGTTAACAGGCCCTAGATCAAGCCCAGCTAGTTGACTACAAGGTCGGGATTCGAACCCAGGCCTGCAGGCACCAGAGTCCTCAGCAGCTATGCCCTTCTGTGCATTGCTTCGGCAGAGGGGCCTCAGCTCTTCGAAGTTGTCTCAAGACCCACTCCTTCCAGGAAGCCCTCCTGGCGGGCTCTAATGCAGCCCTCTCCTTGTTCTCTAGGGGCAGAGTGTGTCTGCTGGAGATCATGAGCCATTCCCAGGATTCAGGACAAAGTCTGGAAGAGGAGGGCTTGCTTGTTGCTTCCCTGAGTCTTTGAGGTTGGAGGACAGAGTCAGTGGGAACTACAAGTCACCGCTCTTTGGGGTAAATAGACAAAAGGGGAATCAGCAGGTGGGAATAGAAATTGAGTTGGGACAGAAGGTTGGACCTGCGGGTCACCTGGGTGGTTCAGTTGGTTAAGCATCTGCCTTTGGTTCAGGTCATGATCCTAAGGTCCTGGGATCGAGCCCCGAGTCAGTCCCTGCTCAGTGGGGAACCTACTTCTCCTCCCTCTCCCTCTGCTCATCCCCCTGCTCGTGTGCTCTCTCTCTCTTTCAAATAAGTAAATAAAATATTTTTCCTTTTTTTTTTTTTCAAAGAAGGTTGGACCCGGAGGGGGTGTCAGGTGTGGGAAAGTAAGCCTGGCCCAGTCTGCACCCCAGGGATGGGTGACAGGGGCTTCACCTCAGAGCTGGGAGGCCAGGCAGTCCTGGTCAGGGCTGGGGTCAGGGTCAGGTAAGCCTAGATGGTGTCCTCACTTCTGAGTCTCTGGGTCTCAGTGTCTCATCTGTAGAATGGGGCGGTAAATGCAGGCCTCCTAAGGGTGGAGACCGGATGAAGAGGTGGGAATGTGTCCTGTCCTGTGCCCCCTAGTCCTATGCCCCTCGTGTCCTTCAGCTCAGTGGCAAAGCTAGACAGAGCCTGAATCTCCCATTTCACCAGAGGCAGCTTGGGCAGCTTCCTCAGATACAGCTCTCGCTCTCTCTCTCTCTCTTTCACACACACACACACACACACACACACACACACACACACGGTGTCTGCACATCCTGGCCACGCTGGACCTTGCATGCACAACCCCTCAGAGGTGCCGGCTGGGGTGTGGGGGGGAAGCCTCACATCACCCGTGCTCGGCTGTCGTCAGGCCTCACCAGCTCCCGTTACCTCACTGATACGGCCCTACCGTCGTCCCATGTCACTAGTGAGGCAACTCGGGCACAGAGAGGTTAAGGAAAGTTCCAGAAGGACAAAACTTGGTTTCCAACCCAGGCAGTGTGGCCCCAGCGTCTGTGCTGGAAACCACTACCCTCCTCTGCCTCCCCTGATGAGAGTCACAGGGCTGGAGCCATGAGACAGCTTCGCATGCGGGAGGCGCTTCAGGTGTGTGCTGGAGACGGCTGATCTGACGTAGCACCTCAGAGTTCAGTTCTTCGCTGGGGGTTTCCCTAACTGACGGGGCTCGTTGACTTGGGGCTTCTCCCCTGTAATACCTCATAATAATAATAATAATAACAATAATAATAATGATACAGCTGGCAGCTAATGTTCTCCCAGCCCCTCTTATGCACCGGGCGCCCATCCTAAACCTTGATGCGTGTTAAGTGGTCTCACCTGCGTGGCAGCCCTAAGACGGAGGGGCTGTGAGCTTCCTTGCTCAGATGAGGAAACCGAGGCTCAGAGGGGTCAACTGCTCTGGTGACCCGCAGAGCTGGGATCAGAACCAGGCAGGCAGGTCCCAGCGTCCATCCGCAGCGCACCCGGGCACAGTCCTGCCCTGTCCCCCCCCCCCCAGGAGGCCCACCCAGGAGGACAGGTGGCTGCGGCAGCCCAGGGTGGTCCTAGCAGAGGCCCCGGGCGTGCCCCCCACCTCGTTGTCCCTCCGCAGGGTGCTCTGGCCAACTAGGTCTGGGGGCCCCGGAAGCCTGGACTGAAGCAAACCTCCAGCTCAGAGGGAAGGGCCGTGGAGCCCTGGAGCGGGACGGGTGCTCTCCCAGCGGCTGCCCTGGATCCAGTCAGCGGCCTGGGCCTCGGGGCCGCCCCCTCCCTGACCCCCCGGAGCCGCTTGCTCCCCGAGGGCTCCCGTAAACCCTCCGCCCGGGGCTCTCTTCTGCTCTGTCCCCAGCTCGGCCGTAGAGGAGAGCGGCGTCTGTCTGGGCCTGTCGTGGAGGTGAGCACTCCGGGGCCTTATGAAACGGCCCCTTTATCAGTGTTACTACGTGAGCATGTGGCAGAGGTGAGACCGCGGCCCTGGGTCCTGGGGAAAGACCCACCCGGGAATGCCAAGGGGGTCAACGAAGTGTCCCTTGTGAACGCCGTCTATTCCTCAAACAGCGGGTGCCTTAAATCTCGGGGACCTCTGTGAGCCCATGGGTTTCAGACCCGGAGATGGAAGCCCTGGGTCACGGCATCCAGAGAGTGAGGCATGTCTGGGTGGGGGGGGGTGGGGGGGGTGGGTGGGCCTGTGCTGGCAGGGGGAGCCGAGCTCTCTCACAATGTCGCAAATTATCTGCAACCAAGAACACACTTTCTTTCTTTCTTTCTTTCTTTCTTTTTCTTTCTTTCAAGAATTTTTAAAAAATGTTTATTTATTTATTCATGAGAGACACAGAGATAGAGAAAGAGAGAGGCAGAGACACAGGCAGAGGGAGAAGCAGGCTCCACGCAGGGAGCCCCACGTGGGACCCGATCCCGGGTCTCCAGGATCGCGCCCCGGGCTGAAGGCGGCGCCAAACCGCTGCGCCACCCGGGCTGCCCTGTTACTGTTACTCTGAACTCCCTATCACAAAACCAGAACTACCCTCAAAGCAACACCCAGGCCCCAAGAACAAAGCTTACGTGGGCATACAGGGCGCTTGGCCTTGGGGTTTCCTTACCTGCCACAAGCCCTGGCAGCCGTTGCCCAACCACTCTGAGCTACCTGCCTGCTCCACTTCTTGCTTCGCCAGATTGCGCCCTCTGCCTGAATGCCCCCGTCTGGACCTCCTCTGCTAGGGGACTCAAGCCCAAAGACTCATCATGGAAATGTTACTTTATGGGGGCAGCCTCACCAGGCCCTTCTCAGGAGGACCAGAATCCCTTTCTCCAACTCTCTCCCTTGGGCTTCCAGAGCCTTCCGTCATCCCTCTATTTATAGCCTGTTCAAGTCAGGTGCTCCTGGACACATCACTCCCCAGGCTGGGAGAGCAGGTTCTGTGACCTGTCTGGGGAAGGGCTGGATTTTCCAGGACAACTCCTCTGGCCTGAAGTCCTTTCATCTGTCTGTCTCCTGAGGCCCCACACCTGGAGCAACCTCACCATTGCTTATGGGGATGGGTGGGGGTGGCCATGGAGCCTAGATGTGCCCATCTCTGATGCCCAAGCCCCAGCCTCTGACTCCCTACACCTGGAGCCTAGGTGTACCCATCTCTGACTCCCAAGCCCTATCCCGGGTCCAGGCCTGACCCCGCCTCCATCTCTGTGTACTGACCTCAGTAATGCGGGTGGGGTTAGAGATCTGCATGCTGGAGGGGGAATAGAGAGGGTCTCTGCTCCCGGAGTGTCCTAGCCAGAAAGGATCTGCCTAAGTAAGAGGGCAGGGCTGGCTCTAACTTAACGGAGTCAAGGGGATGCTCTCCGTGGACACTCAGCTTCCCTCCCGCTTCCCTGGCAGCTCCAGACCACCTGCCATGGGTGGTGGAGAAGCATCCACCCTCCAGGAAGCTCAGTTGGGAGAGAAGGGCCCTGCAACCCCTCACTCAACGTCATCGTCATCTCCTCTCAGCCGGCCCAGCCCCTCTGGGATTCCACAGTGCCTTTCCCCCCATTTTTTAAAGATTTTATTTACTTATTCATGAGAGACACAGAGAGAGAAAGAGGCAGGGACACAAGCAGAGGAAGAAGCAGGCTCCCCGCAGGAAGCCCGATGTGGGACTCGATCCCAGGACTCTGGGATCACGCCCTGAGCCGAAGGCAGATGCCCAACCCCTGAGCCACCCAGGCATCCCTCCACAGCGCCTCTTAGCTTGACACCTGCTCACGCTGGATCCTTCAACCTACCCAAGCCATCACTCATCCCCATCCCCACATTCCTCACGTAAAGGCCTCTTTCCACCCCAGTTGCCCAGTGGCTCCACCCTCGTTCCTCCCAAATCCTGATGGATTGGAATTCTGAGTCAGTGACGCCCCTGCCCCCACCTCCCACCTACACACCGACGTTCAGATAAAGACGGTGATGCCCATGCCAAGGATGTGCCCTGGCTGCCAGCCTAGGGCTTCCCTCTGTCCTTTCATAAGCCCCTACACCTGGCCCTGACCTCCTGGACTGAGCCCTTGACTCTTGAGTGACCAGACAGACACCCCGTGGAAGACTCAGCCTCTTTGTCCCCACTGAGGTTCACATCCCCAGCTGACCAGGATCTTCCTGCTTGCTATGGGCCACGCAGCAGGCTGAGTCCAGTGTACCTGCCCTGAGCCTCACCTGAACCAGGACTGGGATCCAGCCTTTAGAATCAGACAGACCTGGCTGTGTGACCTCTGGCAAATACAAACCCTCTCTGAGCCTCTGATTCCAGTGTGGCACATGGGGCTCCCAAGGGACCAATAGACCCTCACCTCCCTATGGGTTTGAACCCCCCCTTCCCTCCCTCACCCTGCGAGTATCAGGGCAGGAGACTCCTTCCTCCATGGGAGTGGGTTAGAAGGGCGAAGGAGGACTAGTGTGCCTTTGGACCTCTCCCCACTGGTGGCCTCTGCCTAGCTTAGACACCACCTGGCAGAGACCTGCAGGTGCTGGTGCCAAGAAGGAGAAACAGTCTAGGGCGCCGCCTCGTGGACACCAGGAAAATGTCTACCGTGGAGAGGAGGCAGAGGATAATTAAGGGCTTCTGGTGCAGCCCCTTAAGTAAGGCTCTCGGCTTAGACTTGGGGTCCAGTACCCACCCATCACTGCCAGCTATGGCAAAGCCACTCCCCAGCGGGAAACCTCCGCAAAACACAGATGATGATCACACACCACACAGGACCACAGTGAGGCTCCAGCCAGCTGGCCAGGAAACCTTGCCTTGCAGACTGTCATGGTTTTCAAGGTCTGGAGAGGCTGGATCGAATTCAAGGGCTGCAGCGAGCTGGTGGCTGAGCCAGGGTGAGGGGCCAGGGGCTCAGACTCCTGGTCCAGTGACCTTGAACTATCTGGTCACTATTAATTCCTATTAATTCCTCCATGCGGCTCTGGGCGTTTTCAGATGTTTTAGCACTTTTAACACACCTGTCCCAGGAACCAGCTCATGACCACATCCAATTAATCTCCCTGCCAACAGTGGCCCTGGTGATGGGATCTTGCTACTGTGCCAGGTCAGGAGCTGTGTGTGTGTGTGTGTGTGTGTGTGTGTGTGTGTAAACATGTATATGTGAGTATATATGTGTGTTGTGGGAGGTAGAAGGAAGAGACCTTCTCAGGGGAGAAGGGAGATGCAAAAGGGGATCCTAGTGCTCCAGCCACAAAGGGCCAGATTATTTGATCTGTAATGGAGTGAAAGGGGCCTGGGTTACAGCCGCTCCCAGATTCTGCTTCCTCTTGGGTGGTGTGGGGGTGGCAGGGAGCCACGGGCTGGTGGGAAGTGGGGCCAGCCAGATGCTGTGGTTGCATAGAAACTGTGAGCACATCCAGGGTGATGAGAGCTCTCCCAGCTCCCTCATGCTGCGTGCCCCTCGATGCCACCCCAGCACCCCTTCTTATATCCCAGGGAGGCCCCAGGGCTTCACTGAGTCTGAAGGGGCCACACTCACAAGCCTTTACCTGCTGTGGCACATCTGGCTTCTAGGAAACTTCCCTCAAACACACAGACGCAAGGCAAAGACCGGGACCGTGTGATGACACAACCTGGAAAAGCCTCACACAGACACACAGACACAAACACACACGGGCGAAGGGAAAGGACAGTCTAAGGGGTGGGCAGGCCCTTGGGGTGGGGGACCATCTGGGCAGATTGTTGGGGAAGGCCCCCCCAGCCACATCACCTTGTCCAAATCCTTGCCATGAGCCAGCAGACTGGGCCCGAGGCCCATGACCTGAACCAAAGCCTGGACAGACACATGGGGGTTGGGATGGCTCCAGGAGGCCAGCGTGGAGGTGGCCCTGGAGGCCCTCGTCTCCTCCTCCCCCTGCTACCCCAGCGGGATGGGCCTTTACCTTCTCCCTGCTGCCCCTCCCCAGCCTCTCTGGCTGCCAGCTCTGAGAGCCCAGCTCTCCCCTCCCCCTCCCCTTCCCCCTTCCTTTCCCTCCCCTCCCCTACCTCCTCCCCTCCCTTCCCTACCCCACCCCTCCCCTCCTTTCCCTCCCTCCCTCCCTTCTCCTCCCTTGCCCTCCCTTCCCTTCCCCTCACCTCCCCTTCACTTCCTTCCTCTCCTGCCTCTGGGACAATACTCTCCTTGCCTTTGCCTACTTGTCTCTGGCCTGCCCCCTCCTACTGCTCCCCTGTCCATGAAAAATGCCAGCTCATCCTCCAACGCCCAATTTCATGCCTCCACTGAGAAGCTTTCCTGCCACCCCTCTCCGAGACAAAATTAATCTCTGCCTCCTAGTGCCCCCAGGCTCTTGCTCCGACCTCTGCCTTAGCTCTGAAGCCTTCCTGATGTAATGCTCTGGGAACGCACCTAACTCCCTGACCCTGCTGAGAAGGATGTGCTTTTTCTGTTTTGTACCAAGGGCAACAGGAAGCCATGCAACACTTTAACGGAGCTATGCAAGATAGGATGTGTGATTTAGAAAGGTCACAGAGGCAGCTTCATGGCAGTAGCAGGAAGCAGGGAGAGGGGGGCATGGGAGGAGTGCACACGTGGGGAGGTTGGCAGGGTCAAGGTATTCAGGGTACAAATCTCCCCACAACTGGTGTTCTCTACACCTGGCTGTGCTCTGGATCCCTTGGGGGAAATTAAAAAAAGAAGAATTCCTAAGCTCTACCCCAGATGTACCTATCTATGGTCTCAGGCCAGGGCCAGAAACTGCATTTTTTTTTTAAAGATTTTATTTATTTATTCAAGAGAGACAGAGAGGCAGAGGTAGAGACATAGGCAGAGGGAGAAAGAGGCTGCCGGTGGGGAACCTGATGCAAGATTCCATCCCAGGATCCCGGGATCATCCCCTTAGCCAAAGAGATGCTCAACAACTGAACCACCCAGGTGTCCCTGTATTTTTTTTTTAAGATTTTATTTATTTATTCATGAGAGACACACACAGAGAGAGGCAGAGACACAGGCAGAGGGAGAAGCAGGCTCCATGCAGGGACCCAGACGTGGGACCTGATCCCAGGACTCTAGGACACACCCTGGGCAGAAGGCAGGCACCAAACCGCTGAGCCATCCAGGGATCCCCTGTATTTTTTTATAGCAGTAAAAAACAACATAAAAATCTTGACCACTTTTATATACAATTCAGCAGTGTTAAGCACGTTCACCCTGTTGCAAAGCCAAGTCCCAGAACTCTTTCCATCTTGCAAGCCTGCAGCTCTACAGCCCTTAAAAAACTCCCTTCTGGGTTGTCTCCCAGTTCCTGGCAACCTCCATCCTCCTTCCCGGTTCTAGGAATTTCACCTCTTTAGATTCCTCATAAAAGTGGAATTAACCAGTATTTGTCCTTTTGTGACTCAGTATCCTTTTTTTTTTTTTTTTTTTAAACTCTGCTAGTAGTTCTGACGCAGCTGGTTGTGTGGCCCGGAGTTTAAAAACCACTGTCCATGTTCTTCAAGATGGAAGGTGTCCTCTCACTCTCCCTCTGCTCTTAGCAGCAAAAATTAGATCCTCAGACCTCTGACCTTGAGTAGATGTTCCCCATGACTTCTGGGACGAATTTTCTCCCATACAGACCCCTGTAGTCTTCTGAAGTCAGAACAGCTAATAAGTCAACACCCCAAATGATTATTAATTTTCATGACCTACATTTATATGGTGTTTTGGATCCTGGCTACTCAAGTCTGGTTCTAAACTAGCAGCAGCAGCAGCCCTGGGAGCTGGTGAAAAATACAGACCCTGAGGCCCCTCTTGTCTGTTGAATCGGAATCAAGTTCCTCAGGGATTTGTTTGTAAAATAAAGTTCGAGAAGTCCAGCCATAGGGTTTACAGAATGAGGTCTGCTGGGGGCTGGGGGCTGGGGGCTGGGGGCAGGAGGCTGGACTTAGAGACCCTTCCTCCCAGGAGTAGTAGTTGACAGGCTAGGGAGGTGGCCCAGATTGAAGTGGGCTTGGTTTTGGCTCTGCCACTCCACTGCCAGCACCTTTGAACGAAGCTGTCCTATGCACCTGTCAAAGGCTGTCTGCACCCAAGCAGCCCCTGGTGGCTTAGCCCCTGGCCCTCGGTCACCTGCCTCCTGGTCAGTTCTCCCAAGTCTTAGCTGCTTGGAAAACATTGTGTCCTTTGCAGCCTGGCTGGGGAGGGTGCCCTGTATTTGGCCTGACGTAGACACTTCCAGCAGGGCACCAGCTCTTGTGACACACCAGCAGCCCCCTCTGGTCCTCACAAGACCCCGAGAGGGGCGTACTTGTATGATGGCTTCCTGAGCACTTATGAAGCAGCAGGTACTGGCAAAAGGCTGGGTCCTCCCAGGACCCCGTGAGGATGCCATGGGGATGTTTTACATTTGGCAGGCGAGGTAATGGAGACTCAGGAAGGTGAAATGGTTTGTGCAGTGTCCCATTAACTACTAAGTGCTGGCGTTGGGATCTGAATTCCGTGCTGTCCTTTTATAGTGGGGACACTGGAATTCAGTTTTACAACTGTCTGAGGTCTTATCTGCTAAGTGCTGGACCAGGGACTTGAACTTAAGGCTGTGAATGGCAGGCTCTGAATTCCTAGCAGGTGAGCCCGCTTCCTTCTTTCCATCTTTACAGACGTGGTTGCTGAGACTCAAAGCTGAGCGAGTTGGCCTGAGGGTGTGTGACTCTCCCGGGTGCTGGTCTCTTTACCCCATTTCCAGCTGCCAGTGCTCCCCCCTGGCATCAGGCCCCTTCCACCGGGGCTGTCATCTTAGTGGTAACGATACTGAAGGACCAGGGTCCCTGGAGCCCCAGCTGCAGCCCAGAATGTGTGGGAAGCTCAGCACCGTGTGGAGAAATGGAAAGTGACACGTCCCAGCCTCCGGGCTAGCATCCACCAGGGGAGCAGATCACACACCTGGGCACCCAAGGTGGTAGAGCCCCGCAGCTGTCGGCGATCAGGAGGCAGCAGGGATGGAAACTGACAGCTCATCCTGCCCCCCTGGGAACCCCTGGGCACCCACGGCAGTTGGGGTGGAGGCTGGCAAGGGGCAGTGCCGAGGGCGCTCCTGGAACCACCCCCGGCTGGCCAGGCGGGAAGGGCACGGGCTTCGAGCTGGCTCCCTATAAGAGGGCAGGCCATGTAAGGGCCACGGCGTGATCCAAACAGCAGCTTGACCCCTCACTGGGTGAGCTGCTTAACCTCTCTGGGCCTCAGCTCCTCATTTATAAAATGTGGACTATAATAGCACGCTTGGTATTGCCGAGAGCCTCAAGACTGGCATAAGATGCCGAGCATCCGGTAAACATCATCATGTGGGCTGACCGAGTCTAAGGGAGGCAATTTGCACCTGGCTGCTCAGAGGGGACAAATTATAAATAGGAAAAGCAGGGAGGCCTGGCATACAGCAAGCTCCCTGTCAGTAACAGGTATTATTATCAAAAGCAGGGCTGGCTATATAATTGGCAGAGCCCAGTACAAAATAAAAACGGGGGCCCTTTTACTTAGTTATTTACTTTTAATTTCATTCATCCATTTCAGATATATATATATATATATATATAGGGAGAGAGAGAGAGAGAGAGAGAGAGCACAGGCATGAACAGGGGGAGTGGCAGAAAGAGAAGCAGACTCCCTGTGGAGCAGGGAGCCCAGTGTGGGGATCAATCCCAGGACCCCGGGGTCATAAACTGAGCTAAAGGCAGATGAGCCATAGGCAGACACTTAACCCACCAGCCACCCAGAAGCCCTGGGAGGCAGGCGGGGGGTGGGGTGGGGTGCGGTTAAAGCCATTTTTAAGAATTGTAAGATGGTGGCAAGAGCAGAGCAGTGAACCAAGCATGCACCCTGTGTGACTGCAGCGTTGCACTGGGAAGCTGGCCGTGACTGGGGCACAGGACACGGGGGCCCTTATAGCTGCACAGCTGTCTGCCCTTCTGCTCAGCACTGGAGCTGGGTGGAAGTTTCTCCACTACTGCCTCCCCTGGTCTCCAGATGATTCCAGGAGCCGCCTTGTTTCAGGGAGCTCTTGACAGCCCCCTCTCCTTAGCCCAACCCCAGATTCATTTATCCTGCATGATAGAAACACTTGAACCCTCCTGGGCTTTGGACCCTCCCCAACAGCCTCAGAATCCTTGAGACCTAGGGCGCCTCGAGATCACCCTGTCCCCAAGACAAGCCCATCCCCTGTCCCCAAGACAAGCAGGCCCTGCCCAAGGACGCATGGGACCCAGTGGCAGGCAAGACAAAGACCCCATCTCTGACCCCCCAGCCTAGAAGTTCTGTCTCAAGACTGGCTCAGACACAACAGGGGATTCTAGGTCCTGTGGTGGGAGAAAGGTGGACTCGTAAAGGACATTGGCCCCTAGGTCAGCCTGCACTGCCCATGGAGGTGGGCACGAGGGAGTTTCTGTTCTCTTGGCTTCTCTGTGTTTTCTGCAGTTGCTTTTGTACAAATTGCTTTTGTAATAACAGGGGGAAAAATCATAACGGAATCTTCATTTAAGGAAAAGCAGTGTTCTCCCAGGAGCCAAGAAGACAAGCCCTTGATACAAACTGTATTCAGAGGGAAGAAAATTAAGAATACAAATGGTTAGGGCAGCCCGGGTGGCAGCGGTGGCGCAGTGGTTTAGCGCAGCCCGCAGCCCGGGTGTGATCCTGGAGACCCGGGATCGAGTCCCACGTCAGGCTCCCTCCCTGCATGGAGCCTGCTCTCCCTCTGCCTGTGTCTCTGCCTCTCTCTGTGTCTCTCAGGAATAAATAAATAATTTAAAAAAAAAGAATACAGATGGTTAGATTAGAACAACCAAGGTTGTAATAAGTCCTCCCAGCAAACCCTGCTTTGCAGTGGAGGAGGGGCTCTGAGATCCTGGATGTGTGCACGCGCATGTGCACATGCCAGTGTGTGTACATGGTGTGATGTGTGTGAGTGTGGAGGTGGGGGGACCATCAGCCCCTCTAGAAACAGTCCTAAGGTGGAGCCCCAGGCCTGCCAATGGCCCTGTCTCCTCGCCATGCTAGAGCTAGTTTCTTCTTTAATAAAACGGAGGAAACAATATCTTCTTTACAGCCTGTAGCTGTGGGGATTAAAGAAAAGAAGCTCACGCAGGGGTAGCACATAGTAGGTGTTCAACCTCTCGGAGCCCCCCCCAACACCGAGTAGTGCCTGACAGTTTCAGAAGCAGGTCCTCCCTGAGGTGTGTGACCTGACCCCAGCGGGAGCGCATGGCATCCACAGGCTGGGGCTGGGCATTCTGGCCTGTCTCCGTTCAGCCAAGGCTGGGGGCAGGGGGAGGCAGGAGGGAGGGCCCTCCTCCTCCTCTCCCTTTCCTTCCCTTCCCCTCCCTCTCCCTCCCCTCCTCCCCCATCAGCTCCTAATTAGCTGCTGCCAGCCCAGAGCCCTTGGAGGGCCCCAGCAGCCTTTTGGCGGAGCGTGGAGACCCCCCAGTGGCCTCGTGGGGGACTGCACTCCCCGCCTGAAGCCTCCCACAAGGAGCCGGGCTGCGCTCCCCACCTCGGACTTCCCTCTGCGTCTCAGCAAACGTTTCTTGAGGCCCTGCTAAGTGACAGGCCTCATGCTATAGGTGCTGCGGTGGTAGAGAGTAAGTGACTCCCACCCCAGAGGAGCCCACCACCACGAGAGTTGCAGAGGCGGGGCTACTCCACTCCACTCCATGGGCCCCCACTAAGAACTGCGCAATCAGTGAGGAGGCTTCTGGCAAGACAGCCTGGATCCGGTGTCCTACTCTGCACATGTGCCTCATGAGAGCGCTGTCCCACAGAGCCCCTGGAATGAGCAGGAGCAAAAATTATGATATTAAAAGTACAAAAGGGCAGATGTGTTGAGCCAGGGGTCACACCCCTTTTGCTTTCTCTAAGCACATTGCAAATTGCTAGATACTTGCTCGAAACTGTGCCCATGATGTGCCAGGTACTGGAAGAAGCCCTTTGCGTGTGGCATCTCACTGGCCTCCAGCCCCTGTGGAGAAGGAAGCCACTAGAATTTACTCACCTCTCTGGGCTTCAGTGCTCTCCTTGGTCAGGCCAGATGGTTCAGTTTTGTTTGTTGTGGACACTGGCTGGTTCCCAGCCCCGGCTGCACAGGGGCTTCGCTGGATTCACTTGCTCGAGTACATCCTCAGGCATTGGAATTTATAAACTTCCCAGGTCACCCTCATGTGCACTGAGGGTTGAGAAGGACCTTCTAGGCCCTGGTACGGTGATTAGGTTTTATTCTGCCAGGTATTTTTTTTTTAATTTTTTTTTATTTTTATTTATTTATGATAGTCACAGAGAGAGAGAGAGGCGCAGAGACACAGGCAGAGGGAGAAGCAGGCTCCATGCACTGGGAGCCCGATGTGGGATTCGATCCCGGGTCTCCAGGATCGCGCCCTGGGCCAAAGGCAGGCACCAAACCGCTGCGCCACCCAGGGATCCCCTATTCTGCCAGGTATTAAGCCTGTGGAGTTTCCCTCCTTCCCCCTGGGCTCAAGTCTTCTTAATTACCTTTCATTCCGGATTTATTAGATAATATTAGCTCCTTTATTTTTTAAAAGATTTTATTTATTTATTTGAAAGAGAGAGAACATGAGCAGGGCAGGGGAGGAGCAGAGGCAGAGGGAGAAGCAGCCTTCCTGTGGAGCAGGGAGCCCAAAGTAGGACTCGATCCCAGGACCCTGAGATCATGAGCTGAGCCAAAGGCAGATAGATGCATGACCAACTGAACCGCTCAGGTGCCCCAAGATTTGCCCCTTTAAAAAAGTGTATGGCTCAGTGGCCTATGGTATATTCACAAGGCTATGAACCATCCCCACCACATTTAAATCACCCTAAAAAGCAACCCTGCGCCCACTAGCGATTCCTTCTCATTACTCCTCCCTCCAGCCCCTTGCAATCACTAATCTACTTTCTGCCCCTACAGATTTGCCTGTTCTGGACAGTTCCCGAAGATGGAATCATGCAATCACACACGGCCTTTTGTGTTCAGCTTCTTTTGTTTACCATACTTTTCTTTCTTTCTTTTTTTAAGTAATCTCTATGCCCAGCATAGAGCTCAAACTCATGACCCCGACATCAAGAGTCCCATGCTCTTCCGCTTGAGCCAGCCACAGGCACCACACCGTATTTTCAAGGTTCGTCCGTGTTGTAGCATGTCCTGGTAATTTATTCCATTTTGTTGATAAATAATAGGCTATCATATGGAGGTACCACATTTGAAAATCCATTCATCAGTTTTGAGGCTCTCACATTCTCTTGGCCAAGAGAGGTGCCCTGACTTACCCAGGCAGCGGGGGCCCAGAGAGGCACCAGGGAGTTGGGGCACTGCCTCCGGAGCCTGCATGAAAGAAAACCCAGCAGAGCACGGTTGTGCAAATCAACCCTGAAGACTTCCCAGGGGCACAGTGGGCAGATCCTGAGCACCCCTTTCCTCCCACGCCTTTCAATGAGAATAAGCGGGGACCCAGGCAAAGCTGGATCCCCAAAGTGGCATCGTTAGGGCATTGCCAAACAGTGACAAACAGAGATAACTTCAAGGTCTGACAGTAAAGAATTTGTTTAATAAACTGTCACGTCAATCCAAGAGAATACTAGGGAGTCAAACATGACACACTAACAGCCCACTTTTATTATGCCCACAATGCCAAGCCCCGCGTGTGTATGTCACACTTGCTGACTCACTCAACCTTCAGAGCAGCCCATGAGATAGATGCTCTTCTGATTCCCATTTTAGATAAGGATACAGAAGCATGGAGCGGCTAAGGAAGTTGCTCAACATCCTGCAGCTAGAAGGTGGTGGCGCTGAGATTTGAATCAGGATCCACTAGCTTCATGCCTCTGTCCTCTTACCTCTCTGAAGGCAGGAAAACTACTTACTGATGTGAGGAACCATTCACAGAATACTGGCTCGGTGAAGGAATCGGGTTATGGTGGGGGGTGCCCACTACGAATCAAGACATGAAAGAAATATGCCCAACTGCAAATAGGGAAGCACTCTGCACATTTGCAGTAGGTCTAATTTTTCCTTTCTGCCTCATGATTGTATTTTCCCAATTTTCTACAAGGAGTATGTTTCTGTTTTCGGGAAGAGAAGTCTTTTACTTGGTTCACTTTTAAAAAGTAAATGACTTTCATGCTTCGCTGGTGGGGATCAACCTGGGGTACCCGCAGTGGAGGGCAATTTTGCAGTATTTCTCAAAGCTGCAGATGTATTTGTCTTTTGACTCAGCAATCCTGAGTCTACATTGAATCCTATAAGTGGAGCTGTGCTCATATTATATGAGGTTACTCACTGCAGCATTGTTTATGACAGCAAAGGAGCAGAAACCACCTAAGCATACATTTTATAAGTATTTGGTTAAATAAACTCTGAAAGGAATAATATGCAACTGTAAAAAAAAAAAAAAAAGCAAGGAAGCATTCTATACTGCTAGGGGAAGAGCACTGAAATAATCTTTATCGAAAAGGGCATGATTCAGACAGCCCGGGTGGCTCAGCGGTTTCGCACTGCCTTCAGCCCAGGGCGCGATCCTGGAGACCCGGGATCGAGTCCCACGTCGGGCTCCCTGCGTGGAGCCTGCTTCTCCCTCTGCCTCTCTCTCTCTGTCTCTCATGAATAAATAAATAAAATCTTGAAAAGAAAAGGGTATGATTCAGAACAGAGTATTCATAATGTTACTTCTGTGTAAGAAAGAAGCAAAGGGAGAAAAAATATTTTGGATCTGGAAGGCAGAACAATAATCAAAATATTTAACATCCAGTCCAGGATGGAACAGACTACCACTGGCCCTGTAACCACCAAGAAGAGACCGCTAGCCAAGAAACTGAAGAAGTGGGTGCCTGTAGAGACAGGAAAATGGGGTGAGCAGGACAGGGGTGGGGACCAGACTTCCCAGCCTCTGCCTTTTTAGATTGTTTTAATGCTTGAACCATAGGATTGTATTGCTGGCGGAAAAAAAAAAAAAAAGATAATTTTGAAAAATACCATACCCCCCACCCCCAGGGCATGGGGAAAGCTTGAAGAAGAGGAGGCTTGGTGGATTGTGGTGAATTCTGGGTGTTGGGGACAACCCCTTGGGGTGATATAGTCTGTCTGGCACTTCAGCTCAGAGGTGAAGCCTCGGACCGTCTCTGGGGCGTCACCTCCATTGTACTGGCCCAGGTATGCAGAAGGTGACACAGTTGTGAGAGCAGGGGTTTTCCTTCCCTCAAGGACCCCTCAAGCTTTCTATCGGGTACCAAGAGCCTGGGGCTTCCTCAGCTGCCTTGGCTAGGCACGGTGCTGGCACACAGTAGGCTCTTTACAAGTTTGCTTAGTGAATTGCTCCCTCACCAGCCTGATTATTTTACCCTCAGGGTGGTAAGCCTCTTACACAAATCTGCCCCAGCCGCTTAAGCCCGTTGACTTGCTGGTACGTGAGGCCATATTACTTTAATCAGATAATCAGATTACTCCCTTCCCTTGCATTCGGCCAAGATCAGGGCATGACAGAAAGAGAAATGAAAGCCTAGAGTTTCCATCCCATTGGTAGACGTTTATCACATGCCTGCCATGTACAGGCCTCCGGCCTAGATACGGCAAGGCAGCACACCGTTGGGCTTCCTCTCCCAGGGCATCCCATTCTCTGCAGTCCCTCTGCAGGGGTCATTTGCTGTAGCTCACATTTATGGACCACTCACACATGTACAGCTCTATGCTGAGCACTCTTTGGCATGCAGCATCTCTCCTGGTCTTCACAATAGCCCTATGTGCAAAAGTGCTTCTGTTACTCGCAGCCTGTAGGCACAAGGGGCATGAACCTGACTCAAACTCGCTTAAGCAAAGGATTTTATTGGCCTGTACAACTCAAGGTTTGTAGGCTTCAGGTATGGTGAGATCAAGGCTCTGGCTACCTCTCCATCTTCCTCTGTATCCTCTTTATGTTCATGCTGCCTTCCCTTGTGGCTGAGATATAGCCACCAGAGCAGCAGGGCCAGTATGTTTCCTTGTCTGTGTCCTGAAGAGAGACTAAGTAAGCTTCCCAGGGCTCTGTCTCAAGAATCAGGAAGATTCTTTCCTGAAAGCTGCAAGTGAGCCACACCTCACATCTCATTAACATAAATTGACTTAGATCTGTCCATCCCATAATCCAGTGGTTCTCACCCCTGGGCGCACATCATGATCACACAGGGGTTTTTGAAAAACCACCTGGTGCCCAAACATTACCCCAGTCCTGTAAAGTCAGAAACTTTGTGGGTGAGGCCCAAGGATCAGCATTTTACAAAAGCTTCTCAGGTATTTCTAGTGCATGGTAAGAACCTCAGGGTTAGGCTTGTGACATTGTCTCCCAAGGAAGTCATCTGTCCAGTGACAGAGAGCTAGCCTAACCGAACCAGGAAATTTCCTGCCTGTGGCCCATCACCGGACTCTGCTGCCTGCTGCTTGTAGTACACCAGCAATTAATAATTTTAATAAGTCCTATAATTTTCTTGTGAATAGCATAATTACATTCCTTGGCAATTTGTGTGTGTGCTAAAAGCATTAATTTGTTCGATGTAAACATCTAAAATATGTTACGATTATTGTAAACCATGTTAGCCTGTCTTGTTTTTTTCATACAAGCTGGGAGCCTCCAAAACTGGAATTGGCCCAAGCCCCCCTCTGTTTGAGAGATTCTCCACCCAATATCCAGCCATAGGCCAGTTTGCCCGGTTCTGGACCCTTCCCAGGGTGGAAATTTGTGTTTCTGACCCCAGCTCTTCATTGTCCTGCAGTTGTATTATGGATTAGCGCTTTACCCTGGCCTCAAGGTGTCTGGATGCACTCCCTGCTCTTGACATTGAGCTTGCCCATGTGACTTGCTTTGACCAGTGAGCTATAAGCTAAGCAGGGGCTTGAAATGTGCTTTAATGGCTGAGCTTGCTCCTTTTTCCTTCTGCCAAAGCCGCTGGAAAAATATGTCCCAGGTGGCTGCTGTCCCTTCAGTCTGGGCTCTGGGCGTAGGATGAGCCATGCATCTGGGTTGAGCTGGACCTGCTGCCTGCAGCAGAACCACTTAGCCAAGCCCAACCAAGCTGCAGACCCACGAGTGGGGAGAGTATGTGATTGTCTTGTTAAGCCTCTGAGTTTTGGGTTGTTTTGTTATGCAATATTATTGCAGAATGCTTTGCATACTACACTTTTGCAGACTGGTGTGGGGAGACATACCAGCCCCAAGCTCTTTTGGCGTCAGGGGACATTAGGGGCACAGCACAATGGTAGAGAGTATCTAAACTAAGAATGTTCCCCTCCTGGGACCAAAGGATAGCATCTAGCGTTTATGAGGGTTGTGGCAAGGCCTTAGTCGAAGCATAATGATTACAAGCATAGGTTGTATTGAAGCCAGACTGTCCACTGGGTTTAAAACCCAGCTCCACCATGTATATGCTGTGTGACCTTGAATAGGTCACTAAATTTCTCTGGGTCTGGGGCACCTCATCTATAAAATGAGGGTGAGAATAATAGTCCCTACCTCTGTCATGCAGATTAAGCAAATTAGCTTGTATAAAATGCATACAGCGTGCCTGGCACATAGTAGTAAATACTATACAAGTGTGAGCTCTTATTATTAAGCACTCTCCTGCTTTTCATTATCTCAACAAAGCAATCAGAGAGGCTTATCATTGTTTTGTGGGTCAGAAACTGAGGTTAAGGGCAGCCCTGTGGCTCAGCGGTTTGGTGCCACCTTCGGCCTAGGGCCTGATCCTGAGACCTGGGATCCAGTCCCACATCGGGCTCCCTGCATGGAGCCTGTTTCTCCCTCTGCCTGTGTCTCCGCCTCTCTCTGTCTGTGTCTCTCATGAATAAATAAATACAATCTTAAAAAAAAAAAAAAAAAGAAATAAAAGAAACTGAGGTTAAGAGAGGTCAGCTAACTTGTCCAAGGTTACACAGTATGTGAGTCACTGAGTCAAGGTATGAAAACGATTTCATCTGATTCAAAAACATTTTTTGTCTCCGTATCCCCCTCATTTAGTGCGAATTTGGTGCACATCGGGCAGCAATAAATGTCAATGAATGAATGAACAACATAGCTAGGTGGAAAGCAGGCTGGACTGTGACTAGGATTCCTTATCCAGTGCTCTTTTTACTTTCCCTGGCTTTTAATTGGGCTGGAGACTGGCTGGTGAGTGGGGAGCCCCACTGGGATGGTTTGTGGGGAGTGGGGGACAATGGCCAGCTGCCCTGGGTAAGGAAGCAAGGCCCTGTATTCAAGTCCTGACTTTGCCACATCCAGCTGTGTGTCCCAGGGCCAGCTACATTCCAAACTCTCTGAGACTCAGTTTATTCCCAAGTCAAAACAGGGTCCTGCAGAAAGGAGAGCCAGAAAGCAGCAGGACAGAAAAGCCAGGACTGCCTTCAGAGCCCCAGAGCTTCACCTCTGTCCTCTGCCACCTGCAAAAAGGCTCCCTCCCTTCCAGAGAGAAACCTGAGCCTGGCTGAGCTGGCACATTCTGGGGCCCAGATCTCTGTCACCCCACCCCTGCCTCCCAGCCCAGAGTGAAGACCTATCCATCCAAAAGGCAAGGACAGATGCCAAGCCTCCTCGGGGCAGCAGCATGTCCTGGGATTTACTCACAGGCTGGGCCCATGGGGCTCCTGGGCCAGATCTGCCCAGGCGTCTCCTGCTGAGGAAGGGCAAGCAGAGCCCTGTGGCTGGGCATAGGGCAAGAGAAAGGACCTAAAGACACAAAGCAATCCCTGCTCCGGCTACTTAGCCCCACAGAGCCTCAGTTTCTTTGAAATGGATTCATAATTCCTACATCTCAAAGCTGTGTAAAAGCTCCAAAGGAGGTCACCTGAGCATCAGAGGGAGAAGACCCTCTGTAACTGCCAGGGCTGGTGCTCCAGGAGACTGTTCCCTGGTCCTCACTTTCCATGTCTGAAATGAGAGCAAGGAGCTCAAAGGGTTCTTCAAGCGGGGAAGTAGTTCGGTCCAGCTTTGAAAGAAATCATCCCCCAACTCAGCATCACTCATGTCATGTAGCTTCTGGTGTGATGCACCATGAAGTACCAGCATCACCCATGACTTGTCCTCACTCAAATGCCCAATCATCTGAGTCCAGCAATTTCACTGGAAATACAGATGAGGAAGGAATGCACATAACAAGACAAGAGAGAATCAAGGAGACAAATCCTGAAGGTGGACATTGTGCACGACAGCTGGTCCAGTCTTCACATGTCATTGTGACATGTAAGAAAGGGATCTGCCAGACAAAAGGAGACCAAAGGGCATCCAACCAGAGGGTCCTGACTACATCTTGGTTCACACCAGTCGGCATAAAGGACAGTTAGGGAACAATGAGGGAATCTGAATATGGCTGGGTACAGACAAGTGAAAATGTATTGACAGGGAGAGGTCAAGATCCCTAACTGAAGAAAACCAAAAAGCTGATTGTAATGCAACACAGACACTATGATCTCCTTTTGATTAAAAAAAAAAAAAAAAGTTACATATGCGGGACGCCTGGGTCTCTTCCACAGCCTCCTTTTTTTTTTTTTTTTTTTTATTTATGATAGTCACAGAGAGAGAGAGAGAGAGAGAGGCAGAGACACAGGCAGAGGGAGAAACAGGCTCCATGCACTGGGAGCCCGACGCGGGATTCGATCCTGGGTCTCCAGGATCGCACCCTGGGCCAAAGGCAGGCGCTAAACCGCTGCGCCACCCAGGGATCCCTCTTCCACAGCCTCCTGCCCTCCCTCCCCTCTTGTGTCCTGGTAGAGGAGTGTCCACTGAATTACTGTGGCCCTCTGGCCCCTCTCCCTCCTCCTCCCTTGCAAAGAAGTTTATCTGATGGCCCCAGCAGAAAGGAACTCTCTCTTTTTTTTTTTAAGATTTTATTTATTTGTTTGTTTGTTTATTTATTTATTTGACAGAGAGAGAGCACAAGCGGGGAGAGCAGCAGAGGGAGAGGAAGAAGCAGGCTCCCTACCGAGCAGGGAGACTGACACAGGGCCCTATCCTAGGCCCTGGGGATCATGACCTGAGCCGGAGGCAGACACTTAACTGACTGAGCCACCCAGGCGTCCCACAGGAACTCTTTGGAAGCCGTTACTGGCCTGCTCCTGGTGGGCAGTCAGGAGACTCCTGCATTTCCCACTTGGGCCAGGGACTGCCTGATTTTGGTAAGTGAATGTCAAGTTCAAGGTTGAGATGGTAAGAAGCCCCTTGTCCATAAATCTTAATTCCCAGCCATAAGGAAACATCTTGGTCTCTATCTGTCTAGCTGTTGTGTAGACACACAGTTGGTTCCAAACTTGGATGGGGAAGTGAAGTGTCCTTTACTGGATTCTCTAAAACCCAACATGTGGCTCTCCTGCCCTGGCCACGGCTACCCCTGCAGCACCCCAGGTCCTGGTGGAAACTGATTTTTTTTTTAAGATTTTATTTATTTATTCATGAGAGACACAGAGAGAGGCAGAGACACAAGCAGAGGGAGAAGCAGGCTCCATGCAGGAAGCCCGGCGGAACTCGATCCTGGGATCCCAGGATCACAACCTGAGCCAAAGGCAGATGCTCAACCGCTGACCACCCCAGGTGCCCCAAAGCCGATCTTTTAGAGGTATCTTTTGGTGATGGAACCTCAGGATTGAGTTTCTACTGAAGAGGAGAAGAATAGGGAGTCCCTGGGTACAGCCAGAAGTGGAGGTACAGATGGTGAGGACTGGGCATCCAGGCAGAGGAAACTAGACAGGCAAAGGCAGAGGCTGGTGGCACAGTGGGAGGGGATGCACTGCTGAGATGTGGTTGTGCTTGTACATGACCCATGGGGTCTGTGGTCAAGGCCAAGGGGGTCTGACTTGAACCACGGGGCACATGGGGCCAGGTCAAGATGTAACACTATCACCTTCATATATTTGGATCCTTTCTTAGGGCCACTCTGTGAGGACAGATCTAGGAGCAGGGAGACCAGCAGTAGGATCGTTAACTCTAAACACTTACAGAGAAAGGGAAAAAGAGCCATTTAAAAGAGTACACGGCAGCAGCCTCCATATTCAGGTGAACTGAGAACTTTGTCTCTGGAACAAATCACTCCTGATTGGCAAAGGCTCAAAAGTGAGTTTCTTAAATTATGCAAAAGGGGGGCAAGAGTCTCTCAACCCTGTCAGACTCAAGCTCCCTTTGGATGACAAGTATTTTGTAATGTGCCCTTTACCATGCTGAAATGAAATTCATAAATAATCACACATGCTTTAAAAAATCAATGTAATATCCTAACCATTATATGAGGGAGAAATAAAAGAAGAGTAATTTATAATCAAATAATTTCAGGATGAAAAGGCACAAGCTGATGGCAGCAGGAGATGAGATGACGTAGCCCCACGCTTGCTCCTAGAGGTGGGATCACAGGGAACATCACAGCCACAGAGGCAATGGACCCAGGTGGTTCCAATGGTGACTCAGATACTGCGAGCAGTGTTGTTGCTGGTGATGTGAAATGGGCAACAAGTCTTGGCAAAACTCTGAACAAAACAAAGGACGATCTTCTCTCACCATATACATAATAGTCACATTCCTAGAAGATTCTGTGTGTATTAAAAGCATGCAAAAATTTCTTCGTGTGTATATATAAACACGTTACACACACACACATTGTGACAAAGAAAATGCCCTTATAGGGCAGCCCCGGTGGCTCAGCGGTTTAGCGCCGCCTACAGCCCAGGGCCTGATCCTGAAGACCCGGGATGGAATCCCATGTCCGGCTCCCTGCATGGAGCCTGCTTCTCCCTCTGCCTGTGTCTCTGCCTCTCTCCTCTCTCTCCTCTCTGTGTATTCTCATGAATAAATAAATTAAATCTTAAAAAAAAAAAAAAAGAAAATGCCCTTACAGATTTCCCAGACTCCTCCTAAAGGGACTGTCTTGGCCTCCTTGAGCATCATTGTCTTAGAGTGTCTCCCATAATGATAGCAATTGAGACCAAAATGTAGCTCTGCAAAATCAACTTTGCGTCTACTCCTGGTGGCTGATGGAGGGGGGGGGGGGGGGCGGCGTGGGTTGTGAGGAAGCTCTAGAGAGGAGGCTGTGAGCAGGTCCTGAGAAATGGCATCAGGCCTGAGCCAGAGGACACAGCTGGCTGGTGAGACGTTTTCTGTGATAGGATGGATGGGGGCAAGATCTGTGGCTCAGTTATAAGTGGTTCGGATCCTGTAATTCCCCTCTTCGCCCCCAAACCTTTCATAAAATCAGTTGCACACAGTAGTGATTAATGGAGCATAAGTAAAAAATGAGAGCTGGGGAGCCTGGGTGGCTCAGTGAGTTGAGCATTCAACTCCTGGTTTTGGCTCAGGTTGTGATCTCAGGGTTGTAGGATTAAGCCCCATGTTGGGCTCTGTATTCATTGAGGAATCTGTAATCTGTTCAAGATTCTCCCTCCCTCTCCCTCTCCCTGCTCTCTCTCCCTCTCTTTCAAATAAATAAATAAATAAATAAATAAATAAATAAATAAATAAATAAAATCTTTTTTAAAAATAAGGGCTCATGTGCCCTAATTGCCAGGCACTGGATGCTTTACCACATCAATTCCCAAAAAGGATAGGCCCCATTTGTCCCTGTTTTGTTTTGTTTTTTTAAGATTTTATTTATTCATGAGAGACACACAGAGACAGGTAGAGACAGGCAGAGGGAGAAGAAGGCTTCCTACCGGAAGCCCAGTTTGGGACATGATCCCAGGTCCCTGGGATCATGACCTGAGCCAAAGGCAGACACTCAACCACTGAGTGGGGTCCGTTGTCCCTGTTTTATAATGAATGAGAAAACCCAAGCCAGAGAGAATGCCTTGCCCAAGGTTAGCCAGCCTGTCAGTGGCAGAGCTGGACTTTGAACCCTGCAGTCTGGCTCTTGTTGTCCTGCCTGACCACCTCATCAGCAAAAGCCAGAGCTGTGTCCCAGTGATGAAGCACCGTGGAAGAAATGGCAGAGGCAGGTGCAGAGCTGGGGGAGGGGAGCAGAGAGCTGCACGAAAAGGTAACAGTAGACTGATCACAAGCATCCCTCTGATTCTTGGAGACACAGAGAAGTATGCTAGGTTTCCTCCGGTTCAATTTTAGTATATGTGCTGCTGAAGCGAACACAATTTCCTCCAGGTCAAAGAAGAGGGATGTAAGCCATTCCACTGGGTCTTTCAGGGAGGGCTGACTCCAGGAAGGTGGAAGAACCAAGCTTTCCTTCACACCCTCCCCAATTCCATTTTGAGAACCCCAAAACGGCAGCATGAGCTTACACCCAGGGCCTATGTGAACACTTTGTTTTCTACACACTTACAAGGCTGCCGTTTTAACTATTCCCACCCCATTTGTTAAAAACTGTATTTATGTATTCATTGGCTGAGGAAACATAACAGAAAAGACTACTGTGAATTCAGAAAACTTTTTAGTGACTTTGAACATTATTAATCACAATGGTATCCACCTGCATTTGAAAAACATTACATATGTGGAAACATATGTGGAAGCCAAACGCTTTCCATCTGCCATGCTTGGGAAACCTACAGACAATCATAATAAACGCATTTAACTCTTGTTATAGGTACTGGTGGGAACTGGGAAAGGCAGTTGACATGTTAAGCACTTGATCCCTTGGGCCCCAGAGCACACACTGGTGAGGCTCTGAGTCACTACAACAGTCCTGATGCATGGTACGTCACCTCCTCCCTGCTGGTACATGTCCAGAAGAAACGCTTTGATTGGGTGGTCCTAAAGCCACACAACTTTGGGTTCCTGGGCCCAATTCCAATGTGTGGGGGAAGGATGCGGGGGGTTCCCCACATAAACAAGCAATTCTCCTACACCAACAGGGTATTCAAGAATTCTACTCAATTCCAACACCATCTACCTAGATGTAGTGTCAGATTCCACTGGTGAAGGGCTCAGTCCCATAAGATTGTGCTCTAATTCAGGTGCCAATTGCAAGTGCGAGTTGTTACCTGTGTTTCTGACCAACTGGCTATTATATCAGAGGTTCCCACAACCCCCTCCTTGGATTCAATTAATTTGTTAGAGTGGCTCACAGAATTCAGGAAACCCATCACTAGATTACCAGTTCATTACAAGGGATTTGAAAGATACAAAACAGTCAGATGAGGCGACACAGGGCCCATTCCGTCCTCATTGAATTTGGGACCAGTATCATGGCACATGGAAGCATTCTGGTTCCCCAACCTTAAAGCTCTTGAAACCTTGCTTTTGGGTTTTTATGGAGGCTTCTTCACACAGGCATGACTGATCAATGCATTGGCTATTGGTGATTGATTTGACCGTCAGCCCCTCTCCCTCTCTGGAAATTAGGGAGTGGGTATGGTTGGCTCCTCTGGAAACCTACACCCATTCTTAGGTGCTTTCTGAAAGTCACCTCATTAACATAAGTGCAGGTATGGTGGAAAGAGGCTTATAATGAATAATAAGACATTCATTTCACCTTTGTCTCTGAAGGGATTTCAGGAACTAAGGACAAGAGGCCAAATATAACAAAAGATGCTCCCAATGCTCTTTTGCTTAGGAAGTTCCAAAGAGCTGTGAACTAGGAACCATGGACGAAGACTAAATATCTATGAGAAACAAATTTTGAATTTGAATGAAAAACATATATTTCTTATGAATCACAACACCACACCCTCAGTATGGAGCAAAGCAGTGGGGTGGAGCTTAGACCAGCTCCCATGGGGATTAGCTGACCTGTCCAGCCCATACAGAGCTGCCTTCAGCGCCTGGGGGGCAAGGCCAGCACAATCGGCTCTGACCAAGAGAGCCACTGCAGTGGATGGGGAAGGGAACAAATTGGAGACCCATTCCTCAAAAGGTGGCTGGAAAATTGACTAAAACTGAAAGGAGCGGCCATACCAAATGCTGGAAAAGATGTGGAACAACTGGAACTCTCATACTCAGTGAATGAGAGTGTAAATTGGTAAAATCATTTTGTAAAACTGAAAGAATTGACCAAACCAACATACATACACCCTAACCCAGCAAGCTATCATTAAGAATATACTCAACAGCAATGTGTGCGTGCATATGCTCACCAAGACATATACACAGTTTCATAGCAGCAAATATCCATCAACTATAGAATGAATAAATAGTAGGTTGAACCTTATGAAATGGCCTTATTTTTAATAGATAGAAAAGTTGAAGATTAGCAATTTCATTTTATTATTTCTCGCAGATTTGGCATATTTATGCCATGCAATACTACACAGCAATGAAAAAGAATAAGCCACTGCTATCTGAAATGATGCATCTCACAGATATAACAATGAGTGAAAGAAGCCAATCACAAAAATAAACATAATCTATGGATCCGTTTATTTGAAGTCCTAGAACAGGTAGCATTATCCATGGGAATAGAAATCAGAATGGTGGTTTCCTTCAGGGAGTACTGTCTGGGAGGGGGCGTCGAGGACTCTTACTGAATGCTGGAATGTTCTAAATTTGAATATAGACAACGGGTTACCCAGGTGATTAATGAATTAATCAAGTTACAGACTGAAGATTAGCATGTAACTTTTATCTCAATGAAAAAGTAAAAAAACACCTTAAAAATGGCCCATAAGCACTTGAAAAGATGCTCAACGTCACTAATCATCAGGAAATGCAAATCAAAATCACAAGAAGATATCATTTTACATCCATTAGGAAGGCCATTATAAAAGACAAACAATTGGAAAATAACAAGTATTGGCGAGGATGTGGAGAAATTAGAAGCGTATTACTGGTGGGAACGCCATATGTGCAGCCACTACGGAAAATAGTGTAGCAGTTCCTGAAAAAAACTTAAACGTGAAATTATCACAGGATTTAGCAATGCCACTTCTGAGTATTAAAAACAAGACAATAGACCAAAAATGGAATAGCTTATGCTAAGCTCAGCCACAAAACCGAGGCTTTACTTCATGGTGCTTTTGGCTCTTTCAGAAATAAAATCTTAAACCAGTCCATCAGAATCACCGGTGGGTGATGAATCACTGGATTCTGCTCCGGAAGCCAGTGCTACATTGTACGTTAACTAACTTAAATTACATAAAAAAACAACAACAAAAAAAGAAGGGATTACCTGGCCAAACTTGTTAATAATCTGCTTGATGACCCCCTGCCATTCCTTAAAGGAAAGTAATTAACAGCAACCAACTGACTTTTCCTTACTCTCACTCCTCAGAGCTCCTCTCTCTCTATCTGCTAAATTGGATGCTGCCTGATTCAAATCAATTTTTGTTCAAACCCTTAAAACTTTTTTTAAATATTTTATTTATTTATTCATAAGAAACAGAGAGAGGCACAGACATAGGCAGAAGGAAAAGCAGGCTCCCGGTGGGGAACCCCATCCAGGACTCCATCACAGAACCCCAGGATCATGATTGAGCCAAAGGCAGGTGCTTAACCACTGAGCCACCCAGGTGCCCCAAACCCTTAAAAATTTTTAACATGCCTGAGTTTGTCTTTACCACAAATATATATCCCAAAGAAGCAAGCAGGGTCTTAACCAGATATTTGTACACTCATGTTATGTCATTCTTATTACTGCCAAAAGGTAGAAACAACCTAAATGCCCACTGATGGATGAAATGTAGTTTCCCGACTAGGAAACTGAGCCTCAGAGAGGGTCTCACAGCCAGAAAAGTGCGGGCGGAAGTTGGACTTTAGAGCCAGCTTTGCTTGGCACCAAAGCCTGCTTGCTGACCTTCCGGTCTCCATTCCTGGGAGAAATAGGTTCTGGGAGCTTAGCAGCCGGAGAGGGCTTTCTCAGAGATGCAGCGGAGGGCAAAGTCCACTCTTGGAGGCCTATCAAAATACAAGTCCCAGGGCTCCCTGGGACACTAACAGACACCTGCGCCCCAGGAGAGTAAAAAAAAAAAAAAAAAAGAAATCAAGTCCCAGCTCTCCCACACCCTGCGGGGCTTCTTCAACCTGAAATGGGTCTGGTAGAGAAGGCCTCTGGCCCGAGGGACTTCCGGTGTCTCCCACAGAATAGCACTCTTTGCCTGTCTCCTCTCTCACTGCCAGGGTCAGCTCAACCCTTCCCAGAAAGGAAAGCCTTGGGAAGAGAGAGAGTGCATGTGGGGGGAGTGGAAGGGGGTGGAAAGTAATCCTGAATGGAGAAGCTGATGTTGCTCAAAGCAGGCTGAGGGGGGTGGGGCATGAGGGAGGGGGTTGGGAGGGGCGCCTTCTGGTACCAAGTGGACAAAGCCCTGGAATGGAAATTAGAGCCTCCAGTTTTAGTCCTAATAGCCTCCATTATGCTGTGCAACTGGGGCAGGTCCCCAACCCTTCCTGTGCCTCTGTTTCCTCATCTGTATGAGGGTGAGTTTGAAGTTCATGATTGCTAAGGGCTCATTCATCAATTACCCTAAGATGAACTGAGACCCTGGACTAGCCACCAGCTAAGCTGTGGGGACACAGAAGACAGATGGGTCCCCTATCCTCTTTAGGTTGGGTCTAGTCGGGAAGATAGACACTGGTAAGTAATCACAAGCATACTGCGTGCCGCGGAGGAGAGACACAGGGGGCTACAGAGACCCACAGCCAATAGATCCAACCCCACCTCAAGGATTGGACTCAAATAACAAAGAATCAGCTCAAAAAACAACCTGCTTTCTGCCTAGCCTTTATTGTGCCGTGCTCCGGACCCCATTGCCAGGGGCAGCACGTCAGGGGCACAGGGATCCCAAATGAAGGACTCCTAGCCTTCTTGCTTGCTTGCTTTTTTTGGAGATTTTATTTATTTGACAGAGAGAGAGAGAGAGAGATAAAACACGAGCAGGGAGACAGGAATGGGAGAAGGCGAAGCAGGCTTCCCGCTGAGCAGGGAGCCTGACACGGGACTCAATCCCAAGACCCTGAGATCACGACCTGAGCTGGAAGCAGATGCCCACCCAACTGAGCCACTCAGGCGCCCCCTCCTCTTGCTTTTGATGAGCCTGGGGATAGAGAGAAACCATCTTTCTCAGAAACTGAAACTCCTCACAATTGACCAGAAAGGGCTGGAGGAGTGAGGGCAGAAGCACCTGCCATGGGCAGCCCCGGTGGCTCAGCGGTTTAGCGCTGCCTGCAGCCTGGGGTGTGATCCTGGAGACCCAGGATCAGAGTCCCACATCGGGCTCCCTGCATGGGGCCTGCTTCTCCCTCTGCCCTGCCCCGCCCCGTGTGTCTCTATGAATAAATAAATAAAATCTTAAAAAAAAAAAAAAAAAAGCACCTGGCACAGAGTGGCTTTTGCAAAAGGGAGCAGCAGGGAGTGGAGAAGTCCCAGGGCTCTTCCTGGAGGCCGTGCAGAGCAAATGCAGGTCCTGCTAGCACAGTGGATCTCAAACACCACTGCCTGCTGAGAGCATCGAAAATTCCTGATGTTGAGTCTCAGCCACAGAGATTCTGCTATAATCAGCCTGGAGGGGCAGCCTGGGCAGATGAGCCTAACGAACTGAGGACCAGTGACCTGGCAGAAGGAGGATGGTGATTCGAGGAGGCCAAAGAGGTCGGAGGGTGTCCAGGGGACAGGCAGGCTGTGTGTTCTGAACAGTGTGGGCAATTGGGCACCCAGAAAGGCCTGCCTGGTGGTGGAGCAGGGGTTAGTCCCCACCTCACCCTCAGCCCCACCCTAACCGGACCCGCACCTATGATTGCCAGATAAAATATAGGATGCCCAGTTAAATTTGAATTTAACAACATTAAATTTGATAAACGGCAATAATTCTTTAGTATAAGTATGTCCGTGCAATATTTGGTACATACCTGTCTTTAAAAATTATTTGTTGGGATCCCTGGGTGGCGCAGCGGTTTGGCGCCTGCCTTTGGCCCAGGGCGCGATCCTGGAGACCCGGGATCGAATCCCACGTCGGGCTCCCGGGGCATGGAGCCTGCTTCTCTCTCTGCCTATGTCTCTGCCTCTCTCTCTCTCTCTCTCTCTCTGTGACTATCGTAAATAAATAAAAAATAAAAAAAAATTATTTGTTGTTGGCACACTTGGGTGGCTCAGCGGTTGAGCATCTGTCTTCGACTCAGGGCATGATTCTGGGGTCCTGGGATAGAGTCCCACATCGGGCTCCCCACAGGGAACCTGTTTCTCCCTCTGCCTGTGTCTCTGCCTCTCTCTGTGTGTTTCTCACGAATAAATAAATAAAATCTTTAGAAAATAAATAAAAATAAAAATTATTTGTTCACCTGATATTCAAATGTAATTGGGCATCTGGTTTTCCATTTGATAAATCTGACAACCCCACCCCACCACACCCCACCCCACCACTGACTTGTTTGAGAGCCCTGTCTCAGCTCTCATTCTAACATAGGGTGGGGGCAGGCTTGGGCAACTCACTGTTCCTTTCTGAGTCTTGGTCACCTTATAAATCCCTCCTTCCTCAAGGGGCCAGGCCAACTGTTTCCAAAGCAGGAAAGTATGAGTCACAGGTCCCTGGAAAGGCATCGAGCTGTTCTGTAAAGGAATACTGGGTCTCTCTCACTAAGAGATCATTTCCCTCCTGGGGGTCTGATCCGCATGAAAAGTTTTTCAAGAGTCTTTCTGCCCCCGGGGATGCTGGCTAGTGGAGACTGTAGCAGAGGGCACACTGGGGGCCGGGTGGTCTCTGTTTCATCTCCTCGCCCTCCTCCTGTGTTCCTCCCTTTCTCCTCTTCCTGGCTTCCCTACTGCATCCACTTCCCTTACCCCTCAAGTGGAAATAGTTCATTCAACATTGAGCAGGTGGCTGCTGTGGGCCTACTCTGTACCAGGCCCTGGAAAGATGTACTGTAGACACAGTGGTGACCCAGAGTCTGCCCACTCGGAGTTTGGGGGGGGGCAGGCAAAACTCGATCACTTAAAGAAACATGCTAATGGCAAACCTTGATGGGCCCCTGGAGAAAAAGATTAGGGAAACTTATCTCCCTCCTTGGGGATGTATCCTGGGAACTGGTATCTAAAGAGTGGGGGAGGGGGTGTGCCCAGCAGCAGAAAGGGCACATGCAGAGACCTCTCTGGAACAGCGAGGTGTAGCTCATGTGGCCAGAATGCAGGGGACAGAGCAGAGGGCCAGACACACTAGGTGGTGGGGACCAGTGAGAGGAATTTGAGTCGTTAGCCCATCTGATGACTTTGCAATTCCATTCCTACCCATCTACCTATACTCATTTCCTGTTGCTGCTACAACACATTGCCACACACTTGGTGGCTTAAAATGAAATTGAATCTGTTATCTTATAGTTCTAAAGGTCAGAAGTCCAAAATGGGTCTCACTGGGCTAAAATCAAGCTGCTGGCAGGGCTGCATTCGTTCTAGAGGCTCTAGGGGATTATCTATTTCCTTGCCTTTTCCACCTCTTAAAGGCCGTTCTCATTCCTTGGTTCATCTTCAAAGCCAGCCAATGGCTGTTTGAGTCTTTCTTTTGCTGCCATCTCGCTGGTTTCGCTCACTGGGCTTTCCTTTCTTACTTACAAGGAAACCCTTGTGATTACAGTAGGCCCACCCAGATAATCCAGCATAATCTCCCCCATCTCAAGGTCAGCTGATTGGCAAGCTTAATTCCATCGGTAGCCTTAATTCCCCCCTTCCCTGTGTAATGTAACACATTCACAGGCTCTGGGGATTAGGATGTGACATCACTGGAGGGCCATAATTCAACCTATCACACTATCCAAGAGAAATAATCATAAAGTCCACCGAAAGACTCATACAAGAATATTGACAGCAGCCTTATTCATTAGAACCCCAAACTGGAAAAGACCACATAACCATCAAAAGTAGAAGAGACAGGGATCCCTGGGTGGCACAGCGGTTTAGCACCTGCGTTTGGCCCAGGGTGCGATCCTGGAGACCTGGGATCGAATCCCACGTCGGGCTCCCGGTGCATGGAGCCTGCTTCTCCCTCTGCCTATGCCTCTGCCTCTCTCTCTCTCTCTCTCTGTGACTACATAAATAAATAAAAATTTTTAAAAAAATTTTTAAAAAAAGTAGAAGAGACAAACAAATCATAGTGTATTCACCTAATGAATTATTACATTATAATAATAAAAAAAAGAACGAGCTTCTGATACACAATAACATAGCTTAATCTCACAGACTTAATGTTGAGCAAAAGAAGCCATATGCAAAAGAGTTCCTACTATAGATCTTCCTTGACTTACACTGGGGTTACCTCCCGATCAACCCATCATAAATTGAAAATATCATTAAGTCGAAGATGCATTTAATACATATAACCTTCTGAGCATCATAGTTTAGCCTTGCCTCCCTCAATGGTGTTCCAAACACTTACATTATCCCCCGGTTAGGCAAAACCATCTCGCTGAAGCCTATTTTGTAATAAAATGTTGCCTTTCTCATGTGATTTATTGAATACCAACAGTGGAAAAAGGATCATGAATATATCCATAGCTGACCCTCATGACTTTGTGTATGACTGGGAGCCCCAGCTTCCTCACAGGAGAGGATCACATTGCATGTTGCTAGCGGGAAAAGATCAAAATTCAAAATTTGAAGTATGGTTTCTACTGAATGTGTATTGCTTTGGCACCATCGTAAAGTTGAATAATCTTAATTTGAATCATGGTAAGCTGGGGACCAACTGTATATGATTCCATTTGTAGGGGGGTATCTGGGTGCTATAGTTGGTTGGACATCCAACACTTGGTTTTGGCTTGGGCTGCGGCCTCAGGTTAGTAAGATCAAGCCCCACATTGGGCTCTGCACTCGGCTCACAGTCTGCTTGAAATTCTACTTCTGCCTCTCTCCCCACCCTCCCTCAAAGAAATAAATCTTCTAAAGAAATTATTCCATTTGTAAGAAGTTCAGGAACAGACAAAACTTATCTATGACATAGAAGTCTGAATGGTGATTACTTTTTGGGGGGTGGGGGTGGATATTGACTGCACCAGGAATTGGGAATATTCTATATCTTCTGCAAGCTGTATGCTATACTGTACACTCAAAAAAAATTGGAATCTGTATTTTAAGAGCAATAGGAAACCACAGCAAGATTTTAAGCAATGACGTGACATAATCTGATGTCCATTTATAAAAGGTCACTCTATCTATTGGATAGAAAATAGATGAGCAGTCATAGCAGAGAGGAATCTGTTGCAGTTGCCTTGAAAAAGAGACAAAGGTGCCCTGGATTGGATGGTACTGGTAGAAATGGATAGAAGTGGGTGGTTTTAAAGACATTTAGAAGAAATAATAAAAAAGACATGATTTAGGATATAGTTGGATAAATGGATGGGTGATGTGTGAAAGAGTTAATGGACAAATGTGTGGATGAGTGGGATGGATAGAAGAGCAGGTGAATGGATGGGTATGTAGGTGGGTAATGGACAGAATGCGTAGAAGGGTAGGTGAGTGGATGAATAGGTGGGTGGCAGGATGGATGGGCAAAGAGGCAGGTGGGGGAATGAGTGGCCGGGTGGATGGGTGTGAGGATGAACCTTCTCAAGAGCACAGACTCTACCTTGTTATTTATGTCCAGAAAGTGCAGATGAGTTGCACTAGTCAGTAAGCATGCAAGCTTTCCTCTGAGATATGTGTTTACACTCCCGTAGTTCCCCAATGTCCCAAGGAGAAAAACTAGTTACTACAATACCCATCAGGGAGCAGGCACTTACAAATAGGCTGGTTTAATGAGATGCAAGGATTCCCCAATCTTCTGGGCATTATAGTCAAAGCGCTGGCAATACCCAAGTGAATGGAGGATGAGGTGGGAATAGGAAAGCCTCCCAGTACTTCCCCTTGGAAGCCACTGGTCCTCCTTTCCCACCCTATCATCACTGCCACCCAAACCACCTGCACATCACCTCCTTCAGCTCCACCCTATGATCATCCCACCACTCTATGGATTTGTTGAGACTCTGCAAATTGCACTTGCTCAGGTAAAAGGTGTGGGCTTATAGGCTCCCCTGTGTGGGGTGGGAGCAAATTGCTGCTCTTTCACTCTTTCTCTTTCTCTCCTTTCCTCCCTCCCTCCCTCCCTTCCTTCCTTCCTTCCTTCCTTCCTTCTTTCCTTCTTTCCTTTCCTTCTTTTACAACTTGCTTCTTGCACAGAACCTCAGCATATCCCAGTGGTGGCTGACCTTTTAATCCTGTGGGGGGTCCAGCCCCCACTTACTATTTGCCCCCATGACCCATTCCTGTTTCTCATAGCGGAAGGAACAAGAAGGGGGGTGGGCAGCAGTTTTCAGAGGGAACAAGGGCTGAAATGCTGCCAGCAGGTGCTCTAGATGATCCAAAGCTGGCTCCAGGTGCCCCAAATCCCAATTCCTGTGCATTCCCTAGTCCTCACAACTGGCTCATTTCTCTCCCTGTAGAAGTCTGACAGCTCGGCCTCCTGAGAGCTTTTCTCTTGCCTCCCGGGGCAGGCTGAGTCTGTGGTATTTGGGTAAACAATATTCCCTTGATTATCAGAGGCAGGCTTACTTACCTGGTGATGGGACTGACTGATTTCTTCCTACCCCAACACAGATAGCAAGACTTGGGAGTGGGGCAGAGAGCCAGCACCCAACAATGCTTAGGGAAGGGGACTCAACATCTCACAACAACATCTGGGACAGTGACATTCATTACTTCACTCAGGGGTCTCTCTGGCCTTTTGCACCTGGGAACAAGCTAGAGCTAAAGTCACCATGGCCCAGCGCTGTGATTTCATTCAGTTATCCTATACCCTGCATCTAGGCTAAAATAGAGTCATTGGATCTTCCACAGCCATGAGCAGATACTCTATATTTTAAAACCCTGCATGCTTCGACTTCCCCCAATCATAAGCCCATGTGCCATGTTAGCTCTCCCTTCCTCAGGCTGTGGGAAAAGGTGGTCACTCGATCCCCTGGACCACGGGCAGCGCAGTCAGGGGGTTGGTGCCCACCTCAGGAATTCTGCAGTTGCCTTTCTGCAGGCAGCTCTACCCTGATGCAATAACTGGCCAAGCCATCCCATTCTGCAGCTGCTGGGAGCTGAGAGTCTAGGGCAGGGCACAGCTGTGCCAGCTGTCAGAAACAGATTACGCTATGAAGCTCGGCCATGACTCACATTCTGGTACAGGGGAAATGTGCAAAAGTTATACACTGTCTCTGGGGTCCAAAAATCATCTTGGTTTTTGTCTTGCAAAATGTTCAGCTTGTAGAGCATGGGGCAGACAGAGGAAGGGGGTGGGAAGGAGGCGAGGGGAGCAGATCCGTCTCCAGTCGACTCTGCCTGTCACACACCCTCCGTGGCTCTAATAACAACACTCAGCATTTAATCAGCCCCTTTGTGGAAGCAGACGATGTCACACTCATTAATTAGTTAATCTGCACGGCCCCACTGGGAGGAGGAGCCATGTTATTATTCCCACTGGGACCCAGAGGGAAACTGAGGCCAGAGTGAGAATTTGGCACTGAGCTGATACAGCACAGCTTGGCAGCTGGACCAGGACCAGTCTGTGACTTACGGCCCCTTCTGGCAGCCATACTGCTGTCCTCCTCCCCAGCTTCAGGCTGCTCATAGCACTGGTGGCTGTCTCCAAAGACACCTGGCCAAACTATCAGAATGGGGGCCCAAAGGGACTCATGGAAAAGAGCAAGCATGGCATTGGAGCAGAGAAAGTTCAGCTTGGTAGCCAGATGCTAGGGAATATGTGCTCTGAACCAGATACCTGTTACGGCATGCTTCTTCCAAAAGGTCTCAGAAGTGGGGGGCGGGGGGGAAATGATGGTGGTGACTCCCACCATCATCAGAATGTCTTCTGTCTGCTTCTTGTTCAGACAGTTCTGGGGTTTGATTGCCTTTAGGACTGAAGGAAGGAGCATTTCCACCGGGAAGCACAATAATGGTTCCATTGGATTGGAAATTCGGATTGCCACCTGGCCAATTGGGGATCTTCATCACACACACACACACACACACACACACACAAAATACACGCGCGCACAGGCTCACAGAGGGTATATGGGGTGGAACTGAGGGTCCCCAAGGAGTACCTCCTACATCATCCTGCCCAGTGGTAAATGTAGATGTCACGCCTTATAGCTGGGATGACCAGTGGCTCAGGCCCACAAGGATGAAGATGGGTCAGTCCACCAGGCAAAGAATCCTGACCAGAGGAGATGCAGTGGGAGGCAAGTGGAACATGAAATAGTCAGGGAAATGAAGTCATAAACACCATTTAGGAGTTTGCAACCAGTTGCAAAAATAAAGAGTTCAGCCCCCACCTATGTTTTCTTGCTGGTTACTGGAGTTGCTAAAGATGAAATCACTAACCCCTCTCTTCTTTTCTTTTTAAATAGGAATGATTGCAATTAAAAAACCTTTTTCACATCCTTCCTTTTCCTTATACCCAATTTTTATAAGAGCAGTTAAGTCAAAGTTATATTTATATCAAATGTTACTGTGCCCACAAATCACCTGGGGTCTTAACCTGCTTAGACCTCTGGGCCTGAGATTCTGCATTTCTAACACACTCCCAATGGTGTCAATGACACACTTCAAGTAGGGAAACTAAAAGACACGTTGGTGGTGGTTAAATGTTCCCTTTACTTCAGCTGTGAGATGCCCAGATGGACTCACTTGAGGAGAGTAGACTTGAGAAGAAACGGACATCACCTTGAAGATCTTAGGCTTGGATCTTAACCATGACATCAAGTCTGGAGCGGCCTGACCACAGAATACTGGAACTCATTTAGATGAATGGAAGGAGTGTGTGTGTGTGTGTGTGTGTGTGTGTGTATGTGTCATTTTCTGTGCACAGGGCAGCTAATGGGTGGAATGTAGCTACTACAATTGGCCATGGCCCAAACCGAACCAATAAGATTCTTTCTCCTGGGGATCTAGAACTTGGAACCGAGAGACATTAGACTTGGCAATTTTGGTTCTGATTAATTGCAATGATCTGGTAAAGGCCTGTAAACTGCCAGCACTATATTCAGTCCTTAAAGCCTTGATTCCTGCCCTTTCTGAGGTGCAGCATTTCCTTTAAACCCTCTCAGTATCCCACTCGCTATTTGTTCCCCTACTCATTCCGTTTTATTTTTTTTTTAATTTTTTATTTATTTATGATAGTCACACACACACAGAGAGAGCGAGAGAGGCAGAGACACAGGCAGAGGGAGAAGCAGGCTCCATGCACCGGGAGCCCAACGTGGGATTCGATCCCAGGCCTCCAGGATCCCGCCCTGGGCCAAAGGCAGGTGCCAAACTGCTGCGCCACCCAGGGATCCCTCATTCCGTTTTCTTTCATTTTTTCTTTTCTTTTTTTTTCTTTTTTTTTTTTAACTAAGCTGGAATTTGCCTTCAACATAACACAACACAGAATTCCTTCGAGAAGTAGCTCCCACCTGCTTCAGCAGAGAGGCAGTCTTCTCTGGACTCAGTCTCACTTCAGACGTGAGCGTCCAGGTGATCTTTCAGCAGACGCTCACCTCAGACCCTCTGACACAAAGCTTCCTGCGCTCCACTGTGGCTCCCTTTTGCACTGAGCCATGGCCATTCGCCCTGCCTTCCTGTGATGACAACAGAGCCCGGGAAACATTTCAGTGGGCTTTCCCCTGCAGAAACACAGCACTCACCATGTTCGCCTCTGAAGAATTTCTACTGGACCCTTGAAACCCACTTGGGTCATCCAGTCCTGCCAACCCAGCTCCCTCCTCCAGGGCTTGCTTACAAGTGCCCCTCGTAGGAGCCCTGTGTGCTTAGCTCCCACACCAGGTTGTCCGGTGTCCCCTCCCCTGCAGACTGAGCTCCCTGAGGCCAGGGCCCGGCTTCTGCTTCTCCGAGCCCACCCACTGCCCCCTTTCCCCACACTTACAAGCCCAATGCATAGTGCTCAAGAGCAGCTCTCAGGGACGATGTGTTAAGTGATTTACAGCCTGAATGAATGGGCGTGTGTGTGCGCGTGTGCGCGTGTGCGCGTGTGCATGAGGCCGAATGGGAAGGGAGATTCTCTTCATCTACCAGGAAATCACAATGGGCCGAGGGCCCCTCTGGATGCCAGGCAGGATGCTGGGCACTGGAAAGATGGGGAACGGGGGCGGGACACAAATGGTGGTGCTGCCACCCCTCAAGGACCACGCAGTCGCCCCGAGGAGGTGGAACCCGGCTCTTTGCTCCTCCCTAAGTTAACCAGGTCTCTCTCCCCAGTGATCCTACTTTGCTTTTTTACGTCTCCCACGCTGAAGCCGGTCACGCGGGGCCTGAAGGAGGTGGACCCGGGCGCTCCCCTCCCCGCCCGCCGCGCGGCGGGTCCGCCCCTCCGGGCGGGCTGCAGGCTTCGGAGCCGGGGCCCGGCCAGAGCCCCCGCGCCCGCCCCCGCGCCCGCCCCCGTCCCCGCCCGCGCTGCAGCAGCCTCGGCGGGCCCGGCCTCGGCGCGGCTCCCCTCCCTGGCACCAGGGGGCGCTGCCGCCCCACGCCCGTCGCCATGGCCACCGCTGGCGGCGCAGCGCGGTTTACGTAAAGGACGCAGCGTCCCCGGGGGGCGGAGGCGGGCTGCGCGCCGGCGCCGGCGCCCTGCGGAAGCGGCGTTAGTGAATCGGGGCCTCGGGGCGCCCAGGATGGAGGCGGCGGCGGCGGCGGCGGCGGCGGGCCGAGCCCTGCGGCGGGCGGGAGGTAAGGGCGGCCGCGGGCGGGGGCGGGCGCGGGGCTCGTGGCTGAGCTGCGGCTGCCTCGAGCGCCCGCGGCAGGTGCGAGGTCCGTGGGGCTGCGCGCACCCGAGTGGGGACGGCGGCGCGGGCGCGGGCAGCGGGGTTCCCCGGCGCGGCTGCCCGAGGTCGCGCCCCCCGCCCCCGCCCCCCCCCCGTGAGGCGCGGCCGCCCAGGTGCCCGGCAGGTGCAGCCCCCCGTGCAGGTAGGCGGCGGCCCGGGCTAGGGCAGGTCCCGCGGTGGCGGCGCGGCTGGGAGGCAGCGCTGCGGTTGCCCGGCGCTCGCGGTCGGAGGGTCCTGGCCCGACAGGGTGTGCAACGACGGCACCTGGCCCCGAGGCTTGGGAGTCCCCGCACGGCAGGAGCCCCCGGCAGGAGCGTGAGAACCGGCCTCGGCACGCGCGGCCGCGGGAGGGAGGGTCCGCGGCTCCCGGACCTGGAGGATGGGGGCTCCACGTCCACGCCCCCACTCTGGCGGCGGCCAAGGGCATCGCCTCTGCCCCCCGGGCTCACCTCGAAGCGCCTGCCGGGTGCACCGCTGAGGAGGAAGGAGCGGCTGGGAGAAGGTGGGTGCCCTTTAGGAGGGACGCGGAAGAGAGATGCCCGGAGACGCTGGGACCACGAGGAACTCGACGGTGACCCACATGGAAATCCGGCCACTTCCCGGCGCTGCCCTGGGCCCACGTCATCATCCAGCTTTGGGCAAGGAGGAAGGGGGCCGGGGGTTCTCGGCCGTGATCACTACCCTTGAACGCGCGTGGCGAGAACTGTTGAGGACTGTGCACAGGTGGCCCACGGCACAGCGCCGGGGAGGTGGCCCACCATCTCCCTATACCGCCCGGGCCCTGTCTTTACTTTGGGTTGATGGTCCACTCCGGGGTAGCTGGGAGTTGCCCCTCTTCTCTGATGCTTGGAAGCCCTTGGGTGCAGAGGATTGTGGCGGGGGCGGGGGTGGGGGTGGGGGTGGGGGTACAGTACTTGAAGGATGGATCTGCAGCTACTGGGAGTGTGACAGGATTGCCAGTCTTCTGGGAAGCTTTGGGCGAGGGTCTCACTCAGTGTCACACGCTGTTCTGCCTTGCAGAGGGGTAACTTACAGAGCTCCAGGGAAGTCTGTGGGCGGGGGAGATCTTTGGGTCTTTGTGGATCTCTGGGGGCAATGGAAAATGGGATCGAAGAATAAATGGGAGGAACTTGTGCTGGGCCTGGCAAAGGCCTTGAGGATCCACAAGAACAATGTGGAGGGTATGGGAGACTAGGGTGGTAGGTGGCAGCTCCTTCGCCAAGGTGGGTGCTTGGAGGTGACGCTGAAATTCCTTAAAGTTGGCGTGTCGTCCTGTGCACTTGGAGCCAGAAGACTTAAAGTGCAGTCTTAGCTGCGTGATCTTGGGCAGGCGACTTTACCTGTCAGATCCGTGTCAGCGGGTGGTCATGGAGGAGGAAAAGAGATGGTGCACGTGGAAACCCTCTGTAAACAGTGAAAGGCCGTACGAAGGTCAGGGATTCTCTCCAGGTAGAGAGACCAGGGTGAGAGCAAAGGCAACAGAGGTGGAGGCCTGGAATGCAACTGGGGAGGATGGCAGCCGGAGGTTGAGAGCCTGTCACAGGGAATTAGAGGCCCTGAGTGTAAAGGCTCCTGGTGGGGAAAAAGTGGGATCTGTCGACACTGTGAGTCAGCTGCTGAGCTGGAACCAGGCCTCAGGTCTCCCGAGGACGGTCCCGGGCACATGGCCACAGCAACTGTGGAGTCCTGCAGGAGCGGCCAGAGCAAGACATGCCTCATGGTCGCACAGGGCTGGGGGGTGTCTGTGGCCGACAGATCTAAGGGGCCCGTGTGGCAGGGAGACTTGGAAGTGTGTGTTTTCTCTTGAGAATCTCCTTTGGCTCTGGGTTCTGAGGATGGGGGTGAGGTGCAGTCGCATCAGTGTTTTTGGGGCCATCGCCTGAGGAAAGCAAAGTGGGTCAGAGCCACCAGAGTAGATGCAGGGCTGGATGTTCTCGCCAGGGAGGTTGTGGCTGCATGACAGGAGGTCTGGGGGCAGTGGGGGAGGCCAGTGGGCGCAAGGACAAGGAGATGGGGCGAGGGGCACCCTCAGAGGGGTCCTCCGGGAGTGGATGGGTGTGGCACAACTTCTGCAGGGTGTCTCACCTGCCATGGCCCCGCTTCTGTCTGAAGGGCCTTCTCACATGGGGAAGATGAGGACAGCTCCAGATTGCTTTGCTTCCTGCCTCCAGGGACCTAGGTCCTGACAGCAGGCTGAATTACAGACCCTGCGTGCTCAGGTCCACTTCTCAAGCACTCCATGCATCCGTTTTAGTCAGCAGCCCATTCTACAGGCTGGGTCCCCGAGGCAGAAGGGTTTTGCCCCACATGCAGGCTGTAGTGTCAAGCCCTGTGGGTGGAAGGACACAGCTTTGCCAGACCTGGGTGGTGAACTGACTTTCCTGTGCCGTGGGACTCACCCTGCCTCAGTGGCTGCTGCCTGGACACTGCAAGAGCTTCCTGGACGGTTCCTTCCCAGGTTGGTGCCAGGGTCTGAGGCCCGTCCCACACACTCACTGCAGCGCTCTTCCCCGCCTCCCCTGGAAGCTGCCCCGCATTTCAGCTCCTGCTTGGAGAGCTCTCCACAGTGTAAGCCCCTTAAGAGGCATGCCACCCGCAGCCCGCAGCCTCCCTGTTGTGAATATTCAGCATTCATGTCCCCTCAGCTTACCCTCCACACCTTGGCCCGTTTGTTCTGATTTGTAGCTCAGCCTTATGGGCTCGGGCTTCGGGACCCCTTTGCAGCAGCCCCTTGCCATCTGCTTGGGAGGCTGGGACTCTGCATAGCAGAGCTGGGTGGCAGGTGGGGCAGATAGGAGCTGCTGAGGAGGAGTTGGCCTCCGTTCCCCAAAAGCAGAGCTGAGCTTTCTTCTGAGTCTTCAGGGTTTGAGCCAGTAGAGAGCCCAGCCAGGTCACCACCCCCTGACCTTGGGCACAGATGCGCTTTTGAGCAGATTCCAGCAGGGGCAGGGTGCTGGTCACATAGGACTGGATGTCAAGAGCAAGCAGCTCTCTGGAGCCGAGATGTTTTCAATCCTGGTCCTCAGTCCTGTTCCCGTTGCTTTGTCCGTGTTTCTCCAAAAGTTGCTTAAGTCAGCTCCCGGCAACCTTCGTTCCTCAGCTGTCTCATAAATCATGGTGCCCGACTGCTCTGCCTCAGGGGTGCCAGGGAATCGGGCATCTCTGGACAGAGGATTCTGGACCATTGCTGGCAGCGCCAGGCCAGCCGGCCACAGCTGAAGGCACAGCCTGTCGCTGGAAGCCATTCCTCCCCCAGCCCTTCTGCCAGGGACGAGAGGGGGACCTCAGAGTGTAATCATCTGTTGACCCGGTGCTACACCTGAGTTCATCTTCTCTCACTGGGATCGCTTTGCATTACGTGCTAGTGGACCGGGCAAGTAGCACTGGGGGAAAGAAACATCAATGAGCATGTGGTCAGAGGAAGATAAATCTTTTAGAACCGCAGAGCCTGGGCCCTTGCAGGATGTGGTTACCTTCCCAGCGGGCAAGGCTGAAAACTCTTTATCTTGATTTTCCTTTTTGCTCTCTGCTGCCAACTCTGGCTGGGCTGGATCTCTCTGGGGCAGGTGGGGGCAGCGCATGTGTAGGTGAGGAAGACTCTGGAGGCACCCCCCCAACCCATCCTGGCACCCCTGGGCACCTTGGCTGCAGAGGGAGCGGTCCAGGAGATGAGGCAGAGGAGAGCCGTGGCCCCAGGTGAGGGTGTTTGGCAGGAACGCCCCGGCCCTCCCCACGTCGGTGGTTGAGCTGGGCAGGGGTGGGGCTGTTGCCAAAGCAGGGCCACCCGGGGACTGCACGTGTGTGTAGCCGCGTGTGCCCGTAGCTTGCTGCGGGAAGTGAGGGCTGAGGGGGTGTGGAGCGCCTGGTGGTGTGGGAACTTGTGGGCTCCTGTGTGTGGCTGGCCTGGTGTCAGTGGGTGTGAGGAGCAGGGCGTTGCTGGGCTCCGTGGAGCAGGAGAGAACAGTAGGAGCAGGGAGGGGTGGGGAGTGTCTTCCAGCTGGAGGGGGTGTTTAACGTCTCCGTTTGTGATTGCTACGGAAGGAGCCTTTCTGCTTTCTTGGTATTCCTTAGAAGGAAGCCCAGGCTGGAGGTGTGGCTCTCCAACACCCATATGTACTCACTCATGCCTGCTGCCGTGCTCCTCCTCGAGCCCCCCTGGAAGTCAGCCAGGGATAGTCCACTTGGATGACAGAAGGGAGCATGGTGGCCACGGGCGTTGACTTGGGGCTCTGCGGTCAGACAGACCCGGATTTGAATCCTGGTGCCTCTGTACACCTCAGTTTTACCATCTGTAAGATAGGGACAGTAAAACCTGCAACCAGGGTGGTCGTAAGAATTCCATGACCTAGTAATGTCTGGTGAGTGGAAAGATCATGACAAAAGCAAGGACACACACACACACACACGTTTTTGTTCTTATAGTCAGAATCTTTTCTACAGAAAAGCAGTTACATCATGATCTGTATATATTAGTACCAAGGAAGATGTAATAGGTCATGACCCTTTTCTTGATAAGAAGATAGCTCCACCCTGCCCTTGGCATGGATGGAATCTCACTTATCTGGCAACAGAATCATACACAGGAATAATGTCTTGACCCCTAGGGACAGAATTCCGTCAGTACTCCTTTCTTGAACCCTTGCAGTGGTTTGGGCTTGGTGAGACCAGAGATGAATTGGGCGTACCAGGGCCTATAAGGTAGATCTGCCCTCCAGGAGTTTGAAGTCTATCGAGAAGATATGTGATGGACATAAAGGTCCGTGCCACATTCCAGGAGAGGGGGCCACTGGAGGTCAAAGGAGATTGAGGAACTTAAGGGAGATCAGCAGAGACTTGGGTGGTAATGGCCCTTAATCAGGGCCATCCAGGTGATGGTAGAGGAAGTGGCAGCAAGGGGAGATGTGGCCGGGAACTCAAGGTGCTGACAGGTTGTGGTCTGGCTTGGGTGCAGGGCACACGAAATGGAAGTGAAAGCTAGGGTTGACAAAGTGACTTGGAGCTGGGTCCCTGGAAGTGTGACAGCGGGGCTGCAGGTTGGGTCTTTGGAAAACATGAGCAGCCACAGTGTACTATTGCACTTTTCATTTGGGCCTTCTGCAACCGGGATTACATCAGGCTCCCCAAGCTTGCCCTTTATCCAGCTCCCAAATGTTCTGTGCAAGAGGGAAAGGCCAGGTGCCCCCTCCCACCACAGGCTTCTGGCAGCAAGTGGCTAGGGCCGTTCCCAGGTACAGAGGGCCCTGGGGAGGAAAGGGACCAGCCTGCCTGATCACAGAGGGGAGGTAGAAACCAGGACGTCCGTCAGTTTGGTCAGTAAGGGGTGGGCCCGGGGAAGGGCAGGGAGGTCAGGCCCAGGATCAGAGCTGGGCCCCAGAGTCTTGGCCCGGGATGCATTTCCCACACGTGCCTTTCTGTTGTCTTGATTCCTGTCTGTTCCAGCCTGGGAGTTTGAGGAGAGGCTTTCAGGGACCCCCATGAGGCTGGTTGTTATGCCTGCAAGGCTGTTCTCATCCCCCGAGGACCCATCAAGGGGGTTCCAGTGTTCCTGGCATTTATTTCTAGGCATTTGATCATTTTCTCACCAAATTACCCCTTGAAATTTTGCCTGCCTGAGTTCAGCCCAGGAGGTTACTATTCTGGGAAGTTTCATCAAAACCCTTGCAGCGTTTGAGAGTTCTCTGAGCCGGGGGGGAGAGGGGGGGCAGGTGGGAGGAGAACAGGGCTTGTCCTCACCTGTGTTTTGGGGGCCGCCAATTCCATACCTGGAGATGCTCCTGGCCATGGAGCCTGTGGGGGGGCAGCTGGGGAAGGGCTGGCCGAGGCTGTGTAAGGGGAGGCAGGACACCACTTCTCGTTCATCCCAAAAAAGCTCCTTGTCGTTGCCTCTCCTGGAGCCATTTAATTAATTTATGATTGATGTTCCTGGACTTACTTGAGGTTCATTTATTATTGATAACCTTCATTATATACAATTCACCCTGTACTGTTGAGCACATGGCTGCTCCTGCCAGGCAGGCCACACAGTGGGGTGAGCACTGTGAGGTTGCTTCTCTGGTCCTCACCCCCCTCACCCCTGGGGACAGAGCCCCGCACTCGGCTTTTGTCAGACTCTCTTGGGTTTGGGAGTCCAAGCTGGCTCCAGGGTTTCTGTCTTGAAGAGGCTTTTCTCAGCCACAATGTAACAGTAATGATCCTTTCCATTTTGTGAACATGGGGGAACTAACCCAGCACATGGCATTTGTGCCAGGCATTTCCTCTACTCCTTCATCTGTCCAACCCCCATCTTAACAGGAGACTAAGGGAGGCCAAGTGACTCATCTGAGGACCCATGGCAAATAGATGGAGAGCCAGGAGTGAGCCCAAGACCCTTGCCTCTCCTTCAGATCCCACATGGGGCCCTTTCCCTTTGAAGCCTTTCTTCTGCTGTCCCGAACTCCAGTGCTGGCCTGGCTAACATTAGGTCATGTAGCGCTGGCACCCCTGAGAGAAGGTTTTGTTAAATGTTGGTGGCTTGTCCCCCTCACTAATCCATTGCCTCATTGAAGACTAACAATAAAGGCCAAACAGCACTTCCTGAGCAAAGATGCCAGGCGCTGTGCTAAGTGCTTTTCGTACATTAGCTCATTTAATCCTCATGACCACCCCAAGGGGCAGGTGATGTTAACCCATTCTATAGATGAGGTTTAGAAATGTGCTCTGGGGGATCCTTGGGTGGCTCAGTGGTTTCGCACTTGCCTTGGGCCCAAGATGTGATCCTGGAGTCCTGGGATCAAGTCCCACATCGGGCTCCCTGCATGGAGCCTGCTTCTCCCTCTGCCTGTGTCCCTGCGTCTCTCTCTCTCTCTCTCTCTCTGTCTCTCATGAATGAATAAATAAATAAATCTTAAAACAACAACAGCAACAAAACCTGAGGGAGTAGGCCTGGGAAAGTACATGCTTAAAAAAAAAAAAAAGTGCTCTGGGCACTCAGCTGATAGGTGGCAGAACCAGGATTTGGCCCCTAGGAACCTTGAGATGCAGGTGCTTACTAGTTCTCTCCCTGCATCCCCCACTTTCTTCATCTCCTTGGGCCTGTTTATCAGACGTCTGTATGTTTATCCAGTGGCCACATCCTCCTCATGTCTGGCCTGAAGTATCAGCCTGCACTGAGGCCCCCTCCTTTGCTTTGGGGACCAGGAGTGCCCTCTCCCATGGGATGGGTGATTTTAGGGAGACAGCAAGGCATGTGGAAGGTACCAGGTCTGGATTCTGCTCCTGACTCAGCTGGGAACTTCACATGAGTCATTGAGCCTCTCTGAGCCTCAGTTCCCCTGTTTGTATATCAGCCATAGAGATATTTGTTTTCTCCTTCACTGGCTGTGCCCATGGTTGAAGGTAATGAGAGATAGGAAAGACACTGCGCTAATCAAGGGTTCGATTGCTTGTGTAGAAGATCTAAGAGCTGGCATGAAGGCCAGGAATGCTTAAGGCTGGACACATAAACCCAGGCCAGGGGATCTGTACCTACCTTCTGAGCTGCCCTGGGTGGGCAGATGAACTTCATGACTTGCTGGCTGGCAAGGACTGGCTCAAGGACCCTGCTTACTTGGCCAAGAGCCAGGTAGGAGGTCCCTAGAGTGGGTACCAGGGCGTAGTCTGGTGTCTCTGTTGGCTGAGTCGTCCCTGGCAGTTCTGGGCCCCACTACCCCTCTCATCTGGGCAGCCTGACTAGGTTGATTTGGGCTAGATTCAGTGTGGAAAGAGATTAGCTTGCCAGGCAGCTGCCTGGACCTCCCCTCACCCCTCAAAATATGCGGAAAGCCTGGTGAAGAGGTGAGCCCTGCGTCTGTTCCGGAAAGCTGTGAGACTGTCAGCCTCCCCGTGGCAGGGTTCCCAGGGCGTTGGCTAGGAGTCCGCTATTTTCTCATCAGCCTGGGTAACACGGCGCAGTCTGCCAGGGTCCCCAGGCCTGGGGAGGCAGGCAGAGGTCTGAGACAGTGGGTCTGGGCAAGGCAGGCCTGGTGTTGCTGCTGGAGACTGTGGCAGGGCTGCTGTTAGGTGACTGTACTATTGCACTTTTCATTTGGGCCTTCTGCAACCGGGATTACATCAGGCTCCCCAAGCTTGCCCTTTATCCAACTCCCACCGCGCCCCTGCGCATATGCTGCCCTGGGACAGTTGGCCCGCAGCAGCTTCAAGCAGGCTGCCCTGGGCCCAGCAGCAGAGGGGACCGTCCCGGCTCAGCAATGGGCACCAGTCACCCTGCAGGTCCACACCAGCAGGTCCCAGTCCACACCTGTCACCCCTCAGGACCACTGATCTCCAAGACCATGCCACCCTTCAATTCCTTTGATTATCCACCTCTGATTCGTTCTTTCTCTCTTTAAACTTAGCATGGCATAGGCCTGTGAGCATGGACCTTAACATAAAGATGGAGCTTTATTTGAATCCACTACTGCTTGGGCAGGTCACTTGACCTCTGATCCTCACTTTCTTCATCTCGAAAATGGGGGCTCTAATGGAATATGGCACATGGGACTGCTGTCAGCATCCAATAAGATACCACCGTGCAAGTTTTGCCCAGTGCCAAGAACATCGTAGATCCTCAATAAATGTTTTGTGCTGTTATTGGTTATCTTGATTATTTCAGCTCTCCTTGGTCAATTGAGGTGGGCACTAAGCTGAGAGGACCCTCCCTATGCTGAGGCTGCTCCCTCTCTCCTCTGCAGCCAGGCAACCCTAGCCTCGCTCCTGAGATGCAGGCCAGCCCCTTGGGCTTCCCCTACTCCCCTCCCACTTCTGGGCCACTTCTCAGGGCTGGCAGTGACCCACCTTCCCTCTGGCATCTTACCCTGTTCTTGCCCCAACCCTCTTTTCAGCTGGCTCCTCCCCCCCCTCCCCCCCATCCCCTTTCCTTTTGGTTCCTTTCCTGGGTTGGTTTCCTTCCCCTTGGCACCTCCTCCTTCTGGCTGCTTTTCTTAGTACATCTTTTCCTCCCCCAAGGCCTTTGGGGGGAAGCCGGTGTCTTTCCTCGGAGATCCTCTGACCATCCTGTGCAAAGAGGTGGCTTCTCAGCCCCTCCAGTTCCACTCAGCTGTGGGGAGCTAGCTTGGGGGTCATATTGTGCATCCTGAGGGTGGGGGCCACAACTTGGCCTCTCAGCCAAGAACGCTGGCAACCTTGACAAATCCAGAGTCCCATAGTGTACACGTCCAGCCCCGGAAGCCTGCCGGGCAGACAGGCACTCCAGGGACTGCAGGAGGTGGCCACAGCTGCTGAGGGGAGCCCACTGTATGGAGCCCCAAAGCCCCAACTGAGGCTTGAGGTTCCAGTCACAGCAAATCCTCTTCAGTTCCAAGGACGTGCAGAAGGAGGCGGCCAGTGTCAATCCCAGTTTCCTGGAGCTAGAAAACCAGCCGCAGCTGGAATCTCTTTCCTTTTGGGAAGTCAAGGAATTTGTCAAGAGTTTCCTCCAGTTTCATACCTTTGAAAAGAACTTGGTCCTCCTCCACCTCCTTCCCTGGGACAGGGGCCAGGCTATAGAGGACAGCTTTCCACCTCTGTCCACTCGGTTCTTTCCGGGCTGTTTATCAAGCACCTGCTGCAGGCTAAGCTTATAACTGGGGCTGAGAAGAATAAGAGAAAATTCCCACCTCATCCTCCCGGAGTTCCCAGGCAAGGGACCAACCTATAACAGACTTTACAGCAGGAATAGGAGCAATGTGGCTAGTCCTCTCTATGGGGCACAGTACTGAGTTCTTTGCGTAGGGTAGTTGATATAATGGAAAGAACAGTGACGACTATGACGGGGCTCGCCCAGCACGAGGCTCTGCCCTCAGGGCAGAGGGAGGGAGGCCCTCTTATTTTACAGCAGAGGGGCAGGTCCAGGACCTCAGCTTCCTTAGAGAATTGAGAGGACCTGCTACAGGACATAAATTCACAGCTAGCAGATTGGGACTCAGACCCTTACCTGTCCAGCCTCTGCTCTTGGACTGTCCCTTCTTGCTTTCCCACCTCACATCAGGTTTGGGGACCCTCTGAACCGTGGGAAGAGCAGGTTCCTACAAAAGCAGGCCACCCTATTGCTGAGAGCGCAGCCTCCCCCACTGCCAGGAAGGCCTGTCCTTCCCCACATGTAGGCCGTCTGTGGCTTGCAGCCACCTACCTCCTCAGACCCCACGCCTTGCTGGCTTTGGCAGGCAGCTTTCAGGCACACACAGGATTGTTCCTCTCACCCCACATGCCCCTGCCAGTAGTGTTGAGCTCTTGCAGATCCTTCTCCATGCTGCCTGCCTGCTCCTGCTCTACTGTATAGTTTGATGAACGGGCTAATGGAGGGCCCCTGTTCTCTGGAGCCACCTTCTCCACATCTTGGCCTCTTTAGAGCGTCAGGCCCCCTCCCTTCCCCAGGTGAACCCCATTCAGCAGGCTTCCGGCAGCGGTAACTAAGCCGGGCACCCAGCCCACCACCTGCTCAGTACTTTATAAAAGTTTAACCTTAATGGTGTAACAAACTCCCATCATAAAGCAGCTGGAACAGTGCATCCTGGGATGTATAAATTACAGGAGTCCTCTGAAGTTGTAATTGGAAATGGCAGCAACTGGAAGGTTGAAAGAGGCCGACCTCATTGGGCTGAGCACAGCTGTTCTCTACTTCCTTTCAAAAGGCACACAGAACAGTCTGGCTGTGAAAAAAGACCGGCCTCAGACCAAACTGAGTTCCTGGTTCCTCCGCCTCACTTCCCATTTCCTGCCCCTGACTGTCTCCAGAGCCTGCGGGGTTTTGAAGGCTGGACCCCCACCCAGGCCCTGAGCTCTGACTCAGCTGCAGACAGAATGCACTGCGAACTGGGAGGGAGTGAACACGGGTGTAGACAGGGCACATGGGGTGGGCCCCAGGCTCACCGTTTCCTGGGGAGAGCTGGAGAGCTGTGGGTCTGAGGTCCCTGCCCGGGAAGTAGAGAGCTTGAGCCCACCTGGGTGGTGGGTTTTCAACTGGGGAGCCACAGGGAGTGTTGGGATGCAGTGTTAGGAGCTCAGGCTCTGAGGTTGGGCCATCCACTTCCTGCCACATCTCCTCCTTGTGGTATAAGAACTTAACCGAGTCCTTAACCTCTCAGCTGCACCTGTAGAATCAGGGAAATCATTGAACTACTTCTGAGGAGAGTCAGGAGCGTGGTGTGGGATGCTGGCTTGTTAACGACTCAGCATGGTGCTTCTTTAATGGGCACACAGATCACCTGGGGAGCTTGCAAATGCAGCTTTCCCTTGGAGGCTGGATGGGGTCCCAGATCTGTTTCTCCTGATATGGCTCACAGACCACACCTCGTGTGGCCAGAACGAGGTGTTTGACCTAAGAGCTAGCTGTAGTCATCCCTGCAGGCAAAGTGCCCTCTTGGCTTATATGAGTGCTCTGGAGTATGGCCCATGTGCCAGCAGCAGCATCACCTAGGAACAGGTTAGTGGTATAAAATCCATGTCCCCACACCCCAACTCAGAATCTCTGGGGATGGGGCCCAGGAACCTGCAGTTTAAGCAGTTCCAAGGTGCTTCTTTTGCCTCCTGCAGTCAGGGAAGCACTGCTGGGATTCGCCTTCCAGAACAGGGCTTCTCTGAGTACGGGGTGGTGGTCAGTCCAAGCCTCAGAAGCTCCTGTGGCTGGCCATGGTGGGGTTTGCTCCAAATACAGGTTCCCAGGCCCTACCTCAGACCACTGGATTCAGAATTTCTGGATGGGGCCTGGGGATCTGCATTTATCCACCTCCTCACTGCCATTCCCGTTGAGAGGCAGTGGGACTCACTCGCTGCCCTGCCCGAGAGCTGTGGAGAAGAGCAGGGCCCCCACTCCCCAGCCCTCCCCACCTTGTGCAGGGGGGAAGGAGTGCTAGATGGGGCCCAGGAGCCCTAGGCTCCAGCACAGTCCTGGAGTGGCTGGAGCTGCTCTGCCTTGGCCCCAGCTGCAGGGGGGTGGGGTTCTCACATCCAGAAGAGGGAAACAGCCCCCAGTGGGGAACTGGTCGAATGAACTCAAGTATACGCACGCATGGGGCCTCCTCCACAACGACGAGGGAAGATTGGGCCGGAACAATGTTTAATGAGGAGAAACGTTCACCTTCTCTACTCAGTGGAAAAAAGTTGTGGGTACAGAATGATCCCGAATTTGGACAGAGGAAAAGCTAGACGGATGTTAATAGTTAATCATTTTCCTAGGAGGATCATGGTGACTTCTATTTCTCTCTATTTTTTGTTTCTGTTTTCTACAGAGAACGTGTATTTGGTGATAAGAAGGAAAAAAGTAGGGGATCCCTGGGTGGCTCTGTGGTTCAGCGCCTGCCTTTGGCCCAGGGCGTGATCCTGGAGTCCCGGGATCGAGTCCCGCATCAGGCTCCCAGTATGGAGCTTGCTTCTCCTTCTGCCTGTGTCTCTGCCCCTCTCTCTCTCTCTCTCTCTCTCTATGTCTATCATGAACAAATAAATAAAATCTTTAAAAAAAAAAAAAAAAGAAAGAAAAAAGTAGACACAGATAAGCATGTGTGGCCCAGGGTCATCAGGTCACCTTTGCCAGTGAGAGGCCCAGACTCCCAGGACAGTGCTTGACCTACCTATTGGGCTGACCTTCACAAGAGTTCCCCTCTACCCCCAGGCCGTGACCTCACCCCCAGTCCTTCACACTTTCACACTGTTTCTCCCCCCTCTCTTTTTTCTTACTTCCTTTCTGCTTTGAGTCTTCCCTGTCAGTGGCAAGGGCAGCTCTCCAATTCAAGCAAGGGGTAAGGGGTACAGGGAGGGGAAAGCTGAGGGGTGGGTACCCCTGCAAGCCTCTGGCAGAGTTCACTTTTCATCAGGGGCTTACCTAGATGCCTAAACCTCAGTCTCAGGGTCTGGCACATAGGATGTGCTTGGGAAGTCATGGTTGCATGGAGGTCTGGATGCAGCCTCCTGCCATGGACACCCTGGACAAGATGCATAGCTGGGCTGACCTTGGGCATGCCAGGGTGCTTCCCTGGGCTTAGGGTTTCCATCTCTAAGATTCTCAGAGACTTGAGCTCTGATTCCACCCCCACCCCCCACCCCCACCCCCACCAAGGCCCTTCCAATTCCAACCTGTGGAGAGTCACGTGCCTTCCCACTCCTGTCCCCTTGTTTGGTTTTCTAAAGCAATTCATGCTGTCCAAGAAGACCCCACCTGTCTGTCCCAGCTGCCCAGTGTCCCAGCTTGCGGAAGCAGCTGTTCAGGGCCGGACCTCCAGGCAAGGGCGGCAGGAGGGAGGGGACCCATGGTGCTGGGAAACAGTGTAGCCTCCAGTGCCAGAGGGCACCAGACAGTCGTGAATCTGCTACTGGTCTCTTGCAGCCCCTGGGTAGCCCCTGGTGCCTGTGTGTCAGGTGTCTGCTTTCCAGCTGCTCCTGGCCAGAGCTGCCTTTATCCCAGTGCCCCCTGCCTGGCATGGTGGCCAAGACCCTGCTTCCAGCAGCCCCAGCACCCCCAAGTCTCTGGCCCTTTCAGCTGCTTGTTTCCACTGAGTGACTCAGGGCGGAGGGATGGTGGGAGAAATCCATTCAGGCCATTTGTTTTAAAGACATTTAAGTAAACTCCTGGGATTTGTGTGGCCACATTTTTTTCAGTCTTCTTTCAAAGAAATGGATGGGTTTCTGGGCCTGTCCCACCACCAGCTTTCCTGCCTAGCAAGTGCACGAAGCCCAGGCTTTAGATAGAATCCTGCAGAAGGGGAAGCACTGCCAGGGTGGGAGGGTGACAGTGGTGGGGGGTGAAGGGGGGGCAATTGGAGCTTGAGTTTCATGTCCCCACCTGTGGAGGGGGGGTCCTGTCCTTTGTTCAGTCCCCCAGAATGTGTTTCTCCTGGCCCAGGGAGCCTGTAGAAATCAGCTTTGCCAGCATTCTGGAGGCAGGAAGTTGGGAGCTAATAGTGGTCTCAGCACACAGCCCTGCCAGAGCAAAGGTGAGGGAGGCATTGTCTCTGGGGTCCACAACAAGGTGCATTTGCCTCAGGGGTCCTGGGAGGCTTTCTAGGGACAGCAGAGAATAAGCAAGCCTTACTTCCCTGCCTTTTTCTTCCTGATAGTGACCTGTTCAGCCTCCAGCACCTCTGGGAAGCCTTCTCTATCCACCGTGGGCTGACAGGTGTCTCCACCGTAGGGTCTCTAGTCTCACAGCTCTGTAGCCTCTGGCCTGCATATGGGATTCCTTCTGCACTGTGAGTTCCTTGGGGATAGGGCTTGCCACCTCCACTTTCTGATCCCCAGAGGCTCCTTTTTTTTTTTTTTTTTTAAAGATTTTTAATTTATTTATTTGAGAGAGCAAGCATGAGAGCGTGTACATGAGTGGGGGGAGGAGCAGAGGGAGAGGGACATGCAGACCCTTCACTGAGCACAGAGCCCAAGATGGGGCTCCATCCCACGACCCCGAGATCATGACATCATCACGACCCCATAACTAAGAATTGGACTCCCAACCGACTGAGCTACCCACTTGCCCCCCAAGAAGCTCCTTAAGAGGTTCTCTTTGGTGCATCTGAAGCCCCAGCTGGTATTCTCAGGCCCTGAGTTTGGTCTGCCCTGGTCTTGGAGCCCACTGAGGCAGGGATCGGGGCATGCTCAGAACATCACCGTTCTTTCACTCTCCTCTCCTAGGCTGAGAAGGCAGCCCCCCTTGCGCAGGAGTCAGGCTGGAAGGGAATGGGGCGATAGATAGGGTGGGTGGTGATAGACAGGGAGGCACTGGCCAGGATGTCTCACAGGACAGATCCAGGCTGCAGCTGCCCCAGGGGAGGGATCTCACACACCCTATCCCCTGCACCCTCAGGCAGCCTGCAGCAACGAAGTGGCCACTAACACCAACCGGTCTAGCTGGTTTGTGGGGATCTGGCCCAGTTTCTTGAGGGACAGGATGTCCTGCTGGGAGCAGCCTTTGTGCCTGTCCTTTCTGTCCTCCTCCTTTCAGGCTCTCACGCTGGTCCTCTCCTGGCCTTGTTCTCTCCTTTCAGGCTCTCACGCTGGTCCTCTCCTGGCCTTGTTCTCCTCATTACCTTTTTCACTTCTCCGGGAGGGCTTTGACCCTGCCCTTCTTGAGGTGCAGGGCAGCGTGTGGTGGGGGTGCCCAGCAGGACCTAGAAATCAGAGCCTCCCAGGAATGAGGTGGGGGTGTCCATGACCCTCACCCGGTGAGATCCTGGGGGTGCTGAGGCCCTGGCAGCAGGATACCCAGTGGTTGGGGGGACACGTACCAGGCAAGAGCTGGCAGGGGTCATGGAGATCATTCTCCCAACTCCTCTCCTACTGCCATGCCACAGATAAGGGACTAGAGGCCTGAGAAGCCACAGAGCCTTGTGGCAGGGCTCCTTGGCGCTGTGACTCCTCCCTGCTGCCACCACTACCGCCAGGCTCCCCTCTCAGGGAAAGGGAATTGGGGGTAGGGGAGCCCGGGGGTTCCTCTCACTCTCTGCTGGAACGGGCCGGGCGCCCCACTCCGTAGGTGTCAGCAGAACTGTCACCCAGCGGTGGGTGGCGGGTGCCGGGCTGGGATTTCCCTGGCTGACTCACCCCCGGCCTGGCTGTGCCACAGTCTAGGCGGGAGTTACTTGTGAAGGTGTCTGAGTAGCTGCCACCGCAGCTCACACAGAGGGAGTCCCAGGAATGGGGGAAGCAGGCCCTCCACAGAGCGGGAGACCCTACGTTCTCTAAGCACAGCAGCTGTACATCCTACTGCAGGAGGAGTGGTGAGACATTTAGGGAGCTGAGCACCAGCAGGGCTGCTCCCTGCCTCCCTGCAAGAGTACCCCCCAGCTCCCCAGGATGAAATGCCTTCCCTTCAGAGAATAGAGAAGCCATTGATTCCCCTGATCCCCAGGCACTTCATAGACAGGCGCAGGGTGGGGGGGGCTGTGGGAGGCAGGAAGTGGGGCCAGCACAGTGACCCAGCCAGGGGCCAAGGACCCTTGAAGAAAGGGAAAAAACTGTAGGCTGTTCCCCCCTACCACCAGAAGAATTCACATAAGTCTGTGTGAGATTTCCAGGCCCACAGATGCCCTAGAGCACATCTTGGGGCCCTCCTCGGCCCCAGCTGCTGGTGCCGCCCTCAGTTGAGAGCTGGCAGTGGGGTGGAGGTGTCATACTTACAGTGTGTGTGGGGGGGTACCGGGGGAGGGCAGTGCGGATAGAAATGTGGAGTGTGCGCCTTGTGAGCAGGCCTGTGGGGGCGGTGGCAGCAGAGCTGCGTGGGGCGGGCTGGGTTGGGGGTGGGATGGGATGTACAGTTCTGAATGATTGCCCCAGAGTCCTTGCCTCCCTTTCGTTGATGGGGTGAAGGGTTACCCCCCAACCTCTCCAGGCTGGAGTAGCGGGGGCTCACAGTCCCCAGGGGCCAGGTTGCCAGGGCTGAGGTTCACAGGGTGACATTTGGAACCCTGGCACAGCTCAGTCTCAGCGGACAGACTTCTCAGCCCTCTACCCACTGCCTGGCCTGGTGAGAAGTGGAGCCATTTCTGCTGGCCGGGTGCCATGGGCAGCCCCAGTGTATCTGATGAACAGGCCACTTAAACCGCTTTGGCCACACTAATCCCTCCACGAGCCGGCATAGGGCAGAGCCCAGGAAAGGAATGTGTCCTGTGGGCCCAGCCTCTTGAGTGACAGGGCTAGGGGCACAGCCAGGAGGGCAAGGAAACACCAAGGCTGCCTGGCTGTGGCCTGAGCAAGCAGCATGGACAGGGAGGGTGCAGGGGAGGCCCGGCCTAAACCATGATGAGCCCTTAAGGCAGAGCCAGCACACTTCAGCCCTCGAAGGGCAGCGCTTTGTAAAAGACAGAGGATGGCCCTGCCTGGCAGCCTGCCAAGGGCACAGGAGCTGGACAGCAGGGCAGGGTTCCAGGTTCTGCTCCCAGCCTACAGCTGACCTCAGTGTTGCCTGAGGCTGGGATCTGCATCTTTGGCCCTCACCTTCCTCCCTAAAATGATTATATATGACTCAGTGGCCCTGAAGGTTCCTGTATACCTAGATGTTCTCCTGTTGTCTACTCAGCCCCCAGCATTAGAGAACAGGACCTTCTTCTGATGCCTAGGTGGCCAGGTACTTCTGCAGTGAGGAGCAAGACAGGGCTTTGCCTCCCTTGGACTCTGTCTCCTCTACCCTCTTCCCTCTCCAGGGTGATGGGACAGGTGAGATGACGGCCCAGAGTTCCCAGGACTGGGCCTTCCAGCAGGTAGTTGGGCTGGAATTGTACCCTTATCATCACCATTATTGTGGAGTTGGCTCCCTAGAGCCTGTAGGGGGGGCTCCCTGGAAGAGACAGTATGGCTCGTGTCCTGGGCTGCCTTCCTGGCCCCGTGGTCAGGTTGAGTTGCAAGAGGTCAGAGGGGGTACATAGCTAGGGGGTCCGAGTGAGCAGGAGAGGGCTCTGGCACCTCTCAGGCTTGGCCAAGCCCCTGGCTCCCATCTGCAGAGGGGCGGCCCACCCTCCACGAGTTGGCGAGGAGACCTCAGAACTGAGGAGTGCGTGTCCCCAAACATCTTGTTCACAGCAGATGGCAGCCGCAGCTCCCTTTCTCCCTGCAGTGCCAGTTGCATTTCCCTTCCCTTTGCTCAGCCCTCCTGTTAACTCTGGTTTCTGCTCTCCAAGCTGGGGTGGGGGTGGGGGGGATGGCAGCCTGCAAGCCCCCAAAGCCACCTGTGACTGTGGGTGAGGTTAGGTGCTCAGAGCAGGGACAGTTTCCAAAGGAAAGGAAATCTCAAGCACCCATCCACTGGCCGGGAAAGCTTAGTCTTGCCCTGGTTCCTGCATGCTGAGTCTCTGGTCAAACGAGCAGCAGCAGCATGATCTCAGAGGAACAGGGGAGCAGGCCCAGGGCCTAGCCTGACATTTTTTGAGCAGCTGCTAAGCACCAGGCCCTGAGCTAGGTGCCAAGAACACAGGCAGAAGGTGTAGTCCTGTCCTCTAGGAGCTGCCAGCATAGCAAGGAGCCAAGATACTCAGGAGAGGAATGGAAGGACACTGATCAGGTCTGCTTCCGGGTTAGGCAGGCTTCTGGAGGCTTCACAGGAGCTCCAGGGCTCCTTAGCTTTGGGCTGAGCTCTGGAAGGCGGAGGAGTTTCCAGGCGAGCAGGATTTGAAAAGGCATTCTGTGCAAAGGCATGAAGGGCTCTGACCCCACAGAACACTTGGCTGTGGCAAAAAAAAGGCAGAGCCGATGAAGGGCAAGCTGCCTCATCAGCATGTGCTGTTCAACCTCAGGGTGGGGTCTGCAAGGGGGAGACCTCGCTCCCTGGGCTGCTTGTGGGCTGGTGGAGCAGCCCCTACTGGAGCAGCCTCCCCTGGAGAAGTAGAGGCTGGGGCCAGGAAGTCAGGCAGTAGCTGAATATGCCCTTGGAGGATGAGGTGCCCAGGTTTCCAGAGTGCTGCCCCATGTTCTGTGACCTGCCCTGCCTCTACCCTACATCCATGTGACCCTGGGCAGAGCATCTGTGTAGTGAGACCCTCGTCTGTGCCAAGCTGTGCTCGAAGTGTTTCCCCCACGGGCCTGGTCCCATTTTACCTTCCCAAGGGTCACTCATGTGGGCATTGTTGGTCCTGAGACTTGTTCAGAGTCACGCAGCCAGGACAGAGCCTCCAGGCCCAGGTCAGCCTCACCTTGCTCAGCATAGCTCCTGCTGGGTTACATACCCTGTACCTTAGAGAAGGCTCATGGAGCCTGGGTGGGGGGCACGAAGCATGGGAAGCCCAGCTCCCTGACAACTTGTGCCCTGTGCATTGGCCCCTGCTGCTGCCTCCTCCTCACCTCATGCTCAGGATCCTCCGGGGGGCCTCAGCAGCAGCTGCAGGCACGGCCGCTATGAGCAGCCGAATGCCATCCTGTAGGGCAGCAGGCCCTGCAGAGTGGTGGCCTGGAGTGTTTGCTTTTCCCAGCCCTGTATTTGCTGTGTTGCTTACACCTGGCTCACTGTTTGCCCAGGGATTTGCCCTCCAGGAAGGTGAGGTGAAGTGAGGGTGGCAGGCAGGTGGCCTGCCTCTTCTGGGCTTCCAGCTTTCCTGCACAACCCAGGAGGTCTGCACTGTCCCTAAGTGCCATGCCCTCCAGGCCCTCTGCTGTCCCCAGCAGCGCCTGGCTTTGCCCGTATGGAGCATGTGACTTTGCAGTGCTGGGTCTGGCATGCCTGGCGTGCCAGGGCGGCAGTGGCAGTGGCAGCTGGACAGTCGGCAAGCAGCAGAAGAGGTCCCCAGAGCCCTTATGTTGGGCCCTGGTGTGGGAGTGTGGGGGTGAGAGGCGGCATCAGTGGGACTTCTGTGTGACTGGGGCAGGAACACAGGATCCAAGCCAGGAGTGTCTCGCATAGGCACATTTGCCTCCTTCCTTCCTGGTGCTGCTGCTGTCTGCAGCCGCCACCCTTCCTCCCAGTGAGGAGAGCTTGCCTAGACTCAGCCAATCCCCACCCCACCCTGCCCTTCACCCCTTTTCCGATGAATCAGCCCCAGGAACTTGATGACTTCTTCTTGGGCCCTGGGCCTGCCTCTTGCCTGCCCTCCTGACAGCAGGCTTCCAGCCTCCTCTCCCTGGTCTGACAGCTGTCTGCTACATGGGCAGTCACTGACCAGGAATATGCTGGTGCCTCTTTCAGGCCATGGGCCTGGTCCTCAAAACCAACAGGAATGGATTAGGAAGACAGAGGCAGGGTGCATCTGGCAGCCCAGGGAAGAGGGAGCCCTCTCTCCACTGCAGCCGGGACCCCAGGGAGAGGCCTATATTAGCTGAGCAGAAAGTCTGTATCTCCTTCCTTGCAGTCCTGCCTATGGCCAGCCTAGAGAGTGGCTCTGGTCCCCTGAGGGTGAGGGACTTTAGCATGCCTTGGGGTGTCCACCTTGCTTTGCACTGGGGCCTTCAGCAAACCTACTGGCCTCGCCCGTGGTCTCTCTACTACTTGGTACCTAGCAGACAAGCTGTGGGGACAAGTAGGCTGTCACCAAGAGGCCATGTTGTGCCCTCCATGGGCAAAGAGCTCTGTAAACAGATGGCAGCCCAGAGAGTGTCCTCACTCAGGCTTGGGGACACCCTTCTCAGGTGGGCACAGCTTGCAGGACGTTGCCTGGCCGCTCCCATCCTGGCCCTTGGTGAGCTGGCCCAGTGTGTCTGGCTCTTGGCCATGGGGGGCTCAGGTCCCTCTGCCTCTTAGCCGGGGAGGTGGACAGATGCAGAGGAAGGGCATTGTTGGTCTCCTGTAACTGAAGTCTCTGTGGCCACCTGGCACCGCACAGCCTTCCCTCCTGCTGCTGATCAGGGATGGGCGCCCACCCCAGGACAGTCCAGTCCTCAGGACTTGTACCCCACATGCCACTCCTGCAGCAGCAGTAACGTGTATTGTGTGTGGCACCCAGCTGTCACCCCTCACCCCGATGCTATGGGTCTGGAACCTGGCGACCCCCACCCCCCCTCCCTGTTTGCAGGGAAAGAAGCTCCTGTCTATGTCCTACTTTTACTCACAAAACTCAGAAACTAGGGTCCAAAGGACTGTGGCTGTCCCACATGTATTAGTGGCTGGGCCCAGGACCAAGCCTGGATTCTCTGACACCAGGCCCCACATGTCTCCCACTCTGTGCCCTGCAGTAAATCGAAGTGCTAATAAACGAGCACATTGATACATAATTAATCCCACCTTGGATCCCTCTGTTCTTTTCTCTCTGGGGAGCTCTGAGTGCTTCCCAGACGTGATCTCATGCATCCTCCAGAGGCCCAGAAGAGGTGAAAGGAGGTTCTGTGTAAAGGGGGATGGAAGAGCCAGCACAGGAGGCCTCAGGTCAAGAAACCAGCCCCCTCACCGTCCTGGCTGCCCCTGCCACACACCACGGCCTCTCCTGCCTCTGGGCCCTCTGGGGCTGTGCCTGCATGAGCCAGGAGGAGAGAACCTAGCATAAGGCCCATGGGGGCAAGGATGTAGCAGCCCGGTGCTCTGTCTTCAGGGGAAGTCATCCCATTGCCAAGGCTTTTTATAGAATTTTATTTCCATGAAGCCCCTGTTCCTTCCTGTTTGTTCTCACGCTCCTAAGAAGTTGGCAGAGAGCAGATGAGGGTCATGGGGAGGGAGACAGAATGAGGACCTGTAGGACAAGTCCTTTAAGCCATCTGCTCCTCCAGTGGCCCTGGAGGCAGCCCTATTCATGTCTGCATTGTATGAGGAGGAGCCCAAGCTCAGAGATGATCTGTGGTCACTAGGTCACGGGCAAGCCAGTGACTGGTTAGGTTTTGAACTTGGTTCCGGCTTACCTCATAGGCTGGTGCTCTTAAACCACTGGGCTCTCATGTGGCTCAGGCCTGTCTACCTCCCCGGGCTGCCATGAGGTGCTACTGTCAGTACTTTCTGACACTTCCGAGGGATCATGTTCCTTTTTTTTTTTTAATTTTTTTTTTTAATTTTTATTTATTTATGATAGTCACAGAGAGAGAGAGAGAGAGGCAGAGACACAGGCAGAGGGAGAAGCAGGCTCCATGCACCGGGAGCCTGACATGGGATTCGATCCCGGGTCTCCAGGATCGCGCCCTGGGCCAAAGGCAGGCACTAAACCACTGCGCCACCCAGGGATCGGGATCATGTTCCTAAGCCAGATGGAAGAGCCTCAGAAGTTGAGCATTCAGGGGAATAGCCAAGCGAGTCCTGGGGAAACTAGAAGTGATCTGGTCACTCACCTTGTTTTCAGATGACGATGCTGAGGCTCTAGGAGGGAAAGCCATATCCTCCTTCCAGTCTCGCTGACAACCAGGCAGGCTAGATCTGGGCTGTGGGCGATGAGGGTTAGGGTTAGGGTTAGGCCCCCGGGGAGCCCTGGCGCTGGGAGAGGGCTTGGGTGACCTTCTTCAGCGCCATCCTGCAGGGGTGCTCCCTTCCTCCCCAACACACCACGCTTTGCAGAGAGTAGCGCCACCGGTCACCCTCCTGCAGGTGTGCAGGGAGGATGGGGCTCTGAGGTGAAGAGGAGCCCCTCAGGCAACAGGACCTCCCTGATAAACGGGCCATGACCTTGCTCTGATGTTGTCTATGTCACTCAGGCAAATCACCCAGCACCCCTTTCCTGCCAGTTTTCTTTTTTTAAGATTTTATTTATTCATGAGAGACCCAGAGAGAGGCAGAGATATAGGAAGAGGGAGAAGCAGGCGCCCTGTAAGGAGCCTACTGTGGGACTCGATCCCAGATCCCAGGGTCATGACCTGAGCCAAAGGCAGATGTTCAGCTGCTGAACCACCCAGGCATCCCCCTGCCGCGGTTTTCTGCATCAGTGAAATGAAGATGCCACATTTCCTCCCTGCCTCCCCCATGGCGTGGTGGTCGGGCACCAGGGAGGCCCCCTGCACTTGTTGCTGGGAGGGTGGTTCAGGATAGAGCCTGGATCCAGCAGGTGGGGCCAGTGGATGGTGTGGAGTGGGCCACGGGGCTGGAAGGCAGAAGCCCTGGGTTCTGGGCTGGAGTCTACATGGGCTCCCTCCGCCTGTGCTCAACACAGCTCCTCCTGGGGTAGCAGGGACTCCGTGGGTTCCCGCCTCCTGCAGGGCCCCTGCCTCAGGAGCAGCATCCTGGCAAGGGGAAGACAGTAAGCAGGCTGACAGTAAACCCGAGAGTGCTAGATACCGGTGAATGCCCAGAGGAGAATGCAGGAGGGACAGTGAGGTGATGGAGAGGAACAAGGATGAGCACACCTGAGACTGGGCAGGCAGGTCAGAGGAGCGAGGTTTGAGCTGGGGACTGAGTGGCAGGACAGAGCCAGTCATGCAGAGATTATTGGGGGTGGGGGGGCACGTCCAGGCAAGGGGAAGCTGGAGGGCCTGGGCACAATTGGCCGTGTGAGGGACAGAGAGAAGGCCCGAGCACTGGGGAGTGATCAGTGAGGGCGGCCTAGGAGGAGGTGATGGCAGGAAGGCCGGTGGAAGAAGGGGAGCATTTTCTAAGTGAAGAGACGAGATGGTTGGGGGTGAGTTGACCAGCAGACAAACGTCTCTGTTTGTCTCCTCCTTTGTGGGGTTGGCATCAGCTCTGAGATGTTGCCCACCCAGGGGCCACCTCCTGCCCTGTGCCCCTGGGTCGGCCAAGCTGGGGGCTTGGGGCCTGAGCCTGTCACAGGATTATCATGGAGAAACGGGTGCTCTCAAAGCATGCTCGCGGCTGGAAGAACGAACAACTGCCCCACATTCTAATAGAGACCATCAGGCCACTCGGGGAGGCTTCAAGGGTGACGAGAAAGTAGGAAACCAGGTAGAATCTTGGCCTCACAGTGGGACCAAGGAAGTGGGAGAGGGGGCCCAGGGTCAGATGGTTTTGGAGCCTTCTCCCCTGAGCTTGAGGCCACAGGTGGGTGATCTTGGGGCCGAGTGCGCAGCCTTGGGCACTGCATCTCCTTTACAGGCTGGCCAGGCCTTTGTTCTCCAGGGACCTGGTATTCTCAGCACCGGCCATAAAATGGTAGAACGCTGGTGCTGGGAGGCTCGGGGCTGGAAGCCATAGCTGTCTCCCTCAGTGCTGGCGCTTTCCCGTTCCTGGCCAGTGTTCGTGGGCTCCCAGGCTGTGAGGACGTTCTAGTCAGACAGGCTCAGTCTAACACTGGCAGGGAGGGGGCACCCAGGAGGCCCCAGAGCCCACGATTCTAGGTCACCTCTGCAACATCCAGAGGTAAGAGTGGTATTTATAGCAATCAGCGGCCACCAAGGGTGGGGAAGTCAGCAGGAGCTGTGACGCAGGCCACCCCCCATTCAGGTCCCCTAGCTCTCCCTGATTCCCTCACTACCACCCCCTACTCCAGAGCCTTTCTGGGACGAGTGGTGAAGGGCTGGGCCTGCCAAGAGAGCAGGCATTGCCACACTGCCATCCTCAAGCCCTGGAGGAGATGAGGTGCCACTTTCTGCCTGGCAGGAGCCTTGGCTTCTGCCAGTCTGGCCAGGACCTTGTCTGTCCCCATGGCCCTAGGTGGGCATCCTGTTAGCACGCGGTGCCTGGCCCTGCTGGTGTCTCTCCATGCTGTCAGCTCTGTGTTGAAAGGTCCATCCCTGGAGTCCCCACGATCTTTGCCAACCTTCCTGGGGCCAGTAGGGGTCAGTGAAAAGCCTGCCTCATTTCTACTGGTAGCAGGCAGTTAACGGGGCCGTGGACAGCTGCCCACACACCCCCCCCCCCCCCCCGCTCCAATGACTGAGAAGAGGCCCTACCAGATGCCTGTTACCTCCCTGCTGTGTCTGTGTGAAGTGAGCCAGGAGGGCGGCAGTCCCAGCTCCACCTCCCACCACACTCAGGGAGCAGGCAGGGAAGCAGGGGCCACAAAAGTGACAGCGTGACAAGGTTAGGGCCCTAGGCCCTCAGAGTGAGTCTTCTGGGAAAGAAAGTGATGCCAGACTCTGGAGTCTGAGGTCAAGCCTGCCAAGCCCCTGCTCTCTTAGAGCCTTTACCTACCCAGATACAAAGTGGGCCCTTTGGTCCTGCCCAGGTCTGAGCAGAGAAGGTAACTGATGTGGCTACCCCCACAATGGGGGCTTGGGCTCCTCTCCCAGGCTTACCCCACTTCCAGACTGTTGCTCAGAGCCCCCAGGCCAGAAGAGAGGCTGGGGAAGGCTCAGATTTCTCTCTGGGAGCACCCACACAATGGAGAAGGTGAAGCAGATGCACCAGGAGCCTGCAGGAATGCAGGCCTTGGTTCCACTGGCCCATCAGAGGCTGATCAAGCAGGCCAAACGCTTATGGCCAATTGGGGACAGGACCTGAGTCTCACTAGGGAGGGGCCCCTGAAGTGAGCGGCCCATCTGGAGAGGAGGAAACCCCTGGGCTTGCTCAATTCTGAGATGAGAGCCAAGTCAGGAGCAGGAAATGAGTCTGTCCAATGGACAGGGACAGAAGGGGCAGTGGTTGGTGGAGAGCTTATAGCCAATAGTTGACAGTTTTAATCTTATTTAAAGGGCATCTCAGAGCCAAAATATGCTTTTGAGGAGGGGGGTGATTTAATTAAAACTCTAAACTGTATGTATGTGTAGCTAATGCTACCGAGCATCTCCCTGCTCTCAGCACTTTACAGCTTTGAACTCACTTTGTCCTCACAGCAGCCCCATGAGGGAGGTGCTGTCATCACCATCCCGGTTTACAAATGAGGAAGTGGCTGGTTCTGTAGTTGATTTGCCCTGGGAAGTTGTTCCTGCACTGTGCTCCGAAGGTTGTGGCTCAGTGGGACATCTGAGTGAGGAGAGGCATCAGGGCGAAAGCAGGTCTAGCCCTGCCCTCCATCCAGTGGCAGAGGACCTTCTGACCCCTGCCCCTCCTTGGAGGCCTGGGGTAACTGGTGCTTGGGCTCAGCTTTGTCGCGCCTGGGGGCGGTGGGGGGTGGAACGGTTGCAGGGGAGGGCTGTCTGAAGGACAGCAGAGTCAGCCACAGGCCTCAGCCAGAGCTGCCTCACAGCAGGGTTTTCTGTGACCCCTTTTGCCCTCAGGGCTCAGGCCAGGGGACTAGTTCGGGCTCCTGCCTGGGGCCCTGAGGTGCTCTCCTTCGCTGTTATACACCAAAGCCAAGTAGAATTCTACAAGTCAAGGCTAGTGGACCTGAGAGGTCATCCTGTCCAGAGCCTCTCAAATGTTTTTTAACACTGAGACTGTTTTCGTTTTAATAAAATATTACAAGGAACCCCAATATGTAAAACAGCTAACATCAATTCTGATTTAGCAGGCAAGCCCCATGAAGCCCCAGCCCTGTCTGCTATGGCTGCTTCCCCTGATCTGGGGGTCCCCGAGGGTTTCCAGAACCCCACTTGGGAGAGTCCTTGGACACAGGAGAGGAGGGCCACGTAGGCGCAGGGCCTGGGCCCAGGCCTAGGCCTAGGTACAGTTCAAAGCCCCACATGCTACCTCCATCCACGTTTGGTGGGGGCAGAGGTTGTTGGCTTCTTGCTGTTACATATGGGAACTCTGCACATCTCCCCTGGGAAAGAGCTAGTGTTACGTTGTCACTCGATGCCTGCCTGCTTCCTTGATGCCCAGGGAATGGTAGAAGTGAAAGCTGATAGCCCAAGCAGCTGCCCTGTGCCCTAGATGACCATGCCACCCACGGAGGCGGCCCCTTCATGGATCCGTGGCCCATGCAGACTCTGGGAGGCATTTTCCCCAGTGCAGGCCAGACGCCGAGACCCAGTCTGCAGCCTGAGAAGGTGCAACAGGATCATGCCAGCGTAGGGTATGCTGGGCGTGGGGCGAGGTGTCAGGCTGGGTGTGCCCCCTTAACATTCTCGTTAACAGCCTCACCAGGGACCTCTAATGAAGTGGAAAGTGCTAATTCCTCTCAGAGGTGTTGTCAATGCACCTGGGACAGGGATTCTCCTCTCCGGGAAGCTCTGAGAAGCTAGACCAGGGCATTGCAGCCTGGTAGAGGGGGCCATGGGGGACGTGGGTGTCTTGGCTTTCACACAGGCCCCTGCAGGAGGCTGGACAAAGAGGAGCAGGAGGTACAGTGAATAGGATGCTGGACTGGACGGATGGGCTTGGGGCATCCTGAGTTTGAGCAGTGGGACATCCTGAAACTCAGACACAGATGCAGGGAATTCCAGCAAGAGCACAAGCGTGGCCTTGGGTGGAGCTCTGTGCTACAGGCTAACCCATGGGATGGTGATTTCCACCTCATTGGCGCATTATGGATTAAAGGAGGCTGCCAGTGAAGCCTCAGCACAAGTAGGTGGGGCTCCCAGGAGAGGTCAGGCAGGGCATCACGTAGGTGGGCAGGGCATCATGCAGGTGGGCAAGGGTGAGGGTAGGTGTGGGTTGGCCTGGTGGCCAGGGATAGAGAGCTGGGCCTTCCTGTTTAGGAGGGTTGTCTTAGGTCACAGAGAGGTTAGCACCCCTGCCACACCCCAGTGAGGGCAGGGGCTTGGTGCAGTGAGGGAAAGTGTCTTCTGAGCACTCAGAAGACATGATTAATAAAGAACAACAGTGGCAACTAGTACTTTTTATGAGCTGAGTGCATTGTATGTATTACTGCTTTTACTCCTGGTGACTCCCTTTGAAGCAGGTACCCTCACTATCCCATTTTGCAGATGAGGACTCTGAGGCTCAGAGAGGTGAAGGTCACAGACAACTAGAAGGGATGGAATCGGGATTCACTCCAGGGCTCGAGGGGAGGCAGTGGTGGTGGGCTCACTGGTTGGCTACTCCCTCCAGGTCCTTGCGTATGAGGGAGGAAAGGTTCCAGAGGAGAGCTGGGGAAAGGCTCATTAGAGCACGTGGAAGGACCATGGGCACTGTAGGGAAGGGACTCCCCTGAATGGAAACAACCCCCCCACCACCACCACCACCAGACAGGCAGGAGGACCTGGCCTGGGGCTTGGATGCAGCCACCCCAGGGTACCTTTACCCCAGGTGTAAGAATGGATGTGGGGCAAGGGCCCTTTCCTAATTTCAGGAAAATAAACAGCCTGAGAAGGAATTCAGAAACAGAACCTGGGGAACCCCTTTCTACTGTTGGAAACAGGGCCTTTGGGCCCAGGACTGAGTGGGTCCTAGTGTGAACCTTCCAATGGAGGAGCAGGGGAGGGCTGTAGAGTGGGAGGAGGCCCCAAGCCCTCCCTCCTCACTCCCCAGCAGGCAGTTGCCCTCCCAGAGCAACTAGCAGGAGACCAAAGGCCCCAATTGATTCCCAGGGAGCTGGCTGGTGTCAGTGACAGGCCAGGCTGGTGGCAGATGGCAAATCCTGTTTGTTGTAGAAGAGTGGAAAATAATTAGCATCAGCGTGAGAAGCTGGAGCCTCTGTGATAAATGGAGCCCTGATGAAGGCTTCTCAAGAGGCCTGTGAGCGCAGCCTGGGGCTTCACAGCCTGCCTCTGCTGCCTACTAAGTGACCTTGGGCTACTTACTTAACTTCTCTGGGCCTGAGTTCCCTCAACCTTATAATGGAGTAAGACTAGCGCTTACTCACCGGGTTAAGGTTAAATTAAAGGAGGGGATATTTGTGAACTCCTTGCTAAGGTACCTGGCATGTAATAAGTGCTATTTAACAATTTTTAAGAAAGTAAACAGGTGTTGGAGCGTCTGGGTGACTCAGTCGGTTAAGTGTCAGACTCTCGGTTTCAGCTCAGGTCATGATCTCAGGATCGTGAGATCAAGCCCCACGTCAGGCTCCATGCTCAGCAGGGAGTCGGCTTCAGGTTCTCTCTCTCAGTCTCTCTCTCTGCCCCTTCCTCTGCTCATGTACGTGCACACTTTCTCTCTCTCAAATAAATCAATCTTTTTTTCAAATAAATAGATCTTTTAAAAAAACCCAACTGGGTGTTAAGATCACTGTTGGGGTGATGAATGGCTAGCAGTCGGGACCTCTGGCAGTTGGGCTCCTCCTTTTCATTCTCTGAACTCTGGGCCAAGGGCCCTGTCCAGCAAGCACACTGGTGTGGGAAGATGGTTCAACCTCTTGGAGCCTCAGTCTCCACTGAGAACAGTCATCCCCACTCCCAGGGCCATAGGGAGGGGTGGAGGAGGTGCCTCCCCTTCACTGCTGTCCCAGCCTGGAGGGAGGGGGAGGGAGGAGATGGGTTTGTTAGTCTAGGGCTCTGGGTGCAACAGGGACAAGTGGCAGTGGTGTCCATCCCACTCCCTGCCACCCCAGGCTGGCGGTGTCAGTCCCCAGGCCTGAGCATGTAAGGGCCCGTCTCGTGCTGAATCTGGCCCCAGCCCTGGGCAGGCTCGGCTCTGCCTTCTGCTTGGGCACAGCTGAGGCATGAAAAGCAACAGCTCAGTTTGGGGCCCTAACTTGGGTAGCACACACCTGGGCACAGGCTGGTGGCACACGCAGCCCCCAGCCCCCATGTGCTTTCACTCTTTCCTCCCTGAGCCTTCCAGAGCCCAGCCTCTGTGTGGGGCCGCAGACCTGAGAGGGATGAAGGGGCATTCGAGGTGGCAGGAACAGGTGGGTCTTCGTGTCTATGTGTAGGAATGAGGACTCTGGTGGAAGGAGGCACAGACTTTTTTCTTTTTCCTTCTTTTCCCTTTCAAGTAACTCAAGGAGACTGCTCCTGATCCCAGCTCCTTGTCGCGGGATCTTTGGGCAGACATGGCACCTCCCTGAGCCGTGGTTTCTTCATCTGTAAGGCTGGCGTAACAGCCTGATGAGGCTGGACTGAGACCACACTTACAGCCTTAACTCTGTGATCTCTCCTGGCTGCACAGCCTGCCCACCTCCAGACAGGACAAGGGACTTGCCCGGGCTTAGCGTTCCCCATTTGCACAGTAGGCCAGTAGCCACCCTCTCCCACGTGGTGGTGTGACCAGGAGTCTGCAGCCAGGCGGAGTCCCAGAGCCTTCTTTCTGGCTTCCAGGGCCCCCACCTACTCACTCTCTGACGGGGTTTGAAGCCAGCTTCTGGGTTCAGAAGCGGGCATTTAGTTGAGGCCTGCTCCTCAGAAGCAGCGTGTGGTGGCAAAGACACTGGCTCCGGAACTAGGCCATGTGACACTGGGCAGGTCACATCTCCTCATCTGTAAAATACAGGTAATAGCAGTACCGACCTCCTAGAGCTGTTCTGAGGACTCAGTTAGGTTTACAAAGGGCTTAGACCAGGCCCACGATGTGGTAGGCAACTGACAAATGGCAGAGGAAGGGAAATGACTGGGACCCTTCCTTACAGGTGAGCTATCTCCTCCCCATCATCCTGACACCCTGGAACCGCCCTGCAGTTTCAGGAAATCAGAACCAGGTTACTATGTGTTGATCCCCTCCCTCTACAGGTGCTCTCGTGGAAGCCACACGAGTGAGCAGGAGGTTAACTAGCTCCCTAACTAGCCATGAAGCTAGGCCATGAACCCCATGGAGGGGTGGGGACCCTGATAAAGAGGGCAGAGTGATCTGCCCACATGGTTAGGCAAGAGGGTGTCCCAGTGGTGAGCCCATCCCAGCTAGGATGGAGCCTCTGGCCACCACTCACCCTTCGGGCCTCCCTGGGGCCCAGCCACCCTATAGTCACCCCCCCAGGTCAGAAGCCTTTCCCCACCCAGACTAGACCAGCTCAGGCCTCCAACACAGACACAATCAGAATCAGACCAAGAGAGCCAAGCAGGTAGCAGGGGTCTGTCCCTCTCACCTTGTTTGGAGTACCTTCCCATTGCACAGCCCTTTCTTTCTTTTTTTTTTTTTTTTTCCTTAACATTTTTTTTAAAGGTTTTATTTATTTATTCATGAGAGACATAGGCAGACAGAGAAGCAGGCTGCCTGCAGGGAGCCCAGTGCAGGACTCGATCCCAGGACCCCAGAATCAGACCTGAGCTGAAGGCAGATGTTCAACCACTGAGCCACCCAGGTGTCCCTGCACAGCCCTTTCAAGTGGGGAATCCCATTCATTGTGGGTAGGGGGGAGTCCCCGGCCCTCCCCTCTGAGGACTAATGATCAAAGTACCCTGCAGAGCTAAAAGAGACCTTACAGACTACCCAGTTTCCTTTTTCTCTTTGGCCGCCAGGAAGCACAGAGTCTAATAATAGTTCCTGTGAGAGCCTTTATGTCTCCTTACATGTGTGCAACAGATTCCCCTCACTTTCTGTTTTAATTTCCTTAGTTTTTGTTGCTGAACTTTGTTCTTTTTTTTTTTTTTTAATTTTTTTTATTTATTTATTTATGATAGTCACACAGAGAGAGAGAGAGAGAGAGGCAGAGACATAGGCAGAGGGAGAAGCAGGCTCCATGCACTGGGAGCCCGACGTGGGATTCGATCCCAGGTCTCCAGGATCACGCCCTGGGCCAAAGGCAGGCGCCAAACCGCTGCGCCACCCAGGGATCCCCTGAACTTTGTTCTTAAATTTATTCTCCACCTCTATTGTTTCTGGTTCCCGTAAGGCACATGGAGCCATTTGTTGTGAAATCGAGTAAATACTAATCTGAGTACAAAAACACGAACCTCTTGTCAGTAGGCCAGGCTCCTCATTCTCCAGAAGAAGAAACCAAGGTCTGGAGGGGCAGTGACACTCTGGCCTGGGGACACTGCTCTTGGTCCAGGACTGGCTAGACCTGGCTCCATTTCCAGCCTTAGCAGGGAGGGTGGGCTCAGGTCTGAGGTCTCCTGTCTTTCGCCAGCCGAACTGCAGAGTAATGAGGACCCTGCCCTGGGAGGTGGAGAGCCAGCCATGGATGACTCTGTTGGAAACTGTACAAGTAGTTGATACCTTCTTGTGGGTGGACCTCATGTGGACTGGCCAGCTTTCCCGTCTATGCGTCAGGAGTGTGAAAGATCTCTTGTAAGGAGTTCGAGTGGGGTGCACATGAGGAAGCAGGGCAGGGGCCAGCCCCAGGACTCTGGGACAGTGTGTCCAGCACCAGGGTGGTGACACCGCAGAGCTGGATGCATGGGGAAGCCCGGAGTCCCTGGCACCTTTCTGGACCCATTTCCTCGCCCACGAAAGAGGGTGATGGTACTGTTTCTGAGCCCCTTCTCGCCACCGTTGCACAGTAGGTGTGAGTCTTGGGTGGCAGCAGGTATGGCCTGTGTCTCCTGCTGCAGAGCTCCTGTTCCTCGGAAGGAGTCGGGTGATGCCTGAGCCTCAGTACCTCCTTCGGGAGCAGTGCTGTTGGAGGGGCACTGGCTGGCCACCACAGTGTGGGCTCATCTGACCCCGTGACAGTTCTGAGGTAGGTACTGTTCTTAGCCCATCTGAGAAAGGAGGAACTGAGGCATGGAGAGGTAAGTAACCTGTCCAAGGGCACACGGCCAGTACGTGCATAGCCAGCTCTTAGGCACGGTCTGTTTTTATAACCTGTGCACCAAGTGCAGCTGTCACCCTGCATCCCCTCCCACCTGTGAGGGTGGAAGGTAACTAGTCTAGAACTTGGGGGCACAGGAGGTGCTCACCTGATGGCAGGACCTGTGGCCTGGACCTGCCGGTTATCCCTCTGTTCCAGCTCAACTCCAGCCCATCCTGTATGCCTGGGGCCACCTCAGGCCAAGTGGGAGGTCCCGTGGGCTGACCTGGAAGCTGGAGATGGCCCGCCACAGCCCTCCCGCAGCATGTCGTCCTGTCTCCTGAGGGTGCTGGGCTCAGCCTGGCTCCAGTGACCTGGCCCCACTCCCATCTCCCTGCAGCCCTGGGTCTTCCAGAGAATAGACACAACAGCCACGCCCTCCTCCTCCTCCCTCACCTGGGGGCTCTTGGCACCTTGCTGGTTAGCACCCACCGTGGAGGGGCTCTTCTCCCTAAAACCTGCTCCCAGGGCCAAGCCCAAGGAGACCTTTAACCAGCAATCCCCCAAGGCCCACGGCAAGGGCAGGTGAGCCTATCCAGGCTTATACCTGTTTAGTCCAGCCCCTTCTGCCCAGCTGGAGCCAACCATGGGTGGCAGCTGCACTGGCCCAGACCCCAGCACCCAGTCACAGATCACCCTGCCACAAAGGCCCCAGTGAGCCCCGCAGGAGCTTGGTTATGATGGCCCCATCTGCGGGGCCTGTGCTAGCCCTCAATGACACCATCCCAACCATTTCCTGCTATAGCCCTCAGGGGTGGCCTTATTCTGGGTTTGCAACCAGAGAAACTAAAGCCCTAGGTTGTAAGAGAGCCAGAGGGGGGCAGAAGATGGTTCTCCTTCAGTGGTCAGGGGAGGCACTGGGGTGGGACATTAACCAAAAAGCCAAGGATGTGAGAGCTAAAAGGGAAAGGAGCCACCTCTGGCCCTCTGGCCCTCCTGGCTGAAGGGGAACTTGTTTCGGGGAGATGGAGCTGTGGTTCAGGCCACTGAGGCTGCTCAGGAGGAGAGGGTTTGAGGTGAGATGTGTTCGCACCCTAGGGGCACAAAGTGGGTGGGAAGATGGGCGGCTCTGTAAGATCCAGGCCCTTAGGGGACTCAGCTGAACCAGAGCAGGGACAGGCCTGAGGAACTGGCCAGTTTACCATACGACACTGTGCCCAGGGCTACGCTGGAGTGAGAGGTCTGGAGATCCCATCAGAGAGTAGCCTGTTCTGCCTGGGAAGAGTGGGGTTAGGGGGTGGGTGCTGTCAGGGATGGTTTTCAAAGAGGCCATGACTTTTGGCTCCTCTGGAAAGATGAGTAGGATTTTGCCTGGCAGAGGAACTAGAGTAAGCAAAGCATGGAATCTTCCCATGAGGTGTTTTAGGGAGACAGCAAGTTTTGGGGGCAGTTAGGAAAGGAGGGTGGGGCAGTGTGAGAAGGGGATGGAGTGCCTCCCCAGCCAGAAGGAACTGGCTGGCTGAAGGCGGGTTCTGTGCTTATATCAGACTATGTCCCGGATCCCCAGGGGTTGGACAGTATCTTTCTGGTCCAGGATTCAGAGAGGGGAAGGCACCCTCACAAGATTGCACAGCCTGCCAGCCAGAGACTAAGGCCCTTAACCACTGCCTGAGGGGCTTGGACTTTATCCTGCAGGCATGGGGAGCTGTAGAGGGTTTCTAAAGTAGGGAATAGCATGTGCATTTTTTAAAAATTTTTATTTATTTATGATAGTCACAGAGAGAGAGAGAGAGAGAGGCAGAGACATAGGCAGAGGGAGAAGCAGGCTACATGCACCGGGAGCCCGATGTGGGATTCGATCCCAGGTCTCCAGGATCGCACCCTGGGCCAAAGGCAGGCACCAAACCACTGCGCCACCCAGGGATCCCAGCATGTGCATTATTTAAAAAGAGTTTTGTATCTTTAGAAAGAGGAACTCCCAAAAATGGTTAATACCTAACTTGGGGGTCCTGCATCACCAGCAGGGAAATGGGGCTTTGTGGATGGGGGAAGAAAGGGGCTCCCAAGGGCCACTCGAGTCAGACGATCTACATGAAGAGGGTCTTGGGACCCCAATCAGACCTGCCTGAGCTGGGGGCCTAGCCAGGGGATATAGGGAGCCCCCAGTAGCGCCTCGGTTCTCTGCTGCTGGAGGGGGCACCATTCCCACCCTGGAGGTGCCACTCATCTGGGGTAAGGAAGGAGGGGAGGCTGTATGTCCCACTAATGCAGTTGTTGGAGGGCATCGACCCTGTTCCCCAAGGGAGGAGAGCCAGAGGAGGTGCTTTGTGGCCACCCAGACCAAGAAGTAGCCTCTGCCCTCCCCCCCTCCTGAGACATTTCCTCCAAATGAAATCACATCCCAGCAGGGGAACAGGCCCCCATTGTGAAGGGCTGGGGTCTCAGAGAAAGGGTGCCTTTCAGGCCCTTAAGAATAGCAGCCCTGATGTTGATGAATCCTCATGGAATGGAGTGGCCCGTCTGCTCCCAGCAGCACCGGCCCTGTCACCCCCACCCCACATACCCGTGACCTGTTGTGACCTGTCGTTGACCAGCTGGAGTATTCACTAGCCCAGGCGGGGGAGGGACGGCTGGTCCACCGGGGCTCTCAAGCCCTTCCTCTGCCTCACCCACTCACTGGGCCCATCCCTGACATTATCCAGCACTCCTGGGGCCTCTGCAGACTTCCTCTCCCGTGGTCCTCACCAGAACTTTAGCAGGTGGCGTCAAGCGACATTTTACAGATGAGGAAACTGAGGCGCAGCTAGGAAGTCACAGTGAGTGGGTGGTAGGGTCCAGGTTTGAAGCCAGGCAGCCTGGGCACCCACCCTTGGATTCTGCAGTGTTGCGCTGGCCCTAGGTACAGGCTGGAGGATGAGGGTGTGGTGCCCAGGCCTGTACCAGGGTACCCAGTGGGGTCAGCCCGAAGGAGCCCTGCCACGTGATGTAGGTGGTCACTGGCACTGACCACAGCTGCTGGCCTCAGGCTGGTCACCCCCTGAACCTGGCCAGAGGCCGTCACTGGCCATACTTATCAGGAGTCTTGACACATCTTCGGCTCCCTCTGCAGGGTGGGGAGCCAGGCTCTCCCTACCTTTCCCCCTGAGGGCAGGAAGGGCAGTGCTGTGTGCACATGCGAGGCTGTGTGTCTGAGTTTGCAGGTGTGAGCTGAGTGTTCGCCTGTCTAGACTCCCAGAAGTGAAGGGTGGGGACGAGAGGCGGGTGCTCCTCCAGGCGGTGGGGGAGGGCCTTGGGGGGCACCTGAGAGCAGGATGTTCTGGGCTGCTGGCAGAGGCCCGACCTTCCCCCTCTGGGAGGGCACTCCCCTTCAGTTGCTACCGCAGGGGTGGGGTTGGATTAGTGCTTAGATGGGGATTGGAGCTGCGGCACCTGCTGGGACCCCACCAGCTGACCTCCCAGTAATCTTGTTCATGTGAGGGGGCCCCCTGGCCCAGTATTTTTAAGAGGAGCCACCTGGAGACAGGGAGGGGCTGTAGAGAAGCGGCGGCTGCCACCCCAGCTGTTGGTTGTCCCACCCCAGCCTGGCTACGGACCCACAGTGTCCCTGCCCCTCCCGTCCCAGGCCCGTCAGCCCCTTGTGAGGGACTCACATCCCCTGTTGGAGCCCCAGACCCCCACCCCCGCCCAGCCACCCCACCACGCAGCTCCCTCCCGTGCTCTTGATCCTCTTCCCCACTTCCCAGAATCCGTGCTTTGACTCCTCCTTGGAGAGAGTGGGATGATGTCACTTCCTGAGGGGGGGAGGAGTAGGCACGACCCCGCCAGGCTAGCCCGCCCGCCAGCTTGCAGGGAGCAGCCTGGCAGCCGCTGGCTAAAGTGGCTGCACCAGGGAGACAGAGACAGAGGCGGCCCGGCCTGGACATGCCGGCGGGCCACCCGGCCCCACGGCCCCTCATCCAACCTGAGGGCCCTGCCAACTGGCAGGGGGACACTTGGTCACTTGCTTCCCGAGTGATGCTGGTCTCTGAGGACACTTGCTTTCCCCGGAGCTGCCACCGGGGAGAGGAGGACTTGCCGCCCGCCTCTGAACCAGGTGCCGTGTAAGCCTCTGGGCCTGGGGGCAGGTGCCCACCAGTGGGGTGCCCACCCCCACAGCAGGGGTTCCTCTGCACAGTTCAGCCCAGGTGAACTGGAGCCCCCCACCAATATCTCCTAGACCAGCCTCCCCGGGGGGAGCCTTCTGGTCTGTAGTGCTGCCCTTGTTCCTAGGGCTCTGGGGCATGGGGGCCCTGGACTCCTGAGTGCTCCTTCTGAGCTGGCCTGTGGCTAATTTGAATTCAGCAGCTTCAGAGAGTTTTGAACTGGGCAGCAAAGGCTGAGTGGCTCGAGGTGGGCATGGGAGGTATGTTGCCAGGAGGACGGGACATCCTGCAGGACTCATTCACTGCCCTTCCAGCAGAGGGGCTGGGGGCCCCAGTCACACCCCTGCCGTGGATCCCAGCTGTGTCCCTCCCTACCAAGAGGCATAGCTGTGGTTGGGCATCTGTCTGATGAGTGTGAAATCAAGTCATAGAGCATACTTCCTGGGGTCCAGCCAAGCAAGAAACTGGACCTCATTCAACAGATCTTTACTGAGCACTTGCTATGTGCTGGGCACTCTCCTGCCTCCATACTTGCTAGATCCATGCATGCCCTTACCCTCATCTCCCCCAAGGTCTTCTGCCTTCTACCTGTCTTAATCGGTTTGTGCTGAGGGACTGGCTCATGCTTGGTGTGGGAAGCCCCCACCCTACCCCCAAGGACTACATGCACTGGGCTGGGTCTCCTTAAGAAAAGGCAACAGCGGAGCTGGGGGCTCCCCTGATCCATGTAGGAGGCAGAAGGTGAGCCCAGGTCTTTAATGGAACTGAGCAGTTACTGTTGCAGTAACCCCAGGGAGAGCCGATCCCAAAGGGCTGGTGCCAGTCTTTGGGGGCAAGAGTCCCTCAGGGTTAAGTCCTCAGGGGAAGCCCGTCTCTGGCTGCTAAGGTTCTTTATATTGGCTCTGGGGGGGCAGACGGGGTCGGAGGTGGGTCTTGCCCAGGCATGGATCAGCCTTTCCAATAGCCTGGAAGCACCTGGGCTGTGGGGCCTGAGAGATGCTTGTATACTGGGCACACCTGGCTAGGACCGTGGTGGCCCTGGATGCCACAGCAGCCCAGGCAGCCACAGGGTCCTCTGCTATCTTTCAGGAGGTGAGCACCAGGCCCGCTGAGCCTCTGCAGAGCTGCCAGCCATGCCCGGGATTGTGGTGTTCCGGCGGCGCTGGTCTGTGGGCAGTGATGACCTCGTCCTGCCAGCCATCTTCCTCTTCCTCCTGCATACCACTTGGTGAGTCTTAGGGCTGTCCCACAGGCCTGGAAGAAGGCTTTCTGGCCATTTGTCCTGACCCTGCCATGCTCCTGGCTCCTAGGAGTTGGTGTCTGGAACACACACCGATTAGGGAGATACCTGCGTGGAGCCCAGAGACCCTGCCTGACCACCACTGGACCTGGCGCCATCACTGGACAGGGCTGCCACTGCCCTCTCCCCACAGCTGGCAGCTGAGCTCCCTACTCTCACTCCCCTGTCCCTGGCTGCCAGTGTCCCCAGAGGCACCAGATACCAGGTGGATGGTGGTCCTGAGCCTGAAGCAGTTGAAGCCCTCCCCCTGCCGAGTCCTCCCAGCTGGCCAGGGACTGTGGGAGGTGCCCAGGCTGCCCGGCCCCCCTCATGTGTGCATCTCCCCAGGTTTGTGATCCTGTCTGTGGTGCTCTTCGGCCTGGTCTACAACCCAAATGAGGCCTGCTCCCTGAACCTGGTGGACCACGGCCGCGGCTACCTAGGCATCCTGCTGAGCTGCATGATCGCCGAGATGGCTATCATCTGGCTGAGCATGCGCGGGGGCATCCTCTACACGGAGCCCCGCGAGTCCATGCAGTATGTGCTCTACGTGCGCCTGGGTAAGGGCCACCCACCATGAATGGGGCTGCTCCAGACCACCCCCACCTCCTGCTCCTCTTGGGCTCCATCATTCACTCAGCCAACATTTGTGGGGCATGTGCGATAGGCCAGGCCCTGGGCTGGCACCGGGTCCAGCAGCAAACCAGCAGACGTACTGGGCTTGTGTTCTAGACCAGGGGTGGGCAGACTGTGACCTGAGGGCCACATCAAGCTTTCCATCTATTTTTATAAATAAAGTATTATTGGAACCCAGCCACACTCATTCATTGATGTACTCACTTGTCTCTGGCTGCTCACGCGTGACTGCAGAGAGCTGAGTAGTTGTGCCAGAGCATAGGACCCACAAAGTCTAAAATATTTACTCCGGCCTTTACAGGAAGAATTTGTTGGCCTCTGTGCTTCTCTTCTGCTACTTTGAACTTCTTCCCCAAAGAGCCCCCTTTCTCCGGAAGCCCATCAGGGGGCCAGATCAGCTCCCTGGAGGGCCAGCCCATGTCTACTTTCCGGGCTTGGGTTCCAGCTGCCCCTCCCAGTCTTTCCTAGCAACACTTCTGTCCACTTCTAGGAACTGTGCTAAGCCTTTCCCCCTTATTAACTGAGGGAGGAGCATTATGGGTTCGCCTTTATGGATGAGGAATCTGGGCTCAGGGAGGTTAATTAGCTCCTTCAAGGTTACATGGCTAGTGTGTGTGTGTGTCAGAGCTGAGATTCGAACCCAAGATGTCTGTCTCCAAAGCCTGGACTCTCAGCCACCCCAGGCACTGCCTCTGGAGCTGGGTCCCTAAGGCTGTCCCATGCCCCTACCCCACTGGCCTAAGCAGGGCTTCTCCCTCCTCCTGCCCCAAGGGCTGGAGCCTCCTTCTGGGAAATAGCAGTCTCCATGAGATGAACACTCTCTCAATTCTCTGCAGTCCTGTAACGCAGACGTTGTCACCCCATTTTACAGATGAGGAAGCGGAGGCCCAGGGAGATTAGGTAACTTGCCTAAGATATGTCTGATACCACCAGAGTTCATGAACATAATTCTAAAATCCTGAAAGAACAGAGAAATGCCTCTTTGTCATCTGCTTTTCCAGTCACCCTCTCAGGGAGGCGTTGGGGGCCCTGAGGGCACGTAAGCTAGCAGGACAGAAAGGTGGTGGGGCAGCCACACTCCCTGGGCCCCATCCACCATGAGGCCTGTGCCGGGGGTGGGGGTAGGGGTGGGGGGTCGGGGTCTGAGGCCCCTGCCACAGAGCTGGCTGGAGGCCCTGCGGCAGGAGGGGCCAGGTGGAGGTCCCAGGACCCTTCCCTGGCAGGCCAACCATGGCCGTCCTTCAGCCAGGGCCCTGCTCTCCTCGCAGCCATCCTGGTGATCGAGTTCATCTATGCCATCGTGGGCATCGTCTGGCTCACTCAGTACTACACCTCCTGTAATGACCTCACTGCCAAGAATGTCACCCTCGGTATGTCCCGCCAGCCCAGGGGTAGAAGGGACAGGTCAGTTTAGAGAAGAGGAAGCTCAGGCACCTACAGGGGGGCAGCGTCTGTGAGGATGCTGGGCAGGATGGTGGCTGAGGCTGTGGGCTTCATCCTGTGGTCTGCCATCCTCCCACAGGGGAACGGAGTATGTGGGGGAGGGGGGGCAAGAGCAGACACAGCGGCCCAGGGCAAGAGTGGAGGGCCCCTCAGCTCCTCACCAGAAACCCCCAGAGCTGCCTGCTTATGTGTACCAAGGCTGGGCCTCGGGGGTCATGGCTCAGCATGGGCCAACCAGGTGGCCAGAGGCTGGGGCCAGGGGCTTTGGAGCCCTGTTGGTCCCCAGGAGCTGATGATGATGGGGAGGTTTCCATCTTGAGCCCGGGAGGTCACCCCAGCACCCCTGCCTCTTGCCTCCCACTGCTTCCCCCGCAGGGATGGTTGTCTGCAACTGGGTGGTCATCCTCAGTGTGTGCATTACTGTCCTCTGCGTCTTCGACCCCACGGGCCGCACCTTTGTCAAGCTGAGAGCCACCAAGAGGCGACAACGCAACCTCCGCACCTACAACCTTCGGTCAGTTGGCCTGCTGGCAGGCGGGTGCCCCGTGAGAGAGGTGTGGGCGGGTGGGTGGAGCTGGCCCCGGGCTTCCCACACCACCTAGCGACTTGTGTGGGCCATGGGCATCCGTTACGGTCTTAGCCACTCCCTGCCTCTGTTTCCCAGTCTGGAAAGTGGGAATAGTGGCAGCTCCTGTCTCACACTGCTACCACGAGATTGAAATAAAGTACGTGTTCATTAAATGGTGCCATTGTGACCCCTGGCACCATCTTCAGTGCTCTTAGCCACAGCAGTCATTGTAGCAGGAAGCATGCCTGAACCAAGCCAAGCACCGTGTGTACTAAGTGACAACAGTTCTAGGATGAGGCTGTCAGCATCATCCCCATGATACAGACAGAGCTGGGACATGGAGACATTATGTGACTTGCCTGAGTGACACAGCTGGTATACAATAGGGCTAGGCTTAAGCCCGGGCTGTCTGGCTTTAGGATGCTTGCTCCTAACCACTCGGCTAGGTTGCCTCTAGGATTAAGCAGGCTGGAGAAGATTAATCAAGGAAGGCTTCCTGGACAGGCTAGGTTTTGCCCGGTGTTTTGAAGGAAGGAGAACACTGTGCCATGGTAAAGAAAATGAGACTTACAGGGTCACAGTAATTCTTGTTTAGTGAAAGAAAAAGACTGGGGCGGGGGAGTGCTTCCAGGGGGGGCATGGTGACTCTTGTTAATTGAGTTTCTACTATGACTTAGGTCCCGTCATGAGCCCTTTCCCACCATCAATCCATTGGATCTTTTCGCTGACCCTGGCGCCCTCAAGAGACTCTTCTACTGATGAAGGGTCCAAGCTCCACAGATGTTGGGTGCAGACCTGGCTCTCCCATCTCCAGGGCAGGGCAGTCCAGGGCCCTCAGCCAGGGCCCAGTGGGAACTCTGTTCACCCCACCCTCCTGCGGCTCTGCTTTCAGCTCCCCTCGGGGCCTCCACGTCAGCTTGGCATTGCAGCCAGAGCCATACCCGCTCCTGGGCTGGCCACCTCCCAGCCCAAAATACCAGATCTTGGAGCCAAGGCCCCAGAGCTCATTTTCTCTCCCGGTGGAGCAGGCCATCAGCATTCATCCCATTTTGCTCATTCTGAGCATATGCCCCCACCTGACCTGGTTTCTGGGCTTCTGGGACCCTGGGACAAAAAATCTCCCCTCCCTGACTCTGGGTAATTGCCTTTGGGGCCCAGGGAAGCCAATGCCTTTGCAGTTGGGGGGCTGTCATTTTAATAAGAAAGTTTTCCTGTGGTTTCAGGCCCTGTGAGGCTAAGAGGCCTCAGAGCCCACAGCTCCCACCTGTTGTGTTTTCTTCAGCTCCCCGCAGGGGTTGGGAGGACAGCCTAGTCTGAGGCCTGGTGAGGGTGATCACCTCTCAGGCTGGTCTCAACTGGTCTTCCCTTGGCTCTGAATCCAATAGTTTTTCTAACAAGGACATTTTTAAGCCTGCCTGCCCACCCTTCATCCTCTTCCAGGTTTGGGGACATGCACAAGCCTCATCGTGCCACACCGACAGGTTATTTTATCATCTGGAAGTCAGAAAGCTGCTTAAGTCCTGGCCCCTCTCTCCTTCCAGTGAAATCTGGTAGGGTTTGGGAGATGGGTTCCTCCCAGCTTTACTTCCTGGGAGCCTTGACCATGATCTTTGCAGGGGTGTCTGCCATGCCTTTGCTTTAGTGAGCCCCAGGGAAGAGGGGTGCTGGGTCCACGAGCTTGCTGTCCAGCTTTGGTATCTCTCTGCCTGTGTTCTCTGTAGCCTAACTGATGCATCAGGCCAAACCTGTCACTGGCTCCATCTGCCTCCTGGTGGGTGTAAGGAAGAGGTGGTGCAGGAAAGTGCACAGTCAGCACTTCCATCAGCCAGAGAGGCCTAGCAGGAAATACTCTCCAAAAGTTTAAAAGTCCATTCGATCAGGAAGGGTTAAAGAGTGTGATGCTCTGGGATGCCGGCTTGCCAGCATGTTTTTCCTTCATCAAGCTCTTGGCAGGTGGGATGTTGGTGTATGATGTAAGGCTGCCCGAATCCCTTAGAGCTGGTAGATTGCAGAAGCAGAAATTCCCTTGTACCCTCCTACCGTTTCCTAACCCCTCCTCTAGCCCTAGAAACTCTGTGGCCTTCCCTGTCCTTGGGGCCCACTGCCTTATGGAACCAGGGCTGTGTGAAGCAGCCCTTAGCTGCAGAAAGACGGCAGCAGGCTTGGGAAGGAGGGCCTGGCCTCTCACTCCTGACGGATACTAAGTGCCTTGCAGGCATTCTGGGCCACCCGTGCCTTCCCCTACTGACCACCAAGCATCAGCATCTGAAGGGACTGGAGGGAGGAGAGGGCACATGCCACAAAAGCAAACCAGCCTCTTCTCGTTCAATCTGGAAACTTAAGTATTTAATGTTGGGTTTCTTAAACTTCTGCTCAAAACACATGGGCTTCTGGGCACCCAGCATGGGAAGGGCTTCTGTGGAGAATTGGCCAGCAGCTCTGCCTTTGGGTGCAGACTCTTGGACACCTGACTCCGTGTCAGAGCAGCTAGACACATTGGGGCTGGAGTGCAGGAATGGACAGGCACCAGCCATGCAGGTGAAAGGGGCCCCCAGAGGCGGCCTTGTCCCCTCTGATGTCACAGATCCAAGGAGTTGGAAGATGGCAGAGCCCCCTGTGCCTCTTAAACTTTTCCCGAATACAGAAAGGATTAGGTATCTGAAATCCTTTCAAGGAGAGCATGCCTGTCCAACAGCTCTGCTCCAGCGAACTAGCCGAGAGGTTGGCAGCCAGCCCTGCTGGGGTATCCCAGGGCTTGGGTTAAGCCGTTGGACACCTGCACCACAGGGCAGCCCCTGATTTGGGCTACCACCTCTGAAGCCCCCAGGGAATGCAGGTGTTCAGTCCACCAAAGGTTGGGAGCATGGCTGACCGTGTGCCAGCCTAGGCCAACAGGGGTCCCCTCAGGGAGTGCCATGCTGGCTGACGTGTCACCTGCTCACTGGCCACCCAGCTTTGGCCAGGCCCAGGCCTGTTTTCTCCTAGACCCTCTGCTGGGGCACCATTGGTGTGATCCTGGGAACAGGCTGCCCTGTTCCCATCACATCTAGGGCATGGCTCTTCTGGTCCCGCCCTCTGACCTCACACATACCAACTCTCTCTCCATTTGCAGGCACCGCTTAGAGGAGGGTCAGGCCACCAGCTGGTCACGCCGGCTCAAAGTGTTCCTCTGCTGTACTCGGACGAAGGACTCCCAGTCAGTAAGTCGCATCCCCAGGCTCACATCCTGCTGTCAGCCACTTAGGAGCCCTCACTCCTTGGCAGAGCTGGGGGTGGGGGTGGGCAGGGCTACTAGAAGGGTACTGGGTTTTAAGCAGGAGCAAGTTGACAACCTGTTATCCACTGACCGACTCCCTCCAGCATGTGAAACAGCCAATCCCTTGCTTTGCTTTGGCAGGGGGACGGACAAGTGCCAAGACTTTTCATCCACCCCCTGGGAACCCAGAGCCTAGTTTAGGAGAGCAGATACTAAAAAATCAGGGTGACCCATATGCAAAGCAAAGCAGCGTGTCACCAGCTGCAAATGCCTCTGGAAGATCTGTCACAGCTGTCAGGTGCTGAGCCCCAGACACACACAGCTGGCACTTCATACCTGGTGCTCAGAGGAGGAGCCAGAGGGGCCCGGTCTGTCAGTGCCAGGTTCTCCAAAGGAAGGCAGGCTCAGCCAAGGGTGGCTCCTGGAGGGGAGGTAGGGCCCTTGGGGTCCTTGAGGCAGAGCCACTGGTGCTGGCAGGGCCCTTAGAGACCACCTAGTCCCTACCTTCACCTGCCCCTCGTTTTGCAGATCAGACAGCTAAGCCCAGAGAGGTGGTTGACTTGCTCAGAGTCCCACAGCTAGTTAGTGGCAGAGCCAGGGAGGTCAAGAGACAACTCCTCTAAGCCAAGACAGCAAGTGCCCTCCATGAAGCCATCGGAAGCCTGAGTGGCTCCTTCCCATCAGCAGCCTCTGGTGAGCTCTAGAGTGAGTAATCAGGTGTAAGAAATCCCCCCTCTCCCTGAAGGCTCCCTGGTGGGTGGAGAGGGGGGTCTAGGGGGATACATCCCCCCTCCAGGGCACAAGGCAGAGTTAAGGCTGATGTTAGTAGAGCTTGGAGAAAAGGCAGGACATTGCAGGGAGGGATGGCCCAGGATCTGGGTCCTGTCAAACACTGGCCTGGGGATCAGGTCCAGCCCAGAGCATGTTTTGATCACTCTGTGCTGTGTTGCTTAAAATTTGAATTGAGTGCCAGCATGAAAAATCAGGGCAGGGATCCCTGGGTGGCGCAGCGGTTTGGCGCCTGCCTTTGGCCCAGGGCGCGATCCTGGAGACCCGGGATCGAGTCCCACATCGGGCTCCCTGCATGAAGCCTGCTTCTCCCTCTGCCTGTGTCTCTGCCCCTCTCTCTCTCTCTCTCTGTGACTATCATAAATCAATTAAAAAAAAAAAATCAGGGCATTCATATACAGTTTCATTTTTCTGGATCTGGCAGTGTGGGCCCCTTGCGGGGCAGTCAGCCGGAGCGAGTAGTAGCTAGCTCCATTTGGCCTCATTAGGCCTTTGAGTTTGCAACCCCTGATTTTTCTTCTCTTACAAGTGCCAGGCACTCAAGAGCGAAACCCACCAAGAGAACCACTTGCCATGAGTTTACTCCCATCACAGCCTCCCCTGACAGGTTAGGGAAGAGGCTCCAGACTTGCACTTGGACTCAGGTGGGAAGGATGCTGAGCACATGGACGGGCCTGGCTGCCTCTGCCTATGTGCCTCCTGCATCCTGCCCTGGGCTCAGGCTGGCCCGAGGACCAGGCTTATGGGGAAGCCAGAGGGGCCACTGACCCAGCCTCACAGCCTCCTCCAGTCACATCACGAGGGTCCCTGAGTCTGTAACTATGGGGAGCTGGGGGAGAGGGCCTGACACCCGGAAGCTCAGCCCTCAGGAGGCCTTTCAAGGTCACAGCCAGTGGGAGGTGGGAAGAAACTCAGCGTGGGGAGGCAGCAGCCAGGAGCTCAGTTTCGGCTTCTCTGCTAGAGAGAAAGGCGGAGGAGAAACAAGCCAGGCCGAGCAGGCCTTGATTCCTAGTGGCTTGGGAAAGAACAGGAAATGGCTCACGTTGGCATCTGTGCGTGGTAGGAGGTGATGGTGAGTGCTGTAGGAGCTCTGAGGACAGAAGAGGGCCGGGAGGTGGAGGACGGACAAGGTTGGTGGCTGTCCCAGACAGCTCTGGCCGGGTCTGCGGAGGCCAGGAGCCCAGGCTAGGGCCCTCGGGGTCACGGCTGTGGAAGGCCACGTCGGGTTGGGCCTGGCTTGTGCCGTGCAAGTGCCAGGGGCAAACTGGCACTGGGCCCACGGCAGACCCCCAGCATGGAGGGATTCACGCCCCATCTCTCGCCCTCTTTCCGCTCCCCTGTCCCTGCTTCCCACCCCCCATCCCCCCACCCTCCGCCCCGGACCTCACAGGACGCCTACTCAGAAATCGCCTACCTCTTTGCCGAGTTTTTCCGAGATCTTGACATCGTGCCATCCGACATCATCGCAGGCCTGGTGCTGCTCCGGCAGCGGCAGCGGGCCAAGCGCAATGCCGTGCTGGACGAGGTGAGCGCCCACCCTCCTCCAGGCCTCTCCCCACTGCCCTGCTGCCACTGCTCCTGCTCCTCAGGGTCCCTCAGGTTGCCCCCTGATGTCAGCTCCCCTTCCTCTCCCCCCGGCTCATCCCCTCAGCAACCCCTCCTGGCCTTGGCTTGAGCGACTTCCCTCTGCTGGGCCAGTCACAGGAAGCTTCTAACCACAGGGCCCTCCTGAATGATGCTCAGTGCTTCGCCCTTCTGCACCTGCCTCCACCCCGACCCCAACACCCCAATCCTAGCTGAGGTCTCCTGGCATGCCCTACAAACCATGTGACCTTCAGCCTGGTCAGAAATGCCCCAGAAGCAGGGGAAGGGCGGGGGGGGAATTGATGCTTATGGTAGAAGGGGAGCAACTGGAAATGTGAGGAGACCTCAGATTTGAGAAGAACTAGAAACCACACCCTCCTTTGGGTGTTCAGGCCCTTGGGAAGCAGGCAGAGCCTGGGGGGCCTGGAGCACCTTTCCCAGCCACGCACCTGGACCCGGAGCAGCCACCTCCACGCATGGTTTTACAGGCGAACAACGACATTTTGACCTTCCTGTCTGGGATGCCAGTGACCAGAAACACCAAGTATCTCGACCTCAAGAACTCGGTTAGTCAAAACAGCCCGGGGCCCCTCTCCCTGTGCTGGGGTGGCCTGAGGAGAACACCTGCCCAATCCCCTGACAGTGCAGGCTACATCTGCTCCTCCGTGAAGCCTCCTGCAGCTCTCCATGGAGCCTGTCTCCTCAGTTCACACCCCTTCCCCCTGAGGACTGCCCCCATCACGTGGCTTCCATGGTCAGAGCCCTGGAATTGGCTTCCCCACGCTCAGCATGTTTGGTTCTGGCCCCTTGAGACTCTAAAGTGCCTCAAAGGGGTGAGCTGCTTATAGGGTTGCTGCTGCTGTCATCCTAAAAGGCAGCATGACATAACTCATTGGCTTCGAGCTTGTCTGAGCAACGGAACCTCTTCTCAGGCATCTGTACTAGAAACCCAGTGTTTCCCAGGGAAAGGTGGGGCCGGTCTTCTGGCCCAGGGAGGGCACTGTGTGGCCTGGGCTGAGACTGGCCAGCGGCCTTAGGAGCAAACTGATTCAGGGATGCATCAGCTCCGCCACCGTCACTGTGACCTTGAGCAAGTCCTCCATCCCCTCTGAGCCCGTTCCTGCATGGGTCATGGTGCTGGGCACACCTTCCACCCAGAGCTCTAGTGGGGAGGACCTGAGCCATTCTGAGTCTACTATCTCCATCGGGACTTAATAGGAAGGATTCCTCCCTTGTATCCAAATCTCCTAGAAAAGCCTCCAGTCTCTGCCTGTTCCCACCACCCAAGGCAGGTGTGTGTACCCCCGCTGCAGGTGGCCCAGTCCAGCTCCCGTGGGTCACTCTGGGCTCTCTCCCCACCTGAAGGGGGAGGGGGCGGAGGTGGGCCTCAGAGCCCTGAGGTGCTGGAGTCCCTGCCTGCCACTTGGGTAGATGGGCCAGCACCCCACCCTCCAGCCGGAGCAGCTCCGACCTGCAGGGAGGATAATTGCCTTCTCCAGCTTGTTCCTAAAGAGCAGACAGAGCTGGCCCGGGGAAGCTTCCAGCCCTCTGGGCCCTTATTAAGGTGCTACTTATTGCACTTCAGAAGATGACTAATCACCTGTTTTAACTTTTACAAGGTGACTAATCCCCCCTAAGTGCAGGAGCCCTCCAGTGCCTGGCACGCCCAGGACACCTGTGCCTCCTGCCTCCTTTGGGCTGATGACAGGAGCCAACGGCCTCAGACACTGGGTTTCAAACTGGCGCCTTTCTCGGCAGAGATCCCAGTCGGCTCCAGATGTCCCTGGGGAACCAAATGAATCTCCCCAGCTTTGCAGACAAAGAACCTGCAGGCTGAGATAGGGTTGATGACTTATCCCATCACCCAGTGTCTACAGGGTCAGATACCCCCCAGCTGGAGGGCCCAGGGCCTCTCAAGGCTAAACTTCCCTTGCCAGGCTTGATTGTGGAGGAGGGGTGATTACCACTCACCCCTTCTCTAGAAAACAGGCAAGGAAATCGATCCAGTGCTCCGAGTGTTTTTCTGTCCCCAAATCATTAATTCTGAGGTTGGAGCATCAGTACAGGTCCCAGGAGGCTTCGTGCTCTGGTTGCATGGAGATAATTAGGGAAATGCAATTATCATCTGGAGGAGCAGCCCTTCCTCCAAAGCAGGAGCAGGGTCAGGCCTGCAGTCCTTGGGGAGGCTAGAAGGGCCACTCCCTCCTCCACCCAGGGGAGCCATTCGGCCTACAGGCCGTAGGCAGGAAGGGCAAGAGGTGACCGCCTTTGCCTCCTTTCTTCCAGCAAGAGATGCTCCGCTATAAAGAGGTCTGCTACTACATGCTCTTTGCCCTGGCCGCTTACGGGTGGCCCATGTACCTGATGCGGAAGCCTGCCTGTGGCCTCTGTCAGCTGGCACGGTCCTGCTCGTGAGTACCCCTGCCCCATCCTTCCAGCTGGCCAGCATGTGTGGAGGAGCAGAGGTCCTGAGGCTGGGCCAGCCTGTGTGAGAGTCTCCCTAGACAGACTGTGCCTGCCCCCACCTCCCCTGTGGTCTGAGGCCTGCATTGCTTCTCTTCCCCACCACCTCTGGGCCTCGACCTTTCTAGTTCTGCATTCTCCTTAGGTGGGGAAGAGCTCAGGCTTTGGGATCACACAGTATTTGGCTTGAATCCAGACTTTGTCACTTACCACCTTGGGCAGGTCACCCTACCTCTGCAAGGCTCAGTTTCTTGATCTGTAAAATGGGGCTGGCAATACATACCTCCTGGAGTTGTTTTAAGAGGATTCCATGAGAGTCACCCAGCCTCTGGCTCTGCTAGTTCCCTCCTGTCCCTATCTGCCCCACTCAGCCACTCCCCTCTACCTACATCCTTCTTTCTGCTGTTCCTGACCTGTGCTCTGCCTTTCCCAGTCCATGGAGGCCTCTAGAGGGCATCGAGAAGGCCCTTTAGTGAAAGACTTTGAAGCTCTTCACAGGAAATTGGCAAGGCACCTGCCCCAGACCTGCCCACAAGCCCCATCTCTGGGGGCCGGGTGGACCCCCTGCTTTCCTAAGTGGGCCAGAGGAGGGCACAGTTCCAGGAGGGGAACTGGGCTTGGCGTCTCCACTCTCAGCCCAGCCCAGCCCAGACAGAAGGAAGGCTCCCTGGCTTCCTGGTCGAGAAAGGGTGGCACCCCATCTGTGACACCCCTGCTGCCACTGGGGCAGCCACACCCTTCCTGCAGTGCTCTTCATTTCTGGGGAGAGCTGGGTGGCTCTTGGGACCTTGTTCTTCCCATCCCCCAGTGACTCACAGAGTGAGTGGACCACCCTCCCCATGCCTTTCCACAGCTGGCATTCCTCCCAGTGTCCTTGGGCATCCCTGCCACTGCTGAGGAGCTTCTCAAAGTGAACACCAGACCAGGAGTCTGGAGACCTGGGCTCTGATAGGCCCTGCTCCGTTACCACTGGGACGGTGGGGACAACATCTATGCAGGCAGTGTCTGTCCCGCCGGCCCGTGTGGTATTTCAGAAGCCAGGGAACGGCTGGTAAGCTGGGCACTCAAGGTGATCTGCAGACAGGAGGGATGCTGCTGTCCGTCAGCTTCCCAGGGCTTTGAGGAGAAAGAAGACCATCCTCGAGTCCTGGTGTCTGTCCCTGAAGACACCAGTGGTGGCCACATACCAACTGCCTGAGAAAAGGAGTTGCTCGCAGACCCAGGCCAGCCCCCACTTGGCCCAAGTCTGTGGGAGCAGCCCCAGTGTGTGTTGAAGTGGTCACCCGCCCCAGGCCCGGTAGCTTCCAGGGGCTGGAGTTTTCTCAGTGAGGCCTCTCTTTTTTGGGGAGTATGTAACAGTCCCTTAGGTACTGCTTGGGTGAGGACAAAGTTCTCAGCATCACCAAAACTCAGGATTCTTAATAAAAATCTCCGCTGTCCTCTCAAGACAGCGGCCTGCAAGGGCATGCTCTAGGTCTGGCTCCAGGGCCCGATCTGCTGGGTGCTGACTCCCCCTGGTGGCCTGAGGAGCAGCTGCACCCCAGCAGGGTGCCCCCTCCGATGCTCAGCTGTTCATTTGGAGGAACCTACTATGTGCCTGGGGCTGGGGCTAAAGCTATAAACCAAGCAGAGCAAACCCTGTCCCGTGGAGCCACTGCCTGGTGGGGAGGTATGGACAGTACACAGACCAGGACACATAGCCGGTAGGAGCCATGGACGCTTTGGGGAAAAACAAGCCGGGTGTGTTGTCAGGCTGGGGAACTCTGGCAGGGCGCTGGCTGTGCTAGAGAAGGTATCCAGGTGGACCTCACTACAGCATCTGAGCAGAGGCCCGAAGGAAGGGAGAAGTCCTGCCATGCAGTCTGGCCGAGGCATCCAAGGGCTGGTAGGAGAGCCAGTGTGGCTGGAGGGAAGTCGGGGTCAGTGAGCCAGAGCACTGGGGCCAGAGGGGGAAGTGCCATTGCCCCTTGCAAGGACTCCAGCTTTTACAGTGGTTGAGAAGGGCGTCACTGTCGGGTTTTGAGTGAAGTGACGTGGCTTGACTTACATCTCAGAGGGTGACTCCAGCTGCCAATTGAGAATGTCAAGGGCAGGACACCTGGGTGGCTCAGTGGCTGAACGTCTGCCTTCAGCTCAGGGCGTGATCCTGGTCCTGGGATCGAGTCCCACATCAGGCTCCCTGCAAGGAGCCTGCTTCTCTCTCTATCTGCCTCTTTCTTTGTGTCCCTCATGAATAAAGAAATAAATAAAATCTTAAAAAAGAGAGAGAGAGAATGCTGAGGGCAAGAGTAGATGAGGGAGACCAGCCAGGAGGTCACCACAGCACTCCAAGGCAGAGATAATGGTGGAAGGGGTGGGCACGAGGGAAAGTGGTTGGAGTCTGTTCTGAATTTGAAGGCAGAATGAGCTGGTGACAGGCTGTGGGATGGGAGGTGGGACGAGGACCTGAAGCCAGCTCCAAGTACGGGGCTGGGCAATGAGCAGCCAGGCATGGAGGGCTCAGGGAGCATGCGGGGGGCGGGGGGGCTGGTGGGGACTGGGACCTGGAAAGATGACATGGGGGCATCTGGAGGCTGGGAGCAGGGCAGGTGGTTCTGTAGCTCAGAGGCGGTGCTTAATGCCAGAGACAGTGTCACTGTGGCCAGGGATGAGCCAGGGAGGCCACCAGTGAAGGAAGAGCAATCCAGGGGTGAGGTGGGGAGAGGGAGAGGCCCACCAGGTCCCCTGCTGCCAGGAGGCCAAGTAGAGTGAGGACTGTGGGACTCCTCGAGGGAGGTTCGAGAGAGGCTGGTGGGGACAGTTGCCCCCGGGGCCTCTGAGCCCCCTGCCACCCCTTGCCAGGTGCTGCCTGTGTCCCGCGCGGCCCCGCTTTGCCCCAGGAGTCACCATCGAGGAGGACAACTGCTGTGGCTGCAATGCCATTGCCATCCGGCGTCATTTCCTGGATGAGAACATGACTGCGGTGGACATAGTATACACCTCCTGCCATGACGCGGTGAGGGGCCACACGTCCTCCCCAGCCTTTGTCCTCTGTGGTCACAGGGGCAGGTGGGGCTGGGGCCTGGCCCCCCTCCCTTCCCCACAGCCTGGCCTGCTCCCCCTCCGGGGCTAGGAAGTGGTCCCAGACTACACCCAGCCCCAGGGCTTCTCAGCCCAGCCTTCTAGGGGACGGGATGGAGGGACTAAGCAGTGAAGCACTGTGGGGGGGGGGGGTGCAGTCTCTGTAGACTCTGCAGGCAGGACAGCAGCCATCAGGTGGGAGGGGAGCTGAGAATGCAGGGTCGGCTGTGTGCCAGGTGGGGAGGGATTCCTTGGCCGGGAGACCTGCTTAGGTCACTGCCCAAGCCTGGCCCCATCCCAGGGCCATTTGGCTCACAAGCCACCCTCATCCTAGGTCTATGAGACCCCCTTCTATGTGGCAGTGGACCATGACAAGAAGAAGGTGGTGATCAGTATCCGGGGAACCCTTTCCCCGAAGGTATGCTGCCCATGGCTCCCAGCCCACCCCTCCCAGTGCCCAAGGGGTGTGCCTCTCCCTTTCTGTCCTCCTCACCCCACCCCTCACCTGTCCTCTCTCCACAAGGATGCCTTGACAGACCTGACTGGTGATGCCGAGCGCCTCCCTGTGGAGGGGCACCATGGGACCTGGCTGGGACACAAGGTACTCCTCCTTCGGAGCCCCTGAAGCCCCTTGCCTTCTCTCCTCCCCTGCCAGCACTCAGACCCATCCTGTCGTTGGGATGGGGGTTCCCCCGGGAGAGATGGATCAGAGGAGTCTGGATTCATCTAGAAGGTCCACTGTGCCCTCCCCCCCCCCCCCCCCCCCCGCACAGTCCTGCCCAGCCCAGATCCTGTCCCAGAGGAGCCTGAAGAGGCAGCTGGGAAGAGACTGACTTACGTTACACACACAACTCTTTTGAGCCTCAGCTTTATCACCTGTGAAATGGAAATGATGTGGTAAAGTGTCCACAGCCCCCACAGCCAGGTTGCTAGGAGGGCCAAAGGGGAAACAGTTGGGACAGGATTGGTGAGTCTCCAGTCGCTGGTTTTGCTGGTCTCTAAAAGGCCTCCCTCCCAGGGCACCTGGTGGCGCATTCATTGAAGCGTCTGATTCTTGGTTTCGGCTCAGGTCACGAGCTAAGGGTCATGAGACCCAGCCCTGTGTCAGTCTCCTCGCTCAGCACAGAATCTGCTTAAGACTCTCTCTCTCCCTCCCTCTGCCCTCCCCCTGACGCCCAGGGAATGGTCCTCTCGGCTGAGTACATCAAGAAGAAGCTGGAGCAGGAGATGGTCCTGTCCCAGGCCTTTGGGCGAGACCTGGTGAGGCATTTTCCCTGCCAGGGAGCCCTGGCCATGCCAGCTCTGCCTCCCGCAAGGCAACACTGGGGGGCAGGGTGCCTACATGGTGGAGCTTCCCCCACCCCCTCTGACCCCTTCCTCTTTTGTACAAGCATTCCTTGGGCTCCCCTGTCCAGCCCCACCTGGTTATGAGCACCTACTCCATGCCAGAACTGGAACAAAAATGGCTCTGGCCAGGGGCTTCAAAATACCAAGCAGGCGACAAAGAAAAGTAATTACAGAGCCCACAGGAAGGAAGGGTGTTGGTTTGGTGGGAGCAATCTGGATCCTGCCCACCACCTGCTCCCTGGGCAGGCGATCCCCAAGGTGCTGCCAACTGCCCTTCCCAAAGCCAGGTAGTCCCTGGCCTCAGGAGGCCCCAGTCTGGTTGTTGGGGCACAGAAATTGGGGCACGCGAGCAAACGATTGTAATAGAAGAAACTCTCCCTGGAATGTACATTTATCACAGTGAAGCGTAATCACCGTACGTGAAGGTCTTCCACCAGTGTAGATGCTGCGAGCCTCTCCCGGCAAATCTGAAAGTGCTTCTCCAGGGTGATCCTCTGAACAAGATTTGGAAGGATGAGTAGGAGTCTGTTAGAAGGGTCTCCCCAAGAGGTTACGCCTGTGAGTCTAGGTTGGCTCTCCCTCTGCCCCGGCAGCCACACAGCACAGTGTCAGGATCGGGAAAGAACCTGACTGCTGTCAGCCCTCCACTCAGCGAGGCAGGGCTCTCCGCCTTCTCTTGGTTTTCAGGGCCGAGGAACCAAACACTACGGCCTGATTGTGGTGGGCCACTCCCTGGGTGCAGGCACCGCTGCTATCCTCTCCTTCTTGCTGCGCCCCCAGTATCCTACCCTCAAGTGCTTTGCGTACTCCCCGCCAGGGGGCCTGCTGAGGTGAGTCGCCTGGGGCCTGAGAGTTGGCTTGGGTAACAGGAGGGGCAAAAGACTTGGGAGCTGGCCTGGGCAGTCTGGCTTCTGGTCTGGGGGCCTGGGAATGGCCTGGTAAGTGGAGGGAGGGGTGCTCTGTCGAATGCCAGGCAGACTCCAGATCTACACCCGGTAAACCCTCACTGGTAGGAAGGGTGCAACAGGGAACAGGCAGCCCAGCCTGGCAGCTGTGGGCTCCCCAGAGGGCCTTGAATCCAAACACTCACTACAGGAGTGCTGGAGCAGGGCCCCGTCACCACCCCTGCCTGAGCACCCCCTGGCTTCCTTTGCAGTGAGGACGCCATGGAGTACTCCAAGGAATTTGTGACGGCTGTGGTTCTGGGCAAAGATCTTGTCCCCAGGCGAGTCGCAAGTCACAAGTGGCTCCCTCTCACCATGTCCTGGCCAGCTGTTCCTCCTTCCTCAGGGCCTCTTCCTCGGATTCCCATCTCCCAGGGGGATCCCAGAGCCTCCAGAGCGAGAGGACAGGTGGCCCCACCCTGCTTGGCCTCCCTTCCCTGGCTAGGTCCTGCTAAGCTGCAGACTCACCCCTACCCGCCCCTCCTACCCTGTGACCCTGGTGGCATGGTCTTCTCGATTCTGTGGCTGCCGTGTGCCTGCCCCGCTGCCCCCACGCCCCATACCTCTCCTGGTCCCTGGCCGGGCCAGGTTGATACCCAGCTTGCTTCCTTCCCCAGGATCGGCCTCTCCCAGCTGGAAGGCTTCCGCAGACAGCTCCTGGACGTCCTCCAGCGAAGCACCAAGCCCAAAGTGAGCCCCTGCCCCTCTGTCCTGCTCGGGCATGCTGGGCCTTGGGCACCTCATCTGTCTCATGCCTTGCCTATCCCTTGGCACAAAGCACAAGAGGGCCCAGCCATGAGAGGCCAGGCTGGGTGTGGCTGGTGTCCCAGGAACCCCAAGCCATCAAATTCCCAACACCTCCAGGCGCATCTCACCTCCCCCACCGCCCTGTCCTTGTACAGAGGGGGAAACCGAGGCCCAGAGCGGGCAAGGGACTTGCTTTTACTCACACACACTGTCAGGACTGGGACCAAGGGCTCCTGAGTCTTGGCCCCATCACCCAGAGCTGCCTAAAGTCAGGGAAAAGCAGGCCCGAGGCTCGGTGCTTCAAGCTTATGACAGCAAGTCCTCTGCTGAGCCCACGGCAGTTCCCCAGACTCCACAAGCCCGGATGCTCCCACTGGAGGGGGGCTGGGTGCAGTTTGTTGCGATGTTCCACTGTGGCTAAGGAGAGGCTCAGCCATGCCTCAGCCCTTATCAGGTGTCCGAGGACACAGGGGCCTCTTCCTGTGGCAAGCTGGCCTCAGTGTGCCAGGCAGGCAAGGGTTCTGTGGCCAGGGGCCCCAAGGCAGGCGGGAAGGGACTAACTTGGACCAGCAAGTCCTCTGTGAGCCCCAGGCTGGCCCCTGCCCCATTAACCATCATCTCTGCCCAGTTTGGACTGTTCCTAGTCTTGGTGCCCATGACCTTCCAGCAGGCAGGGCCGCGGGCCAGGCACCAGTTGGCAGGGCGGGCAGGGCAACAAAGCCTTAGGGGGCCAGGCCTGCCTGCAGGAGTCTGGTTCCGGAAGGTAGAACTGCTCCTGTCAGCCCCAGGCCTGTGCGCTCGTCAGGCCCAGGAGGCCAGGGGGCTGGGAGCCAACCCAGACGTGGCCAGGCCTCATAGGTACAGCTGGACTAAACTTCGGGCTGTGCAATGTCTCCAGCGAAATGACCTAGAACAATCCTTTCCCTTTGCTGGGCTGTTTCCCCTTCCTCCAGATAAGGCCTTGACTGGTCTTCCAGCCCTGTTCTAGCCCTAAAATTCAACACTGTCATGTCACCTGTCCTTGGCATCTTTTCAGCCATCATGGCCACCATATGCCTTAGCCAGTGCCTCTTCAGGAGGGCACTGTTCTTCCCATGTCCCACGGCCATCCCAGCTCCCACCTGTTACCTCCGAACCCCCTTCTGAGGACCCTTCTGCCGCTGCCCACCCAGCCAGCCCTGCTCAGCTCTGTCCTCATCTCCCCACCTTGCCCTGCACAGTGGCGAATTATTGTGGGGGCCACCAAATGTATCCCCAAGTCGGAGCTGCCCGAGGAGGTTGAGGTGGCCACCCTCTCTAGTACACGGCTCTGGACCCACCCCAGCGACCTGACCATCGCCCTGTCAGCCAGCACCCCTCTCTACCCACCCGGCCGCATCATTCACGTGGTCCATAACCACCCAGCAGAGCAGTGCTGGTAGGTGCTGCATGCGATCCTGGGCAGCTGGGGTGTAGGGGATGGGGCTGTGGTCCTGCTTTGTCTCCCCCTGGGACTGGGGGCAGAGGCTGGGAGATGATGGCCTAGGACGCGGGGGCGGGGGTGTCTCCTTTGGGCCTGGAAATGAAATAAAAGACCAGTCCAGAGCAGGACCCCAGGCTCTTCTCTTGACAGCCCCAGCCTTTGTCCCCAGTGTCAGGCCTTCCCTGGTGTCCCCACTTATGGTCCTTTTCAAAGCAGATGCCCTGGAGGGGTCACCCTGAGACCTCAGTGGTCACTTGGCATCCCCTCTGGGATTAGTTGGCAGCAGGGGGGCCGGGAGGGTGGTAGGAGAGAGATGTGGGCCAGTAGTACATAGGCCTCTCCCACTTCATACTCTTTCAGAGGGTGGGGCTTGGACCCTCTGGCCCAGTGACAGAAGGCTTGTGGGCCGGGCCTCTCCCAGGCACAGGCAGGTAGTAGGGTGTGTAGGGACTATGGCTGAGGCTCATTTGACATAAATGTTCCTGGGCAGCCCTGGGGGGGCTTTAGCGCCACCTTCAGCCGAGGGCGTGATCCTGAAGACCACCCGGGATCGAGTCCCACATTGGGGTCCCTGCATGGAGCCTGCTTCTCCCTCTGCCTCTCTCTCTCTCTCTCTCTATCTCTATGGGTCTCTCACTAATAAATAAGTAAAATCTTTAAAAAAATGTTCCTGGCTCCCGTGGGGGTAGGGGTAAGGGCTCAGGGTGAGGCAGGAGCAGGGAGCCCAGGGACCACCCACCCTCAGCTTCCCTCCGGTCCCTCTGCCCTCCAGCTGCTGTGAGCAGGAGGAGCCCACATACTTCGCCATCTGGGGCGACAACAAGGCCTTCAATGAAGTGATCATCTCGCCGGCCATGCTGCATGAGCACCTCCCCTATGTGGTCATGGAGGGGCTCAACAAGGTGAGCCCCTGGGCAGCCTGGGCACTGACGCCTCATTAGAACCCTGCAGCGCTCTGCTGGCCGCACCTCCGTCCACGTGGGACAGGCAAGGGTGCGGACGCTCCGGGAAGTGGTCAGAACTTGTGTTCTGGCCCCCGCACCCCTGCTGTCCACACCACCAGGTGGGCCCCACGGCGGGGAGGGGTCTGTCTGGGAGACCCCCAGGGACCTGGCCCTTGACAGATGCACAGCCAAGCAGGGGCATCCACAGACATCACCTGGCTGCAGAAAGCCCGGCCGTAGGGAAGAAGGCCAACTCGGCCCATCTGTGGGCCAGGCATGATTACAGGGCCAGTCCCGGGCCTTCCTGGTGGAGCAGGGACCTGGGCTCCTCAGCAGGCATGGGGCTCAGCCCACCACATGCGAGTCTGGCCTGTTGCCCTCTGCCCCCACATGTGATTGTCACCCCTCCACCACCACCACCAGCTTGCCCGACCTGTCCCCAGGTGCTGGAGAACTACAACAAGGGGAAGACAGCCCTGCTTTCTGCTGCTAAGGTCATGGTGAGCCCCACTGAGGTGGACCTGACTCCTGAGCTCATCTTCCAACAGCAGCCGCTGCCAACAGGGCCTCCCTTGCCCACCGGCCTGGCCCTGGAGCTTCCCACCACGGACCACCGAAATAGCAGCGTCAGGTGAGCCCTGTTGCACAGCCCCACCCTGTGTGTTCCAAGCTTGAATGCCTTTGTACACATATACATGCACGTGCTAGCCCCACTGGTGTTCGCACAGCTCTGCACTCATGTGCAGGAGGACTTGACGGTGCCCCTCTGCTTGCAGTCGCCGGGGCTGCTCCCGTTGCCCACAGCTTGCCTTCACTGAAGCCCACGTGGGATAGTGGCCTTCTAGGGATGCACAGACCCGGAGCCACAAGCACACAGGTTCCCTCATGGCCGTGTAGCTCCAAACAGGTGGATGCCCGTGTGCTTATATACACACACACGTGTGTATTTGTAGTGACACTTACACATGCACATACATATGTGTTCATAAACGGTAGCTCTCCGCGCAGAGAGCCCCACGCAGGCATGCTCCTGGGTAGGACATCCAGCAAGTCAGAGGCTGAGACGCGCACACGGCATGCCAGGATGGCGGCCGTGCACCGGAGTGCAGGAGTGCACCTGTACGCACACGGAGCCACACAGACACATATTTGGGCCACCTGCCGTACCGACGCCTGGTTTGCACACTCTACACATGACACAGAGCCATGCGCCCTTGCTCCCAGACCCACACACATTCCATATTCACACACACTCTTACTGGGGTTATCTCTTAAAGGGTGGCTCCTGGGGGGTAGGAGTCTTCCTGCTTCTCTGGGACCCTTCCAGCCCAGGTCACAGATTTGGCCAGGAGGCTGCTCCAAAGGGTGGTCGCCAGATCCAGGCTCTTGGTGGGGACACCTGGACATCCCTCCTTGCCGTTGGTGCGTTTCCAGCGCATGCCCACAGGAGGGAACCAGTGTGCACCGGCAGCAGTTGTTGCATTCCTCCCCCCACACACTTCCCATTTCCCTGTTCTTCCAGCGGGGGTTCTGGGGGTTCTAACCCGTGGCCCAGCTGGGAGGGACTGCAGTGTGAGGAAGAAAGCCAGCTCAGCCCCCAGAGAGGCACCAAGGGGTGCTGCCCTGAGGGAACCAGTGGGGGCGGCCCTGGGCAGCGGTCACTCCCATTCCCCTCTCCCCTCCCCCCATGGCCTGCTGAGTGGCCTGGGGCAGCCGCTGTCTCTGGGCTCCAGGCTCCTTCGGCCTTCAGTGCCCCCACCCACAGCATCAGCCCTTTTGCCTTCTGTCCTGGGCTCTTGCCAGTTGCTTTTTAAAAATAAGGGTCTCTGCCCAACGCTCTTGAATGACCGCTAAGTTAACTCTCCCCTCCTCCCCTCCCCAAGCTCCCTGCAGCCCGGGAGGGGAGGGGGGCCTGTGTCTCTGCCTTTCCTGAGTCTCTCCCCGCTCACACACCTCCCCCGCCCCCGTAGGAGCAAGTCCCAGTCTGAGATGAGCCTGGAGGGCTTTTCGGAGGGGCGGCTGCTGTCCCCGGTGGTGGCGGCAGCGGTGACCCGCCAGGACCCCGTGGAGCTGCTGCTACTGTCTACCCAGGAGCGGCTGGCAGCGGAGCTGCAGGCCCGGCGGGCACCCCTGGCCACCATGGAGAGCCTGTCCGACACGGAGTCCCTGTACAGCTTCGACTCCCGCCGCTCCTCGGGCTTCCGCAGCATCCGCGGCTCACCCAGCCTCCATGCTGTGCTGGAGCGCGACGAGGGCCACCTCTTCTACATCGACCCCACCATCCCTGAGGAGAACCCGTCCCTGAGCTCGCGCACGGAGCTGCTGGCGGCCGACAGCCTGTCCAAGCACTCACAGGACACGCAACCCCTGGAGGCAGCCCTGGGCAGCGGGGGCGTCACCCCCCAGCGGCCCCCCAGCGTGGTGGCCAATGACCAGGAGGAGGAGGAGGGGGGCGGGGGCGGGGGGGTGGCCCCCGGGGGAGAGTTGGCGCTGCACAACGGGCGCCTGGGGGACTCGCCCAGCCCTCAGGTGCTAGAGTTCGCCGAGTTCATCGACAGCCTCTTCAACCTAGACAGTAAGAGCAGTTCCTTGCAGGACCTCTACTGCATGGTGGTGCCCGAGAGCCCCACCAGCGACTATGCTGAGGGCCCCAAGTCCCCCAGCCAGCAAGAGATCCTGCTCCGTGCCCAGTTTGAGCCCAACCTGGTGCCCAAGCCCCCGAGGCTCTTCGCTGGCTCAGCCGACCCCTCCTCGGGCATCTCACTCTCTCCCTCCTTCCCGCTCAGCTCCTCGGGTGAGCTCATGGACCTGACACCCACAGGTCTCAGCAGCCAGGAGTGCCTGGCAGTGGACAAGATCCGGACTTCCACCCCCACCGGCCACGGGCCCGGCCCCGCCAAGCCAGACGACCTGGTTATCTCAGCACGCTAGCACCCCAGGAGTGGCTGCCGGCCGAGGCCCAGGCCAGAGCAGGTGGCCCCTCAGGCTCCTGGTGGCTGCCCCCAGGGCCAGGCTGCTTTGTGGAGAGGCCCCTAGGAGCCAGTTTAGCCTCAGGCATGGGGCACTGCTGCTGAGCTGGGGGTCCGCATCCCTACCTCAGCTTAGGACCACCAGGTGGCCCGGATCTAGGTCCTCCAGACTGGGGAGAAGGTGAAGCAGGGAGAAGCCTGGGGCAGCCTGCTAAGTGGGCAGGGCAGCACTGGCCCCTCAGCCTGACTACGCCACAGGATGGCCAATGGGCATGCTGACTCCCCATCACTGCCCTCTGCTGCTCTCACAGGGCCGAGATGGAGAGCAGCCCTCTCCCCACACCTTCACCTTTGTGGCCCAGGCTGGCAGCTGCCCTGGCCACCTCCCCTAGATCTGGTGCCTGCTGGCCAGCCCCCTGGGATAACCCCACACCAAGGTGGCCCGCAGTGCTGTGTATGTTTACAGATGCTGCTGGGCTGGGCTCAGGATGTGTCCTGGGCTTGCAAGCCCCCTCCCGCCAACCCCTCACCCCAGCCTCTTCCTGTGTTTTGAGCAGGGAGGGGAAGCAGCCTGACTGCACAGAGCCCAGGGCAGCCACGGGGCCTGGAGGAGGGTGAGGTCAAGACTACCCCTCCTCTGCTTGGTGCCCGTCATGTCGATCCTTCTGGCAGCAGGTCCTGGGCACCCTGGCTTGCCCCATCTGCCTGTTACTTCCTAGCTTGCCTTCTATCCTCCAGGGATCCCGGCCACTCACAGGGTGGAAGGCACAGGTGTGACCACTCCTGGCTGCAGAGTCCGTGCCCTGGGAAGAAGGAGGGCGCCCAAATCCCCCTTCCTCTGAGGGCCCCATGTAACCCCTTTATATCACCCCTCTTCCCCCACCCAAGCAGCCTCAGGCCCTGGGATCTAAAACCACACATGCCTCAGCTCCTCCTCACTGGCCTGAGCTCTCTCCTGGTGGTAGGGCTTTCTTCCCTCCCACCCTTGAGGTCCTGTTGGCAGGAAATGGGGCCAAGAGTGGGGAGTTGTGGGACTTGGCTAAAGGGGGAGCAGGAGGGCCAGAGGCTCTGGGGCTTTCCCGGTTTAGCCGGAAGCCGCCACAGCCCCTGCTTGAGGGGGGTTCCTTCCCTGCTAGTTTGGGGGGGGCAAGGGGAGTTGGAGAGTGGCCTGTCCCCAGAAGCCGTGGGTAGAAGGTTGTGCATGCGTGGGGCATGTCTGTGCATGTGCATGAGTGTGCGCCACTCCTGAGGAAGGGGCTGCTGGGGGCACCCACCCACTGCACCCCACCTGCCCTGCCTGCTTGCTACCCCTCCCCAGCCCACCAAGAAAATAAACTAGGATGGGGGCCTGTGCACAGGGGGCCATAGGATGAGCTCAGTTTCAGACATCGCCATCCCCCTTGTCCTACTTGTGGCTCTGACCCCGGGTTTGGAAAACGTGTGTGCTCAGGCGCTAACTGCCCGCTTGTGCCTTCGTCTCCTCGGAGGCATACTCCCCCATGCTGGCCCCTCCACGGCTTCTCCGGGGTGCCCCCCAAGCTCATGAACACTGGTGTCTTGGCCTGTCCTGACCACCCCCATCCCTGTCCCACACAGCTGGGACTGGCTTGGACGCTGCTCTGGGACCCCTGCCCACCCTGACAGATGGAGGCAGAGACCTGGGGTCTGGGCCTCCCTCTCTGACACCCACCCCTCACGAGACTCTAGGACGCCCCTGCTGAGGGGCCCGCTGCTGGCAGAGCCTGGGCCCAGCAGAAGATGGAATCAGTGGCTCTCAGAGTTTAAAAAAAAAAAAAAAAAACCATCATAAATCAGAGTAAAGTTCCAACAAGCACCTCAGCCAATTATAGGGAGAGACTCAGTGTCTGGCCTTTTAATTCCTCTTCTGCCAGGGTGGGCCCTGGCACCTCTAAGGGGGCGTGGTACCCACCCACGCCCAGAACTGAGCCATCAGGGACAGACTCCCCACCGCCAGGGCTGCAGCCACCCAGGGTTACAGACTTGGGGCTGAGGCAGGCTCGGACTCAGCCCTGGATGCCCCAGGGTCAGCCCACCCCAAACCCACCCCCTGCCCGCCACACTCCTGATGATAGGCCCGACCCACCCCTCTCCTTCCCCACACCACACCTGGGGGAGTCTGAGCCACCCCCCTCAGCCCAGCAAGGCTCAGACCCACGCCCACTCTATCCCCCAGACTGCAGCACAAACTTCCCCAGCCGTGAGCTGGCCTGTTCTCCTAAGGGGCCTGGGTGACCTCTATATGCAATCGGTAGTGAGCAGCTGGGCCGCACAGACACTCAGGCACTGTACGTGCCATTCCCCTATGACTTTTTGTACTTACTGTATGAAAGATCCAAACTAATATTGCTGTAAAAAGGAGAGACTAATTAATATAGCTTATTCTATAAATATGTCTGTATATAACGGTTTCTGTATATTGTATAGAGCTGTGTATAAACTGGATGTAGGAACGTGCTGGCTGCCTCGAGTAAGCTCTCTTCCTGGCAGGTGGGGATGGGCTGGGGGCTTCCTGCTGATGTCAGTGGTGGGCAGGGACCTTGAGACGGGCGCTCACTGCTGTCAAGCCCTGATCTAGGACCACACTTTGAGTCGCAGTGAGGGCCCAGAAGACCCTCAAAGCCCCACACGAATGGGGGCAGTCCCTTGTTGAGCTCTGCTCATGTGAAGGATGACCCAGGGCATCCACGTTCAGGACCTCATCGGGGCCTTGAAAGATGGGACTCGTCAGCCCTTCTCCTTCCTGAGGGGGTCTGGGGCGCAGAGAGGGTAAGTAAGCTTCCCAAGACCACAGAGCTAGCATGTGGGGTACCGGGCTGGTCTGATGGTTCCCACCCCTTAACCCCAAGGCAGAACTAGACAGAGGGGGAAGGACTCCACTAAAGCCCCCCAGCAGGGTAGCACTGAAATGCAAGGGCCACTGGAAACCTTTGCTGAGTGCTTCTTTGGGAGGGTGCAAAATAGCTGGCCAGGCCCACCCAGGGCAGCCAAGGGCCCACCCGAGGGCTCCAGGGCTCCGGAACAGCGGGGCCTGGGGAGCGGCTTTCAGGGCCAGCAGGCAGCTTGCTGTTGCACCTGCGTCTCCCCACAGCAGGCGGCGCTGTTCCCCCAGCCAGTCCCGAGGGATGTGGAATGGGCACTGACCCAGCTAAACTTTGACCTGACCTTGACCCTCTCCTCTCCCTTCCCCTCCTGAGTCCAGAGCCACCCTACTTGTGAAATTCTAGGGGAAGGTGATAGAACAGTGCCTTGGCTCCACCCCCAGCCTCTTGAACAGAAGAGGCCCAAAGACAGCAAGGACCTGTGTGCGGGGACAGTTGTTGGACCAGAATCCGGGCCTCCTGGCTGAGGACTCTGGCCTCCACCCTCACTTTGTGGTTTTGCGAGGTTCTTCCTCAGAAATTCAGTCTCACTGTGTTTGCAAACTATCCTGTCCAACTGGTGGAGCAGAAGCAGAAGATACTGAGGGCCAGAGAAGTTCTGTGACTCGCCCAAGGTCACACAGCCAGGCTGTGGGGAAGGGCTGGAGCAACCTGTGCTTCCCATCCCCTTGCAGGCCGTGTGGATGGCCCATCCACTTCAGCTGGTGAGGAGGTGGGAGAGAGGTTGTCCTGCAGGGCTTCCCCCGCCCGTCTCACCCGAGTCGGTGGGACGAAGCCACACTGCCAGCCTCACTGACGCTGGGCTCCCACTCACTGCTCCTTGGGCCTACCTCCCTTTCTCTACACAATGGGCAGGTGCCAGGGCTGCATGAGCCCATGGGGGGTCAGGAGCCCTACAGCAGGGTCACCTGCCCATCTGGCTAGCTGGTGAGCCCCACCCTCTCCTGGGCTGGCCTCCAGCCCGGTCCTCTGTTTCCCCAGTTACCCTCAGTGCCTGCCTCCCTCTCCCCAGGCACTGTCTCCCGCTGGCCCTGCTGTCACTCATGGGCCGGTACTGAGCACCTGGAACTGTTCTGGAATAGAAGAAAGCAGCGCTGATTGATCACTTCCCTGACATTTTAGCTACCCTGAGGGGCGGGAGTAATAGGCTGATTTCCAGATGAGTCCTCCAAGGACCAGAGGGCAGGCCCTGGACCATGGCTGAGAGGCCACAGCTGCCACTGCTAGGCCAGGAATGAAGTCTCAGTTGGTCACTCATTACAGCTGGGTGGGGATGGGGTGCAGACAGGGCTCTTCTCTATGGACGGCTCCCTCAGAGTCCTGGTTATGCAACATTCCCTTGGGCTCCCTCACCAGCCTTAGCCGGCGCCCCAGCTTCATGATGGACTTTGGGGGTGGCAGCGTCGACTTGTGGCTGAGCTCCGGAGTCTGGCACTTGAACCACTCCTCTCCCCCAGCCCAGAGATGGGAAGCCCCGGGGCAGTTGCTCCTTTGCTCCGTGGCCTAGTGGAATAGGGTAATGGTAGGGCCACACCCCCTTAGCCAGGCGAGTTCCTGCAGGATCAACAGGAAGCTCCCTCCCACCCCATCGAAGCTCAAGGCGCGAAGCCCAGAGGCTTAGTGATCCGACCTGAGGAGTTGGGGTGTTGGGGACCAAATAGGCATCTCCCGTTCCTTCGGTGACCAATACAAGGACGACGCTTAGCTCGTCGTGCTGGCCCTCGAAGAGCGGGTATACATTTCAGCCCCATGTGGAATATGGTGAAAAGACCTGTGGGTAGGTGGGAGCTTGTTTTCCAGCTGGTCCCAGGCAACTCCTAAAATAAATTCATTTAAAAAAAAATCACATGGCGTGAGCGGGTGTCCACTCTGTCTACCACAGGCGGGCGGGGGGAGGGGCAGGGCAGAGAATAACAATTGTCTTAAGGGAGGCTGCAGAGGGCGAAAACTCTCTGGGGTGTATCAGCTGGAAAAGAATAGGCGTCTCAGTGTGGCCCTTGCCCCCCTTCTCAGCCCAGCCCCTGTGGGGGGAGCACCAGTCAGCACACACAGCTGGGGCCTCCAGCAAGATCCCATTCTATATATCTAAGAGCAACGTCTCGGAGAGCGGCCCCTGGAGGGACAAAACCTCATTGTGAAGCGCCCGCCAGCCTGGGCACCCCCTCCCCCAGCCCCAGAACTGTCGTGGCATTGACCCTCCTCGGTGGGCCACCACGGGCCTGCTGACTGGGCCACATCTGGGGCCCGGCCCGGCTGCCCCTCCCCCATGACTGGCCACTGAGGAAAGGGAGGGCCGCCTGGGTGGGGGGTGCTTCGCAGGCTCTCGCCCCCTCATGCCCATGCCGGCTCCTGGCAGGCGGCATGGCCCCCTCTGGGCCAGCAGGTCTGGCATCCGACCTGCCGCGGCCCTCCGGCCCCTGGACCTCCGTCTCAGCCCCATCAACTGTCGAGCAGGTGGTGGGATCGGCTGTCGAGATCTGACCTGCTGTCTCTGAGGACCCGGAGAGGCCGTGCAAGCAGCACCACTCCACAGTGACCTGATTCCCTGGTCCGAAATTCCAGAATTCTCCACCTCCAAAGTTTCAGAGATGTGGGATCCCGTCCTGCGAAGATGCCGTTGTCCATTCACTCCATGTATGTTTACCGGGAACGTACTTGTCCCCGCTGGCGCTCTTGGTGTTGAAGTCAAGGCAGTGACCAAGCCTGAAAAGTACCTCTCACCGTCACGGAGCTTCCACTCTGGAGGGAGGATACTCACAAAACTCGATAAAAATCATGTACGTGGGGCACCTGGGGGGCTCAGCGGTCGAGCGTCTGCCTTTGGCTCAGGGTACGATCCCGGAGTCCCGGGACCGAGTCCCGCGTCGGGCTCTCCGTGGGGAGGCTGCGTCTCCCTCTGCCTGTGTCTCTGCCTCTCTCTGTGTCTCTCATGAATAAATAAATAAAATCTTTTTAAATAAATTGTTTACGTGGTGAGAAGGAAGGGCAGGTAGGGGGAATTGCTTCAGGTAAAGCGTTAGACAGGTGATAAGGAATCAGCTATGCGGGGACAAGCATTGTAGACAGGTGGAGCAGCACGTGGCTGACGTAAGCCTGGCATGTGGGAGTGAGGGCAAGGAGGCCTTGGTGGCTGGGACGTAGTGGACAATGGGGAGGAAAGGAGGAGCTGAGGTCCGTGGTACGGGAAAGGGCAGATCCTAGTAGGCCTCAGAAACCAGCGCGAGATGTTTAGATGTTGTTTTGAACTGGACAGGAAACTACTGGTTTTAGCAAAGGAATGACATGATCTGATTGACATTTGTTAAAAAAGGGATTTGAGGGGCGCCTGGGGGGTTCAGCGGGTTAAGCGTCTGCCTTCAGCTTAGGTCATGATCCTCAGGATCCTGGGATCGAGTCCCACGGGGCAGCTCCGAGCTCAGTGGAGAGTCTGCATCTCCCTTTCCCTCTGTCTCTCCCCTTCAGCTCATGCTTTCTTTCTCTCTCAAAGAAATAAATAAAATCTTTTTTTTTTTTTTTTTAAAAAGAATGATTTGGGAAGTTCTAGAGGCCATCGCTGAGGACAGAGGCATTGCCGATGGACAGAACAGCGATGAGGAGGTGCTCCCAGGCAGAGAAGAGGGCCGGGGCTGGTGGGTTTATCCCGGACACGCTTAGGGGGCTGAACGCGTGGACCTTGCACTAGCACACAAGGCAATAGTGACCAAGAGGCTGCTTTTCCAGGTCAGCCAGGATCTGGCTCTGAACCCAGGCTTTGACCGCAATCACCTTGAAAGCCTTGGACCTGTGCCGTCCGAGACCCGAGCCACACACGGCTACTTACACTTGGATTCCTGAAAGTTAAATAAAGCTGAGAAGTCAGTTCCTCAGTGCAGTAGCCACGGTTCGGGTGCTGGGTGGCCACGTGTGGCCGGGGGCCGCCCTGCTGCCCTGGCCAGAGCCCATCCCCGGGCAGGGGCTGTGCAGGAGGGCGCTCGTCTCGCAGCCCGCTCATCTCTCAGCCCGAGCCTGTTTCCTCGCCTGCAAGATGCACGGAATAGTACGACCTGGTGGGACACCTGCGAGGGTGAGGTGACGTCACCCTGGAAGTCCCGGGCGAGTCTGCTCAGCAGGTGCGGGTTGCTGTTCCTGCTGAGGTCGGCGGGCGAAGAGGAAAGGGTCTTCCGAGGTGCGGCCCGGCCCGAGGAGCTAAGGTCCGGAGGCCTGGCCCCCCCCGCGGCCCGGGGGAGGGCGAGGACCCCCGCGCAGCCCGCTTGGCGCCCCCAGCCCCACCTCCGCGCCCCGCCTGCGGAGCCCGCGCCCTGCTGCAGCGCGGGCCGGGCCGGCAGGGGGCGCCGCTGGGCGGGGCGGGCGGGGGCGTGGCCACGATGGGGCGTGGCTACGAGGGGGCGTGGCTACACGGGGGCGGGGCCACACGGGGGCGGGGCGGGGCGGGCCGCGGGAGCCGAGCGGGGACTGTCGCGCGGGCCGCACCGGCGATGCCGCGCCCCCGGGCCGGGCTGTAGCGGGTGGCGGCGGAGCGCGCGCCGGGAGGGCGGGCCATGGAGGTGGTGGACGAGACGGAGGCGCTGCAGCGCTTCTTCGAAGGTGAGGAGCCGCGGGCCGGCGGCGGGGTGGGGACCCAGCTCCTCTCCCGGGGCCTCGGACCACGCGGGCGCTGCCCCGAGGGGCCCCTGTGGGCGCGGCCCCACCCCCTGGGGGCTCCTGCCCAGATCCCCCGAAGGTGGGCGCCCCTCCCGGTGCCCCAGCGCCCAGCTTCCATCCTTGGTCCTTCCTCGTGCCCCCCAGGACCCCTAAAATCTGGTCCCTCCCACCCGGGCTGAGTCTGGGGACTCTGCGGTGCTTCCCGGAACCCCATACAGACCCGGGCTCCCACACCCCCTTTGGGGGGCCCACCGGGCAGCCTTCTGGGATCCCCCTGCCTCTAAGGCCGGCACCCCCGCCCCCCGCCCCCCGCCCAAAGACCCCCTGCGTGCTTCTCAGGTGGACACCCTCCCCCCAGCCTGACTCCAGGAGCTCAGACCTGCCCCCTGTGCTTCCCTGAGACTAGGATCCCCTTCAAGACTGCCATCTGCCTTCTGCAAGGCTGCTCCCTTCCCCAAGGCCGAAGTTCCCCTTGAACCAGCCACCCCTCCCTTACTCAGGGCTTGGAACCCGTCCCCAGCGTTTCTCCATCAGCTAGACTCTCCCCTCACCCTGAAATGCTCTCCCCGGGCTAGAACCTTCTCGAAGTCAGCATCCCTTGTGCCAGCCATCTCCGCACCCTGGGACCCTCCCAAAGTGGTGAACTGCATCCTGCCGGTCCACTGGGGCTCCGCAGGGCTCTTCCACCCACACCTGTCCCTCGAGCTCTGCCTCCTCCGGCTGTTGCCCCCACCCCCACCCCAGGAGTGACCTCACCCTTGATAGGGCCCTCCCCAAGGTTGGGATCTAACATCCACACACAATCTACACTATTTTCTTCTGCCCCTGCCCCCCACCCCCCAACACACACACTGTGGTTTGGGAGGTTCGTTCCTACATCTAACCAGACTCCCTTCCCCTTTGCCTACGTAGCCTCTGCCCCTCCTCCAGGTCTCCCCCCTCCTCCAGGGTGCTGGATTCTGGATGGAGTGTGGGAAGCGGGGGCAGAGGTGCAGGCTGACATCTCCCAGCCCACTCTGCTTCTCAGACCCTCACTGGAGCATCTGGCCAGGCCCTTGGGCCCCTCTTGTGCTCTCTCCACCAGTTTGGGGAGCCAGGTCTCTGCCCCCACCCTCCCTCCCCAGCCCCTAAGCCCATATCCTACTCCTCAGTGTGAACCTGCCCCTGGGAAGGGGGTGGTCCTTGGGGTACCGCTGTGCAAGGGCTGTTGAGCTGCGCCCCGAGTTTCAAGCCTAGGACCCAGATGCCTTCGGAGTTTGGGAGGGAGAGAGGACGTGTCTCAGCGTCTCCCTTTATGTGTTTGGTGTATGTGGGGGAGTGCAGGGGGGTGGGGGTGGGGGTGTAGCAGCCTTTGTCCACTCCTGCTTGCTGAGTAGGTAAGGGCATCCCCTAGCTTCGGGCTTCCTCACTTCAGGAGTCTGGCAGCCCTAGCACACCCAGAGCCCCAGAAATCAGACTTGGACAGGATTACATGGTTGATCCTGAGGTAGGTGGGCTATTTGAGGGTCCTCAGCAGTCTTCCCATCAGTTCCAGGGGCTCTGTTTTCCCTAGACACTGTCCATCCTTTATGAACCCCCAAAGAGCCTTGTGAGGGCTGGGGGTCCCTGGGGAAGAAGGAAGGGACATGATTCCTTGCTCAAGGGTATTGTTTTGGGGATGCCCTGAGCCCACTAGATACCCAGGATGACCCACGGGCCAGGCCCCCTTGCTTCCTGCAGACGTCCCCATGCGTCCTCCCCCAGGACCTGGCACCCCAGGCAGAGGAGTGGGCCCGGCTGGCCCAGGTTCCCCATCTCCAGAGCCAAACTCTCCCTCCTGGCCGTGGGTGGGGGGTGGGGGGTGGGGGCTGACGCCACAGCTCAGCCATGCGGCTGGCCTGGCTGGGGAGGCTGCGCTGCTCCCTCCAGAGAGATAAGAGGAGACTCAAGAATGTCTGTGGGGAGCACGGAGCGGGGTGTGGGGCTGCCTGCTGAGGTGGGTGGAGGGAGCCAGGGACCTGGAGAAGTGTTCCCGGAGCCTGAGACAGGAGGGAAGGTGGGCCGGTGCTGAGGGCTAGGAGTTCCCAGGACCACTTGGGAGGGGCAAGGCTGGTGGGGATCAGGGTGCAGGGGTGCGTGGGGGACCTCAGGGCCAAGCCTTTGTGTGCACTCGTGAGTGGAAGGATTAAAGCAAGTGAGTGTCGTGCGTCGGGTACGCTGTGCTACACTCTCACACTTGGGGCTGGAACCTGAGTTCTCATTCTGTCCCCTGCTTGGCACTTGGCCTTGGTCACTCCCTGTGGACCGTGGGGACAGGGGGCAGGCTCTGTGCTTTCAGCTCGGGGCTGGAGACAGAGACCGGCTTTGCTGAAGAGCAGGGGTGGATTGAGACCCCTCTTTTGGCATGGCCCACTCTCTAGCAACGCCGGGCCTATGTCCTGGGTCCTACCATGTGCAGTGGACCAGGCTGCGCCCCACCCCAGGGTGGTGGGCTGGGGGCTAAGGCGCTTTGGGCGTCGGGTGGGAGGCTGGGACAGGGCAGCCCCCTCGAGGCTGGTACAGCCGGGCCCCCGTGACCGCCCTGCTAATCCCCTAGAAGGAGGCTACGGCCTTCTGCATCAGCAGGCACACGGTCCGTGGAGAGGGGACCCTCCAGGCAGGATGCACTGGCTCTCAGCAGGTAACAGGGTCCTCGTGGCAGGTACACTCCTCAGCATCTTGACTGGCTGGGGCCTTGGATCCCCAGAGCCTGGTCAGGGACAGGGGCAGGATGGCATCAGAGGAGCCCCATGGAGCCTTAGAGGTTCCCCTGCAGGCTTAGGCCCCTGCTGCTCAGGGCGGTGACCCTGTGCTGAGCTTTCGCCCTCTCTGGGCCCATTTTCCTTACCTGCAAGACGGGAGGGGGTTGCAGAGAAGGTCTTGATGATGCCTTCGGATGAGCCTCATCTCCCAGCCCTGGGAAGGAGGAGTGTTCTAGAGCACAGAGGTGGAGGGTATTGACTCCTGGTTCCAGGGGCACAAGGAGTTTGAGTGAGTAGCGCCCCCACTCCAAGAAAGCAGGTGCTGTGGAGGAACCCTGAGAGCCCTAGGAGAACTGGGCTTCCAGTAGGTGCTGCAAAGGCCACTGAAAGGTTGGGGGACCTCCACTTGGCCTCTAGAGCCCCGCCAGGGCTGGAGGTGGGAGGCTGGTGTTCACTCCCTCCAGCCCGGATGGGTGGCTTGGGCTAGTGACTTCCCTTCTTTGGCTTCATGTCCCCTCCTGGGGCAAGCAGGGGGGTTGGACCAGAGCCGTGGCTTCCAATGAGGTTTTCTTTAGCTGCCAAAGAAAGGCACGCTCAGGGCCTCCCAGTACAGCTGGGCTCTCCACTGCCCTCCGGGGCACTGGGATCCTGATTTGAGAGCCACTTGAGGGAGGGGCTGGCACTGGCCCCCTTTCCCAGGGGCCAAGACTCCCAAGAGAAGGGAGTTAGTCAGCTGGGCCAGAGCTGACACCAAGAAGCCCCCACCTCTCTCCTGTACCACCATGGCCTTGGGGAAGGAAGGGTGGCCTTCCAGGGGGAGGACCCAGAGGGCAGGAGGAGGCCATAGGGGGAGACTACCTGAAGACTTTTGGAAACGGATGCCCACTCTGGACAGGAGTCTGGGGCTGAGTTGGGGTGTGGATCTCATGGCACTGTGCTCCATGTTGGCATGTCTGTCCGTCCATCTGTCTATGGTACACCAAGGAGCAGGTGGAAGGGGGAGGCAGCTGGACCCCTGACTGTCAAGAGGATGAGATGGGGTGCCTTCTGGGGGAGTCCTGTCCCTGTCCTTCCTCCCCAGGTCCTGAGTCCAGCTGGAGGGGAAGTAGCAGTGGGGGGTCTGATTCATCCCCGTGTCCCCAACACCCAGCACAGGGCACAGGGTGGCATGGGCTGAGGGGGAAGGAAATCTTCTCAGGGTCATTGGAGAGAAAATGGTATGTGAACAAAGGTGGGGTGGGGGGTGCACCCCAGGAAGCCAACTCTCTGGGAGGCCTGGGGTCAGTGCAGGGGGGCAGTGGGGCGGGGTGGGGAGCAAGCTGTTTCCGACCTCCTGGCCTCAGGGCCTCTCCTGAGTCTGGGGCCCTTGGCGCCGTGCCCCTTGGGCAGAGCCAAGCAGGGCATTGTCGGGGAGACAGGTAGGTCACCCTGAGCAGAATGGCCTCGTCTTGGGGACCCAGCCCCCGTGCTCTGACTCTCAAGGGCTCCCAGGCCTGGGGGGCCCTGGCAGCTGAGGCTGCTGGGTAGCGGCCGGCAGGGCTGCTGATTGGCTGCTCCCCCTGGACTTTGCCCTCTGATAAGAACGGGGAGCAGAAATCATTAACCGAGGCGGCCCTGCCCTCCCCAGGCTGCCTGCCCTCCCTTCCCGCCTTCTCCCTCCTCACGCTACCCTTTTGGGCCTTAGTTTCCCTCACGGCCCGGGTGTGTGGAGGGTGGCGGTAGGGGGGCTCTTCTCCCATTCGCGTCCCCGGCCCCTGCTGCTGCTGGGTGTGGGGAGCCCCGGGCAGGGGGCAGGCGATGGATGGTGTTGGGGCCTCATGCCCTCCCCGGAGCAGGCTGCCAGGGTCTGCTGCTGGCTGCTGGCCTGCAGCCCTCCTCCAGGCACTGCCGCACTGCTTTGTGCCCCCGCTTTCCCATCCCTAACATGGGGATACAGCCGAAGCCCTGGTGCCCACTTGTCAGGGTGTTTGTGGGGAGGGAGGGAAGCTGGGTGTTCTGGAGGCCTGCTGCGGTACCTGGTGCGGTAATGCTCCAGAAGCTTAGCCTGGAGGGTGATCATTGTCCCATGGGGGCCTGCACGGTCTAGTTCACTGGGCTCTCGGCAGGCATATGCTCCCTACTCTGGAGATTTATTGATCCACGGGCTCAGCGCCCCACCTGGGGCTGGGGCCCGTGGCTGGCACTGTGTGCTTTGGGAAAGCCACTCACCCTCTCTGGGCCACTTATTCCGAGGATTAATCCCAACAGCCTTATTGGATGTGCTCTGCAGGCAGGGACCCAGCTTCACACAGGTCTGCACCCCCTGCCTTCGTCCTGATGCCTCCTGCTGTGGCCCCACCCTGCCTCCCTGCCCCTCCGCGCGTGGGGACCTGGCCTCGGGCTGGCAGCAGGGGGAAGGGGCTGGCTGTCCTTTGTCTTCACGTGCCCCCCCCCCCCAGGCCTGGGTGGGAGGGGTGAGGGTGGGAGGTTTTGCATAAGTCATCCAGTGGGAGTCCTGGGGCTGTGTGGAAGTGCAGGTGGTATTTCTCATTTCCAGGAGGGAGGTGCAGAGGGAGGAGGGGAAGGTGATGTGCCGGGAGCACTGAGGGCAGCCGCAGCAGAGCCAGAGTGGGATCCTGGGGCTCCCCGATCACAGTTGGGTGCCAGCCTAGAGTGGGGCAGGAAGGGAGCCCTCCAGTGCTGAGGGTCCTGATCCACCACTGAGGGCTGGACTGGGTGACTTCCATTCAGCCCCTTGACCTCTCTGGGCCTCAGAGCCATCACTCAGAGGGTCAAAGCTGTGTGCCGTATGATGCAGGCAGTGAGACCCATGAAGTGCCAAGGCCTGGATGGAGAGAGCGGAGGGCAAAGCCCGGCATGGGGGGCAGTTGGGTCCAGAGCCTCCCCTGGCCCGGCCTATGGAGGCCGCAGGGCGTCCCGTCCACCTGCCTCCAGGCCTGCATCTGCCCTAGGTCCCCCCAGCCCTCCTAATGTGCACCTATAGCCTCTGTCCCTCTGTGGAGTTTGGGGACCCTTGCTCCCTTCCCTCTCCTCTTCACCATCTCAGTCCCTGAGCTCTCTTCACCCTCTGTGGTTCTCCCTTGTTGGGTCTGCGGCCCAGGATGGGGGTAGCTGGGGTGTCTGCGGCACTGAATTGGCTCTTTTGGATCTGGCTCTAGCCAGACCCAATCGGGAGGGCTGTCAGCCTGGGCCTGCCATTGGGTCAGTGAGGATTGTGTACACGAGCTTTCCAGTCTGGGAGGTGTGCTGATCTGTGAACACGCGTGGGCCTGCTCATGACTCAGGGCCTTTGCACTGGCTCCCCACTGCCTGAAATGCTCCTCTCAGATATCCATGTGGCTCACCACCTTCTTATTATCTCTTTTCAGTGAGGCCCTCCCTGACTGTCCTATTTATTTATTTATTTATTTTTAAAGATTTTATTTAATTATTTGAGAGAAAGAGCCGAGAGCACAAGCACGCAGAGTGGCAGGCAGAAGGAGAGGGAGAAGCAGGCTCCCCACTGAGCAGGGAGTCCGATGCGGGGCTCGATCCCAGGACCCCAGGACCATGACCTGAGCCGAAGACAGATGCTTAACTCCCTGAACCACCCAGGTGCCCTGACTGTCCTATTTAAAACTGCCACCCTGTTCTCCTGCCACCCCAGCCTCTGCTCTCTGCTCTGTTTTCTCTGTTGTATTTGTCACCTTCTGAAATGCTGTGGATTTTTTCCCATGTGTCTTGTCCTCTGACTCTGCTTCCAGAACGTCAGCTCGTCGTGGGCAGGAGGTTTGGTTGTGTTCCTTACCATAGCCCCAGAGCCAAGCATTGTGCCTGATACATAGTATATGCTCGGCAGTTGTTTGGATGAATGGATCAGTGAGCCCTCATGGAGCATGCCCGTGTGCGCATGTGTGTGTCAGCAGGGAAGGAAGGGCATGTGTGTAGACGATTATGTGCATGTCGGTGGGAGTTGTCCCTGTGAACACACATGTGTGGGACATGCTGCTTTGTGACTCCAGATGGACATGGGTGACCCTGGTAGAGACGTGCCCCCACCCCAAGCTACAGGGTCTCTACCTCTGTGGGGAGGGCCTTCCCCAGCCTACCTACCCAGTCCCAATGGGAGACGGATGGGGCTGTCAGGTGGGAGCTAACTTGGCCCTGTAGACTCAGGGCTGGGGGCGCTGAAGAACCCTAGGGACCAGTGTGGGTTCCTATAGAACACGTTGCAGCTTCCGGGCTCAGTTCTGTTGGACTTGGCTGGGGAGCATCTTGAGCTGTGAGTTCAGCCCTGTGGTCGCTATGCGGGGTCTGGGGGAGGAGGACATGGCTATAGTCCTGGGGTGGTCAAATCCTGGAGGCAATGGGTCTCCTATGCATTTTTGGCAAGAAATTGAGAGATAATAAAGGCAATCGTGGCTCAGATTATTTATTTATTTATTTGTTTATGAGATACAGAGAGAGAGAGGCAGAGACACAGGCAGAGGGAGAAGCAGGCTCCAAGCAGGGAGCCTGACGTGGGACTCGATCCCGGGTCTCCAGGATCACGCCCTGGGCTGAAGGCGGCGCTAAACCGCCGAGCCACCCGGGCTGCCCTCGTGGCTCAGATTTAAGGACCCGATGGCAATAACTTAGGAGGCACATCCTCATCATTAAGTCCCAAGCTAACTGGGGACTTGATGCAGAGACGTAAAGGATAGCTTGCAAAATCAAGCATCTGACCTGAAGGCATTTTGAGTGAGAAGATCTGGTCACAAATTGAAGCTTGAGGCAGGGATGGCTAGCAGTTATCACATTAATCACAGATCATATCAATAAAGGTAGAGAGTTCAAGCCAAAGGAGGCGAGAGCCCTGTCCCAGAGTGAATTAGTTTGGAGCTCATTGATTAGCTCGGGCAACATTGGGAAATGAGCGCGAGCCCTGGGAGCCCTCTGGGATTGGGAAGATTGGGGAGGGGCTGCAGAGGCAGCAGGCAGAGGAGGCTGACCTGCCAAGAGAGGGGCGAGGGCTGTAGCTGAGGCCTGAAGGCTGGACTTGGCTGTGTATGTGCCAGAATAATAGCACCGTCCAGGTCGTGTGTCCGAGGGACTCAGGAGGAGGTCAGAGGCCCCCCAGAGGCTCTCTGGGGTGGAAATGCAGTGAGGTGGAAAGGCCTGGGCGAGAGGGGAGCCCCGCAGACGCGGAAACAGCAATGAGTGCTATCGGAGGGACGGCCCAGGAGCTTCCCTACCGTCTCGGTCTCGCTGAAGACTCACGCTGCTCTGGGATGCACTTGGTAGAGAAGCAAGCCGAGCCTCAGAGAGGTCAGAGCACGGGCCAAGGGTCACACAGCAACGGGGGCGGGGGGCGCCCCATCCTAGCAGTTAGGCCTCTTTGACCCTGGGAGTCCCTGAGGGCATTGTGGGGGTGCTAGGCTGGACAGTGCCCTGCCCCCCAGCACCCTGGCTCCCAGCCATTGCCTGGAGCCAGGATGCCCTCAGATTCAGATGCTGGGGGTGGACACTCAGGGCAGAGTTGGGGGACAGGCTCGGGCCCTAGGCCCTGCCAGCTCGGGTTCTGATCAGCTAGGCCTGGCCAGCATACTTGGGCCCTGCTGCCCCTGCCTATAGCCACGTGGCCAACGGGATTTCCGCCATGTTTGGGACATGAATTGACAAGTGCCCCATTGACGGGTGGGGGGGAGGTGTGGGCAGGGCACAAGCCTCCCACTGTGCCGGGTCCCCACCCTCCCCCGTTCCCTGGGACAATGGCCCAGACTCAGCCAGCGGCCACAGCTGGTGTGTGTGGGGGGTAGTCATGAGCGTGAGGGGGGGAAGGGAGGGGTCCAGGGGGGAGGACCACCTGGGCCCCCACTGACCCTCATCCCTCATCCCGCACCTGCCTGGTATCCTGTCAGTTCTTCTTCTGCCCAGCTGGGTGGCCTCAATACGGGGAGGAGGGAAGAGGGGAGGTGCTTCCTCCCCGTAGGCCCCTACCCCAGCCTGCCTGGGCAGTGTCTGGCTCCTGTTAAAAGCAGGTAATAAAGGCCCTAATTAATGAGGAGCCGCTGGTGCAGTACCTGGAGGGGCCCTGTGTGGCCCCGGACCCTTCCATAACACGGCTGGGTAGAGGTCCCCAGGCCCAGGCAGGCTGGTTCTGGTGTCCTGCGTGCCACTTTGCTCATTCATTCCATGAACATTTATTGAGTACCTACTGTATGCCTAGATGCTTATATCCCAGAGAGGCAGAGCAGGGCTGGGCTCCCATCCCAGGTCCCCCATCTGTAAAGTGGAAAACCGCCTGTCCTATTGAGTTGTTAGGGGAGTTAAATCTGAGCCATCTGAAGTGTGGGTACAGAGTGAGCACTCGGTGCATGAGCCGTGGGAGCGGGTGGGCAGCGGACAGAGCCTCCGCCCACCTGTGCGGTCTGTGCCAGGCCGCAGAGTGAGGAGCCCCAGGAGATAGGAGAAAGGAGGCTGCCAGCCAAGGAGACAGGGAGTCAGAGGGCACCTCTTGGAGAAACTTGCATTGAAGCCCAAACCTCAAGAGTGAATAGGAATGGGCTTTGTCCAGCAGAAGGAAGAGCATGTGCAAAGGCCCCAGGGCAGAGAGAGAGAGAGAGAGAGAGAGAGACAGGGGCTGTGGAGAGTTGCCGGGAGGGAGCTGGTTGGGAGAGGAGGCTGTAGTGGGTAGGCAGGGCGTGTAGTCAGGGCAGGTGCCTTGGATCTCAAGGTGGGCTCTGGGTATCCTGAGCGGGGGGGGGGGGGGGCTGGGATGCTGGTTTGTGACCTGGTGGTGCCACTTTCTGACGCTGGGACCTTGGGCAGCCTTCCCACCTCCCAGGGTGGTCTCGAGGATCAGCAGGAGACATGCTTAGTGTCCTGCCTAGGAGGGATCTGTTGTTGGCTCAAGGATGTTTCAGGGGTTTTCTGGGAGCAGTCAGTGAGAGGGGACCCCCAAGAGTGTGCTGCACCTTCCTCCTGGGCTTCTGGGGACTCTGCCCCTGCCTCAGTAATCTCTGGGCTCCAGCAAGCCACCACCCCCACCCTGCCCTCCCAAAGGTTTAATTAGAAATGTCCGATATGGTTTCTGGGGCAGCCTGGGGGCACGTGGCTGAGCCATGTGGGGAGAACATCAGGCAGGCCTTGTGGGGTCCCAGAGAAGGAGAAGAGGTGGGCTCGCTGTTCTTCAGGAGGCCCACCAACCCCCCAAACCTCAAACTTCTCTCCCTCCCGGCGGCCCACCTCCACCCTCCCTCCCAGTTCCGTTCCCTCCTCCCTCCTCTGTCCTCCCGTCCTCCCGGCCCCTGGCACGGGAGGGTCTCTCTTCGCCTCAGCCACATCTGGTTCTCATTAGGGTCTCCCAGGATGCCTCTGCTTGAGGCCCCCCTATCCCAAGGGAGGTGGGCAGGAGGATTAGGGGTGATTAGGAGTGCTCCTGGCCAGAGGAGGGGGAGGAGCAGAGGAGGGGGCCTGGCCTATTATAAATAGCAACACCGTGACTCTATCACCCCATCATTCACTGTAGATTCCAAGTTCAGTCTCAAAAAACCTGAAGCTTCAGGAGCCAGGGCAGGGGTGATGCTCCGGTGCTCCCTCCTTCCCCATTCCCATCTTCATCTCCATCCCCGGGGCCACTCCCAGCCCATAAGATGGGACAGCCCCGGAATGGCCAGAAAGTCATCTGTCACCAGCCACACCTTCCCGGCGGAGTCAGGCCCCTGTGCCTGGGTTGAATCCTTGCTGTGTTGCCTTGGGCATGAGGCTTGACCTGTCTGAATAAGGGGATGCTAATAACACTAAATCTCGGGGGGCGGGGGGGGGGCGATTGGGAGATAAACTCCTGAAGCACTTAGAATAGTGCTGGGGCCTGGTAGGTGCTCAGTCCGCAGGGGCCGCTGTCCCGAGCACTGTCCCCATGTTATCATCACCATTCCAGAGGGGGACGAGGAGTGTCACACTGCACGTGAAGAACACACTCTCTGTATAAGAAATTCCTATGATCATTAATGTCTTTGTTTCCAAAAGGGCCAGGCATATAGTAGGCATCGAAGAAACGGGACCTTCGGTTAACAGGGAAGGACGGGGTGGGGGCCAGAGCGTAGATGGGAATCCTAGAACCTTGATGTGCAGACTGGTCATTCCTCTCCCCGGCCACACAGGGCCCTGGCGGGCCATTGGCCCTGTTCGGAGGGTGTCCCTGGCTCCTGGCTGGGTGAGCCAGGGGTGGGGGCCAGCAGGAGGGCCTGTCCCAGGCAGCGCGTGACTCCTAGGAGGGCTTAGCCACTCATTAATCACCTAAGCGGGGCTCAGCATTCTTGAAATGCCAGCTGGGGCCAGGGAGGGGCCTGGGCCAGGGGCTCCTGGGGACCCCAGGGCTCTGGGACTGTGAAGCAAGGACAGCCACTCCGTTTGCTGAACACCGGTGCCGGGCACCGTATGTACCTTAACTTGATTCGTATTCAGCCCTGTAAAGCGTGAGCTGTTCATGTCCCCATTTTACTAATGAGGAGACTGAGGCTCAGAGAGGGCATGTGAGCTGCTCAAGGTCACACAGTGGGCATTAAGCAAGCCAGGATTTGTTCCTGGATCTTCTTGAGCTGTTCCCAGGGCTCATCAGGGAGGAGGCGTGAGGCGCAGACCCCAGGCTCGCTGCCCCAGGGGCCTGTGGGAGGGGCAGCTCTGCCTCAGTGGGGCTGGCCAGCCTGAGTCAGCAGTGTGGGTGGGGCCGTCCTCCATTATCGGGGTTGACACATCTCCTACGTCACCGCCTTATCACCCCGCCTTCCCACTCCCCCCCTGCAAGGTGACCCTGGGAGGGGAAAGGCCAGCACCTCCCCTCTCCTCCCCTGCTTATGCCCAAGAGCACTGGGCGCCTTTTCTGAGTCCCTCCCCTTTGTGGGGCTAGGGCCAGCAGGGAGGGCCCAGGAGAGGGCTGTGGAGGAGCAGAGCTCTGGCCGCCATCCTTCCTTGCTGTGAGGCCAGGCAAGCCCTCACCTCTCTGGAACACAAGGGCTAGGCCCCCTGGCCCCCGTCGTGGGGGTGATGAGCTAGGCAGTAGGCTGAGTCCAGGCCCCACTCCCTGGGTATCTGCGACTGGGGCCTGGGGTGCAGGAGGCTCCCCTGGCCCATGGGACCTTCAGGACATGTGATTCAGCCCAGCCAGGCCTTGGGTTCCTCGGTGCCCACCAGGTGGGCCATCTGGAAGGAGGCAGGGCAGGACAGGGTCATTGAGTCTGGGTCCAGCATCCACGGGTGGTGGGCATCCACTGGGCACTCATTTCAAGGAAGTATCTCACTGACTCTTCACACACCCCATAAGACCTTGGGATGACTACCCCCCCCCCCCCCCACTTTTTAAAGATTTTTATTTACTTATTCACGAGAGACACAGAGACAGGCAGACACAGGCAGAGGGAGAAGCGGGCTCTCCATGGGGAGCCCGATGTGGGACTCAATCCCAGGGCTCCGGGATCACGACCTGAGCCAAAGGCACATGCTCAACCACTGAGCCCCCCAGGTGTCCCCGATTACCCATTTTACAGACTTACATCCCAGGAAATGGCTTGTCTGTCCCAGATCTGCACTCTGGGCTCCTCCCCTCCTCCTGGACGGGCATCAGGTGCTGGGCCCTGAAGTGCTGGGCCCTGAAGGACTCTCCCCCCACATGGATACACAGGTGGGGAGGAGCTTGGGGGCATGGGTTTTGGAGGGCCCACCCTGTGGAGAGCTGTGGGGCAGAGCCCAGAGGCCTAGGGGTCTTGGGGAGCCTAGCTCATGCCTGCCCCTTCCCTATAGGCCACGACATCAACGGTGCCCTGGAGCCCTCCAACATAGACACCAGCATCCTGGAGGAGTACATCAGCAAGGAGGATGCCTCTGACCTGTGAGTGGCCCCACCCCCACCCCCTCTGGCCTCACCTTTCACCAGACAGGTGATGGAGCCCCAGTCTGCAAGCTCCTCCCCCTCTATTCCCATCTGCTGACTCCTCTGCTGTCTCCTTGAGCTGCCCTGCAGAGGGGGAGTCTGGGAGGGGCGGGGGTCCTGGTGGACGCTGAGCTTTTTCCTTTTTCCACAGCTGCTTCCCTGACATCTCTGCTCCAGCCAGTGCAGCCTCCTACCCCCACGGGCCTCCAGCCATCCCAGGCTCCAGCGGGGGCCACCACCTGAGCCCCCCTGGGGGTGGACCCTCCCCAGGGCGCCATGGCTCCCTCCCAGCCCCAAGCTACAGCACCCCGCTCAACTGCAACAATAATGCTATGAGTGGCGCTCCTAAGCCCTTCCTGGGGGCCTCTGGGCCCCCCATCAAGGCAGAGCCCAAGGCTCCCTATGCCCCAGGGTGAGTGAGGGCCGGGAATGAGGGGGTCGGGCGTGGGTCTGGGAGGTGCTGGCAGCGGCCTGGCCTGGCCGTGGTGACTGGTTAGGTAAAGTGGCTGAGGAGGGACTCATGACTTTGTTCTGAGGCCTTGGGCAGCCACAGAGGATTCTGAGCAGCAGCGGGTTGATGAGGGCTGGTGTAAGTGCTAGAAAATTCTGACAGCTCTGTAAAGAGGGGATGCAGCTATGTACCTGTCCTGATACACGCATGTACATACACGCGTACATACAGAGGGCACACGGGGTCCCCGCACTGCCCCAGGCCCATCCGCTCGTGCATTTAGCTGCTATTTGCTTTGGCCGCCAGTGGCACAGATACGGTACCTGAAGCTTCCCCCACCCAAGCCAGCCTCCAGGCCCTTCAATCCTCTCTCCAAGGGGTCCACACCAGTGGCCTGACCCTGGGGCTCAGCCTGGGTCTGGCTGTGGCCGAAGGAAGCAGGCGGCCACCATCCCAGCCACAGACATGTGCTCATAAGGATAGGCAGGAACATGGGTCTGCTGGGTTCTGCAGAGGGGCTCGAGGAAGTTCTGGGTTCAGCCTGGGGCAGGAACAGGGGACCCTGTCTTTGGGTAGAAGAATACTAGAGTGTGGGAGGCATGACACTTGTCTCCACAGCCTGGCCCCACCTCCAGCTCCAGCATTTGCAACCTTCTGGCTTGGGAACCCACAGCCCCGGTCAGGGCTTCAGCATCCGCAGCTGTAGAGTGACCTCAAAATGTGTCTCCCTCCAGGACGGTGGAAATAAGGGGAGGAGGCCCACAGCAAGTGTGGGTCGGGGGGTACCATAGCTTCTCCTGGCTTATTCGCAGAGGCGAGTTGGGGTGTTAGGGGTGAACTTTTGCCACAGGAGACAGACGTTGGGTGAGAGTCTGTCCCTAAGCCCAGACCCCGAAGGGCAAAGACAGAGGGAAGAGAATTGACAAGTTATGAGCACCTGCTAGTACCTGTTGCCCCGTGGCTCTCGTTGTGTAAGCCTATCAGCCCTCTCCAGCAACAGCTCCGGGGACCCCAAAACCAGCTGGCCTGCGAGTAAAGTTGGGCTGACCCTCAGCACACTGAGGCCCTTGCTCAGGGCGAGAAAGGGCTTGCCCAGAACCACACAGAGACCACGGGGCCCGGGCTGCTCCCTGGGCAGGACCCAGAGCCCTTTCCTGCCCCTGCCCCTGCCCCTGCCCCTGCCTGGACGAGTTCTAGGTGCCAAACAAGACGAACACACATCCCCTCTGCAGTGGATCCTGCAGGCTGGCTGGGGCAGGGTTGGGGAGTTATTAATAAATCACCAAATCGAGGAGCATGAGGAGGAGTCGTGAGGAAAGAACATGAGGTCCCGCGGAAGGGGAAGGGATCTTGACACACCAGAAGACCCACCGGCCCTGTGCAGGGAGCAGGCGGGAGATGGTGCCTGGGCAGCCTCTCCAGACGTGAGGACCAGGACGGCCAAAGAGCTGGTCCCCGCCTGGCTGCGGCCCCCCTCACCCGGTGAATGCAGGTTCGCCCAGGACTTGTTGATCTCTCAGGGTTGAGTTTGTTCTTTTGCCTGAACCGCTGATAAAACAAAACCCGAACGAAAAAAATAAGCCCAGGCCTGGTGGAGCTGGCTGCCTGCCCAGCCCATACCTGCCCACGGTGGGACGGCCCAGCCCCCTAGAGCCCCCCAGAGCCCCCTAGAGCCCCTCTAGACTTTCTAGAAAGTGGGGCTTCAGTGGGCGTGGGAAGGCAGAAGCAGACCTGGCCCCTGCTCCGTGAATCCGTGAATCCCTGTGCGTCATCAGGAACACTGGTTGCTGGTCCCCAAGTGCCCAGTGGGTCTGAGGGGCTGCCCAAGGCCCCACACCCGCGCCTCAGCCCCGGGCCCTGCCTGGCACTCCCAGGTGGCTCAAAATGCCCCAAGGGTGGGGGTGAGGGACCGTCAGGGCCTCCGGCGTTGGGGTCCCGGGGACCCTGCGGCCTGCCCAGTAGCGCCCTCCTCCCGCCCCCGCAGCACGCTGCCGGATTCTCCCCCAGACTCGGGCTCCGAGGCCTACTCCCCCCAGCAGGTGAATGGTGAGTCCAGCGGGCACCGCCCTCCCCTCTGGGGTTTGGGCAAGTGGTTGGGGCGGCCTTATCGGAGGGAGGGAGCGCGGGAGGGAGGGGGCCGCGGCTGCCCAACAGGCGAGATTATCGCTGCTCAAATACTCCCCGGCGCTGCTATTGTTTCCCCCCGGCGGGTGGGGAGCCTGGCCCTGCCTCTGAGCAAGTGTCCCTGCCGGGGATGCCACCCGCCTGGCCGCCTGCGCCATCATGGACGCGCCCTTTGGCGGTGAGTGGACGGCTGGGGCCGTGGGTGCAGCCCGGTCCGGGCCCCGCTGGCCCCCGTGGCGGGGCGGGGGCAGGGCTGCGCGGCCCCCAGGTGGCGGAGCAGAAGGACCGGGCGGCTTCTCCGCCCGCAGCAGCCGGGAAGGGTCAAGAGTTCTGTTTATCTTACCCAAAACATTTCTGGAATGCCTCCTGGGGAACAAAGGGAGCGGGGCTGGCCCGAGGGGCTGCGGCCCGTGCCGGGGGTCCCTAGAGGCTCCGTGCTCGGGCCCGGGAAGGCCGCGGGAGCTGGCGGCCGGGCCTGCGCCGAAGGGGCCGGGCAGGACATTCGGACATTCGGGAAAGCTGCGCACCCGCTGGCCGGGGCTGGTCTCCCCGCCGGAGCCTCTAGTGGCCAACCTCGGCGCCCAGCCCTCCTCCCACAGGGGGTTGGTGCGAGGGCAGCCCCCGGGGTGGAGATCGGGGACCCTGCCAGGGCCGAGCGGTGCCTGGGAACCTGAGTGACGTGGGGCGCTGATCCCCGCTCCCCGCCGTCTCTCCCGCAGACCCCCATCTCCTGCGCACCATAACCCCCGAGACCCTGTGCCACGTGGGAGTGCCCTCCCGCCTAGAGCACCCGCCTCCACCTCCGGCCCACCTGCCGGGCCCCCCACCACCCCCGCCTCACTACCCCGTCCTGCAGCGGGACCTGTACATGAAGGCCGAGCCCCCGATGCCCCCCTATGCCGCCATGGGGCAGGGGCTCGTGCCCAGCGATCTCCACCATACGCAGCAGTCCCAGATGCTACACCAGCTGCTACAGCAGCACGGAGCTGAGTAAGACCAGGGCAGGTGGGCTTGGGTGGGGGGCCAGGGCAGCAGTAGGCAGGACAGGGGTGAACCAGGAGGGCAGAAGGCCCTGACCCCAGGTGACGAATGTGCCCACCAGCAGCCAGCTGCAGATACAGGGCCACAGCCAAGTGCTCCGACTACCTGATTTGGTGAGCATGGCCTGCCCCACTGTCCAGAGAGGTAAACTGGGGTTCCCAGGGGAGGAAATGTTGGTCCTGGTCATGGAGCTAGGAAGGGGCAGAGCCAGGACTTGAACCTCGAGCTGTGCCCTCACCCAGACACCAGTGACTTTCCAACCTTTTGCACGGAGTCCAGGGGCTCTGGAGGAAGTTCTAGCCACGGACCCAAGCTTCCACTCACACTCCAACCAGTAGAATCATCTTTTTTAAGATTTTACTTATTTATTTGAGAGACGGAGAGGGAGAAGCAGACTCCCTGCTGAGCAGACAAGACAGCCTGATGCGGGGCTCCATCCCACGACCCTGAGATCACGACCCGAACTGAAGACAGACATCCAGCTGACTGAGTCACCCAGGCTCCCCTAAAATCATACTTTTATCTGTTTATTTTACACACTGAGATGTCATGAAAGCTTTAGTTCAAGGCCAGATTCCACAGCCTCCTTCCCAAGAAACTCTCCTTCCCAGACTCGGTGGCCCGTGCCCTCTGGGGCTTGTTTGCAGCTATGGAGGCTGCTCTCCCTGGAGCCCCCACTATGAAGGGTGGCTCTGGGAATGTCCCCACAGGGAAAGGACCGACTTGCTCATTCCACAGACAGTTCTGAGCACTCTGTGCACCAGGCCCATTGCTGGGCAGGATGGGGACACAGACAAGTCAGGGGTGGCTCCTCCTAGATTCAGTAATCTGGGGGGTAGAGAGGAGTGACAGAAACAGAGAATGACATTACAGAGCAATGGGGGAGCACAGAGGTAAAGCCCAGGGCTTTTTGGAGGAGGTGTCCTCTGGATTGGGCATAGCCTGCTGAGACAGGGTGAAGAGGGGAGGGGGGCTCAGAAAGGGCCAGCCCCCACATGGCACATGCCTGTGTCACCCCCAGGCTCCCCACACACCCCTCCAAGAAGAGGAAGCACTCCGAATCACCTCCCAACACCCTCAATACCCAGATGCTGAATGGAATGATCAAACAGGAGCCCGGGACCACCACGAGCCTGCCCCCACACCCAGCTCGCGCCCCATCACCCCCCTGGCCTCCCCAGGGCCCACTGTCACCTGGCCCCAGCTCCTTGCCCCTCAGCATCGCCCGGGTCCAGACGCCACCTTGGCACCCGCCAGGTGCCCCCTCACCAGGTACGTGCCTGGCCTGCTGAACCTCACAGGGAGCTGACCCTTGACGTTGGGTGTGGGGCACAGGGTTGGGAAGAGGGGCCCAGGGCCCACACAGGTGCTTGCTCCTCCCAGGTCTCCTGCAGGACAATGACAGCCTCAGCGGCTCCTACCTGGACCCCAACTATCAGTCCATCAAGTGGCAACCGCATCAGCAGAACAAGTGGGCCACGCTGTACGATGCAAACTACAAAGAGCTGTGAGTGTCTCATGCCACACCCCGCCCCTCCTGTTACCATCTCTGGGGACCCCCAGCCCTGGCATCAGGGTCCCAGAGCAGGGCCTGGGAGCACACAGGGTGCAGCATCTTCCTGGTTTAGAGAAGCACAGCAGGCTCAGGGCGGAACCAGGATTGGCACTGAGGGTTCCCAGTTTCTGGGCCAGCCCGAGGCCTCCCCAAGAAGGCAGCGTCTTTAGGGTGGGGCCAGTGGGAGTCAAGTCAGGGAGAAGTGGGTGGATGGATATTTTCTGGCTCCTCCTCCCCCACTCCTGCATTCCAGGAAGGTAGCAGGAAGTTGTGTTGGCAGCAGCCCCCTCCCTGGAGGGAGGGACAAAGGGGTGGGGGAGGACAGGCTGTCCGGGCATTCCTAGCTCTCCCTCAGCACCCACCCATGCAGATTCACTTCCTGGGACCAGGCCAAGAGCACTCTGGGACCACTCCCCTCACTCCCGCAGAAGTCCAGTGGGGCTGAGAGTGTGGCTCACTGATTCCCTTTGGACACTGCCAGGCCTGGACAGGGTGGCCTCCTGGAGTTGGGCTCCCCAGCTGTGTGGGATTCTTAGCCAGAAGCCCTCAGGGTTGGGGGGATCCGGCCTGCTGTAAGTTGCTGAAGGATCCCTTGAGGCCCTGCCAGGCCTGGGGGGAGGTCTTCGGGGATCCCACCCTTATGGCCTGGTGGGGACCCCCTGCTCTTACTACCATATTTTCGGGGTCAGCCCTGCCATCTCAGGCCCTAAGGCCAGGAAGCTGGCAGCTGAAACCCTGGTGTGGCCTGCATACTTCCTGGGTGGGTGTTCCCCTGGGGCGGGCAGGTGGGTGGAACCCCAGGCCTTCCTATATAGGTGGTAGCCAGGCCCCAAAGCCTCTTCCCTCAAGTTTGGAATCCTTTTCTGTCCATCTTCCTGGGCGTCAGGGGCACCGCTTGTGCCTGGGGACCTGGGTGAGGATGGGCTAACAGTTGCCCTCTTTCCTGCCACCTAGAGGTCCCCTAAAGGATCCATACTTGGAATAGTTGCCCAGCAATAGATAGGTAAACTGAGACTGGGTCTGGGCTGCACAGAGTGCCCCTCTCCCCACCTGGGCAGATGGAGGAGTCAGAATGAGGACTCTGGGGGCTTGAGCAAGCCAGTGGACAGGGGCTGGGCCAGTGCAGAGCCGGCGCCTGGTTCCACCGTTTCCATGGCAACCAGCTGTCAGGCCAGTGAGGCTCTGCAGACACATCCCCTCTCACCCTCTCTCACCCCATCTCCCATGAGGAGCGGTCTTCAGGCAGCGTTCTGGGAAGGAGCCAAGTGTGAGGAGGGGCCATCAAGCCCCCTCCTCAGGAGCTCACTCCCATCTGGTGGGGCCTCGGGGTTCTGGCCCTGATTCTCTCATCACCAGGGTGGGCTGCTCCAAGCTACGTAGAGGAGAGAATATTGGCTGAAGAGGTGGCAGACCTGAGCTCAGATCCTTCCGGGGACTCAGTTTCCATTTCTGAGAAGCGGTGGCGGTGTGGTGGGGGGGGCAGCCTCATGAGTGGTTTGAGGATTGGTGATACCGAGAGGAAGTTGCTTTGGAATGTAGGCATGTGGGAGGGACATTCCAGGCCGGGCTTTGGGGGGCCTCCAGCGAGTACCCTCACCTGCCCCTAGGCCAATGCTCACTTACCGTGTGGACGCTGACAAGGGCTTCAACTTCTCGGTGGGCGACGACGCCTTCGTGTGCCAGAAGAAAAACCACTTCCAGGTGACAGTGTACATCGGGATGCTGGGTGAGCCCAAGTATGTCAAGACACCTGAAGGCCTCAAGCCTCTTGACTGCTTCTACCTGAAACTGCATGGAGTGAAGGCAGGTTTTGGGGCTCAGCAAGGAGGGGAGGGTGGGAGCCAGGAACGCCTGAGATTGAAAGACCTCCAGGCAAAGTGAGTGTACCTGCACCCGAACTGTCAGGCTCCTGGTTCTCAGCCATGCTTCCTGATTCCTTCTCTACCTTGACCCCAAGTCTGTGCCCTCAGCTGAGACCCTGCCCTAAGCTGGCTGCTGCCTTGGTCCCCATCCCCAGATGAACTCCCTGTCATCTTACCCCGCCCTCGGGGCTCCCCACTCAGGGAGTGGGGCTCCAGGGGCCCACTTGCCCTCACCTCATCATGCACCCGGCCTGGCTGTTCCCCTAGAGCATTGCCCACCCTGGCCCCTTCCCCTGTCTTCTCCTCTCTGGCTCTCCCCAGACCAGACCATAACCCCCAACCTCATCTAAATGACCACAGCAGCATCCACTCTGGCTGCAACTCATGTTCCCCCTGAGACACTGGTGGGCATGATACTAGCCATTCTTCCAAAGCACCTGGTGCCCTCCCAGCAAAGCCTTGACTTCTAAGCTTAGGCCACAAAGGCTTTTGGGACCTAGCCCTTCACTCCAGTCCCAGACCGGTTGTGGCCATTCACACAGCCCCTGCTTTCCTGAGGCAGCTCCCGCTCTCTGGGATGCCTTGAGAATGCCCATCCCTCCGCTCCTGGGAGACGATTCCTTGGCCTTCCCATTCACTCTGCTACTGGCCTGGGTCCTTAGGGACACCTGCCCTGAGGCTCCTTCCCTGTGGCACCTCTAGCCCCACCCCAGGAGTGCTTGACTTGGGGCCCTTGAGCTTCCTGGGGGCACGGCCAGGTGTGTTTCCTCCTGTGTGGGGAGCCAGGCCTGGCACCTTGGCATGGCATGGAGAGGTTGAGGCGATGTGGGTGTGGGAGAGGGTCTGGGGGGGGGTGTGGGTTTGGGTGGGAGTGGGTGTTCATGGAGGTCGGCTAGGGTTATGTGAGCGAAGGTGGAGGCATGTGGGGTGTGGACATGGGGGCCGTGTGTCTGGAATGCATGGGTGCGTGCGCACGGAGGGGAGAGTGATGTGACGGTGCCCTCATGGAGGGGAGGGCCATGCCTCCGCCTCCTGGGGAGCTCTGGCTGGGCCAGGCCTGGACTGAGCGGCTAAAGGGAGACAGAACCAGGGAGGGACCCCGGCCCTGATGTATATCGGCCTCTGCTTCTCCCCCAGCTGGAGGCCCTGAACCAGTCCATCAACATTGAACAGTCGCAGTCTGACCGGAGCAAGCGGCCCTTTAATCCGGTCACGTGAGTATCTGACCCTCTAGGGGTGGTGCCTGGAAGGGCTGGGGAGCACCCACAGTATCTGTCCCCTCCCTGCCTCCTGAGTCCCCTGCCGCTCTTCCGCAGGGTCAATCTGCCCCCTGAGCAGGTCACGAAGGTGACCGTGGGGCGCTTGCACTTCAGCGAGACCACTGCCAACAACATGCGCAAGAAGGGCAAACCCAACCCTGACCAGAGGTGAGCAGGCTGGAGCCCTGCCCTGGCGGGCCCTCTTATTTCTGAGGAGGAGGGGCAGGAAGGCACCACCCCGTGGGGCAGTGTCCCACAGACGGACCCATTTTATGCAAGAGACCTGAGACTCTGACCTAAGGCTAACGGATTTAAGGATGAGGAAGCAGGAGCCTGGCTCTGGAGGAACAGCTCAGTGGTTCCTTAGCTCCAGGCCCTGGGGAGTCTGTGCCCCCTAGTGGAGACTCGGGTTCCTCCTCTGTAGGCTGAGGTGTTCATGCCCTTCGGCCCCTGGGATGCTGGAGCTGGAGCCAGGGCACTGTACATCCGACATGGGAAGGGGGACTGGCGGGCAGGGGCCAGTGGGGCAAGACCCCGGGGGGCCTCTAAACCCCTGTGCACCCCAGGTACTTCATGCTGGTGGTGGCCCTCCAGGCCCACGCACAGAACCAGAACTACACGCTGGCTGCCCAGATCTCAGAGCGCATCATCGTGAGGGTGAGGGCTCCCTCCTCCCAGGGGATCAAGAGTCGTCCCCAGTGCGGGGAGAAACAGCACGCAGGAAAAATACTGGGGTACTGGGGAGTCAGGAGCTCGAGTGCTGACCCTGGTAGGCACTAGCTGTGTGGCTTCGGGCAAGTTTCCCCCCTCAGAGCCACGGTGTCTCCTTCACAAGAGTGGAGGTGGATAAGACCTGGATAGCTCTGCGATCCCACGAGTGACTTGAAAGGCGCCACAATGGGAGGGACAGGTTAAGTTGGGCGTGGTGGGATGAGACTTTCTGGCTGGAGCCGGAGGGGTGGCTGCAGGGTTTCCCCTGTTCCCAGGGCACTGCACGTCCCACCTCCCCCGGGACTGACCCAGCTCCCCACCCCCCCACTCGTGCTAGGCCTCCAACCCAGGCCAGTTTGAGAGTGACAGCGACGTGCTGTGGCAGCGGGCGCAGGTGCCTGACACCGTCTTCCACCATGGCCGCGTGGGCATCAACACGGACCGGCCCGATGAGGCGCTGGTGGTGCACGGCAACGTCAAGGTCATGGGCTCGCTCATGCACCCCTCGGATCTGCGGGCCAAGGAGCACGTGCAGGAGGTGGGGGCGGGCTGAGGGCGAAGGACGGGCCGTGGGGCGGGCGGGCGGGCCGAGTCACCCTCGGGAGGTACGGGGCTGCGGGAGGACCTCGGGGAGGCAGGCAGCTCTCGAATCCTCCACCCCTCCGTCCCGGGACCCTGGTGTTGGAAGGACTCCGCGCCACTCGGCAGGGCCTGTGTTGTTGCCGCAGTCTTGAGCTCCAGGGCCCACTTCGGATGGGCCGGGAGGGGAGGGGTTCAACCTGGGCCCTGGGTCCCGTTCAGGTGGACACCACGGAGCAGCTGAAGAGGATCTCGCGCATGCGGCTGGTGCACTACAGATACAAGCCGGAGTTTGCAGCCACCGCAGGCATCGAGGCCACGGCGCCAGAGACAGGTAGCGACCGGCCTGCGCGGACTGGGGCTGGGGTCTGGGAACCCAGCCACCTCGGGGCTCAGTAACCGTGCCCCCTGGAAACCCCACTCCCAGGAGCCCCTCTCCTCAACTACTGTAACATCCTACCCTCTACAAGTCCTGCCCCTCGGCCCTTGGAAAACGGGGCCTCCTCAGGTGCCCAGTAGCTCACCTCTTGACACTGGAAGTCCTGGCATCGCGGTCTTAGGTGAATCCTGCCTCTATCTCTGCCCACTTCCCCTGGATCCTCTCTCCCAGGAATCCAGCCTTACGTCAGGCTGGGGAACCCCACAACCTGAGCCCGGACTGCAACCTTCTGAACACTTGTCCATGGGAACCCCCTGCTCCGGGGCTCCTTGCATCTCAAATCTCTAGCTCCCAGAATTTCGCCCTCCTCCAGTGGCTCCCCCACAACTCCGCAGGTGTCATCGCGCAGGAAGTGAAGGAGATCCTGCCTGAAGCCGTGAAGGACACTGGAGACATGGTCTTTGCCAATGGACAAACCGTAGAGAATTTCTTGGTGGTGAACAAGGTCTGTGGTGGGGAGGGCTGAGGGAGCCGACGGGAGGGCGGGGGCCAGCGGGAGGGCATTCATCTCCCACTCAGAGACCAGGCACCCCGAGGTGCAGGGGCGAGGCCGCCCAGCCTCCTCTCATACTGTGCCCAGAGCCCCAGCCCCACCCTCCAGGGAAGGGCTAGCAGGGGCCTTGGCAACACTCTGGGTGTGTGCTCAGCAGGCAGAGCAAGCTCATGGGGTCTCGTTTTCTTCCCCTTCAAAAGGAGGCTGAAGATGACCACTGCCTCAGGTGGCTGTCAGCCGAAACACCCCTCATTGTGGGGACCAAGTGCTGTTCTGGCTGAATAGTTGGGAGCCAAAGCCTGAGGCACCACTTTCGTCAGATGAGAGGCTGGGAGCCTCTGAGAGCCCGTGGTGTTCTGATGGTGTTCTGACGGGGTGGAAAGGGCCGGCCCAGTGGAGGTGGGGGTGCATTTTGGAGGCAGGCACAAGGAGTGGGGGAGCCCAGGCTGGCCAGGGCAGGGAGGCTTTGAGGGCCTCCACATGGCCGCGGGTTATGGGGTGGGGCTGCCATCCTGCCCCCCATCGCCCAGGCTCCTGGGGGCTGATGGCGCCCCTTGCCTGTGGCAGGAGCGCATCTTTATGGAGAACGTGGGTGCCGTGAAGGAGCTGTGCAAGCTGACGGACAACCTGGAGACGCGCATCGATGAGCTGGAGCGCTGGAGCCACAGGCTGGCCAAACTGCGGCGGCTGGACAGCCTCAAGTCCACCGGCAGCTCGGGCGCCTTCAGGTGGGGGCGCGGGCCAGGCAGGGCAAGACCCCCTTCCTAGAGGCTCCTCTGACCCTGGACTTCTTGCTGCAGCCATGCAGGGAGCCAGTTCAGCCGGGCGGGCAGTGTGCCCCACAAGAAGAGGCCCCCCAAGGTGGCCAGCAAGGTGAGGGCAGCATGGACGGGAGGCAGTTTGGACCGGGCCCTCCCTCTGCAGCCTCTCGGACTGCAAGAGCTCCTCTGTCTTCTCAGCTCTCTAGCTCTCTGGCCCCAGTTCCCCTTCCTCTCCCTCTGTGCTGCACCCCCCCACCCCCATCCCAACACCCATAGGAATGAGTAGACTGTAGCACCCCCACATCCAGCAGAGCCCAAGCCCGCCAAGTGACACCACAGGCTCCCTAAGCCTGAACCTTTTCTGCTTCTTCCCCCTCGATCCTCAGTCATCCTCTGTGGTCCCAGACCAGGCCTGCATCAACCAGCGCTTCCTACAGGGAACCATTATTGCCCTGGTAGTGGTCATGGCCTTCAGGTGACTTGTCCTCTCCCCGGGCTCCAGGGGTGGCCTGCGGGGGAGGGGGGTTGGGGGGAGTTGAGCGGCCCTTGCCGTTGCCCTTGCCTGCCTGGAGGAAGAGGAAGCCGTGGCTGGGAGATCAAGCCCTGGCTGAGGTCTTGGGGGAGGTAGCGGCCACCCCCCCCTCTAGGGCCTGCCCCTGGGGCTGGGAAGACGCCTTTACAGGCATCATTCATTCGCAAGCCCATCCCCTGGAGCCAAGGCCTGCAGACCCTGCCCTAGAGAGCGGACTGGGACAGTGGCTGCAGCTCTAACAGTGGCCCTTTCTTGTGGCTCCCAGCGTGGTGTCCATGTCGACACTGTATGTGCTGAGCCTGCGCACCGAGGAGGACCTGGTAGAAACTGATGGGTATGTCCCTGGAGGCCTGGCTGCTGGCCAAGCTGCCAGGACAGGTGGGGCTTTGGTGGGCCACCCAGGGGCAGAGTTGCTATGGAAGCTGTTTCCTCCCATGGGGACCGCACCTCAGGCTCTCAGCCTGCTGGGGCCTGCGGGGGTGGGTGGGGAGGTCTCCCTGGAGGAGAGGCGACCAGTTCCCCGTCCCTGCCCAAACCAGTGTTTCTCTGTGGTCTACTCTGTGCTCCTTGAGGTAGCTGGGCCTCGGACAGTCTGGGGCATCTGAGGGGCACAGACTGGGATGGGGGTTGGAAGGTAAGGAGGACCAGGGTGGGACCCTGGGCTGTTTGCCCACTGTCACCTCAGCTCTGGGGCTACCTCTGACTGTGTCTTTTCTCTCCTCCCCTGCACTTGTCTCCCCTCCTCCTCTTCTCTGCTGCCCCTTAGCTCTTTTGCCGTGTCCACTTCCTGCCTTCTGGCCCTGCTCCGGCCCCAGCTCGCTGGGGGGAGTGAGGCCCTGTGCCCATGGTATGTGTCTGGAACAAGTCCCCTCCCTCCTACCTCTGGCTCCTGACTCTTTTCCACCATCCTTGTCCACCTCTTCCTGTCCCTCCTGTTCCTCCGGGACTCCCAGGCCTCCCTGTTGAGGCTCTTGCAGTCGCTCTGAGCTCAGCCCACCCTTCCCCAGCAGGTTAAGCCAGAGCTTTGGGACCACTCAGCTCCGACAGTCCCCTGTGACCACCGGGCTGCCAGGCACACAGCCCTCTTTGCTGCTGGGTGCGTGTAGCACTGGGTTTGGAGGGTGGGGACGGGGGAGAGGTGGCCATGTTCTAGGTGGGGGCCCAGCTGCCCAGCTCACATAGCCTCTGGCTTCCTCAGTTACCACTGGCCTGACCCGCTCAGCACCAGGTCCGGTCGTCCCCACCTTGGACCTGTGCTCCAGCCACCCCTGCCCGGTTGTCTGCTGCTCGTTGTCTACCCCCAGCCTGACCACTGCCCCTAGTCTTGGCCCCAGCTTTAACCCTGGCCGTGGCCTCAACCCCAGTCCCAGTCCCTCCGGCAACCGCTCAGGTATGGCTACCTCGGGTCCAGGGTTTGGGTTGAGGGGGTTTTATGTGAGTCCAGAGAAAGGCCCTAAAGACTCATTAGAGGGAGTGTATCCAGAGCCCAGAATGAGGCTCTGGAGAGAGATTGGTGGGTCTCCCAGAAGGGACGAAGAGACAGATGCAGGTCACCCAGAGTCTGTGAAGTCCTAGAGAAAGCTGGACCAGAGGCAGCCGGTTCCCTCTTCTCAGCCTATCCCTCATTCTGTCCATAGGCCCCAGCCAGATGGCCCTGCTGCCAGTCACAAACATCAAAGCCAAATCCTGGAGCCTATCAGCCAATGGCATTGGCCACTCCAAACATCCAAAGAGCTCAGAGCCTCTGGCCAGCCCTGCAGTCCCCTTCTCTGGAGGGCAGGGCAAAGCCAAGAACAGCCCCAGCCTTAGTCTCCATGGTCGGACCCGCCGAGGGGCCTCCCAGCCTGGCCCGAGCCCTGCTCAGCCAACTCAGGCCCGGGGCCAGCCAGGTACTTGCCCTCCCCATCCCCCATCTCCTCAGCCCAGCCACCCGAAGGCCTGGTGCAGGACTGCCAGGCCACAGATATTTGCTGGGTGTTACCGAGTCCCACCAGTCGGGCCAGGAACCTTATGTAGATCACCTCGTTCAATCCTCCCCACATCCCCGTGGTTCAGATGGGGAAGCGGAGACAGATCATGTGGCCTGTCAGCAGAACCACAGACTGACCAAGTCTGCCTGATGCCAAGGCCACAGAAAAAGCCAGGGGCCTTCCAGGCTTCAGCCAGGCGGCTCTGCTCTGGGTATTGGGCCTCCTTATCAGCTTTCATCTGATGGGTTTTGTGGCTTAAAGAAAAAAAAAAAAAAGGCTTGAAACTGTGACTTGCTAAGATTGAAGTGCAGAGTGATGGGGAAACCCCACAGGTTAGCTGCTCACCAGCCAGCCTTCTCTGCTCTGTGGCTGACTCCCTACAGGGTACTGGGGTGATGAAGACAGGTATGCCCTGACCCCGGATTTCATGCTCAGAGACATGAAAACAGTCATGTAGTAGAGTGACGGGGCTCTGAGGGGACATGTAGGGCTGGGGGGGGGGGGGCACTTCACCCAGGCTGAGGTGGGGAGGTGATCAGGGAAGGTCTCCCTGGAGGAGGTGACATTGGAGCTGAGTCCCTGAAGGACCCACAGGAGTTTGCCTGGAAGGGAAATGAGATGGGTACCTTCTGGTATCTGTTCATGAACCTGCAGGCATGCTGGGTCCTGCAGGGGTCCTTGGGTACCTGCGTTAGTCCTCATAGAGCTGAAAACATACCAGGTCTAGCAGATGTTTGGTGACCCCAGCTTCCCCTTCCTAGTGGGATGGTCAGGCAGCAGCCAGATGACCAAGAAAGCCTGTCTCCCCCACCCATCATGTCGCACTTCAGTCCTACCCCCAGCCAGCCAGTTGGTGGGGGGTTCATCCACATAGGCCACAGCCTTCACAAGTAGTGTGCTGGTAGGTGTTTAACAGTTGGCTCTTCGGAAAAAAAGCCCTGATTGGTGGCGAATATTCCTACTATGGCTGACTTCAAGCAACCAGCTTGATGCCACTGAACTGAATGTAGAAATGTGTGTAGTCAGAAGCATGGTTCTGCTAGCGGGCTCCTATACGCCCCTGGCAAAGGATATGGAGGACCCATCCCTGCTCCTCATGTTCAGGTTCTATCAAGGAGGCAGATCTCAGGCTCATGGGAAGTGGCTCTTTGTAGTGCTGCTGGGGAAGATGGTGCTGTGACCTTGGGCATTGTGGGGGGTCTGGAAAAGAATAACCTGGAACTTATCTATACTAAGGTGTGAGTGACTGACTGAATGCAAGCCTGGCAAGGAAAGGCACGGTAGTTTCTCATTTGTATCCTGCCTTGTCACCCTCCGCCCCGCCCCAACAGTCTCTCTCCTTGCAGACCCAGTGCCCTCCCTGACCTCCATCCAGGTGCTGGAGACTTCGATGCCCATCACTTCCCAGTACTGCGCTCCAGGAGATGCCTGCAGGTAGGCTTGGCTCCCTCCCTTTGCCCCAAGGATAGATCCCCTCAAGTGATATGAGCCCAGGCAGTACAGATGACCAGATGTCGTCCCCCTTTCCCCACAAGGCGGGGGAGGGGCAGCCCCTTTCCATGGGCTCTGGTACAGATCAGGGGCTGGGGAGTCCAGGCAGGGGGCCTAGGCAGGGTAGCCTTGGAATAAGGAGCCAGGTTTGCCCTTTCAGGCCTGGAAACTTCACCTACCACATCCCTGTCAGCAGCAGCACCCCACTGCACCTCAGCCTGACTCTGCAGATGAAGTGAGTGCCAGCATGGGGAGCGAGGAGACACAGGGGTCACAGCCACTTGGGGAAGGGATCCGAGGAGGGATGCTAACTTACCGCCTGCTCTGTGCTTGACTGGCTGTGTGACCCTGGCGGTCTCTGGGCTTCAGCTCCTCATCTGTAAACTGTTGTTGCCTCACAGGGGTGTGAAGACCATGTGGAAACGGTGGACAGGGAAGGGCTGTCTAAGGCCTGACTAGTAGGCATTATTTTCAGGCTGTGTGAGGATTCGTGGCTTGTGTCAGCGGGGCAGGGGAGGTGGCATGGAGGGCTGGCTGGGAGTGAGGTGGGGTTGAGGAACTCAGAACCCCATTTCCCCGCTAACTGGGCCTTCCCCCAGCTCTTCGTTTCCCGTGTCTGTGGTGCTGTGCAGCCTGACGTCAAAGGAGGAGCCGTGTGAGGAGGGGGGCTTCCCCCAGAGCCTGCACACCTACCAAGACACCCAGGTAGGAGGCAACCGGGAAGCTGCAGGCCAGCCAGGCCCCAGAGCTTCATCTCCCCTGGTCCAGCTGAGCCCCTAGACAGGGGAAGGGAAGGAGCCGGGAGTCAGAGCCCGCACAAGGGGCACTTTAAGCCTTGGGGTGGGGGCACACATGCACTGCTCACTGTGGAGCATCTCCTGGCCCTGTCCTTGCCCTGTCCCGTCCCTGCCCTGACACAGCCCCTGGGAAGAAAACAGTTCTGCCAGGACTAATCTGGGATGGATGCAGTGTGGGGGTGGGGAGGGAATTCTAGGGGTCCTTGGCAGGGACAGCTAGCCTTGTCTGTCCTCAGGGTCAGAACGGCCACCCCCAAAGTCATGTTTAAGACAAAATCTGAAGCATGATTTGGGGTCAGCTGGAAGAAGAAAAGAAGACTGTGTCTCAGGAGAATAGCATGTGCGGTCTGGAGGCCAGGGAATGTGTGGCCTTCTGGCAGGGCTGTGGCAGAAGGCTAGGAGTCTGGAAACAGGAAGGAGGCTGGTCCTGAAGCTCAGACTGGGCAGCGGCCTGGTTCAGTCTACCATTTTGGAAGATCCCTCAGGCTGCCCTGTGGAGGCCTGCCTCTTATTCTGAGAACGAAATGACCAAGACCCTTTCCTTTCCAGCTCCTCACTGGCCATGTGACCCCCGCGTGACCCCAAATTGTGACTCTCAGCACAAGTGAAGGGAATCTTTTCTCACCAACTCATGTTTATTCAACAAAAATGTATTTGGGGCCATGTCCCTGGCCCTGTGCCGGGCCTAGCCTTGTGGAGACAGTGGGGGGCGGATCCTGGCCTTGCCCTGGAGAATGTATTCTCTGGCTGGGGAGAAAAGAGGTGCAGAAAGTAATTTGAGTAGAGCAAAGTGGGTGAGAAGCTCAAAAGAAGCTCAGGCAGAGAAGAGAGCGCCCAGAAGTAGAGGGAGAGCCTAGGCAGCTGCTCACAGGATGTGGAGTTCAGGCCCGAATCCATGAATCCATGTCTGGGGAGGCCAAGCCAGGGCCTCAGCTAGGACACAGGCAAGCTGTCTGAAGCAGGGCCTTAGGCTCCTCTGTAAGGGACAGAGCAGGACAGACCTGTGTCCATCCCTGCTCTGCCAGATGCTGGTGCTGTGTGACTTTAAGCTTCCTCATCTACAAGCAGCATCACTTTATTGGGTTGTAGTGGGGATGGGATTAAAGAAATACTCTTGATGTGCCTGGAGCATAAGGGGAGGGAAGGTGGCAAGGGACAAGGCAGGGACCAGGGGAGGGCCGCTATGGTACTGGCACAGTCTGCGAAAAGTGGGGCTGCCATTGCCTCCCCAAGCAGAATGTGCTCCCTCCCTTCTCTCTTCTCAGCTCTGACTTGACCCTTCCTAAAACTTGCCTTAGAGCCCAGGGCTGCAGTGACTGTGGTGAAGGATGTTGGTTGGGATAGGGGTAGGGGCTGTCTTCACCCTTCTCTTCCCTTCTCTCTCCAGGGCACTTCCCATCAGTGGCCAATAACTATCCTGTCTTTCCGAGAATTCACCTACCACTTCCGGGTGGCACTGCTGGTGAGTCCAGGCACCTGCATCTCAAGCGTGGGGCTTGGGGAAAGGATATGGGGGTTCAGAGAGCACACGGCAAGACTTGGGGCACAGTGTGAGGTGCTGTGTGTGTGGGGGGTGTTCTTGTCCTGTACCCCCAGAGCCACCTCCCGCTGCCCTCCCCCACCAGGATCAGGCCAACTGCAGTGCAGAGGCCCCTATCCGGCCAGCCACAGACTACTACTTCCATTTCTACCGGCTGTGTGACTGAGCTGCCTTCTCCAAGGTGGCAGCATTCTGGGGCCTGGAGCCCTGGGCGCCCCTTCCACACTGGATGCAGTGGTGTTATACTGGAGCCTGCCACCCGCCAGCTCTCTGCTGTTCACTGGCACTCCCTGGGAGACTGAACTGGGCTTGGCCCTCCCCCACGACTGGTCAAACTGGAAGTCCTCACACTGGAGTTGCTGTTCCTGCTGGCTGCCCCTCACATACCACAGAGGAAGCCAGAGAGACCTGGGGCCAGGACAGGACTGATATGTATCAATCTGCATATTGTGGTTGGAAGGCTGGCTTCAGGTCCGTGGCTGGAGCCTGTGACCATCCAGAGCCTGTCCTCCCACTCTCCCCTTTTCAGACTGCGAGCCATCCCGCTTTTGAAATGGGGGCCTGTTGCCTTTGGTAACAGCTGGGGACTTGGCTGGATCCCTACAAGACTTGGCTGCATCCATGAGTCACTGGAGAGTATGCAGCCCTCACCTTCGAGGCTGCTCCCTGGGGGGTGGCGAGGTGGTCGACTTCTTAGGGTTTGACTGTTACGCTGGACTTGGAACTTTTAAGCTTTAAGTGTGACCCAGGAAGTTTCTTCTCCCTGGGAGGGCTGGAAAGACTGATCATGTGCCTTATGTACTTAGTGCCTGGCTGAACCGGTGGGGGCGCTAGCGCACCAGGTAAGCCTTGAACCTGGAGTGTCCTGGAAGGGAAGTTCCTGGTGAGCCCCCAGATGGGTGTTGTGGCCCCCTGGCCCAGGCTCCTGGGAGCTGCCAGAGCTTGCAGGTGGTATCAGTGACCTATCATTTTCTCTGAGCAGAGGAGCGGGAATCCCTGCAAGGCAGCAGGCTGGCCTTGGCTGGTGCGTGGAAAAAATAGCTTTTGCTGTAATTAATGGAGTAGTTACTGAAATGCACTTAAGCCAGAGCAGGAGTGGAAAGATGGAGATGGAAAGCCCAGAGAAGTGCAGAGCCCTGGGGAGACACAAAGACAGGGCCCTGGCTCTGATCCATCCCAGGGAGGCTGGAGACATCCCTCCCCCTCCCGGCCACTAAGACTCTGGCTTCTCCCTCTTCTTGTCTGCTGGTAACCGTGTCTCCCCCAGTCAAGGGCTCCTGTGCTCGGCTCCACAAGCCATGCTTGGCAGCAGGCTCGGTCCCCCTCTCCCGTCCCAGAGGTGGAGCAGTGGGCTTGTGTCACTAAGTCTTAACTCGAGTGCCAACGTTAGCCTGGAGCGTTCGGAGGCCGCATATCCAGGCTCACGGAAGGAGTACAGAAATCTTTTAGCCGCATCTACATGGGTTCAGAAAGGGGAACAGGAATTGCCATCCCTGCCCGGTGGTATTCTGCCTTTGGGAACCAGGCCTTCCCCTTCCCCAACATCTCGTTTTCAGCTTTGAATGGGAGGCCTTTCTGTGGGGAACTGAGATTTGAAGAAACCTGTGAGGTGTGCGCCCCCTTCTGCCATGGGTCTCAAAGCACTTATCCTCAGAGGAACTGGGGGTTAGGGCTACCCTGCCTCCCAGTTCTCTTCCCAGTGTGGCTCCACTCCCTCATCCTGACATAGGAATTATGTGGCTCCCGACACCGTGCAGGGGGCCAGGCCTTACTTATGACTACTCTGTTCTCTCTCCCCCCTCACAGGGGTGGGGGAACCCTTCCAAAACGCCTTAAAACTGCTGAGCCCCACCTTTTGTAATAGGATTTTGGGGCTTCCTCAGTGAGGGTGCCTGTCCTTAGACTGTGGCCCCTCCGTCCTTAACTGGAAAGTGACCCTCCACTGCCCCCTGGAGCCCTTCTGGAAACGGCATAGCCCCAATCTGGTGAGCAGCTGGCTGTTTCTATGCCTGAGGAGGGATCCTCAGTGCAAGGGTTGGGGCCAGGCTGGGCTCCAAGCTGCTTGAGCAGGGGGTCAACCTTGGACCAAAGTAAAAGGGCTACAGGGGAGAGGAGCGGGGTCACCTGCTGGGGGCTGACAGCTGCCCCGCTGGCACTGGTAAGTGGGTGTCTTGGCTCCATTCCCTATGTGGGGTCTAGCAGCCATTCCTTCCTCCCTCTCTCCCCTCTGGCATTTACTCCTGTAGCCACTGGGCTCATCTCCCCAAAGCTTCAAGCTGTACATAGGGCCTTTCAGGCACAAGTCCCTCTGCCCGTATTATACCCTCCCCTGATAAAAGCCTGCATGTGCATAGAGCACCCCTTCCCCCCAGTTAACTCCCAGTTCCTGTCTCTGAGTGCTGACTCCTATTTATCGTGTACCAGCTCTGACTCTGGAGTGGGCAGAGGGAAGCAGCCCTGGGCTTGCTTTTTCCTGTCCCTGTTCTTTTCTTCTGAAGTAAATATACGTATATAAATAAATGTAAAAATATGGCTTTGTATCTGACCTTGCCTCCTCATCTCTTCTTGAGAGTATTGTGGGTAGGAGATGGGAGTTGCCTGTAGGGCTCAGGCCAACTGGCCAGATGGATGCCTTGTATTCCATTACCCTTCTTGGCTTCACGCTCAGCTTGGGAACAGGACTCAGCAGCCCCCTCCCTTAGCCATTATCCCATGGACCTACCGCTGCCCCACTGGGGTCAGAGTAGCCACCCGAGGGTAAATCTCCTTTGGGGACAAGCTGAGCCTTGTGAAAGTCCCCAGCACACAGAAGGGTGGCTACATTTAGAGAACGGGATTGGCCCAAGGCAGACGCAATTGATGCGGATTCCCAAAGAGGTCTGCTCTAAAAACAACAGAAGAGGATAGGCCTGACCCCCTTCCTATCCACAGAGTTTTCGATTCCAAAGACAGGAACCCCTCCCATACCCGCCTCACTCCGCACAGGTCCAGCAGCAGGAACCATCCTGAAAGGCCACCCCACTCCTGCGGAATGGGCATAAGACAGGCCAGGACGGTCACACATCTGCTTTTATTGGGAGCAGCAGGTGGGACACTTCCAGCAATAGTAAAAAAATTAATTTACAAAAGCAGGAGTTCAGTGAAGCCACCTTGTTGGAACCTGAAAGAGGAGAGGGGTATAAAAATGAGACCAATGACCCTTCTTTCCACCTCCTTTTCTCACCAAACCCTGTGCTCCCGGCGCTAGGGCTGATGGGCATGTACTCTGAAGCTGAGCCACCAAAGCCGATACTCAGTGACCTGTTTAGTGGATTATCTGCACCAAGGGGTTGGGTTTTTTTTTTTTTTTTTAATCACTTAGTCAAGATTTCTATTAATGCCTGAAAACATTCAAACTAACCACAATAGTACTCCTTGCAGCAAGCTGTAAGTCCCAGATTCTGACTCCCTTCTAACCCATTCCCAAGTAGCCTTGCCGGTCAATGGTGTATGATGTGTAAGAATGCAAATGGCTCACATGGGAAGCCTGTGCCCGTGGCCCTGTGAAGTGTATCCCAAAGCCAACTCAAGGCCCTGGGCAACATGCAGAACTTAGAATAAGACGAGGTCACAGATCCCCATTAGGGACAAGCCAAGAGGCACACACATCTGGTGTCCCTATCCACTCTGCTGGGTCTGTCACCAAAGTGTCACACAGGCCTGAGGACCCCGCCAACACGGATATGGGAAAGTTCTCTAGTGCCCACCCTGTCACAGCTCTTACCCTTGGGAGCTCACACGTAGATGCCAACCCAGAGCAGCAGGAAGAGGACTCCAAAGCCCATGAAGAGTGAGGCCACCAAGGAGATGAGGAGCTCTTTGTAGATATCCCGAGTGTACTTAGTGGAGGTGACCTCATAACTGGCAGGGTGATTAAGGAGAAGCAAAGGGATGGACTGCCTAGGACAGGAAGCTGCCCAGTGCAGCTCTAGGAAAAAGGTATGGGCTGAGGGCTTTCTAGAAGGCTTGCCTGGCTCAGTGCAGCCAGGAAGAGGGACCTGAGAGACAACTTGTATTCTGTTGCTTCATACCAGCTCTCAACCACCATGAAAAAAATCAGGTCCGGAGGGGTTAGGTCACTTGCCCCAGGTCACATAGCCAGTGTGGACTGACACTAGCCCTCGGATTTCCCACTGCCTGAGCACACCCTTCTCTTACCACTTTCCCGATTTCAGATCCCCTATCCCCCACCTCCAGTCCAGCCAAGCCTTCTGTCACCATCCTGGGAATCTGAAGAGCAAACTGAGTTCGCCTGAGTTTGGGAAATCAGGCCACCACCTGACCTTGAACCTCAGCAGCTTTCCTTCAACTCCTTCCCTTCCCTTTACCCCCACACCAGCGCAAAACTGGCAGGGTGGTTTCCCACTTCGCTAATTCAGGCCCACGGGCTGCTCAGTAAAAGGATACACGAAGAACCAGGCGGTAAAGAACATGCCAATTGCCAATAGCACCACGGTCAGATGGGGGAAGACGGCAGGGTTCACTGGGCTGGTGTATCTGCTCATGGCCTCGAGCTCCTAAGGGAGGGTATGAGATCAGAGCTATCAAAGAATCCCAAGACTTCAACCCGGGAATGGGGAATGTGAGGTCATCAAGGAGCCTCCTCCTGCTAGGACTGTTATGGGTCTGTTTCAGCCTGGGAAACATGGAAGTCCCTCGGAACCAACATCGAGCGATCCCATTCGGAAATGACAACAATGACATCTTAAAACTAAGGTGATACTTTACTTTTTCAATATGAGACAAGAAGGGCAGCTGAGGGTCTGATGCTGACACAGAAGGTGATCGATTAGCTATCAACCAGTGTGGTTCCTAACATTTTTTGAGACCGCTGAAGACTATTAAAAAACATGCGAGAAAAGGTATGGACTCTGCCCAGGGTAAACCACAAGCAAGAAGTCTGTCTCTAATTTTAGGAGCTGTACGGACCCTCGTCTGAGGACACCAAGCTCAGAATCCTGCTGTAATTCCGAGCCTGGGCCAGGACCCAATCTCAACTGCTACATCTGCGTGCTTCACCCCGTGCTGTTATGGAGTCTCAGGATCTATCGGCCAAGAGACTTCAGTTAATAATCTGGCTCTACCGAGTAACATGCATCTCAGTAGTCATTAATAACACCACTCAGGGATCCCTGGGTGGCGCAGCGGTTTGGCGCCTGCCTTTGGCCCAGGGCGCGATCCTGGGGACCCGAGATCGAATCCCACGTCGGGCTCCCGGTGCATGGAGCCTGCTTCTCCCTCTGCCTGTGTCTCTGCCTCTCTCTCTCTCTCTGTGACTATCATAAAAAAAAAAAAAATAATAATAATAATAATAACACCACTCATAGGGCTGATGTATGATTTAAGAAGGATGACCAACGTCAAAGTGTCAAAGCATGTAGCTCACTTCCTGGCATGGAGTAGTTGCTCGAACGGTGTCTGCTTCCTCTTCGGGCTTACAGGGAAGATTATGAGATAATGCCTGTGAAGGAGGGCTGTAAACGTAAAGTTCCGTACAAATGTTAACTTCCATTGTCACTCACCAGCCAACGCTCCTAAAGTCCAGAACATAACAACTCTAGAGAAATGAATTGACCCCACTGTCCTAAGAGACACTGGAATTCAATTCAGTAAACATTTGTGCCTCCCCGAACACGACAAAGACAATCGCTGCCATTTACTGGGCCTCCAACTGCGGGCCCTGTGTTGGGCACTGGGGGATACAAAGATGAATAAGACAGCGTCCCAGAGCTGGAGGCACGTCAGAGGCTGGTCACTCGGAGGCGTGGCAGATAACAAAGGAGTCCACGACCTGCGGCAACAAGCCTGTACAGAGGTCGCGGGAGCGCCCAGGGCAGAGCGGCCAAGCGCCTGGGAGAGCTGGACGGGCTTCACCAAGAAGGCGACACCTGCCCTGGGCCTTGTAGGATGAGCACGAGTTCGGCAAGGGGGAGAACCTTCCAAACAGACACAAGAGCTCAATCACAGCCGACACATAAAAGCTCACGGTATTAAAATGCACCTCACGCGGCTCACCCCTAAGAGTCGCGAGCGCGAAACCTCGGCCTAACGAGTCCACCGCAAGGGGCTTCCCTTCCCGCCCCTCGGCCCGAGCCGGAAGATACAGGAGCCTCCCGCCATCTGCATCCCGGCCGTCTGCGGCCTTTGCGAGAGAAATGGAATGTGGGGCGGGCCCCGAGGGGGCCTCAGGGACTCTCTCACCATCTCGCCAGGTGTAGGCTCATCCGCCGCTCCGCCACCGGAATCACACGTCGGCAGCAGGAGCGGGCGCTCTGTCCGGCCGGAAGAGGAAGTGCACCCACGCGCGTGGCATTGTGGGATCTGTAGTCCTGTGCGCTCGGGTGTAGCAGGGGCTAGTGCCTGTGGGCGCCTGACGTAGAGCCGGGGCAAGCGATGGAGAAGGGTAGGGTAGATCCCCTGAGAGGGTTCATTCGCCCCTGGCGGGACTGTTTGCCACGAGGGGAACTGGCCGAGGGGTCGGGGCACGGTGCACTACACTTCCCAGGAGGCTATGCGCGGCGGCGGGTCACGTGACGGGAGCGCGGGCTTTGGAAGGCGGCGGAGCGGGACCGGGTCTGCGGCGGAGTGGAAGCCGGGGAGGGCCTGAGCACTGTCCTGGGCAGCGCCGGACTGAGCACTAGCTGCGGAGGCCTCGCGCCGCAAAGGCCAGGTGAGGCCCCACGGGCAGCGCCCCCGAGGGCGGCGGGTCCGCCTCGCGCTGGGTGCTGTGGGGGACCGTCTGCCGCGCGCGGGGCGGAGGCCGGGGCGCGGGCTCGCCGCCCTCCCGCTGCGCGACTTGGGTCGGTCGCTTAACCTCTGAGCCTCTTGCTTCACTTGCGGAAGGAGGGAAGTAGCCTCCACTTTAGGGGGCCGTTGTGTATTTTGACCGAGATTCTGCACGAGGGACGTTTTGGAGACTTCGCTGGTCTGGACCCCTTTCCCGCCTCCCAGTGTTGGGGGCTGGGGGAGGCCAGCCGGCCGGCAGGTCCTGACCCCTCGGGACGCCTCCTAGCAGGACGGCCAGCCTGAAGCTGGACCCAGAGGATCGGATGTACGGATCCGAGCCCCCAGGGTGTGGCAGGAGTTAGAGGATGGCGGGAGGAAGGGCAGGCAGGTCTTATCCCATCCTTTGTGTTGGCCCCCAGACTGTGAAGGCAGGTTGGGAAGCAGAGCACGGAAGATCCTGATGCCGGGTTGAGGTGTTTGGACTTAGGTAGAAGGGGGTATGAAGCAGGGTCCCTGATGCTTTAGAAAGAGCCCTTTGAAAAGTGGGAGCAACGAAAAGATCTAGTGTAATATTTCTTGGGCGTATCGGACACATAACACCAATGGGCACGCGATGACTTTTTAAGTGGCACCCAAAAAATCCTTTTTATTGTTATTTATTTATTTATTTATTTATTTTGCAAAAAATCCTTTTTAATAGTTATACGTTTAACGCATTAAAACGTAACTGATACAGCACAGACATACTGCTTGAGTTCTCTTTTTCAACTTACCTTCGTTTTTGTTTTTTGTTTGTTTTTTTGAGATTTTATTTATTTATTCATGAGAGACACAGAAGAGAGAGGCAGAGATGTAGGCAGAGGGAGAAGCAGGCTCCAGGCAGGGAGCCTGATGTGGGACTCGATCCTGAGACCGACCGCAGGATCACACCCTGAGCCAAAGGCAGGTGCTCAACTGCTGAGCCACCCAGGTGTCCCTTACCTTCGTTTTTAAAACCATGGTGTCCATTTAAAAAAAAAAAAATATTAGGTGAACGAAAGTACAGGTTTTACATGGAAATGGCAAGACATTGTGAGGGTGATTTGGGTGTGACCGAATTTCGGGAAACACTACCCTAGGAAGTAATTTGTCCACAGAAGTGCAGTACGGGACTCAGCCACTACAGCTTGCCAGGTTCCTAGATTGGGACCTAGGGTCTAGTAGGAGCCATGAGTTCACATTTCAGACTTAGTGGTAGAGAGAAAATACAAAGGGAAAGCCTTAAAACTCCTAGCAACATCATAGAAGTAGAAACCAATCACCGTGTTGAGGGGACACTGAAGGGAGCTTGTGAGAAAGCCACATAACTCCTGTCCAGATATGATGTTCTTTGCCAATCCTCCTTCAAGGCTACTCTATGAGTCGGGGTTCTCCAGAGGAACAGTAAGATATAGGATGTGGACATATATAAGGAGATTTATCTTAAGGAAGTGGCTCAGGTAATTGTAGAGGTTGGCAAGGTTGAAAATGATCAGGCGGGACCTCAGGCTAGAAACTCATGCAAGAGTTGATGCTGCAGCCTTCAGGCCAAATTTCTTTGGGAAATCTCAGCTTTTGCTCCCAAGGCCTTACAGCTGAGTGAATGAGGCCCAGCCGTATAATGAAGGATGATCTCTTTTGCTTAAAGTCAACTGATGATAGATGTCCCAAAATACCGTCACAGCAACAACTGGATTAGTGTTTTGAGTAAATAACTACATGCCTTAGCCTAGCCTAGTTGGGACATAAAACTCACAGCTGCAAAGTGGCAGGGAGCCAGAGGCATTAGTTGGGGATGTTCAATGACTGGCAGAAAGGTACAGAGGAGGAATGTATGAGTTGTCAGCAAATTGGCAAGTAGATACTCATATTTATTTTGCTATTGTGCACATTCAGCCTTGTATCATGGTTGCTTTTGTGCTTGAGTTGTCATCTTTGTTCAGCCAGTATTTGTTTGCTTGTTCTTCAGGGCTTGGTTCTGTCATTATGATCCCTGGGCGCCTCAGGCCGGGCTGGGCACCCTCCTCTGGACCTGCAGTGTCCTTGATGCCCAAGCCAGTGGTAGCCCTTACTGCACACTAGCCCTGTTGCTGCCTTAGCCACGAAACCATAAGTCTCTTGACATCAATAGTATCTTATTCCTCTTAACACCCAGTTCCCCCCACTCCCCCCCGCCCATACTCAGGAAGCCTTAGTATTAATTGAGTTACCCTAGCAAGGGCTTCCTTGCTAGACTATACGTATTTTTGCGAAGGTGACCTTGTCTCATTCATCTTTTCATCTTCTTCGGTCCCAAATTGGCATCCTTTTTGTCATACTCAAGTTTGTTCAGTTGAAGGCATGAAGTTGCTGAGATGGCACCAGTTATAACCCTTGATCCTTTGCAACCTTTAAGTGCTTCCCCTTCTTACTTTACTCCTTTCTTTTTTAGCTGCCCCTCCTCTGTATTGCTATGGGAATTCAAGGCCTGGCGAAACTGATTGCTGATGTGGCCCCCAGTGCCATCCGGGAGAATGACATCAAGAGCTACTTTGGCCGCAAGGTGGCTATTGATGCCTCTATGAGCATTTATCAGTTCCTGATTGCTGTTCGCCAGGGTGGGGATGTGCTGCAGAATGAGGAGGGTGAGACTACCAGTCACCTGATGGGCATGTTCTACCGCACCATCCGCATGATGGAGAATGGCATTAAGCCCGTGTATGTCTTTGATGGCAAGCCACCACAGCTCAAGTCAGGTGAGCTGGCCAAACGCAGTGAGCGGCGGGCTGAGGCAGAGAAGCAGCTGCAGCAGGCTCAGGCTGCTGGGGCCGAGGAGGAGGTGGAAAAGTTTACTAAGAGGCTGGTGAAAGTCACCAAGCAACACAACGATGAGTGCAAGCACCTACTGAGCCTCATGGGCATCCCCTACCTTGATGCGCCCAGTGAGGCTGAGGCTAGCTGTGCTGCCCTAGTGAAGGCTGGCAAAGTCTATGCTGCGGCCACTGAGGACATGGATTGCCTGACCTTCGGCAGCCCTGTGCTGATGCGGCACCTGACTGCCAGTGAGGCCAAGAAGCTGCCCATCCAGGAATTCCACCTGAACCGGATTCTGCAGGAGCTGGGCCTGAACCAGGAGCAATTTGTAGATCTGTGCATCCTGCTGGGCAGTGACTACTGTGAGAGCATTCGGGGCATTGGGCCCAAGCGGGCTGTGGACCTCATCCAGAAGCACAAGAGCATTGAGGAGATTGTGCGTCGACTTGACCCCAACAAGTACCCTGTACCAGAAAATTGGCTCCACAAGGAGGCCCAGCAGCTCTTCCTGGAGCCCGAGGTGCTTGACCCAGAGTCTGTGGAGCTGAAGTGGAGTGAGCCCAATGAAGAGGAGCTTGTCAAGTTCATGTGTGGGGAAAAGCAGTTCTCGGAGGAGCGAATCCGCAGTGGGGTCAGGCGGCTGAGCAAGAGCCGCCAAGGCAGCACCCAGGGCCGCCTGGATGATTTCTTCAAGGTGACTGGCTCTCTCTCTTCAGCTAAGCGCAAGGAGCCAGAGCCCAAGGGATCTGCTAAGAAGAAGGCAAAGACTGGGGTAGCAGGGAAGTTCAAAAGGGGAAAATAAAGGAGTTTCCCCTCATACTTCCTTGGCCCCAGAGTATCTGCCTTATGGTACCCTCAAGAGCTAGCACTAGAGAAACCTCTGGGGGCAAGGAGGGATTGCATTGCTTCTCTAACTCTGCCCTTTTCAGTAGTGCTGAAAAGTAGTGCTTTTCCCTTTTGTACTTGATTTTACAACAGGAACGCTACAGAGCAACTTTGTTTTCTTCCTTTTTAGCTCAGGAAAGCATGTCAGGCTCAAAACACCTCTCAGGCAATTTAACGGACACTGAATCTATTGTTAAATAAAAGTGATAGCAACAAGTTTTGAAGAGGGAGTGGGAGATAAATGGTAGAGACCGCAGACTGGACAGAAAATGATTTCTTGGCTGGCCGACTGGCAGATGGGAGGGGGTGTTGGAACCAGAATGCACTTCTTTCTGGCTCAGCCTTGATCCACCCCATAGGACAGCCATCAGAGACCCAGTCTTGACCAGATGAGGAGAGCTGCTGAGAGCTAAGACAGGTAGAACGAGCTGGCGTCCCTGGAGTTGGCAACAAGGGTCTAATTACTGGCTGTGTGTCCTGTGGTGGGCAGAAACTTGAACCTGCTCTGTAACTTGAGTCTTCACGGTGGTTACTTAAACATAAAAGACGGCGAAATTCTAGTGTCCTCTCTGAGGCAGTCAGCTGAGTTGAGACTTTGAGATTAAGATGCTGTTTTCATGTGCTGTTTTGTTTTAAAGGTATGAGAAAAGAGTCAATAAAACTGTAAAAGTAACCAGCATGTCGTATTCTCTGAGAACATCTGAAAACATCCCAAGTGCCTCCAGGCTTCATTCAGGCCATATGTAATGTTCTTTCCACGCTGAAGAGAACACCCTGGGATCGTAGTTACAAGAGGTTTGAGAGTGGCCACAAGATGGAGCCACACTCCATAGACTGGCCAAAGCCGCTGTGGCCGTGCTTTAGGCCATTTGGAGGAGGATGCCTGCCTGGTTTAACTTACTAGAAAAGAATTTTTAATAAATTGAATGGGTTTCTAGTTTCCAACCCACTGGGTGAGATAAAGAAGCTCCTTTGAGGAAAGCTTCACAATTTTGATCTACTTCATTCAAGCATTTACCTCACGAATTTATAAATCGTGAAAAAAATTGCACTTCACAAGTCACTTGTGCGTTCCTTTTGTGACATCAAATCCAGGTTGCTGTTTCCCATAGAGATGGAATGTTTTAAAAGTTCTTTTATCCTGGTGAAACTTGTGGGGAGTCTGATTTCTTAGCATTCCTGTCACTGCCGTTTGAGGTTAACAGAGACCCTGAAGCCATCTCGAAGTTTAAGCTGCCAGTGTTCTAACAGATTAAGTGGGTAAAAGACTGAAGCTGGTGGGTTTTAAAATTTCTAAGGGAGCAATCTGTATTTTAAGTGAAATCTTACGTGGAATCTCAGGATATAAGAGCTGCTCTGGTTGAAGCAAGAGTGGGACAGTCTCCCCAGCATCGCTCTTATAATTAGGGGACAACCACTGGTGTAGACAAAGTTCTATTCTGAGGGCAGGGATCTTGGTTCTGTTCACTGCTATACCCAGCAGTTCAATGAAACGGATTTCTCCAACTGGACCGAGCCACATAACTTTTGAGAGCGCCAAGTAGTATTTCTAAGCCTGTGGTAATGATGACAGCAGGGCCCAGAAGTGGAAAGAGGTCTTAGGGAGTGATGGCCTCAGTGTTGTGGCTCTAGTTAAGGGCTTATACCCTGTGGGAGTCGGATGTGTAGAGTGGTTTTCCTCTGGTCTTTTCATGCTAAGTTGTCTGGTCTTTCCTAGAAGTTTATTAATCACTGCACACTGCAGGGGAAAACCACTTCCGCAAATTTTTTCCTAGCTCATTTTAATGTTCCTGCTCAAAGGGAGCTGTTCTAGTTGGATTAAGGTTTAAAAGGCATTGCTTTGCAGTCCGTCTCTGAAGCGTTGAACCTGCAAAGGTTCAAGCAAAAAGGAGACTTTTAGGGGAATACTTGTACTGAGGCTAGAAACAAGGTCAAAAGGGTGAGGGTATTGCCTCATGGTAGTGGGAGATACCATCTGGCTTTCCAGGGGTCACAAGAAGGGGCTGGCTTTCCTTTTCCTTGCCATAGTCTCCCTGTGCCTTGGTGTTCTTTTGGACAGTCCTGTTATTCCTCTGCCCAAAGGCCTTGTGCAAAGGGGAGAGTCTGGGAACTCCTGATCAGAAAGTTCCAGCCATAGAGGTAGGTAGTAACTTAGAGTGCGGGGGGTGGGGGTGGGCGTTGACATGTGCACAAGAACATCATGGATTACAAGTGAATAGCCTTAAAAAAAAAAAAAAAACAAAACAAAAACAAGTGAATAGCCTTCATTTGGTCAAAATTAACTTTATTTTTCAGCTTTACCTCATCTGGATGTGGTAACAAAACTGGCACACCCAGAAAGGATACAGATGTAGGGCATAATTAAAGAAAATGCTTTTGGTAAAGGGGCGCGAAGACGAAAGTAACAAAGATAGACATGTAGGTTGGAATTCTACAACACTGGGTTGAAATGTAAGCTTTGCCACACTCTGTGACCTGTCCTCCGTAAGCCTGTTTTCTCACATAACGGCCTGGATTTGAGATCACTGCCCTGACTGTTAAAACAGTCTCAGCCTTTTACATCATTGGTGCATCCCTCTGTGGCCATGTGAGACCACTCTGGTCTAGGTGAAGGAGAGAAGGCCACAGTGGTTAAAGTCCTTTGAGGGCCTGGACTTGGCTCAGTGAGCCTTACTGGCTTTACAGGCTGGTGACCCCTAAACCTTAGGTAGCGGGGGATAGAGGTTGGGGCAGGTCAGCACCTGTTCCGGGGTGAGGAAGCCAATGAAAATAGAACTTTCCAATTCCACTCCTAATTTGTTTCAAACCATGTTCTGCCCAAATGGAGATCTGAACTCTTTCGTAACCGGTCCTGCCCTGTTTGTCATCCCTTTAATCTTTGTTCTGACAAATCTGTAAGTTATCCCAACAGCCTTTCCACGGGTGGTACCTCTGACCCCATCACAACTTGTTTTCAGAGGACCTTTATTCTCTCCTAAAACTAAATATGGACTCTTCTACGGCTCTCTTTTTTGCCTTCTAGGTTTGAGTTTTCTCCTCTCTGTATCCAAAATGCTCAATATTCTTACAGTAGATGCTGATGAACAGGGAAATAGCTCCCTCACCTGCATGGGAGGGCTTAAAACCCTGGAAATTTTTTAAAAAACTGTATTTCAGTACTAGACTGATAGGCTTTTTAAAGAGAGTATTCTAAATTCCTACCTGGTGTCCAGCCGAGAAGATGCTTGAACAGAGTTGATAGTTCACAAACTTCTGTTTTTATCTTCCTATCTCTGGTTTAGAACTGTGAAGTGATTATATTTAATTCACTGTTCCTACTCAGAAGTAATACCTAAAATAATTTAGGTTGTAGAAAATCTCTTAACAACCCCTATAGTCTTTAGGAATTAAATTTGTTTTCCTCATGACTGGTAATTCAGGGTCTCCCAACATGGTCACTTGTGCCAACTAACTACTTTGTTAAACTTGGAAGTACAGGGAAGATGACAAAGGGAAACCACTGGGAACCCCCTTTTTTTTCTAGGGAAGAGATGAAGTTAGCCCATCTGTTCACTTATGGATCAAGAAGTGGACTCCTCATCCTACGAATGTCTTATTCCTTGGGTGGTGCTTACAAGAGGTGACCCAAAGCCAGGCACTCTTCTTGCTATTTTTGCAAGACCTAGGACCTAAATGCTCTCTCAGTGCCCTGGATGGAACATAAGTTCAAAATCGGTAGTGCCAAGATCCTTCAAAGTCAGAGGTCTCTAGCACTGCAATCCTGGCTTTACTCTAACTGCTACTAGAAGTGGGAAAATTGCTTCTCCAGGAGCTAGAGGCAGACCTAGGTCCCACCTAGCCCTAGAGTGAGCTGAGCCTCCCAGGCAGTGTACTATGCCAGGCTTCAAAGAGGATAGAAATCTTACTCAGAAGGTTCAGCCACTCTTATCTCCTCAGATAGTGGAGGGTGTAGAAGGCACTGAGAAGCACACCAGTGAGATGGGCTCACCCCTTTCCTGGCTGGAATTTTAATGCTAAATCTCTTACTGATTTTTGGGCTGGGTAGATCCCCTCCCTTTCCTCACCAACCATCTGCATCTGCCAAACTAGAAAAAGGAAACTAAACTCGCACATCTCTGCCCCAGTAGTTCCATCCCTCCCCCTCTAGGGGGCTGTGTGTCCCCCTAGCCCCTTGGGTCTTAGATCTGTGCCTAGAAGATAAAGGGGAAGGGTTTGAGTTGAGCTATTACCTCCTCAAACCCACCCCCACCTCTGAATATTAGAATTGCAGTGGATTGTCCTTCAAACTACCCTCTGTTTTGGTGCCAGAAACGCCTCTTCCAGACAGGCTGGTGTGTTTTGTTTTGTTTTGTTTTGTTTGTTTTTTTAATTTTTTTTATTATTATTTTTTTTCAGGCTGGTGTTATAGGTGAAGATAGGCATCTCTTACAGATGGGGGTGGGGGCTGTTGTTACTGGTGAAGATAGGCATCTAGCCAGAGCTGCCCAGACTCCTTCAGTGAGCTGTGGGGGCAAGATAGGAGCAGGAAGTGAGAGAGCATAGCCAAGCCCAAAAGCCAAACCACCCTACAGACATGGAGTAGTGAGGCTCTCAGAGAGGAATGGAGACCGATCTCCATGGCATATGGCCCTCTTTCTCCCCTTTGCTTCTGAGAAATAGGTTGGGCCACAACCACAAGACCAATACAGCACCTGCCTGTCTTGGTGGCCTCCATTCCAGAGGATTGGGAAACCTGCCTTTTGCTCCCACCCCACACATCACCAACCCCATGGCTTGCCCCCCTTGGCCCCCCCAGCCATCTTCCCAGGCTCAGGTACTCACTAGATAATGTCGGCGAAGGCTGAGAGCAGGGGCTTGGACTGGTACTCTATGCCATGCTTGGCACACAGGGACTGCACCAGGGGAGCCACTTTATGGTAATTGTGTCGAGGCATTGTGGGGAAAAGACTTCAAGGAGAATGGGACAGTCAGGCTCCTACTCCGGTTTCCACATCCCTGCTTGCCCCACAGGGACTCTCCCAAGGACCCTGCTTCTCAGGTCCCCCTACTCACTGGTGCTCAATCTGGAAGTTGAGATGTCCACTGAACCAGTCGTTGAAGGCAGACCTGTGGACGTTGCATGTTGCCCGGAGCTGGAGGAAGAAGGCCGGGGAGGGGATGCGTCTGGGTGCCGGATGGAAAGGCCAAGCTGGCTAAGAGGACGGGTGTGGGACTGTCCCTGGTCACTCCCTTCTCCACAGGGTAGCAGGAGAAGCCTCAGGCTAATAAGGTGGTGCTGTTTGGGGGCTTTTATGTTACTGCCCTTGCCCCTTAGTCTGCCCCTGTGCCCACCCACCATTTTTATTATCCCTAGGTCTTCCAGGTGACCGTCCCTTACCTGGGTGGAGACCCAGTCCATATTCCGGTCGTAATCAATGTGCATGGGGATATGGTTCATCTGTGTTACCCATACAAACCAGATGCTTTCCAGGAACCGGGTGGATGTGGCGCACAGACAAAAACAGTACAGATAAGAGCTCTCTAGCCTGGCCATCTTCCTAAGCTAACAGCTGAAACATCCCCTGCTGCCGAAATCCCCAGCACAGCCCCCAGACCAGACTCGTGACTCCCAAACACCTGCTTTTCTTCGCCATCCCTCCTGCCCTGTCAAATACTACCTGACCATGAAGAAAAGGCCCAGGACGCCTTTCAGTCCCAAAAACGGCACGTAAGTGAGGAAGATGCGAGCATAGAAGGTCATCATCCAGGCCAAGTCCTGCATTGAGAGGCAGAGAGGCAGGCTGGCATAAAGCACTTCCTCCTCTTCCTCTCACTTCGCTTATTTGCATGGTATGGCCATTCTGCCAGGGACCCAGACTGAAGCCTCCATCACTGTCAGCTTTTCTTCATCGCACGATCTGCAGTATCTAGTGCCACCACTTACGTTCCTGGTGGTAGTCCCCAGTCCTCCTTCCCTGTTCCCTTCACAGGTGGCAAAGCCTGCAGGGCCTCTCTGCCTCCAGCTCCTCCCAACCCACCTAAGTTCTTTTTTTTTTTTTCTTTTTTTAAAATATTTTATTTACTCATGAGAGACACACAGAGAGAGAGAGGCAGAGACACAGGCAGAGGGAGAAGCAGGCTCCATGCAGGGAGCCCAACGTGGGACTCGATCCCGGGTCTCCAGGATCTCGCCTTGGGCTGAAGGCAGCGCTAAACCGCTGAGCCACCCAGGCTGCCCCCATCTAAGTTCTTTATGCCTTCATTACGCTGCCAAACAAATCTTCCAGGACAGCGGCTGACTGTGCCTGTCCCCTGATCAAACCTCCAGGCACTCTTCTGTACCACAATTCTCCCCTGACGTGAGTCCACAACATGTCCAGTGGCTAAAATTGCCCCTCACTTCCCAGCTTCTCTGGTCAGAGTCCTCTCCCTAGCCCACCTCTGCCTGTCCTCCAAGGCCAGCTAGAAAAGTAATTTCACAAAGCCTTTTCTGATGCCTCTCTTCAAGCCAGAGGCAAGCAGGGCCCTTTTGGAATCCCAGAACCACCTGCTTCTATCTCTTCCCAAGCCTGGCTCCTGGCTTTATGCCAAGCACAAAAGCCTCAGGAGATACAGGCTGAATGAAATAGGCCATTGGGGGCGCCTGGGTGGCTCAGTCAGTGGAGCATCCGACTCTTGGTTTTGGCTCAGGTCATGATCAAAGTGGTGGGATCAAGCCTGGTCTTCTCTGCTCAGTGCCAAGTCTAAGTGAATCTCCCTCTCGTGTGCACTCTCTCAAAATGTATGAATTTTTGAAACTCTTTTAAAAAATGAAATATGGCATTGGGGTCAGGCTGTCTGGTAAATCCAGATCATCCCATCTAGAGACAAGGAAGGTCTATACTCAAGTTCTATTAACTTTGCTCTAAATTAGGCCTGGAGTAGATCTCAGTGGGCTTTCCTCTGGAGAACCCCCATTCCCCTCAAAGTTCTGAAGACAAAGGATGTGCATCTCGGGGGCTGTGGATACTCACCACCCACTTCTTTCGCTGGATAACAAAATAGAAAATATACCACTGGAAGTAGAGAGGCAGCAAGGCTGGGGGCCCAACTGGGAAGGAAATGGAGGCAGGAGGGAGATGTGAGCAGCACAAGGGGGGGTCAGTGCCTAAGGGACAGCCTCTGGCATGGTGTTGCCCCCCTGCCATCCCTTCCTGTGGCCCCTTCCAGCTGCCTTGGCAGTTGAGACTTTGAGATTAAGATGCTGTTTTCATGTGCTGTTTTGTTTTAAAGGTATGAGAAAAGAGTCAATAAAACTGTAAAAGTAACCAGCATGTCGTATTCTCTGAGAACATCTGAAAACATCCCAAGTGCCTCCAGGCTTCATTCAGGCCACATGTAATGTTCTTTCCACGCTGAAGAGAACACCCTGGGATCGTAGTTACAAGAGGTTTGAGAGTGGCCACAAGATGGAGCCACACTCCATAGACTGGCCAAAGCCGCTGTGGCCTTGCTTTAGGCCATTTGGAGGAGGATGCCTGCCTGGTTTAACTTACTAGAAAAGAATTTTTAATAAATTGAATGGGTTTCTAGTTTCCAACCCACTGGGTGAGATAAAGAAGCTCCTTTGAGGAAAGCTTCACAATTTTGATCTACTTCATTCAAGCATTTACCTCACGAATTTATAAATCGTGAAAAAAATTGCACTTCACAAGTCACTTGTGCGTTCCTTTTGTGACATCAAATCCAGGTTGCTGTTTCCCATAGAGATGGAATGTTTTAAAAGTTCTTTTATCCTGGTGAAACTTGTGGGGAGTCTGATTTCTTAGCATTCCTGTCACTGCCGTTTGAGGTTAACAGAGACCCTGAAGCCATCTCGAAGTTTAAGCTGCCAGTGTTCTAACAGATTAAGTGGGTAAAAGACTGAAGCTGGTGGGTTTTAAAATTTCTAAGGGAGCAATCTGTATTTTAAGTGAAATCTTACGTGGAATCTCAGGATATAAGAGCTGCTCTGGTTGAAGCAAGAGTGGGACAGTCTCCCCAGCATCGCTCTTATAATTAGGGGACAACCACTGGTGTAGACAAAGTTCTATTCTGAGGGCAGGGATCTTGGTTCTGTTCACTGCTATACCCAGCAGTTCAATGAAACGGATTTCTCCAACTGGACCGAGCCACATAACTTTTGAGAGCGCCAAGTAGTATTTCTAAGCCTGTGGTAATGATGACAGCAGGGCCCAGAAGTGGAAAGAGGTCTTAGGGAGTGATGGCCTCAGTGTTGTGGCTCTAGTTAAGGGCTTATACCCTGTGGGAGTCGGATGTGTAGAGTGGTTTTCCTCTGGTCTTTTCATGCTAAGTTGTCTGGTCTTTCCTAGAAGTTTATTAATCACTGCACACTGCAGGGGAAAACCACTTCCGCAAATTTTTTCCTAGCTCATTTAAATGTTCTTGCTCAAAGGGAGCTGTTCTAGTTGGATCAAGTTTTAAAAGGCATTGCTTTGCAGTCCAACTCTGAAGCGTTGAACCTGCAAAGGTTCAAGCAAAAAGGAGACTTTTAGGGGAATACTTGTACTGAGGCTAGAAACAAGGTCAAAAGGGTGAGGGTATTGCCTCATGGTAGTGGGAGATACCATCTGGCTTTCTAGGGGTCACAAGAAGGGGCTGGCTTTCCTTTTCCTTGCCATAGTCTCCCTGTGCCTTGGTGTTCTTTTGGACAGTCCTGTTATTCCTCTGCCCAAAGGCCTTGTGCAAAGGGGAGAGTCTGGGAACTCCTGATCAGAAAGTTCCAGCCATAGACGTAGGTAGTAACTTAGAGTGCGGGGGGTGGGGGTGGGCGTTGACATGTGCACAAGAACATCATGGATTACAAGTGAATAGCCTTAAAAAAAAAAAAAACAAAAAAAACACAAGTGAATAGCCTTCATTTGGTCAAAATTAACTTTATTTTTCAGCTTTACCTCATCTGGATGTGGTAACAAAACTGGCACACCCAGAAAGGATCAGATGTAGGGCATAATTAAAGAAGATGCTTTTGGTAAAGGGGCGCGAAGACGAAAGTAACAAAGATAGACATGTAGGTTGGAATTCTACAACACTGGGTTGAAATGTAAGCTTTGCCACACTCTGTGACCTGTCCTCCGTAAGCCTGTTTTCTCACATAACGGCCTGGATTTGAGATCACTGCCCTGACTGTTAAAACAGTCTCAGCCTTTTACATCATTGGTGCATCCCTCTGTGGCCATGTGAGACCACTCTGGTCTAGGTGAAGGAGAGAAGGCCACAGTGGTTAAAGTCCTTTGAGGGCCTGGACTTGGCTCAGTGAGCCTTACTGGCTTTACAGGCTGGTGACCCCTAAACCTTAGGTAGCGGGGGATAGAGGTTGGGGCAGGTCAGCACCTGTTCCGGGGTGAGGAAGCCAATGAAAATAGAACTTTCCAATTCCACTCCTAATTTGTTTCAAACCATGTTCTGCCCAAATGGAGATCTGAACTCTTTCGTAACCGGTCCTGCCCTGTTTGTCATCCCTTTAATCTTTGTTCTGACAAATCTGTAAGTTATCCCAACAGCCTTTCCACGGGTGGTACCTCTGACCCCATCACAACTTGTTTTCAGAGGACCTTTATTCTCTCCTAAAACTAAATATGGACTCTTCTACGGCTCTCTTTTTTGCCTTCTAGGTTTGAGTTTTCTCCTCTCTGTATCCAAAATGCTCAATATTCTTACAGTAGATGCTGATGAACAGGGAAATAGCTCCCTCACCTGCATGGGAGGGCTTAAAACCCTGGAAATTTTTTAAAAAACTGTATTTCAGTACTAGACTGATAGGCTTTTTAAAGAGAGTATTCTAAATTCCTACCTGGTGTCCAGCCGAGAAGATGCTTGAACAGAGTTGATAGTTCACAAACTTCTGTTTTTATCTTCCTATCTCTGGTTTAGAACTGTGAAGTGATTATATTTAATTCACTGTTCCTACTCAGAAGTAATACCTAAAATAATTTAGGTTGTAGAAAATCTCTTAACAACCCCTATAGTCTTTAGGAATTAAATTTGTTTTCCTCATGACTGGTAATTCAGGGTCTCCCAACATGGTCACTTGTGCCAACTAACTACTTTGTTAAACCTGGAAGTACAGGGAAGATGACAAAGGGAAACCACTGGGAACCCCCTTTTTTTTCTAGGGAAGAGATGAAGTTAGCCCATCTGTTCACTTATGGATCAAGAAGTGGACTCCTCATCCTACGAATGTCTTATTCCTTGGGTGGTGCTTACAAGAGGTGACCCAAAGCCAGGCACTCTTCTTGCTATTTTTGCAAGACCTAGGACCTAAATGCTCTCTCGGTGCCCTGGATGGAACATAAGTTCAAAATCGGTAGTGCCAAGATCCTTCAAAGTCAGAGGTCTCTAGCACTGCAATCCTGGCTTTACTCTAACTGCTACTAGAAGTGGGAAAATTGCTTCTCCAGGAGCTAGAGGCAGACCTAGGTCCCACCTAGCCCTAGAGTGAGCTGAGCCTCCCGGGCAGTGTACTATGCCAGGCTTCAAAGAGGATAGAAATCTTACTCAGAAGGTTCAGCCACTCTTATCTCCTCAGATAGTGGAGGGTGTAGAAGGCACTGAGAAGCACACCAGTGAGATGGGCTCACCCCTTTCCTGGCTGGAATTTTAATGCTAAATCTCTTACTGATTTTTGGGCTGGGTAGATCCCCTCCCTTTCCTCACCAACCATCTGCATCTGCCAAACTAGAAAAAGGAAACTAAACTCGCACATCTCTGCCCCAGTAGTTCCATCCCTCCCCCTCTAGGGGGCTGTGTGTCCCCCTAGCCCCTTGGGTCTTAGATCTGTGCCTAGAAGATAAAGGGGAAGGGTTTGAGTTGAGCTATTACCTCCTCAAACCCACCCCCACCTCTGAGTATTAGAATTGCAGTGGCATTGTCCTTCAAACTACCCTCTGTTTTGGTGCCAGAAACGCCTCTTCCAGACAGGCTGGTGTGTTTTGTTTTGTTTTGTTTTGTTTGTTTTTTTAATTTTTTTTATTATTATTTTTTTTCAGGCTGGTGTTATAGGTGAAGATAGGCATCTCTTACAGATGGGGGTGGGGGCTGTTGTTACTGGTGAAGATAGGCATCTAGCCAGAGCTGCCCAGACTCCTTCAGTGAGCTGTGGGGGCAAGATAGGAGCAGGAAGTGAGAGAGCATAGCCAAGCCCAAAAGCCAAACCACCCTACAGACATGGAGTAGTGAGGCTCTCAGAGAGGAATGGAGACCGATCTCCATGGCATATGGCCCTCTTTCTCCCCTTTGCTTCTGAGAAATAGGTTGGGCCACAACCACAAGACCAATACAGCACCTGCCTGTCTTGGTGGCCTCCATTCCAGAGGATTGGGAAACCTGCCTTTTGCTCCCACCCCACACATCACCAACCCCATGGCTTGCCCCCCTGGCCCCCCCAGCCATCTTCCCAGGCTCAGGTACTCACTAGATAATGTCGGCGAAGGCTGAGAGCAGGGGCTTGGACTGGTACTCTATGCCATGCTTGGCACACAGGGACTGCACCAGGGGAGCCACTTTATGGTAATTGTGTCGAGGCATTGTGGGGAAAAGACTTCAAGGAGAATGGGACAGTCAGGCTCCTACTCCGGTTTCCACATCCCTGCTTGCCCCACAGGGACCCTCCCAAGGGCCCTGCTTCTCAGGTCCCCCTACTCACTGGTGCTCAATCTGGAAGTTGAGATGTCCACTGAACCAGTCGTTGAAGGCAGACCTGTGGACGTTGCATGTTGCCCGGAGCTGGAGGAAGAAGGCCGGGGAGGGGATGCGTCTGGGTGCCGGATGGAAAGGCCAAGCTGGCTAAGAGGACGGGTGTGGGACTGTCCCTGGTCACTCCCTTCTCCACAGGGTAGCAGGAGAAGCCTCAGGCTAATAAGGTGGTGCTGTTTGGGGGCTTTTATGTTACTGCCCTTGCCCCTTAGTCTGCCCCTGTGCCCACCCACCATTTTTATTATCCCTAGGTCTTCCAGGTGACCGTCCCTTACCTGGGTGGAGACCCAGTCCATATTCCGGTCGTAATCAATGTGCATGGGGATATGGTTCATCTGTGTTACCCATACAAACCAGATGCTTTCCAGGAACCTGGTGGATGTGGCGCACAGACAAAAACAGTACAGATAAGAGCTCTCTAGCCTGGCCATCTTCCTAAGCTAACAGCTGAAACATCCCCTGCTGCCGAAATCCCCAGCACAGCCCCCAGACCAGACTCGTGACTCCCAAACACCTGCTTTTCTTCGCCATCCCTCCTGCCCTGTCAAATACTACCTGACCATGAAGAAAAGGCCCAGGACGCCTTTCAGTCCCAAAAACGGCACGTAAGTGAGGAAGATGCGAGCATAGAAGGTCATCATCCAGGCCAAGTCCTGCATTGAGAGGCAGAGAGGCAGGCTGGCATAAAGCACTTCCTCCTCTTCCTCTCACTTCGCTTATTTGCATGGTATGGCCATTCTGCCAGGGACCCAGACTGAAGCCTCCATCACTGTCAGCTTTTCTTCATCGCACGATCTGCAATATCTAGTGCCACCACTTACGTTCCTGGTGGTAGTCCCCAGTCCTCCTTCCCTGTTCCCTTCACAGGTGGCAAAGCCTGCAGGGCCTCTCTGCCTCCAGCTCCTCCCAACCCACCTAAGTTCTTTTTTTTTTTCTTTTTTTTAAATATTTTATTTACTCATGAGAGACACACACAGAGAGAGAGGCAGAGACACAGGCAGAGGGAGAAGCAGGCTCCATGCAGGGAGCCCAACGTGGGACTCGATCCCGGGTCTCCAGGATCACGCCTTGGGCTGAAGGCAGCGCTAAACCGCTGAGCCACCCAGGCTGCCCCCATCTAAGTTCTTTATGCCTTCATTACGCTGCCAAACAAATCTTCCAGGACAGTGGCTGACTGTGCCTGTCCCCTGATCAAACCTGCAGGCACTCTTCTGTACCACAATTCTCCCCTGACGTGAGTCCACAACATGTCCAGTGGCTAAAATTGCCCCTCACTTCCCAGCTTCTCTGGTCAGAGTCCTCTCCCTAGCCCACCTCTGCCTGTCCTCCAAGGCCAGCTAGAAAAGTAATTTCACAAAGCCTTTTCTGATGCCTCTCTTCAAGCCAGAGGCAAGCAGGGCCCTTTTGGAATCCCAGAACCACCTGCTTCTATCTCTTCCCAAGCCTGGCTCCTGGCTTTATGCCAAGCACAAAAGCCTCAGGAGATACAGGCTGAATGAAATAGGCCATTGGGGGCGCCTGGGTGGCTCAGTCAGTGGAGCATCCGACTCTTGGTTTTGGCTCAGGTCATGATCAAAGTGGTGGGATCAAGCCTGGTCTTCTCTGCTCAGTGCCAAGTCTAAGTGAATCTCCCTCTCGTGTGCACTCTCTCAAAATGTATGAATTTTTGAAACTCTTTTAAAAAATGAAATATGGCATTGGGGTCAGGCTGTCTGGTAAATCCAGATCATCCCATCTAGAGACAAGGAAGGTCTATACTCAAGTTCTATTAACTTTGCTCTAAATTAGGCCTGGAGTAGATCTCAGTGGGCTTTCCTCTGGAGAACCCCCATTCCCCTCAAAGTTCTGAAGACAAAGGATGTGCATCTCGGGGGCTGTGGATACTCACCACCCACTTCTTCCGCTGGATAACAAAATAGAAAATATACCACTGGAAGTAGAGAGGCAGCAAGGCTGGGGGCCCAACTGGGAAGGAAATGGAGGCAGGAGGGAGATGTGAGCAGCACAAGGGGGGGTCAGTGCCTAAGGGACAGCCTCTGGCATGGTGTTGCCCCCCTGCCATCCCTTCCTGTGGCCCCTTCCAGCTGCCTTGGCAGTTGAGACTTTGAGATTAAGATGCTGTTTTCATGTGCTGTTTTGTTTTAAAGGTATGAGAAAAGAGTCAATAAAACTGTAAAAGTAACCAGCATGTCGTATTCTCTGAGAACATCTGAAAACATCCCAAGTGCCTCCAGGCTTCATTCAGGCCACATGTAATGTTCTTTCCACGCTGAAGAGAACACCCTGGGATCGTAGTTACAAGAGGTTTGAGAGTGGCCACAAGATGGAGCCACACTCCATAGACTGGCCAAAGCCGCTGTGGCCGTGCTTTAGGCCATTTGGAGGAGGATGCCTGCCTGGTTTAACTTACTAGAAAAGAATTTTTAATAAATTGAATGGGTTTCTAGTTTCCAACCCACTGGGTGAGATAAAGAAGCTACTTTGAGGAAAGCTTCACAATTTTGATCTACTTCATTCAAGCATTTACCTCACGAATTTATAAATCGTGAAAAAAATTGCACTTCACAAGTCACTTGTGTGTTCCTTTTGTGACATCAAATCCAGGTTGCTGTTTCCCATAGAGATGGAATGTTTTAAAAGTTCTTTTATCCTGGTGAAACTTGTGGGGAGTCTGATTTCTTAGCATTCCTGTCACTGCCGTTTGAGGTTAACAGAGACCCTGAAGCCATCTCGAAGTTTAAGCTGCCAGTGTTCTAACAGATTAAGTGGGTAAAAGACTGAAGCTGGTGGGTTTTAAAATTTCTAAGGGAGCAATCTGTATTTTAAGTGAAATCTTACGTGGAATCTCAGGATATAAGAGCTGCTCTGGTTGAAGCAAGAGTGGGACAGTCTCCCCAGCATCGCTCTTATAATTAGGGGACAACCACTGGTGTAGACAAAGTTCTATTCTGAGGGCAGGGATCTTGGTTCTGTTCACTGCTATACCCAGCAGTTCAATGAAACGGATTTCTCCAACTGGACCGAGCCACATAACTTTTGAGAGCGCCAAGTAGTATTTCTAAGCCTGTGGTAATGATGACAGCAGGGCCCAGAAGTGGAAAGAGGTCTTAGGGAGTGATGGCCTCAGTGTTGTGGCTCTAGTTAAGGGCTTATACCCTGTGGGAGTCGGATGTGTAGAGTGGTTTTCCTCTGGTCTTTTCATGCTAAGTTGTCTGGTCTTTCCTAGAAGTTTATTAATCACTGCACACTGCAGGGGAAAACCACTTCCGCAAATTTTTTCCTAGCTCATTTTAATGTTCCTGCTCAAAGGGAGCTGTTCTAGTTGGATTAAGGTTTAAAAGGCATTGCTTTGCAGTCCGTCTCTGAAGCGTTGAACCTGCAAAGGTTCAAGCAAAAAGGAGACTTTTAGGGGAATACTTGTACTGAGGCTAGAAACAAGGTCAAAAGGGTGAGGGTATTGCCTCATGGTAGTGGGAGATACCATCTGGCTTTCCAGGGGTCACAAGAAGGGGCTGGCTTTCCTTTTCCTTGCCATAGTCTCCCTGTGCCTTGGTGTTCTTTTGGACAGTCCTGTTATTCCTCTGCCCAAAGGCCTTGTGCAAAGGGGAGAGTCTGGGAACTCCTGATCAGAAAGTTCCAGCCATAGAGGTAGGTAGTAACTTAGAGTGCGGGGGGTGGGGGTGGGCGTTGACATGTGCACAAGAACATCATGGATTACAAGTGAATAGCCTTAAAAAAAAAACAAAACAAAACAAAAACAAGTGAATAGCCTTCATTTGGTCAAAATTAACTTTATTTTTCAGCTTTACCTCATCTGGATGTGGTAACAAAACTGGCACACCCAGAAAGGATACAGATGTAGGGCATAATTAAAGAAAATGCTTTTGGTAAAGGGGCGCGAAGACGAAAGTAACAAAGATAGACATGTAGGTTGGAATTCTACAACACTGGGTTGAAATGTAAGCTTTGCCACACTCTGTGACCTGTCCTCCGTAAGCCTGTTTTCTCACATAACGGCCTGGATTTGAGATCACTGCCCTGACTGTTAAAACAGTCTCAGCCTTTTACATCATTGGTGCATCCCTCTGTGGCCATGTGAGACCACTCTGGTCTAGGTGAAGGAGAGAAGGCCACAGTGGTTAAAGTCCTTTGAGGGCCTGGACTTGGCTCAGTGAGCCTTACTGGCTTTACAGGCTGGTGACCCCTAAACCTTAGGTAGCGGGGGATAGGGGTTGGGGCAGGTCAGCACCTGTTCCGGGGTGAGGAAGCCAATGAAAATAGAACTTTCCAATTCCACTCCTAATTTGTTTCAAACCATGTTCTGCCCAAATGGAGATCTGAACTCTTTCGTAACCGGTCCTGCCCCTGTTGTCATCCCTTTAATCTTTGTTCTGACAAATCTGTAAGTTATCCCAACAGCCTTTCCACGGGTGGTACCTCTGACCCCATCACAACTTGTTTTCAGAGGACCTTTATTCTCTCCTAAAACTAAATATGGACTCTTCTACGGCTCTCTTTTTTGCCTTCTAGGTTTGAGTTTTCTCCTCTCTGTATCCAAAATGCTCAATATTCTTACAGTAGATGCTGATGAACAGGGAAATAGCTCCCTCACCTGCATGGGAGGGCTTAAAAACCTGGAAATTTTTTAAAAAACTGTATTTCAGTACTAGACTGATAGGCTTTTGAAAGAGATTATTCTAAATTCCTACCTGGTGTCCAGCCGAGAAGATGCTTGAACAGAGTTGATAGTTCACAAACTTCTGTTTTTATCTTCCTATCTCTGGTTTAGAACTGTGAAGTGATTATATTTAATTCACTGTTCCTACTCAGAAGTAATACCTAAAATAATTTAGGTTGTAGAAAATCTCTTAACAACCCCTATAGTCTTTAGGAATTAAATTTGTTTTCCTCATGACTGGTAATTCAGGGTCTCCCAACATGGTCACTTGTGCCAACTAACTACTTTGTTAAACTTGGAAGTACAGGGAAGATGACAAAGGGAAACCACTGGGAACCCCCTTTTTTTTCTAGGGAAGAGATGAAGTTAGCCCATCTGTTCACTTATGGATCAAGAAGTGGACTCCTCATCCTACGAATGTCTTATTCCTTGGGTGGCGCTTACAAGAGGTGACCCAAAGCCAGGCACTCTTCTTGCTATTTTTGCAAGACCTAGGACCTAAATGCTCTCTCGGTGCCCTGGATGGAACATAAGTTCAAAATCGGTAGTGCCAAGATCCTTCAAAGTCAGAGGTCTCTAGCACTGCAATCCTGGCTTTACTCTAACTGCTACTAGAAGTGGGAAAATTGCTTCTCCAGGAGCTAGAGGCAGACCTAGGTCCCACCTAGCCCTAGAGTGAGCTGAGCCTCCCGGGCAGTGTACTATGCCAGGCTTCAAAGAGGATAGAAATCTTACTCAGAAGGTTCAGCCACTCTTATCTCCTCAGATAGTGGAGGGTGTAGAAGGCACTGAGAAGCACACCAGTGAGATGGGCTCACCCCTTTCCTGGCTGGAATTTTAATGCTAAATCTCTTACTGATTTTTGGGCTGGGTAGATCCCCTCCCTTTCCTCACCAACCATCTGCATCTGCCAAACTAGAAAAAGGAAACTAAACTCGCACATCTCTGCCCCAGTAGTTCCATCCCTCCCCCTCTAGGGGGCTGTGTGTCCCCCTAGCCCCTTGGGTCTTAGATCTGTGCCTAGAAGATAAAGGGGAAGGGTTTGAGTTGAGCTATTACCTCCTCAAACCCACCCCCACCTCTGAGTATTAGAATTGCAGTGGCATTGTCCTTCAAACTACCCTCTGTTTTGGTGCCCGAAACGCCTCTTCCAGACAGGCTGGTGTGTTTTGTTTTGTTTTGTTTTGTTTGTTTTTTAAATTTTTTTTATTATTATTTTTTTTCAGGCTGGTGTTATAGGTGAAGATAGGCATCTCTTACAGATGGGGGTGGGGGCTGTTGTTACTGGTGAAGATAGGCATCTAGCCAGAGCTGCCCAGACTCCTTCAGTGAGCTGTGGGGGCAAGATAGGAGCAGGAAGTGAGAGAGCATAGCCAAGCCCAAAAGCCAAACCACCCTACAGACATGGAGTAGTGAGGCTCTCAGAGAGGAATGGAGACCGATCTCCATGGCATATGGCCCTCTTTCTCCCCTTTGCTTCTGAGAAATAGGTTGGGCCACAACCGCAAGACCAATACAGCACCTGCCTGTCTTGGTGGCCTCCATTCCAGAGGATTGGGAAACCTGCCTTTTGCTCCCACCCCACACATCACCAACCCCATGGCTTGCCCCCCTTGGCCCCCCCAGCCATCTTCCCAGGCTCAGGTACTCACTAGATAATGTCGGCGAAGGCTGAGAGCAGGGGCTTGGACTGGTACTCTATGCCATGCTTGGCACACAGGGACTGCACCAGGGGAGCCACTTTATGGTAATTGTGTCGAGGCATTGTGGGGAAAAGACTTCAAGGAGAATGGGACAGTCAGGCTCCTACTCCGGTTTCCACATCCCTGCTTGCCCCACAGGGACCCTCCCAAGGGCCCTGCTTCTCAGGTCCCCCTACTCACTGGTGCTCAATCTGGAAGTTGAGATGTCCACTGAACCAGTCGTTGAAGGCAGACCTGTGGACGTTGCATGTTGCCCGGAGCTGGAGGAAGAAGGCCGGGGAGGGGATGCGTCTGGGTGCCGGATGGAAAGGCCAAGCTGGCTAAGAGGACGGGTGTGGGACTGTCCCTGGTCACTCCCTTCTCCACAGGGTAGCAGGAGAAGCCTCAGGCTAATAAGGTGGTGCTGTTTGGGGGCTTTTATGTTACTGCCCTTGCCCCTTAGTCTGCCCCTGTGCCCACCCACCATTTTTATTATCCCTAGGTCTTCCAGGTGACCGTCCCTTACCTGGGTGGAGACCCAGTCCATATTCCGGTCGTAATCAATGTGCATGGGGATATGGTTCATCTGTGTTACCCATACAAACCAGATGCTTTCCAGGAACCTGGTGGATATGGCGCACAGACAAAAACAGTACAGATAAGAGCTCTCTAGCCTGGCCATCTTCCTAAGCTAACAGCTGAAACATCCCCTGCTGCCGAAATCCCCAGCACAGCCCCCAGACCAGACTCGTGACTCCCAAACACCTGCTTTTCTTCGCCATCCCTCCTGCCCTGTCAAATACTACCTGACCATGAAGAAAAGGCCCAGGACGCCTTTCAGTCCCAAAAACGGCACGTAAGTGAGGAAGATGCGAGCATAGAAGGTCATCATCCAGGCCAAGTCCTGCATTGAGAGGCAGAGAGGCAGGCTGGCATAAAGCACTTCCTCCTCTTCCTTTCACTTCGCTTATTTGCATGGTATGGCCATTCTGCCAGGGACCCAGACTGAAGCCTCCATCACTGTCAGCTTTTCTTCATCGCACGATCTGCAATATCTAGTGCCACCACTTACGTTCCTGGTGGTAGTCCCCAGTCCTCCTTCCCTGTTCCCTTCACAGGTGGCAAAGCCTGCAGGGCCTCTCTGCCTCCAGCTCCTCCCAACCCACCTAAGTTCTTTTTTTTTTTCTCTTTTTTTTAAATATTTTATTTACTCATGAGAGACACACAGAGAGAGAGAGGCAGAGACACAGGCAGAGGGAGAAGCAGGCTCCATGCAGGGAGCCCAACGTGGGACTCGATCCCGGGTCTCCAGGATCACGCCTTGGGCTGAAGGCAGCGCTAAACCGCTGAGCCACCCAGGCTGCCCCCATCTAAGTTCTTTATGCCTCCATTACGCTGCCAAACAAATCTTCCAGGACAGCGGCTGACTGTGCCTGTCCCCTGATCAAACCTCCAGGCACTCTTCTGTACCACAATTCTCCCCTGACGTGAGTCCACAACACGTCCAGTGGCTAAAATTGCCCCTCACTTCCCAGCTTCTCTGGTCAGAGTCCTCTCCCTAGCCCACCTCTGCCTGTCCTCCAAGGCCAGCTAGAAAAGTAATTTCACAAAGCCTTTTCTGATGCCTCTCCTCAAGCCAGAGGCAAGCAGGGCCCTTTTGGAATCCCAGAACCACCTGCTTCTATCTCTTCCCAAGCCTGGCTCCTGGCTTTATGCCAAGCACAAAAGCCTCAGGAGATACAGGCTGAATGAAATAGGCCATTGGGGGCGCCTGGGTGGCTCAGTCAGTGGAGCATCCGACTCTTGGTTTTGGCTCAGGTCATGATCAAAGTGGTGGGATCAAGCCTGGTCTTCTCTGCTCAGTGCCAAGTCTAAGTGAATCTCCCTCTCGTGTGCACTCTCTCAAAATGTATGAATTTTTGAAAATCTTTTAAAAAATGAAATATGGCATTGGGGTCAGGCTGTCTGGTAAATCCAGATCATCCCATCTAGAGACAAGGAAGGTCTATACTCAAGTTCTATTAACTTTGCTCTAAATTAGGCCTGGAGTAGATCTCAGTGGGCTTTCCTCTGGAGAACCCCCATTCCCCTCAAAGTTCTGAAGACAAAGGATGTGCATCTCGGGGGCTGTGGATACTCACCACCCACTTCTTCCGCTGGATAACAAAATAGAAAATATACCACTGGAAGTAGAGAGGCAGCAAGGCTGGGGGCCCAACTGGGAAGGAAATGGAGGCAGGAGGGAGATGTGAGCAGCACAAGGGGGGGTCAGTGCCTAAGGGACAGCCTCTGGCATGGTGTTGCCCCCCTGCCATCCCTTCCTGTGGCCCCTTCCAGCTGCCTTGGCATTCCTCGATCCCTTGGAACTGTCAGGTGCTGAAGGTAGGCATGAATGCAAGTCTGAAGAAGGCAGAACCTCCCAAGAGAATGCCAGGAGGGTAAGGGTGGGAGTGGCATTCTCTTCCAGTGAAAGGAAGCAGCTGGTGCACTGTGAATTCTCCCCATGTTCCTTGGCCACAGGCCTGCCCCTGCCCGTCCTTGCAGTCACCTGCCCTGTGTTCCTGGCTGCTCTGCCATTAAGGTGAAGGGACAGGAGCAGGACAGTGTGTGTGTGCTGGGGTGGGGCTGGGGGTGGGGGACCCTCCTGATGCTTTACAGGCAGAAAGCTCACTTCTTCAGATCAGGGAAATGAGCTTGCACCACCCAACCTGAAGCCCTGGAGGGCAGGTATGGGAAGGGGCTTCTCTTAAAATTAGGAGTTGAAAAAATGGTGCCGCCCTAATGCCATCCCATTTTACAAGGCTAAAGTTTAATCAGGATGGCCGGACTCAATGCTCTTGTGGAAGCCAGGGTAGAACTTTACCTCGATACAAATGACCCCTGACAGGGAATTAGCCGGTTAACCTTGCTCAACTGAGATGGTAGTCTGTTCCTGAGCGGGGAGTAACCAATTGGGGCCAGGGTACTTCCTCCAGCCTCTACTTAAATACCATAATCCTTCAGAAAGTCCTTTCTTCCTCACATCCCTTCAGCACCCCCATCCCAAGAGAGTCTCCCTATGTGGGATGAGGACACTCACTCAGGAAGAAGTATTTGTGCTGGTGATTGTATGGCATGTACTTTTTCTTCTGTTTCCCAAGCTGTGAAGAAAAGCAACACAAATCAGTGCCCACAGACTAATCACCCCATTCCCCTCCCCCTGTGATCTTGGCTATTCCCTGCTCAGCTTAGGCCTACTCCAGCAGCTGTCAGCTTAGCTTTTTGGTGCTGTTATTAGAATGTTCCAACAGCCCTGGCCTTACCTCAGCACCTAGTGCATGAGGGCCCACATGAGGCATGAGCACAACAGGGTCTACAGGTCCTCAGGACTCCTCATGTTCATCCAAAGACACATTTGTCATAAGGTTCCCAGGCCTCTCCACATCCCTTTTTCCCCATCTGGTAGTTTTTAAGATTTATTTATTTTAGAGAATGAGTGGGTGGGGGGAAGGGGACAGGCAGAGGGGGGAGAGAATCCCAAGCAGACTTCCCGCTGAGCATGGAGCTTGAAGTGGGGCTCCATCCCAGGATCCCCAGATTAGGACCTGAGCTGAAAACAAGACGGACGCTCAATCAACTGAGCCACTCAGGCACCCCACCCATCTGGTACTTTTTTGACCTCAGAATCTCCACAGACAACCATTTATACCCCTACACAGGTCAGTATTCCCTTGACATCCATCCAACTAGACCCTCTTTTGGTCTTGTCTTTTGGTCTACCACATGAACTTTACAAAATTCCTTGAATTTTAAGTCAAGTCTGGCAAATATTTGTGGAAAGGATACCAAGAACAACTTGGCAGTCCAAAAGTTCTGACAAGGCTTTTCCCAGTGGGTAGTGATTATTTTGTAAGCCTAGCTGCTGAAGAGAGAGGCTGGTGCCGCCAAGTCAGTCAGCCCGAACACCTAGCATGGGCGCACAAAATCATGACAGCAAAGCTCTGCTGTCTTACTGGATGGGTCCTGTTCCTCTTGCCCCAGTCAGTTCTGATAACCAGATGACCCCAGAGCATAGGAGGCACTCTACTCAAGTAGAATGATAGCTCATCTTTCTTTTGTGCATCCACCCACTGTTTTTCATAATAACATTTCTTCTTCTTTATTGAGAGTTTATTCTGTGTAAGGTATTTCTGCTAAATGAAGCATTCTTTTCTATAAACTGAGTAATTTTAACAAGTATTTATTGAGCACCTATGATGTTCCAGGCAATGCTCTACGTGCTGAAGATACAGAGGTGAACAAAACAAAGATCCTACCCTCATGGAGCTTATAGACTAAGGAGAGGAAGCTGGTGATAAACTTGTGAACAGAACTCAAAGTAAGGGATGCCTGTCAGTCAAGCTCAGCAGTCAAGCATCTGCCTGAGGCTCAGGGCGTGATCCCAGGGTCCTGGGATTAAGTCCCTCATCAGGTTCTCCGCAGGGAGCCTGCTTCTCTCTGCCTATGTCTCTGCCATCTTTCTCTGTGTTTCTCATGAATTAAAAAAAAAAAAAAGAAAAAAGAAAAAAGAAAAAGGTAATTATAGATTTAAAATAGGAAAACAGGACAAAGTGAGAGGGAGGCAGCATTTTGGTTAGGTTGGTCAGATATGGTCGCTCTGAGTGTTGACATCTGAAAACTGAATAAGGAGCCAATAAAGCAGAAATTCAGAGGAAGAGCATTTAATACAGAGGGAACACCTGGTACAAAGCTCAGGAAGTTTAAGGGACAGAAGGGGCAGTACGGACGGGAATAGTAAACAATGGGGGAGAATGGTTGATAAGGCTGGAAAACTAGGGATGGCCAATTCACACTGGACCTTAGAGAGCCCCAGTAAGACCTTGGGAGCAAGGGTTTTATTCCCATGATGATGGAAAGCCACTGGAGGGCTTTGTGCTTTGAAAGGCACACTCTGCCTGGAGGAGGAGAGAATGAACTGTAGGGGGAGGTATAGTTGCAGGGAGACCAGTGAAGAGGCTGGAGCAGTAATCAGGCTCTGAGATGCATGGGAAGCAGTGGAGATGGTGAAGTCAATGACTTGGGATATTTTGGAGACCGTATTAACAAAGCTTGCTGATAGACTAGATGTTGGGTGAAGTTCACCCCATCTCCAGAAACTTTGAGGGGAAAACCAGAAAAGGAGCACCTGTCTTGTTTGGTGGGGGTGAGAGGGAAGAACACTGGCCTCCTATTTTGGAACTGTTAATGGAAGGGATCCCTAGTCACTGATGCCTCCTTGAATGGCAATCAGATGCTATTAGGATGCTAATAACTGCCCTATTATGTTTCAACTCAAGGACAGAGAAAGTTTGTATTTAGGGTGAGGTGTCCCCTGGGTTTTCTTGTTTTCCAGGAGACTCGAAAGGTACCAAGATGGATGCCCTGGAATTACTACCCAGAGAAGCTGAAGCAAAGGCCAAGCAGCCTGTAGCCAAGACAGTTACTAATAGGCAACCCATCCTCCAGCAGAAAAATGTCTACTAGTCCTAGATCACTTTCAATTTTTAATGTCTGCAGGTAGGAGTTTTTGAAAACCCTAGTATCAAGAAGCAATAAGGTAGTGGTGTGAGCAGGTTCTCTCCCACTTAAACTCCCACCTTTTTTTTTTTTTTTTTTTAACCCGCTATAGTGATAGTAGAAATGCTACCAAGGGCTATACACTCTGCCTAACAAATTGCCCACACCAGGCTTGAAACAACCACCTGAACCAGGTGGGGCCAGGGCTGACTGATTGCCAAACACTGTTGACCATAACACAGTGTTGGACGTGTAGCAAACCAAGTCCTTGCTTGGGAGGTAGGAAATTTAGGGTGGGGCATAAGCTTCAAACTAGGGGCTCCTGGCACCAGGACAGCCAATGCAGTAAAGCCTTTCCAGAATCCTCCTAGCCAGAGGGGGAGAGCCAGGCTGCCTTGCAGTCACTCATGCCTTGAATGGAAAGGTCTTGAACGGCTGAATTCTTGGCATGCTGACGTATCATACAGTGGGAGGAGGGGGATCTGGCAGGACTGTGACTACAGCCTGGAGCCTCAGCACAAGGGGTTTTAAAGTAACTTTATAAGCAACTCTTCCGCCCATTCAAAGCCTCCTATTGCCTTATGTTCACTGAAAGCTCTCCAGATCTCCACCCTCAGGCATTCATCCTTTAGCAGCAGCATTACAATTTTTACTCCTAACCTCACGTGGTAACTCAAACTCAACACAGACCACCCTGGAAGTCAGATGGGTGGGAAGAATTACTCAGCAAATCAATGTTCCAGGTACCGAGCATCAAAGAAGAGTGAAACAGTTGGTCCAGCCCTTGATGGGGGAGATGGGGGAGACTGATGATGGGGTAGACTGCACAGCAGTATTGATGGGGGAGACTGCACAGCAGTATTCCAAAGTTGGGAGGGGTGGTGACTGCCTTGGGTAGGAACATGTAAAAAGCATTCCCAAGAAGGACCATCCATTAGGTTTACAGAGATTTGCATGGTAATCTGGTCATCTTTCGGCTCCTTTGCAGCATGAAGTACCTTTATGCAATAACTGTTGCCTTGAACTCACTAGGGAGAATAGGTGATTCTGTCCTGGGCAGCTTATTTACTGCCTCCCACAACTGCCAGCAAGCCAGCCTGGTCCCAATGTCTTATCCACATGGATAGCATTGTGGTCATTTCCCCCAGAGCCCTCTGTTCTGGCTGGCTCCCATTCTCCAAGACCTTTCCATTAACATTTCTACTCACCTCCACAGAGAGGATCTTCCCCAAGGCAAAGAAGGAGGGGTGCATGCTGATGTCTGGGTCTTTGAGGAAACAGTTGGGCTTGGCATGGTGCTGGAAGTGCAAGTGGTTCCACCAACTGGCAGGGGCCCCCTACAGAAAAGCAGGGACATGAGTATGAAAGTCTAATGTTCCCCATCCCCCCAAGGAAACCCTTCATTGATGAGTTTCAAGAGTCCCTCCCCGTCCCATTGACCTTCAGGTGGCCAATCACGAAATGATGTAGCAGGTGGTTCCAGGTAGAGGTGCTGAAGACAGACAGGTGCCCAAAGTCATGCTGCAGCCAGCCAGCCTGGGTCTGGGTGAGAAAGGTTAACGCTAAGAGTGGCTCACAGGCCCAGGCTCCCTCTCACTCACCTCTGTGGCTCTGGCTCCTCTGCCTCACCCCTTCATCTGCCTAGCCCTGCAATTGCCACAGTCGCTTGAGCACATCAGGAAAGCAGTCAGGAAGCCTAGATCCTAACTGGCTCTGCCACTAACTCACATGAGAGTTGAGACAAATCACTATCCTTTCCCTGTTCTTCAGTTTCCCTAGAAGCCTCCCCATAGAACTCTCTGGAGTTTTAGGACTTACGATGGAGTGAATATCCAGACTACAAAAAAGGACAGAGTGACAAACTCAGAGGCGAGTAGCAGGCTTGGCAAATGGGTCCCGATAAAGCCCAAGCCTTATGAGCACATTGGGCAATGTGTGAGAAGAAAGCCAAGCTTTGCTGAGAAATCAGAACCTTGGTTCTTGGCATACTCAGGCTATGGCAAAACCTGAATGTGAAGTTTCAGGGGAGAAATTCCACGGAAAGAAGGGAACCCTTGGAGGAGCAGCTGGAGAGGAGGTGAGCAAAATGATGGTACACATGTGGCTACCGAGCAGGTAAAAGCCACAGATGATTAACTCTTCCCCCCACACCCTCGATGCTGCCCTGGTCACAGGGCAGAGCTCCTTGGCCTTCTGAGGCAAACAAAGAGCTTTCCCCAAAGATTCAAGGATGCTGAATACTGTTATGGCCTCGACTAGCCAAGAGCTCTCACTTGAACTGTGCTGAGCAGCACTGCACAGAGGAGAAAGGGCACTAAGGATGTCCCAAAGAACCAAAGAGTGAGCCAGGCAGCAACGTCCAGCAGCAGGATGTGAAGTAGGTACAACAGGAAGAAGACATGGTTGGCCTTCATGAGCCCCATCCGCTCCACTGTGGCCCGCAGCTCTCGGAATTCATCCATCAGCTCTTTCTGTGGAAGAGTAAAGAGGGAGGGGCTCTTTATTTTTCCCAACTGTAACCCAACCCTGTTGGAAACAGAGGGCTCTCTTGGGCTCCAGGACCTCCCACCCCCAGACAGCTGTGGGGAGTCCACAATCCTAGATAAATAAACCACAGCACTGAGGAAAGAGGACAGGTGCTACGGGATCATGTCTAAGAATATGTGGTCTTTGGGATTAAACAGATTTGATTCAAGTCCCTGCGTGCCCTGCCATTTACCAACAGTGTGATTCTTGGTCACGTTGCTCACCCTCCGTGAGTCTTGTTTGCTCATCTGTAAATGTGTGAGGGTTATATGAGGTTATGATGGACACATACTAAGTGTTTAACAGATAGGTCCTGATGAGGGTGGTGGTGGTGGTGGTGGTAGTGGTAGCCTTGTGAGAGCCAAAGGTTTCAAAGCCTGTGTTCCAGTGACTGGGAGAAACAGGGATCTCAAGACTTTGCAAGAACTACTGACCGTGATCAACTGTGATCTCATCTGGGCCTCCCTTCTCCCCCCTGCCCTTTAGCGGGGAGACAGCCACAGTATCTCCAAACAACAGAGTCTCACATTTTTAGTGGGCTCAAAGCTGGGCTGCTCTGGAGACAGTTCTCCAATCAGGAGAGAGTTCATATACTTCCTCACAAGGCCCTTGTCGATGTGGAACGCCATAAAGGGATCCTGCAAGGACAGGGAGAAGACAGAGCGGTTAGGAAGCCAGCCCAGGGCCCCCCGGCCTCCAGGAGGGCTCACACCCGAGGCCACTCTCCTGGCCCAGCAAGGAGGCCGTGTCTAAGTTCAAAGGGACACCACTTCCCTCCAGGCAGCTGCCCTTTGAGGGTGCTTGGGCCGTTCTCAGGTGTGCACAGCTCAGGAACATCCTGCGTGTGTTCTAATGAAGAGGGCACCACGACAAGGAATAGGAAGTGTGGGTAGGGGGACCACAGAAAGACGTCTCTGGGCTGCCCGTCTCTAGCCGTGTCTGGGGACAGTTTTGGCACAAGAATTTAACATACAGGTGAGAAACAACTAGAACTAGTGGGTGGGGCTACGAGACTTCTGTTTTTTTCTTTCCTGTGGGACTTTTAACAGACCCTCTCTGAGCCAGCGTTGTTTTTAAAATGTGATCAGGAAGACTCCCGATCTCTGGGCTGGGAGCTTTTTGCACTGCTCCCCCTTTTCTCTGCTGCTGTTCCTGGTGGGGCTCCACAGTTCCCTAAGACTCTGAACGCCCTTGCTCCAGGGCGGCTAATTTTGGTTTTGCAAAGTGGGGTTGGAAGGCGGCCCCAGGCCTTCGGGGAATCGGCCCTAGAGGCGGGAGTCGGGGCGGAGCCGGCGGCCGGTGGCACCACGCATCTGGACCAATCGCCAGCCCCGTTACGGCCGGCCCCAGCCCCGGCCCCAAATCACACGCGGGAAGACCCTGCGTCGGCGCCGGCCTCGTGTGCGCATGCGCCAGCCGACGTCCGCGCCCTCCTCGGCAGCCTGGGCTCCCCAGGGGCGGCCCGGGCGACCCCCGCCAGCTCCGGCCTGGCCCGCCGCGCCCCCGCCCCGCTCCCGCAGGGAAGGGCAGGGCCTCAGCCCCACACGCCCACGCTCCGCTGCGACGTCGTGGGGGTTCTGGGGGGCGCAGGCTCCCTCCCAGACCGCAAGGGAACGGGGGGTGCCGCTGGGCGCGGGCTGGGCCACGATGCAGGGGGAGGGGGCGCGGCCAGGCAAAGTCTCTCCAGGGTCGCACGGGGCCACGGCAGGAGGCGCCGGTCGCCTTACCTCCGAGAGCAGGTGATCCAGACAGGGAAGAGCAAGGCTGGGGCGGGAGGGATGCGGACCACGGCCCGGGAGTGCGACCAGCTGCAGACCCCGCGGGCCCGGGCCGGTGACCTCCCGGCACGGTCCGAGGTCGGCTCGGGCGGGGGGGGGCAGGGGGGTCTGCGAGTGTAGGACGACGCGCGCTCCCCCGCCGGCTGCACGCCGCTCCATTAGTCCCCGCTCTCCGGTGGGCGGGGCCCCTCCGTCACCCCGGCCGGGGGTCCCCAGACCCCGGCGCCCGGACAATGCCCCCCTCGCCCGGCCCTGCTCTCGGCTCTGCGCGAGCAGTGTAGACGCTCCCGGCGCCCCCTCCCCACCCGCCGAGAAAGGCCGAGAGCCCCCTCCGTGCCGGGCCCCCGGTCCTCCTCCCTCGGCCTCGGCGCACCCCTCATCCCGGCTTCCCTCGCGGCGGGTCCTGCCCCGGGGCCTGCCTCGCTCGGCGACCCGCACGGGGCAGCTGCCGGCTCCGGCCCCACGTCCTGCCCCCGCTTCCCGTGCTGAGCGGCGGGCAGCGGCCGTGCTCGTGCTCGTGCTCGTGCTCGGCGCCTGCTGGTGCTCCCCGAGTGACCCGGGAGGCCGTCCCGGGGCGCCGAGCTCCCCGCCTCGCACCCGACCCCCGCGGCCGGGCGGCGCTCACCGTAGCATCCTGCCCCGCGTAGTGGTTGATGACGCGGGAGCCCCCGGGGTGCCGGTGGGTGAACTCGCTGATGTCGTACACCTTCCGCTCGATCACCAGCCACCGCTCCTCCTCGCTCCCGGAGCGCTTCGCCACCTCGTCCCACGTGAAGTAGCGCTTGGCCGGCGCCGGCGCCGGGGCCGGGGCCTCGGAGTCCATCCGGGCGGAGGCGGGCAGGCGCGCGCTCGGGGCCCACGGGGGAGCGCGCCGGCTCCGAGTGCGCGGGGCTCGGACCCGCTGGCGCGCGCCGGGCTTTCAACACCCGCGGCGCGGACCGCAGAGCCCCCCTCCGCGCGCTCTCATTGGCCGAGCCGCGTGGCGCGGGCAGCGGCCCCCGCCTCCCCGCCCCGGCCGGGCGCGCCCCCTCGCGGGCTCCGCGGAGGGCTCGCGACGAGGTCCCGGGGGCCGCGCGGCCCCCTCGCCTCGCCGCCCCACGGTGGTGCGGCCCGAGACCGGCCCTCTGAGAGCCCTCGGCGGTCACCTTGCGGACTGCGCGGCCGTCCTTGAGCGAGTGTGGAGCGCGGTCCTGCTCTACTCTGCCCCAAGTAACGCTGCAAGCGCCCCCACGGGTTTTGTGACCCTGTTCCCCTCTGTGTTTCAATTCCTGGTCTCTTCTGCATTAATCAGGATCCTCAAATAAGAGGAGGCGGTCCCCAGCGTCTCCTGGCCTCGGCGAGGTTCCGTGCGGAGAGCCTGGGTCTTGAAGCAGGGGCGGCCCTGGAGTCACCTGCGGTCACCCGAAGCGGACGCTCCAGGAGGAGGCAGGTGGAGGCATCTCGGGCTCAGACCTCGGGCCCTAGGAGGGGGCGAGGAAGCGCCCAGAGGCCGGGGGTGCCAGTCAAGAAGCTGTTGTAGTGTGAAGAGACGCAGAATCTATTGCTGAATTTTCTCTCGCTTATTCAGCAAGCTCGGTATTCATCCACGTACATATGTACATCGCACGCTCACTGCGCGCCGGGCACTGTCCTTAGCGTCTTACAAACGGATTCATTTTATTTCTCAGAACCCGCTGAAGTAGGAACTAGTATTAGTCTCACGGACAGAGGGGACCTTAGGTGCTCTGTCCACACAGCCAGTAAGTGGCAGGGCGCAGATTCAAACCAGCCTGTGCTTGGAACAGGGGTTTCTGCTGTCTCTCCTCTGAGGACACTAGTATTTGGGCACTTGTTTGACGGGGCTGTAAACCAAGGCAAGGGAAGGAGAGCCTTGTCCCAAGCACTGAGCCAGAGTCTGAGCCCCTACGAGTCAGGAGAGGGTCATACAGTACAGACTGGGTACAAAGTACAGCTGGATTTCTGCTAGAGAAGGACCTTAATCTGTTCAATCCAAATATCTCATTTTACAGATAAGAGAATCGAGTTTCAGAACGGGAGATGGGGCTTTGCAAATGCCTGTAAGGAAGCTCAAGTGTCCTGGCATCTGGTTCACGGGGCCCTGCGTCTTGTTCAGGAACGATAGCTGCTCCTCTGTATGCCAATTTTCCATATTTATATATATAGTTTTTTTTTTAAAGATTTTATTTATTTATTTATTTTTGAGAGAAAGAGAGAACACAAAGGGAATGGGAGAAGCAGACTCTCTACTGAGCAGAAAGCTACCCCTCAGGACTCAATCCCTGGACCCTGAGATCATGACCTGAGCCAAAACCAAGAGTCGGTGGCTTAACCGACTGAGCCACTCAGGTGCCTTGCCAATTTTCCTTCTTAAAAAATAAACCTTGCCCAACAACTTGGCAGCTTGTAACCAGAGGTATAAAAGGATTTGTACTCTTCAATCAAGTAATTTCACTGTTGGAAAAGTGAGGAATGGGAAACTACAAAGGTTCTTATTGCTAATTTAATAGTAAAGACTGGAAACAACTACAGATCCTGACAATAAGAAAACCCTCATGCTCACTGAGATATATTAGCACGATGAGGAATTACAGAATGATTAAAAATGACCAAGATGTGGGCAGCCCAGGTGGCTCAAACGGTTTAGCACCACCTTCAGCCCATGGTGTGATCCTGGAGACCCGGGATCGAGTCCCACGTCGGTCTCCCTGCGTGGAGCCTGCTTCTCCCTCTGCCTGGATCTCTGCCTCTCTCCGTGTGTCTCTCATGAATAAATAAATAAAATCTTAAAAAAAAAAAAAAAGAACACCGGAGAAGAAAGACAAATTAGTGATTATTGGTCAAAAGAATAGATGCAAATTACTCCTTTTTCTAATTATCAACATTTAAGAAGTTTGTGTGACATGGATTTGCATTTATGTTTCTTTCCTTTGCAAGTGTTCTTATGCCAGTTTTATGTGTTTTGCCTATCTCCTTAACTAGATGTTAATTGGGGGCAGGGACTATAAATTCTGTTTAGTTCTACTTGGTATATTCAAAGTAGCCCAGTTTGGGGTTCTGTATGGAATCAATAAATTTTTTGAAATAACTGATGTTTTCAGCCTGAAACAACTAGGCAGATGCTCTAGTGCCTGCTTATATGCCTGTGGTCCTACGTACATGATCATGTAGATTGTAAAAAATCCATTTCCAGGCCTAACCCAGGGGCCAACTGGACAAACCCTTTGCCCTGTGAGTCTGCTGATCCCATTAACTTGCCTTTTCCAGGAAATGAATCATAAACATCACAGACACTTTACTGGATCCTTTAGAAATCATAAGGGTAGGAGGAAGAGTGTTGGTTGTGCTTGGCTCCTGTTGCAGCCTTTTCTCAACTGACAGTGCATCAGACCATTAAAGATCAAAGCCATTTTCATAGTACCTGGGTTTCTGAGAAATTAGGTAATTAATCTGTGGGAACACAGTGAGTACCTTACAGCAGACTCTAATAATGTTAACAGAATCAATCCTTGGGTTAAGAAATATCATTTGTAATACCTCTCTAAGTTATGTCAAGTATTATACTATTTAGAAAATATGATGTATGGTGGTTGAACTAAAAAGAAAGAGTTTTGGCACACCTGGATGGCTTAGTTGGTTAGGCATCTGCCTTCAGCTGAGGTCATTACCTCAGGATCCTGGGATTGAGCCCTGAGTTGGGCTCTCTGCTCTGCGGGGAGCCTGCTTCTCCCTCTACCTGCTGCTCCCCCTGCTTATGCTCTCTCTCTCTCTGTCAAATAATAAAATCTTAAACGAACTAGGGGTGGTAGAAGGGGAGGAGGGCGGGGGGTGGGAGTGAATGGGTGATGGGCACTGGGGGTTATTCTGTATGTTAGTAAATTGAACACCAATAAAAAAAAAATAATAATAATAATAAAATCTTAAAAAAAAAACAACCTTAAAAAAAACCACCCCAAAACAAATAAAGAGAAAGAGTCTCAAGATCAGACTTTTACTAGAGGCACAGAGATGGCTAGAAACAGTATTCTTTCAGTTTACCACATTCTAAGAACACAGAAGTTGGGGGGCATGGGGCTCATGGTGGATGAACTCATGGAATTTTCTTAGTAGGAGCTTATGACTGGCTAGAGTATAAGCACCTTACAGACAGGTATGTTAAACCAACTGTTTTATAGATAAAGTGATTGGGATCCAAAGAGCTAGAGCCACATGTGAAAAGTATGAGATCTGGAGCTGGAATTCACTCTGAGACCCAATTATAACTTTAGTTCCTAAATGGTAGGTTCAATAAATGTGTCTGACATAAGGCCACCCTGGTTCAGAGAGTAAGCGGCAGCCTCAATGTGGTTGTCCTTGTTTCTCTGGGGCACCTTCTTCCTCAAAGACTTGCTGTTGTGAAACAGGAGAAGGCAAGTCTAAACCAGTAGGACCCAGAGCATCCCCCCTTCTGGGACACCTGGGTGGCTCAGCAGTTGAGTGTCTGCCTTTGGTTCAGGGCATGATCCCGGGGTCCTGGGATCGAGTCCCACACTAGGCTCCCTGTGAGGAGCCTGCTTCTCCCTCTGCCTATGTCTCTGCTTCTCTCTGTGTGTCTCTCCTGAGCAAATAAATAAAATCTTAAAAAAAAATAATAAAAGAAGTTTTGCTTATATAACTATTCCAGTGATGAACTTAAAAAAAAAAACTTAAGGTTTTAATTTATGAATATTTTCTTAGGATAAGTTCTAGATACGCAATTAGTAGATCAAATGATAAAGAACATTTTAAGGCTCTTCTTATTGTCAGATTGTCAGCAAGGTCTATCGAGAACTTACTATGTGTTCTTTAGTTCCACTGCAGCTACCATCCACAGAACAAGAAAGGAATCACTCTCACCAGCTGCCTCCCCACCAGTTCTGTGAGCTCCGGACGTACAGGAATGAAGCACCACCACTCTGGTCTCTCCCAAGAGTCTCTCAGTCCCCTCACCATGTGTCCAGATAATTGTAATATCAAACTGCAATAAAATTCAGTTCTAAATGTATTTCTGAATTAGACAAGTTCCAATAGGACGTAGCCAGGAAGGGAGGCAATGGTAGAATAGAAAGGATAAATATTGGTATTTGAAAGGCCTTGGATCTTGTCCTCTACTCCACCTACTGCTATGTGTTGTTGGATATCATGTCAACCTCTCTGGTCTCAAGATTCCTTGTCCAAAATGAAGAAGCCAAATGCCTTCCATCTCTAGCAGTCTACATTTTAAAAATATATATTTTATTTATTTATTCATGAGAAACACAGAGAGAGAGGCAGAGACACAGGCAGAGGGAGAAGCAGGCTCCATGCAGGGAGCCCAAAGTGAGACTCAATCCAGGGTCTCCAGCATCAGGCCCTGGGCTGAAGGCGGCGCTAAACCGCTGAGCCCCCCGGGCTGCCCAGTCTACATTTTTTTTTTTTTTGATGAAAGTTTTACTCAAGACATCCTGTCTCTGGTATTCCCCTAAAGGCAATGCCTTTGATAATAACTCCGTTTCTCAGATGAAGTCCCTAGCCTGTCACATAAAGCAACTAAATTTGACAGCTTTATTTTTATTATACCATTTTCGTTGTCGAAAGTACTAAATATTTTAAAAAACAGTTATGACTTTTACCACAAGCTAATAAGTTGCTATCCCAGTGAGCTTGGTTAAAGTAGTTTGGCCTGACTTACACTGTTCACTAAGGTAAGAGGTGTATGACATTTTTACACACAATGTGTCCTCTGACCCTCCTTATTTTAAAAAAAAATTAGGCAGATCATTTTATCATGAGAAAACCATGAATCAGAGAAGCTGGGAGATCCAGCAGCCCACAGTAAAGTGACAGAATAGGATACTAACGTGCTCTATGATTGCTTTTGATTTGTGCCCTCCCACCAGAAGGAACAGACCCTGTTCCCCCACAGCCCAGATCCACAGCTGGATTTGTAGACCTAGGCCTAGCCAACTGTCTCATTCCTCTGACAGCAGTAATTGGCTATGTAATTGGGGTGGACATGCAACTTCCAGCCCATGAGAGACATTCCAGAGGATTAATTCATAGAAGCAGGGAGTAGAGAGCATTCTTCCTCCTATGGTTGCTCAGCAGGCATAGCCGAGTTTTCTGTCACACGGAGAAGACCTTTCTGCAGTAAGAGAGAATCCAGCTAACAAGGGGAAAGAAGCAGAGACATTAGAAAGTGTCAAATTGGGATCCCTGAGTGGCGCAGCGGTTTGGCGCCTGCCTTTGGCCCAGAGCCCGATCCTGAAGACCCGGGATCGAATCCCACATCAGGCTCCCGGTGCATGGAGCCTGAAGCACTCCCTCTGCCTGTGTCTCTGCCTCTCTCCCTTTCTCTGTGTGACTATCATAAATAAATAAAAATTTATTTAAAAAAAAAAAAAAAGAAAGTGTCGAATTACTGCTTCCAGAGGCCCTGGTTTCCGGAGCTGTTTAGTTCTTAGTTCTAACCTATCTGGTTAGCCTTCCAGGCTCGGTGAGCCAATACATTTCTTTTTTTCCTTATATATTAGTATAAGGAATAAAGAAATGAACCCAGAACTTCTGGCTTTCAGGCCAGGGTCCTTTTTCCTAATGTTAATAATAGCTGTTAGTAATTGCGTTGAACACTTACAATGTGCTTAACACTTCATTTTATTTACTGGGCCAAAAACAGAAGTTTTTATCCAGAAAGGCTAATTATGGAAACTCAGAAAAGAGAGATCCCTTCACCAGGTACTATGGCATCTGAACTATCTTTTTTTCTAAAGAACTGAGTTGGAGTTTCTATAAAAATGTGGCCAAGTGATTCAGCCCTGGCAGAGGAGGAGACCTCCCTGTGGTGGAGGGCTCCAGACTTGGCATACCCTTCCACACTGGTAGAGCCAGTCCTTCCCCAGCCTCTTCTCAAGTGTGAGACTTCCTCATTCTTATCAGTCATTCTGACTCAACTTGTGCTTTTGACGGAAAGGCCCCATGTAAGTGCAAGATCCTTCCGTTGCTAAATCATTTTGTAGAAATTTGTAACCCACTGTGATTGCACTTCTTTTTATTGAGGCATAATTGACATATAACATTTTTATTAGCATCAGGTACAATATAATGATTTGATATTTGTATGTATTGCTGAGCACAGTAAATCTAGTTAACAGCTAAATCATTTTAGCTTGCAAAACTCTAAATGTTCACGTCATTAAATTTAATTACCTTCAGGCTATATGCTGAAAACATGAAGAGCATTCCTCATTAAATTTCAATGTCTAGTCCAGACCACTCTTTGGAGCTCCTAATTCACATATACAATGCCTTCTTGCCACTTTGGCTGGGATGTCACACCCATCACATCCAAAGTAAGATATCCAAGCCCAAACTTTCCATCTCCCACATCACCCTCAAACCTGTCTTCCCCATTGTTGTAAATGCTCTGTTCACTTAGTGAACAAGTTGTAGAACTGGGACTCATTTTACTCCCTGTGAGCCCCCATGGTCGATCCATCCCAAGTCCTGCCAGCCGTACCCCCAGAAATATCATAAATTTCCTCCCTTTCTTCAGTCTCCAGGGTCTCCACTTTATCCAAGCTATTGTCACTTGCTTGGATCCCTGCAATAGTCTCCTAACTATCTTTCCTGCTTTATCCACATTTGACTCCCTCCTGTCTATTCACAAAACAGCTTGAGTGATTTTTAAGAATTTAAGATCATGTCCGTTTCCTGCTTAAAACTTGCCACTCGTTTCCCATTGTACTTGAAATAAAATCCCTACTCCAGTGGCCCCCTCCTACCTCTCCAGTCTCCTGGCTTTCTTCCCTCACCAAGTACTCTACAGCCACAGTGGCCTTTCTCTTTCTGAAACACACTGAGCTCATTTCTGAATTAGAGCTTTTGCATATGGCTATTTTCTGCCTGAAATGTGACCCCCTGTTCCTCACACGATTGTCTCAACCATCTGTTCCCAACATAAATTTCATTTCTCTAAATGTTCCTTCCATGACTACCACTCTTTCTAAAGGAGGTGGTCCCCCATTCTGCCTTCTGCTGCTTTCTTGTGATTTTAACATCATCTGTTTTCTTTTCACAGGACTTGTAATTTTTTACATCTATTTTTTATTTTAAATTTATTTTTTTAAATTAAAACAATTTTGGGGTTGCCTGGGTGGCTCAGTTGGTTAAACATCTGCCTTCAGTTCAGGTCATGAACTCAAGGTCCTGGGATCAAGCCCCACGTTGGGCTCCTTGCTCAGCAGGGAGTCAGCCCTTCTGCTCCCTCTGCCCCTCCCCTCTGCTCATGCTCATTCTCTCTTTCTCTGTCTGTCAAATGAATAAATAAAATCTTTTTAAAATTTAAAAAATTTATTTCAATGTTGGGCTTGAACTCATGATCCTGAGGCCAAGACCTGAGCTGAAATCGAGAGTTGGACTCAACCAATTGAGACACCCAAATGCTCTGGATTTGTAATTATTTTATTCTTTCTTTGCTTTCTTTGCCAATTTTCTGTCTCCCTGACTGGATTATAAACTTCATAAAGGAGAGGCTTTGTCTTGTTCACTGTGGTATCCCTAATATGTTCTCAATACAATTAGTTGGATAAATGACTAAAATCAATAAGGAAAAAATAAACCAAAATGACACCAACAGGAGGTCATAAGAAAAAATATATAGAGAGCCAAAAAGCATGAAAGGATGCTCAAATTCTGTCCCATAATTTAAAAAGGGGGTGCACTTTTCATGTATCAGATTGGCAAAATTTAGAGGTTTGGCATATTTCTCAGACTTGGCAAGAGTTTGAAAAAACAGATCGTGAGATGGTAAATTAGTGCAGTGTTTTTAGAAAGCATTTGGCAATATCTATCAAATCATAAAAGCATATATCTATTGACCCAGGAATAACAGAGATAGACTTGCAAATAAATGTTACAGTAATAAATGTTACTTGCAAATAAATGAATAAATAGTATTCATTGTAGTTTTTTTTATCAGAGTAAGAACTATATTATAATCATATATATATAACTATAATATTATATATAACTAACATTTTTGAGTACTCACTGTGTTCCAGGAATTGTTCTAAGCAACTCAAATATAGTATCTCATATAACTCTATGAAGTGGTCGTTACCACTTCCCATTTGTATGTGGGGAAATGAGCTGGTAAATTCCTCCAAGGACCCCCAAGGACCCCCAGACGGTAATGGCATGACTAGGAATTTAATCCAGAGCTGTACATTTAATCATTACTGGTACAATTATCATTTCCAACAACCTAAATGTCTATCAAAGTAGGGAACAAATTACATAAATATGGTATTTGAAATTCCACACTGTATGGCCCTCCCACCATAAAGAATCATTAAGTTGGACAAAATATATGAAGTGATTTTGAATATTATACAATAGACAATGCAAGATTGTGATCCCCAAGTGAAAGGAGATATACAAAGTGAACCCCACTGTCTCTGTGGCTTTCTGCCTGATGAAACTTTCTGATGCTGTAGTGAGGTAGAATCTAAGCAGAACACAGCAGAGATTTATTTTAATGTGTGAAAGTTGAGGCAGCTGGGATCTGTGGGTCATGGTATTAGAAGGGTGTACAGAAAAGGATTTCCAGAAATCTGCATATGGATATTCTGACGTTTTTAGGCAAATACTAAAGATTTAATTTGCAGACTTAATAAGACTTCACAAGTCTGGCAGAGAACTGCTACTGGGTCTCACAGTACTGGGAGACAAGAGTTCCTACTAGCCAGAATCAGGAGACTTCCCTAAATGCTCCTTGCATTTAGCTGAGGACCCAAAAAGGCTATAGATTAGGGGTAGGGCCAGTGTAGTCCTAGATTATACGTCATTCTACACCTTTCCAATAAAGTTTAAAAATAAGCTTAAAGAGAATCAGGCTTACCCACCAGTAAGTTCACTGTTGATTGGGAAAAGACACACGGGGTTGCCTGGCTGACTGTCAGTAGAGTATGTGACTCTTGATCTGATTAGGGTCATGAGTTCCATCCCCACATTGGGCATGGGGCCTACTTTAAAAAAACTTTAAAAAAGAGCAATACACAACATTTTTTAAAGGAAGGCAACTAAATCCTGACACTCAAAAAATTTAGCATCTACAATGTCCAGCATAAAATGTTTAATTTCTGGACATGAAAAAAATCAGAGAAATGTGACCCATAACCAGATTTTTTTTTAAAAAAGGGGTAATAGAAATTGACTCATAGATGACAAATGTTGTAAACAGAAGACAAGAGCTTTTATTTTATTTTATTTTGTTATTAAAATATTTTATTTATTTATTTGACAGAGAAAGAGCACAAGGAAGGAGAGCAGCAGGCAGAGGGAGAGGGAGAAGCAGGCTCTCCACCAAGCAAGGAGCCCAATGAAGGGCTCAATCCCAGGACCTGAGGTCATGACCTGAGCTGAAGGCAGACACTTAACTGACTGAGCCACCCAGACACCCTGACAAGAACTTTTTTTTTTAAGATTTTATTTATTTACTCATGAGAGACAGAGAGAGAGGCAAAGACACAGGTAGAGGGAGAAGTAGGCTCCACGCAGGAAGCCCGACGTGGGATTTGATCCGGGTTCTTCAGGATCACGCCCTGGGCTGAAGGCCGTGCTAAGCCGCTGAGCCACCCGGGCTGCACCCAACAAGAACTTTTAAATAGCTACTATAAATATACTTAAGGACTTAAAGGAAAAGATTTCCATATTGGGTAAACAGATGGAAAAGCTTAAAGAAATGAAACAATAAAAAAAAAAAAGAAATAGAAATTTGGGGACTGAGAAATATAGCATCTGAATTATAGGTTCAATGGGTAGAATTAATATCAGATTGGAAACTACAGAAGGATAAATCAGTGAAATTAAATGTAGGAACATAGGAATTATCTAGAGTGATAATCACAGAGGGGAAAAATAGATGGGGGAAAAAAAGGAAAAAGATCAATAACCATTGGGCAGTATCAAATGGTCTAACATATATAATTGCAGTCCTAGAATAAGAGAAGAAAAAGATGGAGGTAGAAGAAAATATTTAAAGAAATAATGGCCAAAGTGTTTCCAAATTTGAAGAAAAATAACAATTCACAGATCCTACAAGCTCAATGAACACAAAGCAGGAAAAAGTATCAAGAAAATCTCACTCAGGCAACAACATAGTCAAATTGCTAAAAGTAAAAAATAAAATCCTGAAAGTACCTAGAGGAAAAAATATACATTACAGATAGGAAAACAACAATAAGAATTATCACAGACTTTTCACCAGAAATAATGCTACCCAGAGGATAATGTCAAAAATATTGTCAACCTAGGAATCTATATCCAGTGAAAATATTTTTGAATAACGAAGACCAATAGTGGTGGTGTTTGTGGGGTGTTTACGGGATATATGGGAACTGTCTACTTTTCACTCAATTTTGCTGTGAACCTAAAACTACTCCATAAATAGTCTATGAAAAAACGAAAGCAAAATAAAAATATTTCCAAACAAAAAGGCTGAGAGAATTCACTAGTGGCCTGAATTTCAAGAAATGAAATGGTAAAGCACATTCTTCAGGTAGAAAAATAAAAGGATGCAAGATGGAAACTGGGGTTTATATCAGGGAATGTAAAGCACCAAAAATGGCACATGGGTGGGTAAATAAAATGTTTTCTCATTTATTAAGTTTCTTTTAAAAGATAACTGTTTAAAGAAAAAATATATATAATACTATATTGTAAGGTTTGTAATGTAAGATTCTTGCGTTACATGTGAAGTGTTATAATAATAATTCATAATAGACTGTGCTAAGTTATGAATGTATATTGTGTTTCTTGAAGCAACCTTTATTTTTTGTAAGATTTTATTAATTCATGAGGGACACAGAGAGAGAGAGAGAGAGGCAGAGACATAGGTAGAGGAAGAATCAGGCTCCATGCAGGGAGCCTAATTTGGGACTTGGTCCTGGGACTCGATCCTGGGAGTCCCGTATCACTCTCTGAGCCAAAGGCAGACATTTACCTGATGAGCCACCCAGGCGTCCCTTGAAATAAACTTTAAAACAAAGAAGTATATCTAAAAAGCTAGTGGAGGGGTTAAAATGAAATACGAAAGAAAAGAAAAAGCAAGAGAAGAGGGGTAAAGGAACAAAATAAGACACAAAGAGAAAAAAATGCAAAATGATAGATAAATCAGTCATATCAATAATTACACTACATGTAAATGGACCATATATTCCAGATTGTCAAACTGAAGAAAAGAGCAAGATTCAGTTATGCATAAAAGTTGCATTTTTTAAAAAGATTTTATTTATTTATTTGAGAGAGAATGTGCGTGCATAAGCAGGGGGAGCAGAAAAGGGAGAGGGAGAGCAAGGTCCCCACTGAGTAGGGAGCCCGATGCAGAATTTGATCCCAGAACCCTAGGATCATGACCTGAGCAGAAGGCAGATGCTCAATTGACTAAACTAGCCAGGCACCCTAAGGGTTGTATTTTGATTATACTGACCCAGATAAGTAAAAGAATGGAAAGAGATAAACCATTCAAATTCTAATCATAAGAAAGCTGGAGTGGCTGTATTAATTGATATCAGATAAAATAGACTATGAAATTAGGACTATTGTCTGAGAGATTTTCTTAATGAATAAACAATAAATGTAGAATAAATTTATCCAGAATAAATAAAAATCCAAAATTTATATGCACTTAATAACAGAGCTGTAAAAGACATGAAGCAAAAATTGATAGAACTAAAGGGAGAAGTAGGCAAACGCATAATAATTGAGGTTTTAATACTTCCTTAGTAATTTATAGAACACCAAAAAACTAGTAAAGACATAGAATATTTGACTAATTCCATCAATCACTTTGACCTATTGACATCTATCAAACACTGCATCAAACAACTACTACATACACATCCTTTTCAAGAGTACATTGAACATTCTCCAAGATAGACTATATGCTGTGCCACAAAATAAATATATATCACTAATTGTTAATGGAATGAAATCTTAGAATACATTTTTTTACCACAACAGTGTTAAATTAGAAGTCAATTACAATAATCTGTCCAGAAAACCCCCCAAAATGTGGAAGTAACATATTACCAGATAACCCATAAGTCAACGAAATCACAAGGAATTAGAAAATATCTTGAGCTGAATGATAGAGAAAACCCAAATTTTTGAAATTTGTGGGATACACCTAAAGCAGTGCTTAGAGGAAAATGTATAGCTTTAAATGGTTATTTTGGGGGGAAAATGTACAAAATCAATACAAAACAGAGAAGAAATACAAGCAGAGAATACAAGCAGAGAAATACAATACAGTAAAAATACAAGCAGAGAAAACCAATACAATAAAAATTAGTTTTTTTTTTAAAAAGAAACAAAATTGATAAATCTCTACCAAGAATGATGAAGGAAAAGAGAAAACACAAATTACCAAAATTAAAAATGAAGGAGACATTACTACAGATCTTACAGACTTTAAAAAATAGTAAGAGAATACTATAAATAACTTTGTTAATAAATGAATAACTTAGGTGAAATGGTCAAATTCCATCAAATACACAATTTAATAAAATAGACATCAGAAAATTTAAAATCTAAATATCCCCCACATCAAAGAAATCAAATTTGTAATCCTCTCATAAAACTCTAAGCCCAGATTCTTCATTGGTTAAGTCTAGCAAATGTTTAAAGAAAAAATAATAGCAATCCTACATGATTGTTCTCAAATAATAGAGAAGGAAATGTCATTTTATGAAGCCAGTATAACCCTGACCAAAATCTGACAAAGACATTATAAGAAGTTGAAATTTCAGACCAATATCTCTCTCAAACATAGGCATAAAATTTTCTATCAAAATGTTAGGAAATCAAATCAGTAATATATAAAAAGGATATTAACAAGTGAAGTTTGTCTCAAGGATACAAAGGTGGCTTAAAATTTGAAAATCAGGGATCCCTGGGTGGCGCAGCGGTTTGGCGCCTGCCTTTGGCCCAGGGCGCGATCCTGGAGACCCGGGATCGAATCCCACATCAGGCTCCCGGTGCATGGAGCCTGCTTCTCCCTCTGCCTATGTCTCTGCCTCTCTCTCTTTCTCTCTCTGTGACTATTATAAATAAATAAAAATTAAAAAAAAATTGAAAATCAATGTAATGCATTACATTATCAGAATAAAGGAGAAAAAAACAAGTGATAATTATGCAATAGATACTAGTAAAAGCATTTGACAAAATTTGACACCCTTCATGATAGAAACACCCAAAACCTTGAAATAGAAGTGAACCCCCTCAATCTGATAAAGGGCATCTATGAAAAAACCTAAAGCTAACATCATACTTTTTTAAAAAAGATTTTGTTTATTTATTTATTCATGAGAGAAAAAGAGAGGCAGAGACACAGGCAGAGGGAGAAGCAGGCTCCATGCAGGGACCCTGATGCGGAACTCAATCCTGGGACCCCACAGGATCACGGCCTGAGCCAAAGGCAGATACTCAACCGCTGAGCCACCCAGGCTTCCCATCTAACATTATACTTAAAAGTGAAAGACTAAATATTCTAAGATACAAAAGAAAGGACTTAGTCTATCCTCACTATTTCTGTTCAACATTGTACTGGACAGCCTAGCCGGTTGCATAGGCAAGAAAAATAATTGAAAGATATACAGATTGAGGGATCCCTGGGTGGCGCAGCGGTTTGGCGCCTGCCTTTGGCCCAGGGCGCGATCCTGGAGACCCGGGATCGAATCCCACGTCGGGCTCCCGGTGCATGGAGCCTGCTTCTCCCTCTGCCTATGTCTCTGCCTCTCTCTCTCTCTGTGTGACTATCATAAATAAATAAAAAATAAATAAAATCTTAAAAAAAAAAAAGATATACAGATTGAAAAGGAAAGGGTGAAACTTATTATTCACAGACAAGGTAACGTGTGTGTAGGAAACTGTATGGAATCTGCAGAAACAAAACCGAAAAAACCTGCCACTGGAACTAATAATTCAACAAGGTCAATATATAAAAATCAATTGTATTCTGGGGTGCCTGGGTGACTCAGTCAGTCAAGAATCTGACTTTGGCTCAGGTCATAAAGTCAAGGTCTTGGGATCAGAGCCTCATGTTGAGCTCCCACTCAGCAGGGAGTCTGCTTGTTCCTCTGCCCCTGCTCCCACTTGTGCTCTCTCTCTCAAATAATCTTTTTTTTTTAAATCAGTTATATTTCTATGTACTAGCAATGGAAAAATGGAAACTGAAATTTAAAAGTACCATTTACAGTAACAGCAAATATGTGAAATATTTAGGGTTATATTTTAACAAGAAGTATACAAAGTCTTTATAATGAAAGCTATTTGACAGCTCCATGTGAATGTCTAGTGGGTATTTCAAATCAAATATTAAAAATGGAATTTGGGGGGCACCTGGGTGGCTTAGTCTGTTGAGTATCTGACTCAGCCCATGTTATGATCTCAGGGTCATGAGTTCAAGCCCCAAGTTGAGCCCCGTGTTGGGCTCTGCACTCAGTGGGGAATCTGTTTGAGATTCTCTTTCTTTCTCTCCTCTGCCCTTCCCTGCCAAAATAAATAAATAGATCTTCTTAAAAAATGTAATTTTTTATTTTTCAAACCGGCATCCACTCCTCTCCCCCATCTTGGTAAATAGTATCATTATCTACCTAGTTCTCAAGCCAAAGGCCAGGAGTCTTTTTTCAATTTCTTTTATTCTTTCATCACCACCACCACCTCTTCCCAGTACTTCCAATTCATTCATATGTCTTAACTGTACCTTCAGAAGATTTTGAATTTATCCACTTCTCTACATCTCCATCACTTCTGCCCTTTATAAAGCCACTTCTATCTTCTGCCTGGAGTTCTCCAGTAGTCTCCTAATTGGGCTCCATGTTTCTAATCTTGCCACTTTACAATCCATTCTTTACACATAGACCGAAGTCATCTTAAAAAAAAAAAAAAAAAGCCAGATCATTCCTCTTCCCTGCTTGAAACCCTTCAATGGTTTCTCAGTGTACTTGAAATATAAACACTGGCCAATACTTTTAAGATCTTGAGTGTTGTGGGCACTACTTCCCTCTCAAACCCCATTTACAACTGGTTCCCATGCACTCTCTATATATTCCATCCACATGGTTCTTTTTTGCAGTTCAAATACTCCAAATTAACTACCCTTTTGTTCTCTTCTCTTGGAATGTTCTCCCCTCAACATTTTATAAGTGTTGCTCTTTCTTATTCAATTCTTAGCTTAAATAAATGTGCTTATGTCAAAAAGGCCTTTCTGCAGTGTTCCAGATTAGATAAAGATGGGCAAGAAGAGAACACAAATGCACACACATGTGCAGAGACATACACTTCTACTTTAAATGCTTAATTTATTTAGTCTATGATACAGGATTGTAGAAAGTGATATAGCTATAGAGTGGAGGTGTCCATCTGTCTCAACTTTTCACTTGCTTCCTGACCCCTTTGCACAAGGAGGTCCTGCCAGAATTGAGAAGGAAACCAGATTCTTGCCAGATCACTGTATGTATGTATGTATGTATGTATGTATTTAAAGATTTTATTTATTCATGAGAGACACAGAGAGAGAGAGAGAGGCAGAGACACAGGCAGAGGGAGAAGCAGGCTCCATGCAGGGAGCCTGACATGGGACTCCATCCCAGGTCTCCAGGATCAAGCCCTGGACTGAAGGCGGCGCTAAACCGCTGAGCCACCCGGGCTGCTTTTTTAAACTCAGGCTTACATCACTAAGTGGGAAGACTACACTAACAATCTGTGTGTTTCCATTTAAGGGCATCTTTATAAGCACTGGGTCTGCTAGTTCTTAACCATACTCTGTACCAGCAAGACTGCATCTTCATCTAAGGGATGAACCACATCTCTGCTTCCAGCCCTCTAACACTACACATAACCTGTCTCCCTGTGGCACCCTCTCTCTTACTACCCTCTGTCAGTTGCTATTACCTGGCTTTTGTTCTTCATAACACTTATTTCTCTCTGCAGCTAGTTATTTGTTTGTTATCTGTCTTCCCCACTAAAATATAAAGACCACAAGAGCGAGACTTTTTTTTCCTTGTATACAGCTATACTTCCAACACACAGAAAGGTATTCAGTAAGTATTTGTGGAATGAATGAGTGGTTACCTTCTACATCCAGTCTTGCCACTCTCTAATTCCCTTTTTCCCATGGCCAGTCAACTTCCTGGCTGTTCACTGCCTTGAGATAAAACCTAATTCCTTAACATAACTTGCAAGGCCCTTTTGTGAGAAATGCCTTCTTGCCCCTCCAGCACCATCTCTCACTCTTCTTGCTGAAATTCTCCCTTCCATTCTTCCAACCCTTTACTGTGTCTGTGCTCCAGACCTACTGAACTTCTTTCAGATCCTCAAAATTGCCAAGTTCTCTCTCACTTCTGTGCCTTCAACAGTCTCTTCTCACTTCCAGAAACATTTTGCTATCACTCCTCAGTCCCTTTTCACCTAACTCGACACAACTTTCTTGGCTCTCAGGTCACTCTAGAACCTGTATCTCTTCTTAACGCTCAGTTTTAACTCACTATCTTGTAACTATTGTGTAGTGTCTGTGTCTCCTTCATCCTGGAATCTCCATGAGACTAGGGATATTCCATTTAATTATACATATGTTTATACACACATACATGAGTCTTGAAGAATGCTTACAGTGCTAGTAAAGGAGGTTGTTTCTAGGTGAACAAGATAATAATTTTTTCAATGTTTTAAAATGCTTACCTGTATTTTCTGATTCTCAAAATGAACATTTCTTGTTATACTACTAATAAAAATAATAACACAATTTCAGGACTTAACTGTAAAACCACAGTAATTATAGCAATATAGTATTGGCAAAATAATAGACAAATTAGATCAATGGAACACAGTAGAGTATAGAAATAGACCCACACGAATAGTCACTTGTTTTTGATAGAGGAGCAAAGGCATGCAATGGAGAAAAGATAGTTCTCAACAAATGGTGTTGATACAACTAGACATCTATATACCAAAAAATGAATCTAAACACAGACCTTAACCCCTCACAAAAATTAACTTAAAATGAATTATAGACTTAAGTGTGAAATACAAAACCATAAACTCCTAGAAAATAACAAAGGAGAAAATATAGATGATTTTGCTTTGGTGATGGCATTTATATCACCAAAGTCAAGATCCATAAAAGAAATAACTGATAGGGCAGCCCCGGTGGCACAGCGCTTTAGCGTCGCCTGCAGCCCAGGGTGTGATCCTGGGGACCCTACATCGGGCTCCCTGCATGGAGCCTGCTTCTCTCTCTGCCTGTGTCTCTGCCTCTCTCTCTCTCTCTCTGTGTCTCTCAAGAATAAATAAATAAATAAATAAATAAATAAATAAATAAATAAATAAAGTCTTAAAAAAAAAGAAAAAAGAAAGAAACAACTGATTTACTGGACTTTATTAAAATTAAAAACTTATGGGGCACCTGGGTGGCTCAGTGGTTGAGCATCTGCCTTTGGCTTGGGTCATGATCTCTGGAATTGAGTCCCACACTGAGCTCTGCTTCTCCCTCTGCCTATGTCTCTGCCTGTCTCTGTGTGTCTCTCATGAATAAATAAATAAAACCTTTTTAAAATTTTTAAAAACTTATGTTCTGTAGAAGACACTGTCAAGAAAATGAGAAGACAAGCCACAGACTGGGAGAAAGTGTTTATAAAAGACAGATCTGATAGAGAACTATTATCTAAAATATACAGAGGGGATCCTGGGTGGCTCAGTCAGTTTAGCATCTGACTCTTGATTTTGGTTCAGGTCATGATTTCAGGAATGGAGCCCTGCATCAGGCTCCACACTCAGAATCTGCCTGTCCCTCTTCCTCTGCTCCTACTCCTGTTCCTGCTCCTGCACACACACTCTCTCTCCCATCTCTAAAATAAATGAATGAATGAATGAATGAATGAATGAATAGATAGATAGATAGATAAAACCTTCAAAGAAAATAAAACGTACAGAGATCTCTTAACTCAAAAATAAAAAAATGAATGAGAAATATTTGTAAACCATATATATGATAATGGGTTATTATCCAAAATATGTAAGAAATTCATACAGCTCAATAGCAAAAAACCCCACATAATCCAGTTTGAAAATGGGCAAAGGACATAAATAGACATTTTTCCAAAGAAGATATACAAATGGTTAACAGGTACATTGGTTGCTCAACATCACCAATCATCAGGGAAATGCAAAACAAAACCACAATGAGATATTACTTCACCTATTGGGATATATGTTATAAAAAGGACAAGACATAACAAGTGTTGTAAGGATGTGGAGAAAGAGGAAAGCTTGTGCACTGTTGGTGGGAATGTAAGTTGGTACAGTCACTAGGGGAAACAATATAGAGGCTTCTCAAAAAATTAAAAATAGAACTATCATATGATCCAGCAATCACGCTTTGGGTATATGTCCAGAGGAAATGAAATCACTTTCTTGAAGAATCTGCACGCCAAGGTTCATTGCAGCATTATTTACAACAGCCAACACATGGAAATAGCCTAAATGTATATTGATGGATGCACGGATTAAAAAAATGTCGTACACACAATAAAATATGTGGCCACAAAAAAGAAGGAAATCTTGCCATTTACAACAATATGGATGGAACTTGAGGGCATTATTCTAAGTGAAATAAGTCAGATAGAGAAAGACAAATGCTGCATGATCTCACTTATATGTGGAATCTAAGAAAAGCAAACTGATAGAAACATAGATTGGTGGGAGGATAGGGAAAATGGGTAATGGTTGTCAAAGGTAAAAAATTCATCCAGTTGTAAAATGAATAAGTTTTGGGGATCTAATGTACAGTATAGTGACTATGGTCAACAGTACTGTATCGTATATCTGAAATTTGCTAAGAAAAAAAATGACATTTGTTAAGAAAGTAGATCTTAAACATTCTCACCATACACACACACAAAGGTAACTATATGGGGTAATGGATGTGTTAACCAAACTTATTGTGGTAATCTTTTTGTAGTATACATGTATATCAAATCATCATGTTGTACATCTTGAACTTGTACAATAGTATATGTCAAACATATCCCACAAAGCTGAAAAAAAAATAAGAAAACAACCTGATTTAAAAATAGGCAAAAGAGGGCAGCCTGGGTGGCTCAGCAGTTTAGCGCTGCATTCAGCCAGGGTGTGATCCTGGAGACCCAGGATCGAGTCCCACGTCGGGCTCCCTGCATGGAGCCCACTTCTCCCTCTGCCTGTGTCTCTGCCTCTCAGTCTCTCTCTCTCTCTCTCTCTGTGTCTCTCATGAATAAATAAATAAAATCTTTTTAAAAAATGGGCAAAAGATTTGACCAGACACCAGAGAAGATACACAGATGGCAAGTAAGCATATGAAAAGATGCTCAACATCATATGTAGTTAGAGAATTGCAAATTAAAACAACAACGAGGGGCGCTTAGGGGGCTCAGTTGGTTAAGCATCTGCCTTCAGCTCAGGTCATGACCCCAGGGTTCTGGGATGGATCACCACATCGGGCTCCTTGCTTAGCAGGGAGCCTCCTTTTCCCTCTCCCTGCTTGTGCTCTCTGTCAAATAAATAAATAAATAAAATCTTCTAAAAAATAAAACAACAATGAGATATCATTACACACCTATTAGAATGGCAAAAATCCAAAACACTGATAATATCAAATGTTGGCAATGATGTAAGGCCACAGGAATTCTTATTCATTGCTCTGTGGAAATGCAAAATGTTACAGCCACTTTGAAAGACAGTTTGGCAGTTTCTTACAAAACTAAACATAGAATTACCACATGATCCAGGCATTGCACTCATAGGTATTTACTCAGCTGAGTTGAAAACTTATGTCCACACAGAAATCTGCAACCAGTGTTTACAGTGCTAAAACCAGTGTTTGGCTTTATTCATAATTACCAAAACCTGGAAGCAACCAAGATGTCCTTCAGTAGGTGAATGGACAAACAACCTGTAGTCAATATAGACAATGGATTTTTTTTTTTTTTTAGTACTAAAAGAAATGAGGTATCAAGCCACAAAAAGACATGGAGGAAATTTAAATGTATATTGCTAAGTGAAAGAAACCACCTTAGTCCCTTCAGGCTAATGTAACAGAAATACCACAGACTGGGTATCTTTTAAACAATAGAAATTTATTTCTCACAGTTCTGGAGGCTGGAAAGTCTAAGATCAAGGTGCTGACAAAATGTCTAGTGAGGGGATCCACTTCCTAGATGGCTGTTCTCTTGCCTTTATCTCCATGGCAGTAGGGTGGAGGGTTTCTCTTATAAGATCCCATTCATTTTTCTATCCATTGATGAGGGCTCCACCCTTATGACCTAGTCATCTCCCAAAGGCCCCATTTCCAAATACCATTGCATTGGGGATTAGGTCCAACATAATGAATTTTGAGGGAGACACAGATTCAGTCCATTGCATAGTGTATGATTCCAATTATATGGCATTCTGGAAAAGGCAAAACTATGGAGACAGTAAAAAGGTCAGTGGTTGCCAGGGCTTAGTGGGGCAGGGAGGGATAAATAGGCGGATCACAGAGGATTTTCAAAGAGTAAAACTATTCTGTATGATACTGTAATGGTAGATACATGTCATTACACATTTGTCCAAACCCATAGAATGTACGACCCTATGAGTGAACCTAAACTATGGACTTTGGGTATAATGATGTGTCAATACAGGTTAATCAGTTATAACAAATGTACTGCTGGTGGAGGATGTTGATAGTGGAGGAGGCTGCATGTGTGTAGGGACAGGGGTTATGTGTGAACTCTCTGTACTTTCCACTCAATTTTGCTGTGAGCCTAAAACTGCTCTGAAGAATAAAGTTTATTGAGAGAGAGAGAGAGAGAGAGAGAGAGAAATTAAAAATAAAAAACTTTGTTCTGTAGCAGAGGTAATCATGCCTTGAGTCAGTGCTGGCCCATCTCTGTAGTATCTACTTTCTTTTTTTCTTTTCAATTTTTTATTTAATTTCTAGTTGGTGCAATATTGGTTTCATGAGTAGAACTCAGTGATTTATCACTTTCATACAACACCCAGTGCTCATCACAACAGTGTCCTCCATAATCCCCATCATCCATTTAGCCCATCCCCTGCCCACCTCCCTCCATCAACCCTCAGTTGTTCTCTACAGTTAAGTGTCTCTTTTGGTTTGTTCCCCAGTGCGAGTGGGAGGAGGGGCAGAAGGAGAGGGAGAGGGAGAGAATCAAGCAGACTCCATGCCCAGCTGTGAGCCTGACAGGGGGCCCAATCCCAATCCCATAACCCTGGGATCATGACCTGAACCAAAATCAAGAGTCAGATGCTTAACCAACAGAGCCACTCAGGCACTCCTATAGTACCCACTTCCTAACTTTAGGACTTTTGAATAAGTCATGGGACCACTTGAGTGCTTGATTTTGGTTCTACTTGAAAATGAAGAGTTGACCGAGATCTGTTGTTCTTGTGTTTTTGTGTTTTTCATGAAGGAGTAAATTAAAAATAGAAATCAGTGCAGGGTTATCAACTTTTAATTTTGTCAAATAAATATATTTTTTAAACTCCATCTACTGTTATCATTTTATTATAAAAAACTTTAGTACAAAAGATTAAGACATTATTTTTTTGGACATAACTTTTAAACGTATTTAAAACTTTTTAAACAATACTATAGGGTAGATATTATAGATGATAAAACTGAGGCTTAAAAAAAGTAACTTGCTCAGAATCACATGGTAGCGGAGGCAATACCACATTTATTATTTATTTGTTTGTTTATTTATTTATTTTTATTTATTTATTTTTTGCAATACCACTTTTAAAAATGGCTCCTTCCATCACTCCAACACGTGGATTACTTGAGATCGAACTCTAGGCCATAGTTGATTCATGCAAGATTCATGCAGGAATCATGCATGATTCCTTGGAACTTGATCCCAGGAGGGAGTGCCTGCCAGAGCCCTTCCTCATGTGTTTGTTTGCATCTTAAGAGATTAGAAGGCATTACAGTCCAATGCAGCAAACCATAAGATCTAAGATCTGGAGGTTTTCAGCAGTCTATCCACCAGAAATTGGTCTGCAAGGAGAGAGAATGATATGACACAAACAAGAAACAGGAGGAAGAAACCTGGAACCTTTAAGTCCCTAGATCCATTTGTTCTTGAGGCCACCCTCTATCACCATCTTGCCACAGTTAGATAGTTCCACCATTCCTTGAATTTAGTGAGGCAACACATTCCTCCTTTTTCTCCTCAAGGTTTGTCACACATAATCAATATAGCATAGATCCAAGAGCTCTCATCCTTTTGTCCCAGGAAGGAGGCAAACTCTATATTATAATAGAAAGAGTCTGAACTTCAGAGAAAGATCCTTAGCAAGATGAGGACAAAACAATGTTTCATGGTGTGAAAACCTTGGAAACTGTTTGATGCACTTATATTAAAGCCAGCACAGAAAGGACAAGAGACTGGGCTATTGTCTCAAACACCAGTTGTACATTCAGGCTTTTGTGATAGAGGACAAAGGTCTTAGATCTATTTGAAAAAGGAAAACAAAACAAGGTCCATATGTTCATTTTCAGCTCAGTTTCTTTTGAACTAATAACAAAAAGAACATTTTATGAAATGACACTTTCTTCTCCAGCAGTCATATTTTATAATTCTAACATTTTACAATTGCATTTATCTTTTAAATAATATTTTATTTATCTATTTATTTGAGAGAGAGAGAGTGCAAAGTGGGGAGCAGAGAGATTGGCAGTGGGAGAAGGAGAAGCAGACTCCCTGCTGAGCAGGGTGTCCGATGTGGGACCTGATCCCAGGACCCTGAGATCATGACCCGAGCTGAAGGCAGACACCTAACTGACTGAGTCACCCAGGTTACCCAATTGCATTTGTTTTTAAAGAACATATTATGCACAAACATATGGTGCAAAATTCAAAAGTTTTCAAAAGGAATACAGTGAAACTTCCCTCTCATTCCTGTCCCTGACCGAGTCCTCCCTATCCCCCAGACAACCAGTAATCTTGCATATGCATCATGCATATGTTGCTGTATATGCATCAAAAGAGTCACTCCAAAACTTAATAGCTTAAAATAACAAGAATTTGTATTCACTCAAGATTCTATGGGCCACTCGACAATATATGACCCCTTTTTAATATAGCATTACTCTGAGATGCAGGAAACATAACAAGCTTTCATAACACACAAAAGATAGAAACTTAGCCTAACGACAAGACAGAGGAATTCTCCCAAGAAAGGTCAGGAAGATATCACAGACAGAGACTTGCTCAAAACAGATGTAAGCAAGATATCTGAATGAGAACTTAGATGTACAGTCATAAGACTACTAGCTGGACTTGAAAAAAACATAGAAAATGCCAGAGAAACCCTTGCTGCAGAGATAAAAGAACTAACCAGGCTGAAATTCTAAAATGCCATAACTGAGATGCAAAACTGACTGGATATAATCACAACAAAAACTGAAGAATCAGAGACAATAGGTGATTAAAAGAAAAATTATGGAAAATAATGAAGCTGAAGAGGGAAAGAAAACTATGAGATCAAAAAGGTAGACTTATGGAACTCAATGATTCCATAAAGCAAAATAATTCCATATCATAGGAGTCTCAGAAGAAGAGTGGGAAAAGGGGGCAGAAGATTTATTTGAGGGATGCCTGGGTGGCTCAGTGGTTGAGCATCTGCCTTTGGCTCAGGGTGTGATCCTGGTCCTGGGATCAAGTCCCACATTGGGTTTCCTGCATGGAGCCTGCTTCTCCCTCTGTGTCTCTGCCTCTCTGTGTGTGTCTTTCATGAATAAATAAATAAAATATTTTAAAATGTTTAAAAAGAAGTTTATTTGAACAAATTATAGCTGAGAACTTCCCTAATCTGAGGAAGGAAACAGGCATGCAGTCCAAGAGGCACAGAGAACTCCTCTCAAAATCAACAAAAACAAGTCAACACCATGACATATAATGAAATTTGCAAAATACAAAGATAAAGAATTCTGAAAGCAGCTAGAGAGAAAAGAAGCCCTTAACCTTCAAGAGTAGACACATAAGGCTAGAAGCAGATCTGTCTATAGAGACCTAGAAGGCCAGAAAGGACGAGCATGATATATTAAATGTGCTAAATTGGAAAAATGGGCAGCCAAGAAGACTTTACCCAGCAAGGCTGGCATTCAGGATAGGAAGAGAGATAAAGATTTTCCATGACAAAAACTAAAGGAGTTTGTGAACACTAAACCAGCTCTGCAAGAAATATTAAACAAGATCTTTTGGGTAGGAAAGAGACCAAAAGTAACAGAGACCAAGAAGGAACAGAGACAATCTATAGGAACAGTGACTTTACAGGTAATACAATGGCACCAATTCACGTCTATCAATAATTACTCTAAATGTAAATGGACTAAATGCTCCAATCAAAAGTAATAGGGTATCAAAATGGATTAAAAAATAAGACCGATCAATACACTGCTTACAAGAGATTCTTTTTTATCCAAAGACACCTCCAGATTGAAAGTGAGGGGATGGAGAACCACTTATCATGCTAATGGACATCAAAAGAAAGCTGGAGTAACTATCCTTATATCAGACAAATTAGATTTTAAACCAAAGATGAGGAGGGACACTATATCATAATAAAAGGGTCTATCCAAACAAGAAGATCTAACAATTGTAAATATTTATTGTTGCAAGCAACGAAATATATAAATCAGTTAATAATGAACTTAAAGAGGGATGCCTGGGTGGCTCAGTGGTTGAGCTCCTCCCTTCGGCCCAGGGCATGATTCTGGAGTCCCGGGATCGAGTCCCATATCAGGGTCCCTGCATGGAGCCTGCTTCTCTCTCTGCCTGTGTCTCTGCCTCTCTCTCTCTGTGTGTGTCTCTCATGAATAAATAAATAAAATCTTTTAAAAAACTAATGAACTTAAAGAAACTCATTGATAATAATACAATAATTGTAGGGGACTTTAAAATACCACTCACAGCAATGGGCAGATCATCTAAGCAGAAGATCAACAAAAAAACAAGGGCTTTAAATTACTCACTCAGCCAGATGGATTTAACAGATATAGTTAGAGCATTATATCTTAAAGCAGCAAGATACACATTCTTATTTGAGTGCATATGGAACATTCTCCAGAATAGATCACATACTGGGTCATAGACCGGGCCTTCACCAGTACAGAAAGATTGAGACCATACCATTCATATTTTCAGACCACAATGTTGTGAAATTTGAAGTCAACTACAAGAAAAAATTTGGAAAGACCACAAATACATGGAGATTAAAGAACATCTTACTAAAGAATGAATGGGTCAAATAGGAAATTAATGAATTAAAAAATATGTGGAAGAAAATTAAAATGAAAACATGACAGTCCAAAACCTTTGACATGCCGCAAAGGCAGTTGTAAGAGGGAAGTATATAGCAATACAGGCCTTCCTCAAGAAGCAAGAAAACTCTCAAATATACAACTTAACCTTATAACCAAAAGATTTGGGAAAAGAATAAAGCCTAAATCCAGCAGGAGGAAGGAAATAATGAATATTAGAGCAGAAATCAATGATACAGAAATTTTAAAAAACCAGTAGAACAGACCAACAAAACTAGGATCTGGTTCTTTGAAAGAATTAATAAAATTGATAATCTCCTAGCTAAACTTATAAAAAGAAAAGAGAAAGGAACCAAATAAATAAAATCATGAATGAAAGAGGAGAGATCACAACCCACACTGAAGAAATACAAATAATTATAAGAGAATATTATGAGCAATTATATGCCAAAAAATTAGGCAATCTGGAAGAAATGGATGCGTTCCTAGAAACATATAAACTACCAAAACTAAAACAAGAAGAAATAGACAAAACAAGAAGAAATAGAAAATCTGAACAGACTCCTAACCAGCAAAGAAATTAAGTCAGTAATCCAAAATCTCCCAACAAACAAGAGTCCAGGGCTAGGTGGCTTCCCAGGGGAATTCTACCAAACATGTAAAGACGAATTAATACCTAATTCTTCTGAAAATGTTCCAAAAAATAAAAATGGAAGAAACACTTCCAAACTCATTCTATGAGACCAGCATTATCTTGATCCTCAAACCAGACAAAGACCCCCAATAAAAAAGAGAATAACAGACCGATATCCCTGATGAACATGAATGCAAAACTTCTCATCAAGATACTAGCTAATTGGATCCAACAGTATATTAAAAGGATTATTCACCACGACCAGGTAGGATTTATTCCTGGGCTGCAGGGGTGGTTCAAAATACCCAAATCAATCAACATGATACACCACACTAATAAAAGCAAGGATAAGAATCATATGATCCTGACAATAGATGCAGAAAAAGCATTTGACATAAAGCATTCTTGATAAAGAACCCTCAAGAAGTAGGGCTAGAAGGAATATACCTCAACATCATAAAGGGAATATGTGAAAGGCCCATAGCAAATATCTTCCTCCTTGGGGAAAAACTGAGATATTTTCCCCTAAGGTCAGGAACACAACAGGGATGTTCAGGCTCACCACTGTTGTTCAGTACAGTACTGGAAGTCCTAGCCTTACCAATCAGAAAACAAAAAGAAGTAAAAGGCATCCAAATTATCAAGGAAAAAGTCAAACTTTCACTCTTCTCAGACAACATGATACTCTATGTAGAAAACCCGAAAGATTTCATCAAAAATTGCTAGAACATATATAGGAATTCAGCAAAGTTGCAAGGTATAAAATCAATGCACAGAAGTCTGTTGCATTTCTATACACCAATAATGAAGCAGTTGAATGAGAAATCAAGGAATCAGCCCCATTTACAGTTGGGAAAAAACCATAAGATACCCAGAAATAAACCTAACCAAAGAGATAAGAGATTTATACTTTGAAAACTATAGAACACTTATGAAAGAAATTGAGGCATACACAAAGAAATGGAAAAACATTCCATGCTCATGGATTGGAAGGACAAATACTGTTAAAATGTCTACACTACTCAAAGTAATCAACACATGCCATGCAATCATTTTCAAAATAACACCAGTATTTTTCACAAAGCTGGAACAAACAATTCTAAAATTTGTATGGACCTAGAAAAGATCCCAAATAGCCAAAGTAATGTTGAAAAAGAAAACTGAAGCTGGAGGCATCACAGTTCCAGACTTCAAGCTGTATTACAAAGCTGTAATCATCAAGACAGTATGATCCTGGCCCAAAAACAGACATACCGATCAATGGAACAGAATAGAGAACCCAGAAATGGACCCATGACTCTATAGTCAACTAACTTTCTACAAAGCAGGAAAGAATATCCAATGGAAAAAAAGACAGTGTCTTCAATAAATGGCATTGGGAAAATTGGACAGCCACATGAAGAAAAATGAAATTGGACTACTTTCTTACACCATACACAAAGATAAATTCAAAATGGATGAAAGACCTAAATGTTAGACAGGAATCCATCAAAATCTTGGAGGAGAACACAGGTAGCAACCTCTATTACCTTGGCCACAACAACTTCTTACTAGACATGTCTCCAGAAGCAAGGGAAACAAAAGCAAAAATGAACTATTGGGACTTCACCAAGATAAAAAGCTTCTGCACAGCAAAGGAAACAATCAACAAAACTAAAAGGCGACCTGCAGAATGGGAGAAAATATTTGCAAATGACCTACTTATCAGATAAAGGGGTAATATCCAAAATCTATAAAGAACTTCTCAAACTCAATACCCCAAAAAACAAAAAATTCCAGTTAAGAAACAGGCAGAAGACACGAACAAACATTTTTTCCAAAGAAGACATACAAATGGCCAACAGACACGTGAGAAAATACTCAACATCACTCATCATCAGGGAAATGCAAATACAATGAGGAGTGCCTGGGTGGCTCATTTGGGTAAGTGTCTGCCTTCAGCTCAGGGCATGATCTTGAAAGGAAGGAAAAATAAAATAAGACAAAAACAGAGAGGGACAGAGAGGGAGGCAAACCATAAGACTCTAAACTATAGGAAACGAATTGAGGGTTGCTGAAGGGGAGGTGGAGGAGGGATGGGGTAATTGGGTGATGGACATTAAGGAGGGCACTTGAGGTAATGAGCACTGGGTGTTATATGCAACAGATAAATCACTAAATTCTACCCCTGAAATTAATGCACTATATGTTAATTAACTTGAATTTAAAGCATATCTTTAAAAAAGGAAAAGATTCTATGGACCAGAGGGACAGCTCTCGCCCAGGCTTGCTCAGTGCGGTGAATGGTCTAGAACGACCCTGGTCACATGCCTGGCAGTTGGCAGGCTATTTGGATGAGGGAATCTTCACATATCTGTAAGTTGGCTCACTGTCAGCTGGCATGACAGCCACATACTTCTTATCATGCAGGCACTCATGTGATGACAGAAGAGCTCCCAGTGGTGAGAGAGGGTAATCGCCAATGCACATACATTTTTAAAGCCTCTGTTTCCATCTTGCTTGCAAATGGCTAATGAAACTTTGACCAAAGAAAATTAAACAAAAGAAAATGGCCAAGACTGAATTTAAGGGGTCTGAAAAAGTAGACTCCACATCTTGGAGGTATGAGTCATAAATTCACATTGCAAAAGGGCATACATTCAGGTATGAGAAGAGTGAGTGGCAGCTTTTTGCAGTGTACCATAGGTATATTTGTGAATATGAGTGGATATATGTGTGTGTATGTGTATATATATATATATATATATATATATATATATACACTTTTTACTACTTTTTACATAAATGGTAGTATACTGACTTACAGCTTTTTACAAATATTTAAAACCTGTTTTACAATCTGTTGTCTATCGGAACAAAAGTTTACATTTTAGGTGGTAAAGCCAGATTGTAGAGTCAGACAATTGGACAAGAGAGGCACCTGGCTGGCTCAGTCGGAAGAATGTGTGACTCCTGATCTCGGGGTCAGGAGTTTGAGCCCCTCATTGGATGTAGAGATTACATAAACAAACTAACTTTATTTTATTTTTTTTTATATTTTTTCTTTATTTATTTATGATAGTCACACACACACAGAGAGAGAGAGAGAGGCAGAGACACAGGCAGAGGGAGAAGCAGGCTCCATGCACTGGGAGCCCCACGTGGGACTCGATTCCGGGTCTCCAGGATCACGCCCTGGGCCAAAGGCAGGCGCCAAACCACTGCGCCACCCAGGGATCCCCACAAACTAACTTTAAAAAAAAAACAAAAAACCAGTTTGACAGGAGAGTTGTTCTCTCTTAAGTCAAATAAGAGGAAGCACAAACGGAAGGATCTGTAACCTATAGCAGAAGACCAAACAGATGGAGCTGTGGTTTTATATGCCACTTTTGCCTAAGCTGATTCGTCCACTAATCAAGGATCCTGTTACAGTTCTCTGAGATTGGAATGGAAAGTCATCTTCTCACAGAAGTACCCCCAGTGTCCGAATAATCAAAGTACTTTTTGGTCCAAAGATTTCCTTCATAGTGTCCAGTTCATTAGAGCTGATTCCCTCTTGAAACAAAACTCATTTTTTTAAGTTATCCTTTATCCAAGAAGGGGCTTGCATTGTTTTTCGGGTCTCAAATGACACCTTTTTCAGAAGGCCTTCCCACCTGCTGTAAAGGAGTATTCTACACTCCTGGCTCCTCTCCCTTCCTGGCTTTATTCTTCCATGTACATACTATATATACTTTCATCAGTTTGCCAGCCCCCTGCCCCTATCTAGGAGGGCAGGGACTTTCTCTTGTTTACTCCTGTATCCCTGGCCCTAAGAAAAGTGACACATAGAACACCCTTGATTTATTGAATAAGTGAAAACAGTGACTATTTCCAAATGTTCGTTGCCTTTCCAAGTCCTAATTGGCTTGTATTTAAGATGGAGGTTTTTAGATTTTCAGGTGGAGGAAACAAGTTCTATATGGCCAATACTTCATGAATGTTGACATCCAGACAGACCTCCATTGCTCTGTCAATCAGAAGATGTGCTCATGGCCTTCACATACATCCAGGGCATAAGTGTTTCTAACAGCAATAAATAGTACCTCTCCTGGGACATTGGAACTTTGATGTGGATTAAAACTTTGTAAAAAAAAGAAGGTTCACCTTTGGATATGGTTCTTTGAAATAACAAAATAAACAGAAAGCTAAACACATAAAACTGGGGAGAATAGGATGGGCTTTCAGCAGACAAGGGATTTCAGTGAATTTCTGGAAGATATAAAATAGCTAGAATGGCTTGATGGATTAAATGGAGCCAAGAAACAGCACTGGAGAATGCAGCCAACCTGCTGAGCAAAATCCTTGAGAGTAGGAACCTCCAGAAAGAGGGTGGGAACAAGATGGGAAGGCCACATAGAGATTAATGAAAACCCATCAGCCAGCCACTCACATTCCCTAACCCTCTTCCCTCTCCCTCCATCCCTATTCTCTGTGCTGGTAGATGGTCAGCCATTTAGCCTTAGTCAAAAATCCGGGAGGATGTTCTGCAAAGAAGCTGAATGAACTGCAGCTAAAGTGAGCTCTGGAGCCCCAGAGAAGAGCCCTCTCCATTCTGCCATTTAAGGTTTCCCGTAGCTCAAAGCATAACCATTCATCCCAAAGCAACACCTGCAAATCAACAAGTCCTACCAAGGTACATAGATGGGCCAGTTAGGAGAAGGGCTTTGTGGGGGAAGAGGAAATGCCCACTAGCTACTAGGATAATCAGCTTCGCCTTATTAATAAATGTAAAATGCCAACCAAGGATAAAGATCAGGAGCATGGAAAAGAAAAATAAACCATTCCTGTACAGAGAGCTGAAGCTGGTCATTCACTGAGTTCTGGGACAGACTTCTTAGAGGGGGAAAGAAGACGGACACCAGGGAAAGAGGAAATAAAGGAAAGAGAGGAAACACTTACTAAGCACATACATCTGCTCTCAAGGACATGGAGATAAGTAAGATCAACCCTCTACTTGTAGAGATAGGTGAGAGCTTCACAGAGGGTGTGTTTGAGAGGTTCTTAGACGGTTAATTTTATGTGTTAATTTGGCTGTACCATGGTGCCCAAATATTTGGTTAAACACTATTCTGGATGTCTCTGTGAGGGTGTTTTTGGGGTGAGATTAGCATTTAAATCAGTGGACTTGAAGTGAGGCATATTGCACTCTGTAATGTGGGTGGGCCTCATCTAATCAGTTGAAGGCCTTAATAAAACAAAAGACTGACTTCCCCTAAGCAAAAGGGAATTCTGCTCACAGATGGCCTTCAGACTTGAACTGCACATTGGCTCTGCTGTGGGTCTCCAGTCTGCCCACCCTGCAGATTTTTGGGTTGCCAACCTCACATGAGACAATTCTTTTTTTTTTTTTTTTTTTATTTATTTATGATAGTCACAGAGAGAGAAAGAGAGGCAGAGACACAGGCAGAGAGAAGCAGGCTCCATGCACTGGGAGCCCGATGTGGGATTCGATCCCGGGTCTCCAGGATCGCGCCCTAGGCCAAAGGCAGGCGCCAAACTGCTGCGCCACCCAGGGATCCCCGAGACAATTCTTTTAAATAATCTCTTCCTAGGGATGCCTGGGTGGCTCAGTGGTTGAGCATCTGCCTTTGGCTCAGGGCATGATCCTGGGGTCGAGTCTCACATCAGGCTTCCCACAGGGATCTTGCTTCCACCTCTGCCTATATCTCTGCCTCGCTCTCTGTGTCTCTCATGAATAAATAAGTTAAACCTTAAAAAAAAATCTCTTTCTATATATGTATATATACACCCATTCTGTTCTGTTTCTTTGGAGAGTTCTGATCATCCAGTGGGTATCTCTGGCCCTCTCCAAGGGCTCTCCTGGCACATTTTGCTCATGGAAAGGATGGGTATCTGTCGGTAGATACCAGAGAGGCAACCATGGGCTAAGTTGAGAGTTATTCTATGCCAAAGAAGCAGCAATCAAGCCAGGGAATTTCTTGTAATAACAGAGATAGTGTGAGAGCAAGATGAACGTAAGCACCAAAGCCTCATCTCTGCCCTTCCCAGCTGAATGCCTCGGGCACCAGCCTGAGCATTGGGAATGTCATGATGAGCAAAACTCTAAGGAGGAAGACATTAAAGATTACAGTCATAACTGATTCATCTTAAGTGTGCAAAATGCTTCCAAGGAGTGCTGTGGTGTGCAGGGTGCTGAGGGGACTGTGACCAGTTGGGAAGTCAGAGGGGGTTTCCCTGCAGACTAGATATTTAGCTAACATCCAAAGGAGGGGAGGAAGTCATTTGGGAATAGGGAGAGCCTTCCAGGCAGAGGGAACAGCATGTAGAAAAGCCTGGGCTGGGAAGAAGTTTGCAGGATTAAGAAGTCCAGCATGGCTGGGAAAGTGGGTGAAGGAGAGATGGCGCCAACATCGGAGAGGTGAGCGGGGGAGGTGGGTAGAATCTTGGAGGCAACCTAAGGAATGTGGGCACTATTTTAAAGTACATGAAAAATTATCACGCCGTGTTCACTGGGAGAATGGCCTGATCATGTCTTCACCTACCTTTTCTCTCTCTCCTTCCTCAACTCCAATAACATGTATGTGAGAAAGGTTGATATTTCCACAGGTCACAGGAGCTCTGCTCATGTTTCATTTTTCTCTCTGTTCCTCATTTTGGACAGTTTCTATGGCTATGTCTTCAAGTTCACTGATCTCTTCTGCAGTGTCTGATTGACTGTTTATCCCACCCAGTGTGGTTTTTGACTTAGATATTGTTGTTGTCATCTCTAGATGGGTCTTTTCTTTTTAAAAAAAAATTGTTTATTGGAGTTCAATTTGCCAACATATAGCATAACACCCAGTGCTCATCCCGCCAAGTGCCCCGCTCAGTGCCCGTCACCCAGTCACCCCAACCCCCGCCCACCTCCCCTTCCACTACCCCTTGTTCATTTCCCAGAGTTAGGAGTCTCTCATGTTTTGTCACCCTCACTGATATTTTCACTCATTTTCTCTCCATTCCCTTTATTCCCTTTCACTATTTTTTATATCCCCCAAATGAATGAGACCATAGAATGTCCTTTTCTGATTGACTTATTTCACTCAGCATAATACCCTCCAGTTCCATCCACGTCGAAGCAAATGGTGGGTATTTGTCATTTCTAATGGCTGAGGAATATTCCATTGTATACATAGACCACAGCTTCTTGATCCATTCATCTGTCGATGGACACCAAGGCTCCTTCCACAGTTTGGCTACTGTGGACATTGCTGCTAGAAACATCGGGGTGCAGGTGTCCGGGCATTTCACTGCATCTGTATCTTTGGGGTAAATCCCCAGCAGTGCAATTGCTGGGTCATAGGGCAGGTCTATTTTTAACTCTTTGAGGAACCTCCACACAGTTGTCCAGAGGGGTTGCACCAGTTCACAGTCCCACCAACAGTGCAAGAGGGTTCCCCGTTCTCCACATCCTCTCAAACATTTGTGGTTTCCTGCCTTGTTAATTTTCCCCATTCTCACTGGGGTGAGGTGGTATCTCATTGTGGTTTTGATTTGTATTTCCCTGATGGCAAGTGATGCGGAGCATTTTCTCATGTGCATGTTGGCCATGTCTATGCCTTCCTCTGTGAGATTTCTCTTCATGTCTTTTGCCCATTTCATGATTGGATTGTTTGTTTCTTTGCTGTTGAGTTTAATAAGTTCTTTATAGATCTTGGAAACTAGCCCTTTATCTGATACGTCATTTGCAAATATCTTCTCCCATTCTGTAGGTTGTCTTTTAGTTTGTTGACTGTTTCTTTGGCTGTGCAGAAACTTTTTATCTTGATGAAGTCCCAATAATTCATTTTTGCTTGTGTTTCTCTTGCCTTCATGGATGTATCTTGCAAGAAGTTGCTGTGGCCAAGCTCAAAAAGGGTGTTGCCTGTGTTCTCCTCTAGGATTTTAATGGATTCTTGTCTCACATTTAGATCTTTTATCCATTTTGAGTTTACCTTTGTGTCTGGTGCAAGAGAGTGGTCTAGTTTCATTCTTCTGCATGTGGATGTCCAATTTTCCCAGCATCATTTATTGAAGAGACTTTCTTCCAATGGATAGTCTTTCCTCCTTTATCGAATATTAGTTGACCATAAAGTTGAGGGTCCATAGTTGACCCTAACTAACTAATGACCTAACTAATGACCATTAGTTGACCATAAAGTAGAGAACTTCTGGGTTCTCTATTCTGTTCCATTGATCTGTGTCTGTTTTTGTGCCAGTACCACACTGTCTTGATGACCACAGCTTTGTAGTACAACCTGAAATCTGGCATTGTGATGCCCCCAGCTCTGGTTTTCTTTTTTAATATTCCCCTGGCTATTCGAGGTCTTTTCTGATTCTACATAAATCTTAAGATGATTTGTTCCAACTCTTTGAAGAAAGTTCATGGTATTTTGATAGGGAATGCATTAAATGTGTAAATTGGGGATCCCTGGGTGGCTCAGTGGTTTGGCACCTGCCTTCAGCCCAGGGCCTGATCCTGGAGTCCCAGGATCGAGTCCCACATCGGGGTCCCTGCATGGAGCCTGCTTCTCCCTCTGCCTGTGTCTCTGCCTCTCTATCTGTGTCTCTCATGAATAAATAAATAAAATCTTTAAAAAAATGTGTAAATTTCCCTGGGTAACATTGACATTTTCACAGTATTAATTCTTCCAATCCATGAGCATGGCATATTTTTCCATCTCTCTGTGTCTTCCTCAATTTATTTCAGAAGTGTTCTGTAGTTTTTAGGGTATAGATCCTTACCTCTTTGGTTAGGTTTATTCCTAGGTATCTTATGCTTTTGGGTGCAATTGTAAATGGGATTGACTCCTTAATTTCTCTTTCTTCAGTCTTATTGTTAGTGTATAGAAATGCTACTGATTTCTGGGCATTGATTTTGTATCCTGCCACGCTGCCAAATTGCTATATGAGTTCTAGCAATCTTGGGGTGGAGTTTTTTGGGTTTTCTATGTACAGTATCATGTCATCCGTGAAGAGGGAGAGTTTGACTTCTTCTTTGCCAATTTGAATGCCTTTTATGTCTTTTTGTTGTCTGATTGCTGAGGCTAGGACTTGCAGTACTATGTTGAATAGCAGTGGTGAGAGTGGACATCCCTGTCTTGTTCCTGATCTTAGGGGAAGGCTCCCAGTGCTTCCCCACTGAGAATGATATTTGCTGTGGGCTTTTCATAGATGGCTTTTAAGATGCTGAGGAATGTTCCCTCTATCCCTACACTCTGAGGAGTTTTGACCAGGAATGGATGCTGTATTTTGTCAAATGCTTTCTCTGCATCTATTGAGAGGATCATATTGTTCTTATTTTTTCTCTTGTTGATATGATGAATCACATTGATGGCTTTACGAGTGTTGAACCAGTCTTGCATCCTGGGGATAAATCCTACTTGGTCATGGTGAATAATCTTAATGTATTGTTGGATCCTATTGGCTAGTATCTTGTGAAAATTTTTGCATCCATGTTCATCAGGGATATTGGTCTATAATTCTCCTTTTTGGTGGGGTCTTTGTCTGGTTTTGGAATTAAGGTGATGCTGGCCTCATAGAACGAGTTTGGAAGTACTCCATCTCTTTCTATCTTTCCGAACAGCTTTAGTAGTATAGATATGGTTTCTTTTTTAAACGTGTGATAAAATTGCCCAGGGAAGCCATTTGGCCCTGGACTTTTGTGTCTTGGGAGGTTTTTGATGACTGCTTCAATTTCCTCCCTGGTTATTGGCCTGTTCAGGTTTTCTATTTCTTCCTGTTCCAGTTTTGGTAGTTTGTGGTTTTCCAGAAATGCGTCCATTTCTTCTAGACTGCCTAATTTAATGGCATGTAGCTGCTCATAATAAGTATTTTAAATCGTTTGTATTTCCTTGGTATTGGTGGTGATCTCTCCTTTCTCATTCATGATTTTATTAATTTGAGTCTTTTCTCTCTTCTTTTTAATAAGGCTGGCAATGGTTTATCTATCTTATTAATTCTTTCAAAGATAGATGGGTCTTTTCTATGTCTTTCATTTCTCTCATCTTGTTCCTGTCCCCCTATAGCTTCTTAAACATATGGAATTTATGATAGCTCCTTCATATCCTTGTCTGCTAATCCCATAATCTCCATCAATACTGGATCTGTTTTCCTCCAGGATATGGGCCACATTTGCTGCTCTTTCACATGCCTGGTAATATTTGATCTGTTGCCAGACATTGTCAAGTTTGCATTGATGCACGATGGATTTTGCTGTACTTATATAGCACTGAGCTTTGCTCTGGCATGCTGTTAGTTACCTGGAATCAGTTTGGTCCTTTAAAGGCTTGCTTTTAAGCCTTGTTTGGGCAGGTCCATAGCAGCCTTCAATTGAGGGCTAATTCATTTACACACTAAGGTGCTGCTCTGGGCATCGTGAAGTGTCCCCTTTCAGCTGCTGGAACCGTTCCCAGCACTGTGTGTGTGCTTCAGGAATTATGTGGCTTACAGCACTTTCTGGTGGTTCCTTCCCTGGACAGGTGGCTTCCTCTATTGTGTGTTCTGCTGAACACTCAGTCAGAGACTGGAGGAGATTCTCTGAAGTTCCCTATGCAGTCCTCCTACCTACTTTGGGACTTTCTTGTGATTTAGTCCAGATGAGTTCAGGATAGAAACCGTGGTATGGGTTCCCCTCTGTTATTCAGGGACCTTGACGTGGCTCCCTGGCACATAGCTCTTGCTATCCATGATCCTCTGCTCACTTTCCTATTTCAACAAGGTATGAGTTTCCAGGAACAAGATATCATGGCACATGAAAGTTATTTTTTTAAACCTGGAATTAGGGGGGCGGGGGGGGGGGCCTGAGTGGCTCCGTGGTTTGGCGCCTGCCTTTGGCCCAGGGAGCGATCCTGGAGTCTCCGGATCAAGTCCCGCGTCGGGATCCTGGCATGGAACCTGCTTCTCCCTCCTCCTGTGTCTCTCTCTATGTCTATCATGAATAAATAAATAAATCTTAAAAAAAAAATAAAACCTGGAATTAGTTGATCACTGGGTGGCTCAGTGGTTGAGTGCCTGCCTTCGGCCCAGGGCATGATCCCGGGGTTCCAGGGATCGAGTCCCGCCTAGGGCTACCTGCATGGAGCCTGCTTCTCCCTCTGCCTATGTCTCTGCCTCTCTCTCTCTCTGTATCTCTCATGAATAAATAAATAAAATCTTTAAAAAAGTAAATAATGAACTGGGAATTATATTGCTTAGGTAAAACAACAGAAAATGGCATGTGAGATAATCCCTGTCTGAGGGGTCTCCTCTGCAGCTCCATCCCGGAATCATTCCCTGAACCAAAACCCATAACCTGACTTTTGCCGTCAGGTCCTTTGCTTCTGTAACAACACAAGGGGATCTGATTTTATGATTTGCCCTGACCAAAATCCAAGGAATTCAGTAACCTGAGGCTATCCAAACATCATATTTTTAAAACAAACCTCTCCAAAGGAGTTTTATTTGTTTCCTCACTTTTTTTCTCTAGCAATGGTAGAGCCAACAATATGAGGCAGGACCACACCACATACTCTGGAACAGCAAAACTTAGGGCCCAAGGTTTCAGATTGATGTGTCAGAAGCTTCTAGATTTTTAAGAAAAATTAGCAGAGAATTCATCTGTCCTAGAAGGCTAAATCTCTCACTGTCTTATCGAGGGCATAAGTGACTTGATAAAAAGGGAGGGAGGAGGGCAGCCTGGGTGGCTCAGCAGTTTAGAGCCGCCCTCAGCCCAGGGTGTGATCCTTGATCCCAGGATCAAGCCCTATGTCGGGCTCCCTGCATGGAGCCTGCTTCTCCCTCAGCCTGTATCTCTGCATCTCTCTCTCTATCTCTGTGTGTGTCTCATGAATAAATAAATAAATAAATAAATAAATAAATAAATAAATAAATAAAATCTTTAAAAAAGAGGGGGGGAGAGAGGATCCACCCACCATGCTCAGCCTATGCAAGGAAAGCCCTTTTATTTTCTTTATTTATTTTTAAATTGAGGTAAAATTCACGTAACTTAAAATTAACCACTTTAATGCTTACAATGCAGTGGTATTGGTACATTCCTAAGGTTGTGCAACTACCATCTCTAATTACAAAATGTCTTCATCATCCCCTAAGGAAATTGCCTACCTTCCTATGAAGCAAACACTTGCCATCCCCCATCCTATCCCAAGCCCTTGAGAGAAACCCTATTTTGCACAAGATTTATTTTATTTTATTTTATTTTATTTTATTTTATTTTATTTGTTTGACAGACAGAACACAAGCCAAGGGAACAGCAAACAGAGGGAGAGGCAGAGGGAGAAGCAGGGTCCCAGCTGAGCAGGGAGCCTGACATCGGGTTATAGCCCAGTACCCTGAGATCACGACTTGAGCCAAAAACAGACACTTAACTGACTGATCCACCCAGGCACCCCTTGCACAGGATTTCTAAGTGCCAGGGCTGACATTAAGAGTATTTTTTTCTCCTGGAGACCCGGGATCGAATCCCACGTCAGGCTCCCGGTGCATGGAGCCTGCTTCTCCCTCTGCCTGTGTCTCTGCCTCTCTCTCTCTCTCACTGTGTGCCTATCATAAATAAATAAAAATTAAAAAAAAAAAAAAGAGTATTTTTTCCTGGGATGCCTGAGTAGCTCAGTCAGTTAAGCACCTAAATCTAGATTTTGGCTCAAGTCATGGACTCAGTGTTGTGAGATTGAGCCCTGTGTTGGGCTTTGTGCTGAGCATGGAGCCTGCTTAAGATTCTCTTTCTCTCCCTCTCCTTCTGCCCTCCTTTTATGATTAGCAAGCACCACTACCCTTTCGGAGTTCTCTGCCTCTGAGACTCTTCCACTGAAGCATTATGATGGCCAGGAAGGAGTAGAAAGCCAGCACATGGGCTGCTTCTTCTTCTTCTTCTTCTTCTTCTTCTTCTTCTTCTTCTCCTCCTCCTCCTCCTCCTCCTCCTCCTCCTCCTCCTCCTCCTCCTCCTTCTTCTTCTTCTTCTTCTTCTTCTTCTTCTTCTTCTTCTTCTTCTTCTTCCCCCCTGTCAATGGACTTCTGGAGAAATGTGCAGCATTTTTGTTCATCTAGGGATAGGTCAGCCTTGACTTTTGTTCTGGTAGTTTCCCCTGAAGCTTTGTGTAATGAGACCCATCTTCCGAGAGGAACAGAAGCAAGGAGGCAGTGAAGGAAGGCACACAGTACCATGTGGGTGGGAGAAGGGGAGGATCACTAAGAACCTAGAAAGGAAGCCTGCCCACTCTGGGACAGGATGTTCAGTAAAAACAGCCGGAGGCAAGATGGGAGTGATAAGAAAGAAGTTAGTCATACAGATAGTAATGGTCAGTAAGCCATGGCCAGAAATTTGTACTTTTTTCTTAACTTGCCATGGAGGACCAGACCCACTCTGGGCTGCAGTGTGAGAATGGCCGGCAGTCTGAATGGGGTGATGGTGGTGGAGTGGAACAGAATGAATGGGCACCCCTTAATGTTGACGAACTTGGCCAGGCAGAGAGAAACCAATAGTGACTTTTTGCTTTGGGAAAACAGTGGTGCCGTTGGCTAGCAGAAGGAAGATAGGGGTGCAGGAACAGGCTGAAGGGTTAAATGAGTTTACGTTTGGATATTCTGATACCCAGGCAAGGCTGTCCTGTCAGCAGTTGGAGAGAGAGGTCCTGTTAGAGACATAGGTGGTGAGGGAAGCCAAGGAGCAGCTAAGCTGCCCCAGGGAGCCTGTGGCAAGTGAATGGGAGATCCTGGGATGGAGCCCTGAGGCAGGCCTACAAGCAAGATGCTGGGCTGAGGAAGGGGAGGCAGCAGAGGAAGCTGAGAAGGGGCAGCCAGGAAGGAAGGAGGAAAAGCAGGAGAGCCTGGGGTCATGGCAGCCAGGGCAACAGCATATTTCCAAAAGGAGAAAGACGGCAACAGTACTAGAACCTTCCAAGAGGCTGTGAACCGTCCATTACCTTTTGCAATATGAGATAATCTTAGTGAGAGCAGCAGCATGGCACAGATGGATGCAGATGTAGTAAGCTGGAAGGTAAGGAGTGGAGAAAAGCACAGAGGACCTTTAGAAAGTTGGTCTGCGAAGTGAAAGCAACAGGGCTTCATTTGGGGGCATGGATTTGAGGGGTGAGGTTACAGACTTGAGAGAATTCAGCACATTTGTATGTTTATGGAAAGGACCAAAGAGAGAGCAGGAGATGGACCATTCCCCATTGAGGACATTTGAGTGTTTCCAGTAGTGCTCTGGTAACAGAACAGACAGCCTTGTATGCACATTCTTGTGCTTTTGACCAGTTGAATAAAATCCTAGAAGGGGAACAATTGGGTCAAAACCTATATACATTTTTTAAAAGATTTTTTAAAAATTTATTTGAGAGAGGCAGAGATAGTGACAGAGATAGCAACAGAGATAGTGAGACATGAACATGAGTGGGGAGGAGAAGGAGAAGCAGGCTCCCCACTGAGCCCTGAGGCCAATGCAAGGCTCTATCCCAGGACCCCAGGATCATGGCCTGAGCTGAAGGCAGATGCTTTATCGACTGAGCCACCCAAGCACCCCATGTTTTAAATCTCATTATATATTATCAAATTGCCGTCTACAAACTGAACTGATTTAGACAACTATTTATCGGTAAAGACATCCTCACAAACTTTGAATATTATCTATTTTTAAGATCTTTGCCATTATGATTGATCAAAAAATTTCTTGTTGCTATTTTATATTGCATTTCTTTGGTTACTAATGAGGTTGAGCATTTTTTCCTATGTTACTGATGATTTTTTATTTCCGAAATAACCTGTTCATGTCCATCGTCCATTTTTCTATCAAGACTACAGTCTTTTTTCTCATTCATTTGTAAGAACTCTCTACTAAAAATATTGTCATTTTTAAAAGATTTTATTTATTTATTCATGAGAGACACACAGAGAGGCAGAGACATAGGCAAGAAGACATAGGGAGAAGCAGGCTCCTTTTGGGAAGCCTGATGAAGGACTTGATCCCAAGATCCCAGGACCACGACCTGAGCCAAAGGCAGACGTTCAACCACTGAGCCATCCAGTTGCCCCAGTTATAACATATTTTTACCTGTAAATTTGTTGTAGGTCAGTTAACTCATCTTGTACTTTTCCATACCAAAGTTGGAAATCATTTTGTGGGCAGTTCTTTTGTTCTCTTACCCTGGTCTAGAACCTGCTGCTCTTGTCAGCCCTGACAGTGTCTTGGCAACCTCTCCTTCTGGCTGGCAAGAGTTTCATCTGTTTCATTGTTTTTTTCTCTTCTTCTCTTGACCTATACTTGTCTTCTTCCCTAAGCCTCACTGAGGTCCACAGATTTTTCAGATGGGAAGAAAGCCATCTCATCTTTTGTGCTATTTCCTTCAGAAGTCTTTGAACCTTTTCTGGGGCAAGCAGGCACTGTGAGTTTGCTTTCCTTGGACTTGGCGGGACAAGTTCTTTGTGGTAGACTGACCAAAACTTGTGCGATTGGGTCATCAGGGCAAGGTCCCAGGAGCAAAGTTCCTAAGTATAGATGAACCCCCAACCTGTGCTCAACAGGCCCTGGGAAGTCCCTGCCACCTTGGGTCCTGCCTCCTGCACTGCATGAGAAAAAGAACATAAGGAACCATTGGATTAATTGTTTTCTTTCTCCCAGGACTCAGGAGGTGATGAGTGTCTCTTTGCAATTCTCAAGTGCTTTCCTGTCTCTGTCCTTGCCCCAGTCTTTTCATGACCTCAGTGTTTGGATTACAGATTAAGATTAGATGTTATCAGAAAACGTGATCAAATGTGTTGAAGGGAAAAGGTGTAGGAGATTAGCATGTGGAAGAGGAGGGAAAGAATAGTTTACCTTATTGTCAAGCCTCTACAGTAGTAGACACAATAAGATAATGAACCCTCAGAGGTCCATCTGAAGCAAATCTCAGACATTAAAAAAGGTCATCATATGTAAATATTTCATTATGTATCTCTTACACATAAAAAAAAAGACCATTATTGCACACCTAAATAAACACTATCAGTAAGAGATGGCAGTGTTCAAGTGGATGGAACATAGGATAAGGTGTTTTTTTTTTTTTTTTTAATTCTAATTTGCTGTGCGGGATCTCAGGTAAGACAGTTAACTTTCCCAAACCTCAATAGTTACTTACACATAGAAAGAGGAGCATTTGCTTCAAATTAATAACATGGGTCATATTTACAGAAGGATTTTCTTTGCTAAAAAAATTTTTTTTAAGTTGCTTTATGTTGGGATCCCTGGGTGGCGCAGCGGTTTGGCGCCTGCCTTTGGCCCAGGACGTGATCCTGGAGACCTGGGATCGAGTCCCACGTGGGGCTCCCGGTGCATGGAGCCTGCTTCTCCCTCTGCCTGTGTCTCTGCCTCTCTCTCTCTCTCTCTCTCTCTGTGACTATTATAAATAAATAAAATTTTTTAAAAAAGTTGCTTTATGTCTTCAACTCTCAAAATAACTTTATCTGACATTTTCTTTATCTATAGAACTAAGGTAGGGAAAAGTAAGGGTTATTTTTCAGATATAGAAACTGAGGACTGAAGTGGTTGAGCCCCTTGTTCATGGCTCTAGGAAGTTCAGGTACAGCTAGAGTTGGAAGGGGATCTCCTGTTGAGGGTGAGGTAGGCCAGCATGGAAAAAGGCACCCCAGCTCTCCCCACTTAGTGCACCCTGGGGAGAATGGGAAGGGTAGGGGTAGCCCTCTAGGACTCACCTGCAGTGCCCTCTGCTGACCAGATGGGCAGTGTGGGCTCACAGTGTCCCCAGGACAGGGACTCAGACTTAGGTTGCTCACACCTCCCATGTCTGGTAGATTCAGCACACAACCAGTAACACCACAAAATTTAAAAACAACAATAACAAAAGAAGGGAAAGAAAAAAGAGAGGAAGAACCTTGACATTTAGTGCTTACGTGAAGCTTGGCAGTCAGAAAATCCAAACTCCTTTTGTAGTTAAGGAGACTGAGGTCTAGAGAGAAGTGACTTCGCTGAAGAGCATGGTGAGCTTGCCTGACAGGGCATCCCCACTGAGTCTCTCCAGCCTCTGACCCAGCTGGCTCTCTCTGGGCCAAGAGAGGTGAATTGAAGTCAGAGAATGGGGGAGAATCTCCGCAGTGTTCACTTTCCTCAAAGTTGGTAAGATGCCAACCTAATCATCTGTGGCTTGGGAAATAGGAAAGTGAGATCTATCCTAGCCACTCTGGTGACCTGGGTCCCTGGCAATCCTGCCTGATGCCTTTCTACCAGGCTCTCCCGAGATCCTTCCCTCCCCCAAAAGCTCTGCCCTCAGAGATGCTGAGAGGTGAGTTTTCAGTACACCTAAAGGATAGTGGCTTTGACATTGAATGAGGGTTTCTGCTTTGTGTGATATGAATACTGCCTTTTTCATTTTTAATTTGCATTTGCCATCTTGTTGATTTTTAACCTTTTGAGATAATTTCATTTTAGGTTAGTCTCCTGTGAGCAACCTATAGTTTGACTCCCTTTTTTTTTTTTTTTCACATTTTGAGTCTTTGTATTTTTATAAGAGGAACTTAAATCATGGATAATTATTGCCATAGCTGATTTATATGTGGTCTACCTCCTCAAAAATCCATAACCCCAGTCTGGTCATAAGAAAAACATCAGAGAAATCACAGTTGAGGGACATTCTATAAAATACCTGACTAGGGGTTGCCTGGGTGGCTCACTTGGGCCTGATTCTTGGTCTTGGCTGAGGTTTCCATCTTAGGATTTTGAGTTCAAGCCCCAGGTTGGGATCCATGCTCAGCGTGGAACCTACTTAATTAAAAATATATATACATACATACACATACACACACACACACACACATATATATGTGTATGTATATTTTTTTTTCTCAAAACTGTCAAGGTCATCAAAAACAAGGAAAGTCTGAGAAATTGTCACAGCCAAGAGCCTAAGGAGACGTGATGACTAAATATAATGCGGTCACCTGGACAAGATTATTGAACAGAAAAAGGGCATTTGGTTAAAACTAGGAGCTCTGAATAAAGTATGGATTTCAGTTTAGATTCATTTTTTGTTGTTGCTTTCTTTTGTTTTGTTTGTTTTAAAGCTTTCCCACAAAACAAAAAACAAACCAAAACCGAAACAAAACTCTAGGCCTAAATGACTTCACCAGTAAATTCTACCTAACATCTAGGAAAAAAAACAAAACAGAACTGTCAATTCTACACAAAATCTTCCAGAAAATAGAAGATTAGGAAATGCTTCCCATGGGGGAAAAAAAAAAAAAGAACTGTAAAAGAATCATGAACCTAAATGTAAGAGTTGAAATGATAAAAATCTAGAACAAACACGGGAGAAAATCCTGGTGACTGAGTTAAAATATATCTTGATTACACAAGATGCCATGAACTCTAAAAGAAAACAATTAACAAATTGGACTTCATTAATATTAAAAATGTTTTCTCTTCAGAGGCACCTGGGTGCCTCAGAGGGTCGAGCATCTGACTCTTAGGTTTTTGGCTCAGGTTGTGATCTCCAGGTCAGGAGCCCCATGTCAGGCTCTGCACTTAACAGGAACTCTGCTTGTGATTCTTTCTCTCCCTCTGCCCCTCTCCCCATTCATGTTCTCTCTCTCAAATAAATAAATGAATCTTTTAAAAAATGTTTACTCTTCAAATGACATACATAGACCGTAAAATGAGATGTGGAGCCACAGACCAAGGAACATGTTTGTATAACATCTATCCATACATATAATATGTAAAGAACTCTTACAACTCAATTATAGGAAGACAAAACCCCAATAAAAAGTTGGCAGAATAGGGGCACCCGGGTGGCTCAGTCGGTGAAGTGTCCATTCAGCTCAGGTCGTGATCCTCGGGTCCTGGGATGGAGCCCCACATCGGGCTCCCTGCTCAACGATGAGCCTATTTCTCCCTCTCCCCCCTGCCGACCTCCCTCTGTCAAATAAATAAATAAAATCTTTTTTAAAAAGTTGGCCAAGTATTCCAACAGACACTTGATCAAATAATATAGATGGGTGGCACGTAATACACTTCACCAAAGGTTATAGATACGTGGCAAATAGCATCATCAGTTATTGGGAAAAATACAAATTAAAACCACAATGAGATGACTAAAATTGAAGACTAAAAATACCAAGTGCTGGCAGGATGTGGAGCCACCTGAACTCTTATGCACGGCCAGTGCAAATGCAAAATGACCCGCCACTTCAGAAAACAGTTTAGGAGGTTCTTATCAAGTTGAGCGTTGATTTACTATATGACCCAGCAATTGCACTCTTAGGCATTTGCCCAAGAGGAAAGAAAGTATTTGTCCATATAAGGCTTGTATAGAATGTTCACAGCACTGCTATTGACGAAAGCCCCAAACTGGAAACAATCCAAATGTCTAGCTCCTGGTGGATGGAGAAACTAAGTGTGAGCTAGCCGCACTAAGTAATACTGCTCAGCAACAAAAAGGAACCAACTACTACTACTGGACGACAGTACGGTTGGGTGAATTTCAAAAGTGTTACGCTAGTTGAAAGAAGTCACAGCAAAAGACTACATCCTGTATGTTTGCGTTTATAGGAAATTTTAGGAAAGACAAAACAATGGTGATAGAAAGCACATGGTTGTTGCCAGAGGCCAAGGGGCAGGATGAGAGATTTGACTGCAAAGGGATAGGGGAGACTTTTTGGGAAGTTGTGGAAATGTTTCATAATATGATTATGGCAGTGGTTACATTACTATATGTATTTGTCAAAACATTAAACTGTCCACTTAAAAATAGTGACCTTTAGGGACACCTGGGTGGTTCAGTTGGTTACGCGTCTGCCTTCAGCTTGGGGCATGATCCTGGGGTCCTGGGATGGAGCCCTGCATGGGGCACCCTGCTCAGTGGGGAGCCTGCTTCTCCTCCCTCTGCCTCTCCTGACAGCTCCCCCTGCTTGCTCTCTCTCTCTCTCTCTGTCAAATAAACAAAATTCTGTCTCTTTGTGATGAATGAGGGCAGTTAGCCCTATCAAGATGATGACTTATTTTCTTGCTTGTCTATTGGCATGAGGATCCCAAAGTGATCAGGAACAAACTATAGCTTGCAGTTTAACAGGACTTGTGCTGAATGTGGTGTTCTACTTCCGGGAACCAGGACCTCTAAACTCACGATGTTGCTTAGAGTTCCAGGATTTGGACCCACAAATACCCCAAGTTGGGTCACAAGGACTGGTGGTAAACAAGGCCTCTCATACTTCTACCTCTTGATTCTTGGACTCATGTATTCTATCTATTGGGAACATAGCATTTTATAAAGGTTACCGATGTAGGGTATATATTGTATCTTGGAGAATGGTCCTCCATCTTTGTAAGTTATTGTCTACAAGGTGATAATCCAGCTGTGCCTTCAAAATGCTGTTTCATCCTTCTGTCAGGCTACCAGGTTCTAGGCGTTGTCCTATGTGATGGAGCCACTGGATTCCATAATCATGTGCCCCTGCCATACCTCCTTTGCTCTAACATATGTTCCTTAGTCCCATACCAGATAATATGAGGTCTTGTGGTAGCGCATTGAAGCTGTAAGCCCTCGGATAATACTGCTGGGTGAGACTCTGTTGGCAGAAAGGGCCTTGATACACGTATCAATTACAGTCAAGATAAATTGCTAACTATTTCAAGTTGGAAGAAGTCCAAAGTAATCAACTTGCCACCAAGGGGCAGTTGAAGGGATAGAACCATAACAGGGGCTCAGCTTTGGTCTCTATTGAGTAGTATGCTGGGTTAACATTTAACAACCTCTTCTCTGAGCAGGGGCAAGGTGGGGGCTGACGCGTAGAATCTGCTGATTTCTGTGTTGTAAGTACTCCAACCACAGCCAATTTCAACATGGTGTCACTGATTCCCAAAATTCCTGAAAAGTAAACAGTTGACTCTCCCAAACCAGGTTGGATATTTAACAGTGACAGTAGAGGGTAAGAGGAGAGCCCACACTGTTGAACTCCTATGTAACCTCCGTCGTGGCCACCATGGCTACTCTGTTCATGTACAACGGTCTCAGCACTGGAATGTCTGACAGAGGCTGACTGCCATGAACTGGCTCTGACCACGTGAGCATCTGGTGCCTCTTCCACGGTGGATGCTCTCTGCTAGGAGATAACATGTGATACAAAGATATTCACACTTTGTACTTACTACCACAGGCTTTCTCACATGCGTCTTTGCCCCTGATCTGCCAGTATTTCTACCCTCCAGACCCCATGACCAACCAGCCAAGTCATCACCACTGTCTATGAGCTTACATAATTCTTAACCAAGGCCACTTCCCTTTCCACACAACACAAAGTTATGCCCATTGGGAGGACTTCCCCTTACCACTGTCTGGAGCAGCTATACATCAGAAGTCCATTTTCGCTTTGTACCCACATATCAAGCTGACCAATATGTGCACTAAGTAGGCCATTTTTCTTCTCCATCAGCTGGTCAGAATGCACTGAGCATGTAGCCATACATGCAAGCTTAGGAGAGATACTGATATAATAATCCCAGATGACACAGGAACCTGGGCATTTGGCTCATTCCAGCTTACTTGTCCTCTGGTTTGTCTTACAGTGCATTGCTGCTGGACTCATTTGACCTTGTGACCCAGTGGCTCTGACAAGAGCCAGCTCATGATGGGCAATCTGGCCACATAATTATTTGATGTCCCATGGTCTGTCACTCCATTTCTACCATGAACCAGAGCATGCCAGGAGCTGGTTTTCAAATTCTTTGTTGCAGACAGCAAAGCTTTATTTCAGAGATCTAAGGTTTATGATGGGATTCTCCTTTTGGGATTTGACATAAACTCGACATCTCTTTTCAGAGCACAGATAACGCTAATATTATGGTAGGGGTCTGCCAGTTTTTAGCCCAAGCAGTATGGCTTCCTGTACTTCAGCCTGGACCTATTGTAGAAGCCTTTCCTTCTACTGAACCCCACTTAAAACTAGTCTGCCTTCTATGCCACACTGCAAATGTGTCAGAGTAGTATTCTCAGGTGTAGACTGTGCAGCTTCCAGAACCTGAAGAGTCCTACCAGGCATTATGCTTCCTGTTTGATGAGGGATGCAATTTATCCTTTCCTTTGTTCTTTACTTGGAAAAGGATGTCCTCAAATGCTCCAAGATCCCTGAAAATTTTACTGATATAGTGTGCCTTTAATTCTCTTTTTAAGAAATAGATCTTATTTTTCAGAGAAGTTTTAGGTTCACAGCAAAATTGAGCAGAAGGTACAGAAATTTCCCATGTACCCCTGGCCTCACATATGCACAACCTCTCCCGTTATCAACATCCCCCACCAGAGTGGGACATTTATTACAATTGAGGAACCCATATTGACACACAATAATCATCCAAAGTCCATAGTTTACATTAAGGTCCACTCTTGGTGTTATACATTTGATGGGTTTGAACAAATGTATAATGACAGGCATTCACCATTGTAGTATCATACAGAGTAGTTTCCCTGCTCTAAAAACCCTCTGTGCTGCACCTATACATCCCTCCCTTCCTACCAAGATCTGGCAACTACTGATCTTTTTACCATCCCCATAGTTTTGCCTTTTTGAGCTGTCATATAGTTGGAGTCACACAAAAGGCCACACTTTCAGATTGGATTCAGATTAGATTCTTTTACTAAGTAATATGCACTTAAGATTCCTCCGTGTCTTTTCATGGCTTATAGCTCATTTCTTTTTAGCAGTGAAGAGTATTTCATTGTCTGGATGTTTATTTATCCATTCACCTGCTGAAAAATATCCCGTTGCTTCCAAGCTTGGGCAATTATGAAATAAGTTGCTATAAACATCTGTGTGTCTGGTTTGTGTGTATGTGTGTGTGTGTGTGTGTAGACATAAATCTTCGACTGGGACTTTGATTCTTCATAGGATTTATCTTTCATCCTTTGAAACAAATATATCTTGTCAAGACTCCAATGTACTTTCCACTTTTGTTCATTGACACAGTGGATCAATAAGATATTCTGCAGGATGCCCAGATTTTCCAAATCCTTTTAGTCTATTTCATGACAGAAGAAAGAACACAGCCCTGGGGCAAGACCATAATGGATGCTGTTGTTCATCCCTTGTAAACGTGAACAGCTTCCTATCTTCCTTCCAGATAGGACAGAAAAGAACTTCTCTGTCATATCAATGACCATATACCATGTACCTGAATGGGAAAGACTCCCCAGAGTTGACTTGAATTGAAGCAAGAGGACGATCCTTTATCTTGCTACCAGTGACTTGATTGGGTGAGGCAGCTCCCTGCCCCTGAGGGCGGTTCCTTGGGAAGGATTCAGCTATGAGCATACAACATTCCCTACAGCTGGGGGAATGAATGCGTTGGACCCGGAGGGGGAAAAAATCCAGATAGCGTCCCACAGCATCCACTACAGATATTAGTTAACCAAGTGGGGATGTTGAATAGGCAGCTGGAGTTAGGAGAGATAGCTAGAGTTGGAAATAGAAAGGTGGGAGCCTGTCATACAGATGTTGTCTACAGCCAGCTGTGAAACTGCATGAGATCACCAAGAGAGTGAAAGTAGATTAAAACAAGAAAAGGGCGGGGATCCCTGGGTGGCGCAGCGGTTTGGCGCCTGCCTTTGGCCCAGGGCGCGATCCTGGAGACCTGGGATCGAATCCCACATCGGGCTCCTGGTGCATGGAGCCTGCTTCTCCCTCTGCCTGTGTCTCTGCCTCTCTCTCTCTCTCTGTGACTATCATAAGTAAATAAAAATTAAAAAAAAAAAAACCAAGATAAGGGGAACCAAGGACTAAGCCCTGGGGCCCACCAACATTAAAAAAGAATCCATGAAAGCAGAGATCTTTGTCCCTTTTTCACTGTCTAAGAGCTTAGAACACAATAAGTGCTCAATAAATATTTGCTGATTAAATAAAATTCAGGAAAAAAAAAACAGAGATGGAAGAGGGATTCAAATCATGTCATGTAGGGGCTCCTGTGTGACTCAATCGGTTTAGTGTCTGCCCTCTGCTCAAGTGATGATCCTGGGGTCCTAGGATTGAGCCCTGCATCAGGCTCCCTGCTCAGTGAGGAGTCTGCTCCTGCCTCTCCCTCTGCCCTCTCCCTGCTTGTACCCTCTCTCTTTCTGAAATAAATAAATAAAATCTTTTAAAAAATCATGTCATGTAGGAGGAATTATTATGTATGATAGATTTAATATTTGTGTTCCCCTGCATTCATATGTTGAAGCCCTAACCCCAATGTTACAGTATTTGCTCTTTTAAAAAATATTTTATTTATTTATTCACAAGAGACACAGAGAGAGGCAGAGACACAGGCAGAGGGAGGAGCAGGCTCCCTGCGGGAAGCCCAACGTGGGACTCGATCCCGGAACTCCAGGATCACACCCCGAGACAAAGGCAGAGATGCTCAACCACTGAGCTCCCCAGACGTCCCTGTTACAGTATTTGTAACGAGGTTCTTGGGAGGTAATCAGCTCATGAGGGTGGGTACCTACCTGGTCTGTTAAGAAGAGACACCAGAAAGCTTGAACTCCCTCTCTCTCTCTCTTTGCACCCAGGAATTACCATGGAAGACACGGCAAGAAGGCAGTCCCATCTGCAAGCAAGGCACCCAAGTTCCAAAGAGCAAGACACAGGTAACCAGAGGGACCGATGGCCAGCCATGGCCTACCATAAGGTAGTCATGTAGCCTTGGGCAAAACACTGCCACCTCTGCCCCTACCTTCACTCCTGCTCAAACTGAGAAGTTGGACTATATGACTTCTGTGAATACGTGGTGCTATTAGTATTTTAAAATATAGAATTAGGGCGCATGGATGGCTCCATCGGTTAAATATCCGCCTTTGACTCAGGTCATGATCCTAGAGTCCTAGGATCGAGCCCCACCTAGGGCTCCCTGCTCAGAGGGGTGTTTGCTTCTCCCTCTGCCCCTCCCCGTGCTCATGCTCTCTCTCTCTCTCTCTCTCTCTCTCTCAAATAAATAATTAAAATCTTAAAAAAATATATATATATAGAAGTAATTCATGTTCTTTTAAAATCTTTGACCATTACAGAAATACGTGGAGTAAAATGTGAATGTTCCCTGTGCCATTCTCTCTGCAGAGTTAACCACAATTACCTGGGTAGCATACATCCTCCCAGACTTCTTTTCTGCCACAGCCCTGCTCAAATTTTCATCCCTTCTGGCAGCCTTCCAATGTACCAGGCCCCATATTGTCCTGCTATTTTCCCCCCTTGGCACTTTATATGGGAAGACAGAGGCTAAGGGGACAGGAGACAAAGAGAAGCAGTTGCTTCTGTGGGCTGGTCATGGAGGTAGAAATCCAAGCATCACACTCTTCAGAGCAGGAAACCTCTGAAGAGCCATTTCTGGAGCTGGCCAACCCAACACCCAGCTGACAAAGAGAGCAAGTGTGGCTGTGATGCTTCCATTGGTGGGGAAAGAGCCAGAATGCAGACCATAAGGACAAATTTTGAATGCATTTGGTCATTTAATTGTTATAATTGAGGTACAAAGTACAAATAGTAAAATACACAAATCTTAAGCATACAACCTGAAGATTTTTACACACATGCACTCATGTGTGCGTGCGTGTATGCACGCGCGCGCACACACACACACTCCTAAGCAAGTACCACCCAGACAAAGAACATTTCTAATGCCCTGGAATTTCGCTAGGCCCGTTAGCAGGCAGTCCCTCCATCCCAAGGTAACCACTATTCTGACTTGTATCACCATCTCTATTCATGTTGGCTGTTCTTGGATTCCATCTAAATGGACTCTCACAGCATGTAGTATTTTATGCCTGCCTTCTTTTGATCATGATTATGTCTGTGAAATTCATCTAAGTCATTGCATATAGCAGTGCCTATTCTTCTTATTGCTGTGGGCCTGTGTCACAGTTTGCTTACACTTCCTACTACTGACAGACATTTGTTGTATTTCAGTTGGGGGCTATGATGCATAAAGCTGCCCTGCTTGTTCTTGTACGTGTGTTCTGATGGGCACACATGCTCGTTTCTGTGGTGGATCTACCTAGGAGTGGAATTCCTCCCTCATGATTTGTTCCTTAAGGAAATGTTCAGAAGGATTTGCCCTGGCCATGAATGCTGAGGCCCCAGAAGGAGCTGCAGGAAGACCGTGGAAGGGGGAGAAATGTGCCTGACAAGGTCATCCCCCTCTGGAAGGGGCAGCAGCTGGAGGTTGACCTAAGAGACCCAGGACCCAGAGGGGTCATCTTGCCTAATCCCCACCACCAGGAGTGAGGCTGAGTGGCCCATTCCAAGGCCAGAGATTCACTGACTTCCCTGGCTGTTTATCTGTGCCTTGTGACTCCACCCTGTAGCTCAATGAGTATTTGGGGTGGGGGGTTAAGTTCACATTCTCAGAGCTGCAGACAGACTTGCTTGGTTCAGGCCAGGGTCTGTTCCTGCCTGTAGAGGGACTTTGAGTTTTCAGGAATTAGCCCTGATCAGCAGGAAGCCAGAGAACAAATCAACAGACCCAGTCACAGCAGGACCAGAGCTCCCGAGGCGTTCAGCTTGTGGTACCACTAGGGCCAGCAAATCAGAGTCTGAAAGCAAACGAGGCAGTAATCTCCCCAGAAAGCAGATGAAGATAGCCTTGCATGCTGGCCGGGCTCAGTCTGGGACACTGCAGGCTTCCAGCTGAACCTGTCCCCTAGCGTGTACTTTATACAACCAGACACACCCTAGTGTCATTGGAGTCTGCCTGGAGATGGGTTTAAGAGACCATTTTACTTAGAGGCGTCAGTCTGAGAGCACCCAGGGCAGCCTCTGGGCCTGCTATGCAGCCCCTGGTGTTCATACAAACCCTGGTGTTCTGGCAGCGGGCCCAGAATCAGCATCAGCCAGAGCACGGAGCCTAAGCCCCAGGCCAACCAGCAACTTCCCTCTGGGACCACAGTTTGGTCAGGGGTACGATGGGCCAACAGTACTGGTTCTTGTGTACACCTAGAGTTGTTTTGAGAATCACCTAATCATTGTTATTCATCAGAAGGACTAGATCTAGTTCTATAAATATAAACTATGATATCAGTCATCGTTTATGGTCGTAATGAGGGAATGATCATTGAAGTGGCATCTGCTGAGGGTGGCCCAGCCAGGACAGGTCCCTGCCTTGGGCCTCATTGTCACCTCCCCCTTCCCAGGCCTAGAGTAGATGGCACAGCCCGAGCCCATGGGAGGAGGGAGTGACCCTGAGGACAGATGTGATCAGAGTTGTGAGGAGCCAGACAGGAGGCCACGTCCCCGCCAGGGCCTTGAGTCAGAGGGTTACCGCACCCATAATTATTATTATCTTTGTTTGTAGATGAAAAAACTGATGGCTAGAGGTTAAGAAATGAAATCAGGATTGCATGGTCTTTAGCAGTGTGGGAGCCAGGCTTCCACTCTAAGTACCCCTTTCCAGAGTGTCTCCTGAGCAGAATCGATCCCAATCCTGATCCTGATCCCGATCCCGATCCCGATCCCGACCCTGATACAGACTGACTCAGGCAGGAGGCCATATGGAGCCTAGGGAACTGGTCTGTGATCCCTGAGCCATCACCCACTGGAAGACCTTCTCAGCCAGGGTGCTGGCTCCACCCTTCCCACCCCGTGACACTTCCCTAGCCTTCCACAGATTGGTACCAATTCCCCAAACCAACCAGCCTTCCCAGCCTTCTAGGCTCTTCTCAAATGCTGCCACCTCCAAGAAGCCTTCCCTGATCTCCCCAGCAATTTGAATCGCTCCTTTTTTGATCTCTTACAGTTTTTGTTTTGTGTTGTGTGTAAGGAAAGAACATGCGTCAGAGATTTATTTAACTCATTCGTGAGGGAAACCAGCAGGACAGCCGAGATAGCTCCCAGGAGGAGAATTTGAAGAACAGGCATTGTTAGAATAGGTTTTGTGGTTCAGATACAAACCCGGTATTGCCCTCCAGGGCAGAAATCCTTAACCTTTGGAATTATCTTTTCTCCCTGAGGGAAATCATTTGCACTCTGCCTGACAAGAGGCTAGACAAGTCAACACGAAACTTCACAGACCTAGATTCTAGGCCTTCCACCGATTCTCAACAGAAAGTCAGATACACGCGTGCATCTTGAGATCAGGAGTCCCCCAACCATAATCGTAGGGCCAAACCTGGGAAAGTTTTCATGGAACCCACCATGCTCAGTTGTGTATTCATTATCTATGGTGGCTTCTGCACCAAACCGGCAGAGTTGAGCACTTTTGTGACAGAAATCGTATGACCTGCAAAGCTGAAAATATTTAATGCCTGGCCCTTTACAGGCAAAGTTTGCTGACCTCTAATCTCTCGTTGGATGTTTTTCTTTTTCAAATTTTTTTACTGCGGTAAAATGCACACAATATAACATTTATCATCTTAACCATTTCTAATCGTACGGTTCTATGGCATTTTTTCTTAAGATTCTATTTATTTATTTGAGAGAGCGAGCGAGCACGCACAAGCAGGAGGAAAGGCAGAGGGAGAGAAAGAAGCAGGCTGCTCACTGAGAGGGAAGCCCAAAGCGGGGCTCAATTCCAGGACCCCAGGATCATGACCTGAGCCAAAGGCAGATGCGTAACCAACTGAGCCTGTGACTAGCTTATTGCTCTTAGCATAATGTCCTCAATATAAAGTGTGTCAGGTTTTCCTCCCTTTGTAAGGCTGAATAATATTCTTTTTTTTTTTTAAAGATTTTATTTATCTATTCATGAGAAACACACAGAGAGAGGCAGAGACACAGGCAGAGGGAGAAGCAGGCTCCATGCAGGGAGCCCGATGCAGGATTCAATTCCGGAACTCCGGGATCACACCCTGAGCCGAAGGTGGATGCTTAACCATTAGTCACCCAGGTGTCCCTGTAAAAGGTTGAGTAATATTCCATTGAGTGGACAGACTACAGTTTGCTTTCTATTCATCTATCAGTGGATGCTCGCGTAGTTTCCATGTTTTAGCATCATGAATAATGCCGCTATGAACGTGGCTGTAAAATATATTTTTGAGACCCTGCTTTCAGTTCTTTTGCATGTTAACCCAGAAGTGCATTTGCTGGATCATATGGTGTTCTATTTTTAGTTTAGTGTTTTTTGTTTTTTTTTTTAACCTTAGTGAAAAACCAGTGCTTTTAATCTACGGGGGGGGGGGGGGGGGGGGAGGGGAGCCTGTAGTGACACATTGGAAATGCTTTATAATCAGTATATTAAGGAGACATTCATACATTTCTATTGCTTAATTCTGATTCCAGATTTAAGCTTGTGAACATGCCTTTTAAACATTCAATTAAAGCTATTCATCGTAATTTGCTATACTACGAACATGAAATTACAGTTACTTCGGAGCATAAGTTAAATGGTTTAAAGGAAGCCTGTCACATACCTAGAAGACACCTTCCTGTCTCATACATGCAAATTAACTTCTCCATATAATGTCTCTTCACTCTAAGTTGGCCTGCTCCCGAAGTCACTACTCTGAAGTTTATCATGGTCCAAAGAGAAGGAAAAAAAGTGTAACCAGGACTGATATATATATATTTATATATATATATATATATATAAATATATATATATATTTAAAAAAAAAAGATGGCACAGCAGAAGGGAGTGCAATTCTACAAGTGCAAGCCCTCAAGCAGCAGCATATGATAAACCCCTCTTTAGAGGTATCTTTTCTATCACTGACGCCACAGGCCAAATTACATAGCATGCCATCTTCAAGTAACAGTTGAGACAATAAAATGCAGAGGCATCACAATGAATCCCACTTAACGTAACTACAGACCAACACTTCTCTACAAATTAATAAATTCTTCGTCTGATTGCCAATTAAATACAAGTTTTAACGTCATAGTTTAACAGTTAAGGGTCATACACTGAAGTCAATACATACACCTAGCATCTCAGTCCAGTCTGAACTGTTTCATATACATAGAGCTGCAAACAATTACAAGGTATGGCCTAACAAACGCTAGGGGAGATTTTTTAAAAGTAGTTTTTACAGTATTAAACTTATCTTGCACACTGAAGTCATCATACATACAGGGCAAAGTCAGAGCTTTTATATTTGAGTGTATTCTTCATTTAACTTTTAAAACACTACTATAGTTGAATATTAAAACAAAAACAATAGCACGTAGTGAGCTATGATTATAGTCCTTCACTCATCCCATCCACTACTGCATGTAAAATGCCAGCAGCAGTGTTCTTCACCGGCCCCATTAAGAGGTCTGACACTGAACACCCCCCCTAGGGTGATGTTCATCATCCTCATATGCTTCCCCACTGTAATGGCGCCGGCTTTCCCAATTGGGATCAAAGTCTACCAGTTCTACCTGGTCCATTTCATCTGTCTCTTCTACTTCCTTCCTCTCAGGTAGGAGTTTTTCCAGCAAAGAAAGTTTATCAGGAGAGAGAGAGCCATTCTCGGGGAAGTTTACCTCAAATTTGATGATTAGGCGACCCTTTCTCATATGGTCTACGATAAATTGGCGTGCCTTCATTTAGCACACGCTTGATATCCCCATGCTTGACAATCTGACCTGGATGAGAGGTGATGACGATGGTTCGGTTGTCAAGAGTAGATATTGGCTTTTGAAAGCCACACGGGGCTTCAACCAGCTGTATATCCATACACATGAAAAGATCTTCTCCTCGTCGAGTAAAAACAGCATAGTCCTTCTGACCTAAAACAATGATAATATCTCCTGGTTCCAGTCCTGGTTCTTGGTCTCCCTCACCATGGAATGTTATCTTCTGGCCATCTTTCATGCCTTTGTCAATATGCACTTCTAGAATCTTCTTCTCTCGAACTATCTTCCTTCTGTTGCAGCTTTTACATCTATCTTTAGGACTGATCCGTTCCCCATGGCCCTGGCACTCCATGCACACAGATTGAATTTGCTGAACCATTCCAGGTCCTATCTGATGAATTCTTACTTGCATTCCAGTACCTCGGCAATTGGGACAACATTCGACTGCTCCTTTCTTACCACCTCGGCCTTCACATTTATCGCAAATCACATTCTGTTGCAGAGCTAGTTTTCTTGTTGCGCCATTATATAGATCTTCTAAGGTTACTGAGAGCTGATGGACAACATTTTTACCTCTCCGTTCTCTCTGCATCCTGCCTCCTCCTCCAAAAAACATATCAAAGATGTCCATGGAGGAGCCAAAACCACCACCAGCTCCACCTTCTTTAATTGCCTGTTCTCCTCCTTTGTCATATAATTCCCTTTTCTTAGCATCAGAGAGCACTTCATGAGCTTGAGAAATCTGTTTAAACTTCTCTCCTTCATTTGGATTCTTATCACGGTGGTACTTCAAGGCCAGTTTCCTGTATGCCTTTTTCAATTCCTCCTGGGTGGCATTGGGTTTGACCCCCAAAACATCATAGTAAGTGGTTTCTTTCACCATTTTCTACAGCTGGTGAGAGGGCCAAGGCTGGTGTGGGGGAGCGGGAAGGACTGCATTGCTGGGCGCAGCTCCAGGAGCCGCTGCTCCTCCGTGTCTCACTGAGCATTCTAGAAAGTTCCTTATTTTTAGTTTTTTGAGAAACTGCTCTATTATCTTCTACAGTAATGACACCATTTTACGTTCCCACCAAGTGTTTCCGTTTCTCCACATCCTTGCCAACATTTGTGATTTTCTGTTTTGGTTTATTTTGGGGGTTTTGGGGTGGGATTGGGTTTTTTTGATAGTAATAGTCATCCTAATCTCCTAGGTGTATGGGCCTACCACATGCTTCCCCTACTCCTGGTGCTTTGCCTCCCGAGTCACTTGTGTCCTCAGGGCGAGATAGTCACATCCTCTGGGCAGAGACAATCATTTCTGTATCCCCTTCAGTGACCAGCACACTTGTCATCTTGAATAATCCCTGGTTTCTGGGAGCTTACCCTCTGTGTGTGGGGGAAGTAAACAATTTAGAAATGCCCGAAAGACCATGCTGGGCATGGCTGGGAATACCTTAGAGCTGCAGCAGGGAGTGGCCACAGTAGGCTCCCTCCTTCTGGCCTCTGCCCTCTCTCCATCATCTGGCACCCTCTCAACCCAGATATCACAGCACTCTCATTGCCTCTTCATTTTCTCATGCTCAGAAATAGAGTATAGACTTCTTAGGTCAGTGCAAGCTCTGATCCACCCTTCCTTCCCAGCCTTGGCTCTGGGGAGCCCCGGCTGTCCCCACTGTGTCAGGGCCTCTGGACGCTCCTGTTTCCTAAGCACACACTCTGTGCCATCCTGGCTATCAAGGCTCACCTGGGGCACCTCACCAGCACCCCATCCCAGCCAGAAGTCCTCACACTCTCCTCCTGGTTCCCTGGCCCATCCAAAGCTTCCTGCAGTGGTGTGTGTCTTGCCTGGTGCAGGGAAAAATGGAATGGAATCTAAGGATCCGAGTCTGATCCAGGCTTTCTCTCCAGCTGGCTTTTTGTCCTGGGTGAGTCAAACCTCATATTGTTCCTGCATCTTTAGGAAAAGGAAATGGGTACGGGGTCCTCTGGAAGTTTCCACCAACAGCTGAAATTCTATAATCCTCAATTATTTTATTTTCCTTCTTTCCCTGCCAGACTGGATATCCTTTAGGGTGGAGACTAATTTGTTCTTTGTTGCCCCCAGGACCCACTGTACAGCTGTCCATGCAGAGAAGCTCAGGATATGATTCTTGGATGAGCAAAATAATTTCAGATGGATTTCATGTTTTCCTTCCATCAGGCTCCTGTACATGGGCAGCTTTGGGGCCCCACGATGTTTTCTGCACCTCACTCATGACATGCCCACTATCTGGAATGCACTCTTTTCTTCCACCTGTCTAGCTGACAAATCCTTCTCAGAGAGCCAACTCCAGTGCCATCTCCTCTGACGCCTCTCTCACCCTCCTCTGTGAGCTGGGCTTCTCCTGAGCCCCTGCGGCTTTGGGGCACTCTCTCACTTACCAAAATCGAAAGCACTTTATCTTTTCCACTAGACTGTGGATCCTGAGGAGCACAGTCACCTCTTCCTCATCATCGCTGATCCCCCAAGTGCACCTGTTGGCTGTTTGCAGACAGGAGGAGGTGAGGTCAGTGGGATCCGATACAAAGGAAGCATTGTGTCCAAGGGATTTCAAGATATTCTGCTTCCCTTCTGGCTGCACAGTGTCCCAGGATGTAGCCTCACAGAGCCCAGGCCTAGTGCCAGTGGCAGCAGGATCACCCTAACGCCTATCTCCCTGGGTCCTCTGACCCTAACTCCTATCTCCCTGGGTCTTCTCTCTTTGTTCTCTTGGACGGGGCCATAGCCCTCCAGGAGCCCCTTCTCAGCCACACCCTGGGGGTTCCAGATGAGTGTGGTGGCTGCATCCAGCTGCTCCTGCCAACACTCCTGCTCTTGGGAAGGATGACTAAGCAGATCTGGGAGGTGAAGGGAAGAGACCTGCCAATGGAGCTTCAAGGAGTGAGCTAATACCAGGATTAATCCCCCCACTTGAGAGAGGCTTTTTGACCCAGCACGGCCTCCTTCTTCCTGCTGGGGGCAGGGGAGGCCAGGGCCATCAGCCTGAAGGATTGGCTGTGCAACCAGACATATGGGAAAACAGAGGAAATGAAGCCGTCCACCCCAGAAAGGTCCCAGGCTTCAGGAATGGGGATACAGAGGGGGCTGGGGCAATGTGTCTCCAATGAAGACACACTGGAGGGGGCAGATAAATGGCAATCGGGGCTATGCCACAAGACACAGGCTGGGGGAGTAGAGCAGACGTCAGTCTTTTCCCAAACCTGCCTATATATCACCAGGAGGTCTTTACTTGTTCAAATTAAGACTGTAACACCTCCTCCAACTGCTTTGATGGAGGGATTAAATGGGATCATGTAGGTGGAAGGATTTATTGGCCCTACTTTCCCTGGTAGTTGGACCCAGGAGCTAGAGAGCCCTTGCCTGTGCTAATAATGAAGCTTCAGGGGAGATCTGTGTGTATTTATGATTCATAGGGGGCATGGTGGGGTAAGAGTGGCTTGGTGGCCCAAACCTCCTGGGTCGAAGTAAGAGCTAGAGAGCCCTTGCCTGTGCTAATCATGAAGCCTCAGGGGAGATCTGCATGTATTTATGATTTATAGGGGGCAAGGTGGGGTAAGAGTGGCTTGGTGGCCCAAACCAGGTGGACTGTGCCAATGTCATCGGAGAGGGCATGGGCATCTGGGACCAAGACCTGGCCAGTAACATGTCTACTCTCTACATGGTGGTCTTGCCTAGAAAAAGGCAGCAGTATGAATGCCCAGGCATAGGCACAACATTCCTTCAGGGTGCAGGATGCTGACATACTTCCCAGGCCTGTAAGCCTGGCAGATGGCCTGATGCTGACTCTTCCTGAAACACTGAGCTACAGGATTCTAGTGGTGAGGAGGGTTTTAGGGGCCTCATTACTCAGAAAGGACCTGGAGGTTCTCAGAAGGAAAGGCTTGCTGGAGGCCATATGGCAAATTAATGTCGGAGCCTGGTTGCAGGAAACCACCTCCACAGTGAACTCAAGTCTGGCTGAGGGTCAGACAAGTTAGGGCTTGGGAGAGGTGAACGTTCTCCCTTGGAGGCCCCACAGCAGCGGGGAAATGGACCCAATATTTGAGGGCTTTGTACCCTCTCACCAAATGAAGCCATGACCTTTCATCTCTGATCCCTTTCGCTCCACAAGGTAAATTTAATGAACATTCAGACAGGCAAACAGTGGGGATGGGTGGCACTCTTTCCAGATTGGCATTTTCTGTGCCAGGTAAGGCTAGGGAGGAAGGCCCAGCTTTGGGTTTGCTCCAAGGGATCCTGGCTAAGCCTGGGATATCTCAGGTCAAAGACTGTGTTTGTTTCCAGGGCACCATTTTGCTGCCCTCTGCACTGCCTCCTGGGACCCCAGTGACCTTAGCAGAACCCCTTGCTTGCTCTGTCTGCAGCTCTGCAGTAGGAGCGACAGTGGATAGTTTGGGTCTCTGCAGCAACCCCTAGCTAGACCTTTCAGCAGAATCAAGCATCTCTGGCCTTGTCAAGATCCTTGGTGGGCACGTTGGTGACAGGACTGTGTTAGCTGGGGCCATGAGGAAGGCCTGGTCACTGCCTGGCTGATGACTCAGAAAGAACAGTTTAGGACGCATCTGTGCCCAGAGGACTTTGACATCTTGTCCTTCCAAGGCCAAGGATAGTCTTGTTCATGTAGGAAACTCCCAGAACTGAAGATGGTCATTCCTCCTGCCTGTCCACCACCACCCTAGCATTCATGGAAAACACTCTGAAAGAGAAGGGCCTTTCCCGTTAGGGGGTAACCAGGAGGCATTGGAGAACAGAGAAAGATCTTGAAACTAGGGAGTCCAGAGACCTGGGTCCCAACCCTCGCTAGATGACCTTGAAACAAGTCAGTCTCGGGCTCATCCTATAAAACAAGGAGGAAGCCAGCTGGCCTGGCTAACCCACAGGTGGTTGTGAACTCAGTGCAAATGTGTTATAAGATGTGAAGCACTCTTCTCATGGCAGGAAACCCCTCTGCCCTCATTTCTGGCTTCTACCAATCATAGTCTACCCCTCCCTGCCCTGGAACCTCTGCCAGGCCTCCCAGGCCTTAGCTCCTGTTGACCCTCTGCATGGAGCACTGGACAACACTGAGAAAATAAGACAGGGGTACGGGGCTCTCAACTCTAATATGTCAAAACTGAGCTCATGCATTCCTCCTAATTCTGTTGCTCGAGTCTTCTCCACCTAGGAATGGAGTCTCCCATCAAGGCAGCCACAGGAACCAGCAACCTGGACATTCATGCTAGTAGATTGTGAAGCCATGGCTTACTTTTCCCTCCACTGGGCATGCTGGAGGTGAGCTGAGCAGAGTCACTGATTTCCAGAGGACGCCCCCCACCGCCCCCTCAGGAGAACAAATCCTAGGGATTGGGACTTCAGTGCTCTTTAGGGAAAGATGGAGCTTGGAGAGGAAGTGGACAGGGCCACCCAATGGGGGTATTTGGGTGGTGGGGGACAGAGACTTGTTTGGGGAAGGGAGAGAAAGAAGAGGAGGCGGGTGGAGGCCCCAGGAGACATGCTCTGAAGTCTAGAGACTAAGGAACAAAGGAGAGCAGATGGGAGGCACAGCCCCTCATCCAACTTCAACCTACAGCAAGACCTGCTAAAACCTTCAGGATTTGGTTTGGGGAGAGCAAAGGGCCAATATCTGGAACTGGTAGAGAAATGGCCAACACACCTTTCTCCAGGGCACTTATAGCCCCAGGGGCATTAGCCACGTTCTCCCTCAGACTGCATATCCCTGCAGGTTATACCTTGCCTGGCCCTCACCTGCCTTGCCAGCGCCACGTGCAGTGGGCTCTGCCCCCCACTCCGGACTGGCTTGTTTAGCTGGTGCCTTTCTCTAGAGTACCTTGCTCCCCGTTCCTCCCATGGAGGCCCTTCCTCACCGTCAGGTCTCATTCACAAGACATGCTACTAACCACTGTAAAGTGTACAATTTCGTGTCATTTAGTACATTTACAATATTGTGCTATCATTACCTCTCTATTTCCAAAGCATTTTCATCTTCCCAAAAGGAAACCCTGTCCCCAAATGAGTAGTCACCCCCCGTCCCTGCTACCCCTGCTCCTCTTTAGCCTCAGGCAACCAGGACTCTGCTTTCTGCCTCTGTGAATTTTCCTTTCTGACTGAATAATATCCCATTGTGTGGACATACTGTGTTCTGTCATCCATTCACAAACATTTGGGTTGCTTCCACCTTTCACTGCTATGAACATTCATGTGCAACTATTTGTTTGAATACTTATTTTCAGTTCTTTTGGGCATATACCTAGGAGTGAACTGCCGGATCATGTTATGATCTAAGGTTATGATCTGTGGTCTATGGTTAATTTCCTGAGGAACTGTTGATTTGTTTTTGATGTCTTCTTTCCCCTTACCCCTGGCTGTCGGTAGCTGTGCCGTCCAACAGTAGCCACGGGTCCTATGGGTGGTTGTTTAAATTTAAATTGGTTAATATTGGGCAGCCCAGGTGGCTCAGTGGTTTAGCGCCGCCTTCAGCCAGGGCCTGGTCCTGGAGACCCGGGATCGAGTCCCACATCAGGCCCCCTGCATGGAGCCTGCTTCTCCCTCTGCCTGTGTCTCTGCCTCTCTCTCTATCTGTGTCTCTCATGAATAAATAGATAAAATCTTTTTAAAGAATTTTTAAAAATTGGTTAATATTAAATAAAGTTCAAGATTGAGATCTTTGGTCACACTAGCTATGTTTCAAGTAGTCAGTAGCTACACATGTTTAGTGGCTACCAAAGTTCCATCAATCCAGAAGGTGCCATTAGACAGCGCTTATCTACCCTGTGCGATCTCCCCTGCGGAAGGACCAAATCCATCTGGTTTACCACAATGTACCCAATGCCTAGGTAAGTGCATGGCCTGTAGGGTTATTATTTGAGGGAGGAAGGGTTGTTTTCAGAGTCATTTCTTTACTTGATATTCTCAAAAAAAAAGCTTTAGGGGAGGCAGGAACAGAATGACTTTTCTGATTGTGCAGCTGAACGGGCTCAGAGAGTGAAACAACATGCTGCAGCCTCCCCTTCCCTCCACCAGTCAGACTTTCAGGGACTCCTGAGGCATCTGGACAGAATAGGAGTGGGCAGCCCGGGGCCGGGAGAACCCAGAAGGCAGCAAATACAGCAGTCTGGCTCTAGAGGAGTGAGGGTATTTTTGATCTGAAAAGGGCTCTGAGTGGGACCTTACCCAATCTCTGCATTTTATAGATGAGGAGAGAGGCCACAAGAAGGGATGTGCCCACGGGATTCATTAAGAGGCAAAAAGTCTGGGGACGTGGGTGGCTCAGTGGTTGAGGGTTTTTGGCTCAGGTTGTGATCCTGGGGTCCTGGGATCAAGTCCCACATCGGGCTCCCCGCAGGGAGCCTGTTCTTCTGCCTATGTCTCTGCCTCTCTCTCTATGTCTCTCATGAATGAATAAATAAAATCTTAAAAAAAAAAAAAGAGGCTGGGACTAAGCCTTGGAGGGCTTGGAAGTCAGGGCCAAAGCTTTGGGGGAGTCACTGAAGGGTTGAGACCAGAGTTGTGGCCTCTTGAGACCCACGAGGTAGCATCTGGAAGCTGGACCAGAGAGATGGAGGCTGAGGAAGGTAGCAGGTGGAAAGCCACCATAACCTGCAGCAGGATGGGGGTGGCAGGGACAAGAATCAGTGAAATCTGAATGACATGAGAAAAAGAATATTGGGGTGAGGGAGATAGAGAAGGCAATGGGGATCTTGAACTTTTGTGACTTGGAGCAAGAAAATAGGGTAACGCCTGCCAAGAAAGAATTCAGGAAAGGAGCTGGTGTATCCAGGAAGGTCAAGGTGAGTCTTAGACACAATGAGTGATTCACTTATAGGATATCGGAGCTAGAATGGGCTCGGTAGGTGACATACAGTTCTCCCTCTCGGTTTCACTGAGGCCCAGAAAGGTGAAGGGACAGGCTTACAGATGCATGGTGTGTGGAAAATGAGACTGGAGCCAGGATTTGGTCCAGCAAGGTTTTGATTCCATGCCACCGGAACCTCCCTAATCTCACTTCACCCCAGCCAGGACCCCCACAATGCACGTATGCTGGCTGAGAAATAGATGGTACTTCCCTTTAGTCATATCAAATCCTGTCGAATGAACACTTGCCCGGTCAAGGATCATCTACTGGGTGTCTAAATATAAGCCAAGCATCAATCTTTTATCACAGTCCCTTGGGACTTAAAAACCTGTTCTGCTGAAGACAACTTTTTTAATGGCTTTTCGGTTGATGATAACCTCGGTGTTTCTGGATACACGGTTTGTTGTCCTTTAGTTTACATTTCCCCTTCTGTAAACTGGGTATGATACAAGCTCCCTCTCAGGTAGTGACTTCTCTGTGAGATAATGGATGGCAAGCACCAAGCATGGCTCTAGGATATGCCAGATGTCTGCTGCTCTCGTCCCTTCTCCAGAGCGTGGCATAGACGACCAGGTTGGCTAATCACAGCAGTTAGTTGGCTGGATCAGAGAGATCAAAGACCTGAAAATTCCTTAAAAATGGAAACTCCCTGGTGTAACCTGAAAATTCCTTAAAAATGGAAACTCCCTGGTGTAACTAACAGCACAATGAATTAGCATGGCTGGATGGTGTCGGTGGGTGGCAATGGGGGGAGGGATACTTTTCTTGGTAATGGGGTAGAAGTCATGACAGTGGCTTGAAAAGGAAAGAGCGTGCCGTGCTTGCAGGCATGGGTGTTGCTAATGTACTGAGGTACATTTTTTTTTTAAAAGGAAAAAATTTTAATTACAAACCAAGTTTACATACTGTTAAGTGGGCACCAACAGCTCAGTTATAACCACTTGTAATACCACTAGTGGGACCTCACAGGAGCCAAACTCATCTCTTCCCCACCCGTTAACTCCCAGTGTGCAGTAACAGCACAATTATTTCATGTCACAGTTATGGAGAACAAGGACCACTTTACATAAAGTACAAGTGTATACCCTTAACATTCCACAGAAACACTGCTTGTGCGGGCACTGGGACACTTCATAAGCATGGTTTATTGCACCCAGAGTACTGGCTGAGGTACACTTTCTTTCTGATGGGATCAAATGGAAGATGGTAAAACACTACACACATAGTATTAGAAAATGCCATTTAACTGGGAAGAAATTTTCCATCACCATAAATCATAAACAAATATGAGGTTGTGTAGGAGTGGTGACCAAGCCTCCTTTTCCTTCCTGTCCAACCCTGGGGACAGAGTCACTACAGCAGGTCCAAAAGCAATTACCCTTCCTACCAGCTCATTAAGCGGGCATCCCAGGGAGGAGGTAAGACTTTGAAACTTATCTGCTGAGTTAATTACCAATAGACTCTGGGGATGGTCAAGAACGAGACATCTTCTAGGGTCATTCAGGGCTTATGCCCTGGGCAATATTGGGCAGCAATCTTTCTGGCCTCAGCCCCTTCTTGTCACTTGCCCCAGTGAATCCTTAATAGCACTGCTGGGGCTTGAGTGTGGGGTAGGAGGCCTACTGGGAAACAATCGTCCAGGTCCCTGTTATTTCCATATGCATTCATACCAGCTGGCTCCTTTAACAGCAGGGTGTTTGCTCACACATGCATCCTCACCCTCAATAAGCAATCACAGAAGCCTGCTGTGTGCCGGACACTCTGCTAGGGGTTGAGCATCCAGCAGTGGGCAAATGGACCCCTGGTCCCTGCCATCAGGAAGTTTCTAGTCTAATGGGAAGAAAGACAATAAACCAGTCAACAAAGTGTGACAACAGATCTGAAGAAAAGAAAGCCAAGTGCTAGAGAACAAGGAGGACATGGGTGGTCATGGAAAATTTCTCTGAGGGATGACCTTTGAGCCAGACAAGGGCAGGGGCAGAGGAGGAACATTTTTAGGGAAGGCCAATTTTCCTTGGTCCATCACTGTGGACCAAGGCCATGACATGAGAAAGAACTTGACTTTGTAAAACCAGAAAGCAGTGAGGCATTCAGGCTATTCTAAGTACCATGGGAAAGGCTGTAAGCAGGGGAGTGCCAAGATCCAATGAATATTTTAAGATCGCTCAGTCAGAATGGGTCAGGAGAGTCAGGAGGCTCTGTGCCAGGAGGGAGAGGCAGTTTGGAAATGATGCCATGCAGATGAGCTCTGTGTGGAGCGGCACACGGGGTGAAGAGGGAAGAGATCACCATTTAGCTAATGCATCCGGAGCAGCCACGGGCTTGCGCACCATTTCAGGAACTGGTATAGAAGCAGGCACTTGGGTTGTTAGAGCTAACCAGACCTCTGAAGCTGGCAAGAGACAGCTGGGGGTGACATATGGACAGATCAGGGCTTTGGAAGAGAGTAGCCTGATGCTGAAGCATGGCGGGCATTAGAAGGGCTGCATGGGTCTGTGATGTCCCTTCTGCAGGGTGCTCAGGACTTTGGGGTTTGTTGTTACCAATAACACAACCTGGGTGAGTGGATTTCATGGTCTTATTGCATTTTTCTACATAAGGGCAGGATGTTGGACTCAAATCCTTTCTTCATTATTGTACCCCTTAAGAGCCAGTTTAGACATCCCCCCACCCTAATCATAACCCCTCTTAAAAGTGGAATGCCACAGGTAGCTGTGTACCTACTGTATGTACATTTGTGTTTATATATAAGAAGAGCGAGATTTTTTTTGCCCTCCAAGAAGCATTTCCTCCCCCCCGGGTGTGATCCTGCCTCATTGAGAAAGTGAGCCATAAATCAATCTCCTCCACTTCTTATGGGGTCCACATAGGGTGTTTCATGCGACTTACCCACATGTGTCCGCTTTTTCTTCCTGGAAGAATCTGCCGCCGCCCCAGCTAAACAAGTACTGCAGGAAACCTTGTGCTTCCCAGGATCACCTTCCCAGACTCTCTGGGAAGAGAAGCTCTTAAGAAGCCTTAAGAGCTAAGCCCACAGGGTTCCCTGCAGACTTCACCATCACACACTCTGCTGGTGTCTCAGAAAGATGGTATGTGACCTTCTATCCATACCCTGCTGTGTTTCTGGGCCTGGTGGCCCATGGACCCTTAGTTTCAGAGAGAGCTCATGAAAACAATCCTTCAGGGGCTCCTGGGTGGTTCAGTCAGTTAGGTATCTGCCTTTGGCTCAGGTCATGATCTCAGGGTTCTGGGATCGAGCCCTGCGTGGGACTTCCTGCTCAGTGGGGAGCCTGCTTCTCCCTCTTCCTCTGTGCTCCCCATCCCTCTCTCTCAAATAAATAAATAAATCTTAAAGAAGAAAAAGAAGACAATCCTTCAGTGGAGGACACCACTCTCGGCATCTCTGTGTCTGCCCCCGGACTCCCGAAGCATGCTCCTTCTAGAGCCCTTTCCCCACCTGCTGATCAGCAGCCGCCGTCTTCCCCGCACACTGGAGAGTTTCTACTGTGCCCTCACAGGCGTCACTGTATCGTTCCGACAGCACCCCGTTTTACAGATGAGAAACCAGCATCTAGAGAGGATAAGGCTAGAAGCAAGGTCACAGAGTGAGTGGCTCCAAGGCCTGTTTTCTTCGTTCTACATCAGAAGAGCGAGGAGCCTCAGCAGCATGGCAGACGCATCAGGACGCTGGTGCTGCACCTCTGGTCTCTCGAGGGCCACAGACCTCCCCAAAGTGCTCTTCCCATGTCAGCACCTGCCTGCAAATCATTATCCAGTGGTGCTGAAGTAAGTACAGAAACTGAGAATAAGCTTTTGGAGATGTTTATAGTACTTCTGCGGAGAGGGTTTATACCTACTAACTCTGCTAATAAAAAGAAGTCTAGCCTTGGATATTGCATAATCTGTTTTGTTCTTTCATTTTTTCTAATGATTTATTTTTATCGGATTTTACAGAAGTGTCCATCTGTAATGGATAGGATTTTTTTTTTTTTTAAAGCTGGTCCTTCACCACCAATAGTTGGAGAAGCACAAGCACGGTGTAGAGGCTGTGTGCCTCCTGCCTCCCACACACAGCGTGGAAGGTCTTTGACCTCAGGATTAAAGAAAGAGAAGTAACATATGGCTGTTTGTCTGGACTAACTGGTGGACTGAGCCCAAAGGTCCCTCTTTCAGCCCTGAGCAGACACATCTCAGGGTCACAGAAGCCTGGCCCCTGGGGGCTCCTGGTCTCACAGAGCCCATTCCAAGGGAATGCCTCCCTAAACCCGCAGGCTTTGCAATGGGTGGTTCCATGTGCCTTTCACTGGGGGCTCGTCCAGACATTTGGCAGAGCCATTGGGAGTCTTATTTCATTTTATCGTCCCTCCTCCCTATCGTATAGGTGGGGAATCCAAGACCAGAAGAAGGATAATTTGTTTATTTTTCTGTCTCCCATGCCTCGGAAGGATGCCTGCGGTTGCCAGATACAGAGTATCTGGCAAGGTCTGATCAGAGAAGCAGAAGCTCTGTAAGCCACAGAGAATAAGGGGTCAGAGCTCCCGTGCTGGTGGGACTGGTCCACATCACTTTCAGAGCTGTGCTTGCACACATTTCTCCTGTGGCTAATGCCAATATGGCCAGGACCCTAGAAAGAAGGGAATTCCAAGAAATGCAGTTCAGCCACCTCCATGCCTATAAATGCTTAATGAAAGGTTGAAGTGATTGCCCAAGGGCACAGAGAAAGCAACTGAGATGTGAAGCTGGAATGTGAATGGTGGCCTTCTAGCACAGAGCACGACTTTCCACCACGCTACAGTTACTTGTGGAGAGGTCCTGGCTGCTTAGCTCTGTGATGGGGCCACAGGGCAGAACACCCCATTACACTGCTCAGACGTCTCTCCTCGAAGCTCTACCTGGAGCTGGTACAAATGCATCATGATCACACCCAGTATGTGCCCTGTGCCCAGGGTTCAGCTCTGAGCCAGCATCTCTCATGAATAAATAAGTAAAATATTTTTTTTAATTTTTTTTTATTTATTTATGATAGTCACAGAGAGAGAGAGAGAGAGGCAGAGACACAGGCAGAGGGAGAAGCAGGCTCCATGCACCGGGAGCCCGACGTGGGATTCGATCCCGGGTCTCCAGGATCGCGCCCTGGGCCAAAGGCAGGTGCTACACTGCTGCGCCACCCAAGGATCCCTCTTTTTTTTTTTTTTAAGAACATTTCCTAGTCTACCAGAATCAGTCTAGACAAGGCCCACAGATGACTCAGAAACCTGGCAAGACCATTCCTCCCATAAGCCAGCTCCAGGGATGGGCTGGCCCCTGCTCGTACTGCCCCAATTCCACCTTAAAATGAGGGAATGTGGGACTTTGACTTTGAAGCCACCTACTGCTCTTGGAGAAAAGTTGAATCACAAGTTCTGTGACTTAGGGAACTATTTCCTTTATGAGAAAGGAGAGAGCCAAGAGGTGCTGAGTAAGGGCCATGAACATGGGTCTGTTGTGCCCCCATTTGGTGTTCTCACTACAGCACACCTGTACAGCACACCTACCAATCTGGTGGTCCACTGCCTCGTTTGGCCTCCAGATAGAGATGCTGAGGACCTTAAAAGGTGATGCCAGAGCAGGATGTCATTTTCCTGGAGCCTGGCCTCAGCGTGAGGGATGCTGCTCTGTCAGCACAGGGACAGGTCCCCCAAGGACTGACAAGCCTTTGTAGGGCAGAGGCAATCATTGGCTACTGCATTTGATCCAAGATTTTTGTTGCACGTCCTTGAGGGTGGATCCAGGTGCCTAGACAACTCATATTAGAAATGGGAACCCCTCAGATTTCCTAACTTCCAGGTGATTTTGGATAAGCCGATCTCTGGGCCTCCGTGTCTCTGTCTCAAAGGTGAGAACGGATCATTGCAAGGCTCCTCTCCACCCCAAGTGACAGCATTCCTGCCACCCTGTCCCGTCTTGGCCTACGTCTCGAGCTGTGTACCCTGGTGACACTCTGCCTGAGCCCCCTGTGACTGCGCTCCTCCAGAGTTTCAGCTCCTGGGCCTCCCCCTCTGCCCTTTCTCCTGACACCGCTTCCTCTGCCACTCATACACGGGCCAAACTCTGTCCTGCCTGACAATGAATGTGGGTGGAAAGCCACCGAAGCACAGTGACAACGTTTCTGCCCAGCTCTATTGACTCCTGACAGCCCCTGGTACAAGAGCCCTGAAATAGAAACCCAAAGACAAAAACTCCTGTCCCAGGGCTCTGCAACCACCCATGGTGACATCACATGACTAGCTTAGATGCTAAGTTGCCTCCAGCTCCAACGTTACATAGATGTATGTAAATGTTATACCTATATATAGATGTGCACCTGCATTATTTAACCGCTATTTAAAACAATTTCGAAGTACTTTTCTATCCATTATATTGAGCAACTGTCACAACGGCAGTTAAATGAGTTGCGTGAAGTGATACTAGTTTGGAAAGAGTTTGTACTTTGGAATTAGACCTAAAAATCAAATCCTAGTTTTGCCAGTTACTAAACTTCACTGATGATCGATTTCTTCAACCATAAAATAGGGACAGTAAGGTCACACCCACTCTCTGAGTGTTCCCTCTTTGAAGTCACCTCATGTTTGTGAACCGGCAGAGCCAGCTGTGGGGCGAGCTGGAAGCTGGGGATGGGGCCTGGGCACTAGTCTGCTGAGGCTCCACAAGCCCTAGCACCAAGCACATTGGCGCCTCCAACCCTGGGTCTCTGCAGGGTGAGGGGATAGAGACCAGATGCAGCAAAGGGCAGGAGGAACCCTCAGGGTCCAGGCTCGGACACTTCGGAGCTCCTGGATTCCATGAGCATCATGCTCAAATGTGTGTGCATGATTTGTGGCGGCATATCACGTCTCACTGTACGAATTTTTCATGGGTAGTGCTGACAACAAGATCATACATGAAAGACACTGACTGTTTTTTTTTTTTTTTGACACTGACTGTTGAGTTAGAAAACCTGAATTTCATTTTTCTTTTTTTAAGATTTTGTTTATTTATTCATGAGAGACACGGAGAGAGGCAGAGACATAGGCAGAGGGAGACAGGCTCCCTGCAGGGAGCCTGATGGGAAACTTGGTCCCAAGACTCCGGGATCACCACCTGAGCCAAAGGCAGACACTCAACCACTAAGCCACCCAGGTGCCCTAGAAAATCTGAATTTCCAGTCCTTGTTCAGCCACTAATTTGCTACGTGGCCTTGGCCAAGCCCTCATCCTTTCTAGGCCTTAGCCATTTTGTGGGTGTAATGAGGTCCTTGTAGCTCTAAAGACTATGAGGTTACAAAATGAACAAATGCACTTGAACTTACTAACTTGAAAGCAGAACCTAAGGTCTCAGGTGCCACTTTTCCTCCTGGAGGAGGACTGTTTGGCTCGCTGACACTATTTGCTTGCTTACTCTGAGCCCAGCAGGAGGGGGCACTCAAAAAATAGCTGTTGCATGAAGGAATCAATGGTTTTGTGTTTTACCATTTGGACACTACTCTCATCAAGGTAGTGCACTTTCGTGCAAAGAGCAAGAGCCACAAAATCAGACAAATTCCATCTCTGCTTATAAGCTGTGGGACCTTGGGCAAGTTACTTAACCTCTCTGAGCCTGCATGTCTTGGGTGGTACTTGCAGGATTGTTATAAGAATTAAAATAGATAAGGATTTAAGGGATTTAACATAGTGTTTAGTGCATAGCAAATGCTCAAGAAATGTTAATTATCAGTATTGGTAGCCAGAGAAACAGATATGGACAGTGATACCAAAAACCTGCCACTTTTGATAAAATAATAAGAATAAATTCCTTATATCAGGCATGTCACTTCATAAACCGTCAAGTGTTTTTAGTTTTTATTATATTTGCCTGATTTTCATCTTATCATCCAGTGAGGTAGGTATTACTTTCATTTGACAGATGAGGAGACTGAGGCTCAGAGAAATAGTAACTTGGTCAAGGAAGGTCACATAGCCAGTAGGGGCCAGAGCTTGGACTAGAATCCAAGCCTCCCTCTTTTTTTTTTTTTTTTTTTCTAAACTCATCTTTATGCCCAACATGGAGCTTGAACTCATGATCCCAAGATCAAGAGTCTTACGCTCCACCTACTGAGCTGGCTGGGTGCCCTGAATCCAGGCCCTTCTAATACCTGGAGTCTCCAGGATCTGGCTCATGGTCCATCAGGCTACTCTCCTTCCCTGACAGGGACAAAGAGAGACACGCCATAAAAGTGCACGATGATCTTATCTGTGGTGAGAATCACAGAGTAGACACACTGCACCCAGCCTGGGTTACTCAAGCATTCCACAGCAGGCATTACCTACCCGTTCGTTCTTACCCTGGTTTCCAACTATATAAAGTAAGCCTTCTTGTGAGATGCATCATTGTGTTAGCTCTTCTCAGATCTCAAGGAGGCACCTCTTCTTCTGGTATTCTAGGACTTAGTGAACAAGTCTGATTTCCCCCAGTTTATCCTTTCTCACTTCGTTCAATCTGCAGACTAACAGGGGAGCGTCCTTTTGCACTTAGAACATCCATCTCCTTAGTCATCGGTTGGCTTCATGATCAGAACTATGCGGAGCATTCCCACTATGATTTTGTACAAAAATAAGGTAACATTCTCCTAGCATCCTCTCCTACACTTTAAAAAAATTTTTTATTTAAATTCAATTAATCAACATATAATGTCTTATTGATTTCAGAGGTAGAAGTCAGTAACTCATCAGTCTTACATAACACCCAGTGCTCGTGACATCACATACCCTCCTTAATGCCCATCACCCACTTACCCCATCCTCCTTTCTCTCCTATACTTCTTTAGCCATTTGGTTGGAGCTGCAGATAAAGCCAATGCCTTCAGGGAACATTATTAGTATTTACATGCATTCCTTCCTTACCTCACCCCTGCTTAACTCCCTAGGCAGCGAAAACCCATGGGCAGGAGTCCTACTCAGCAAAATGACACTGCCATAGTGTGTGCAACGATGGCTGAGTGTCAGACACCCTCTGCCCTAACAGTGGCAGTGGCAACGGAATAAAAGGGGCATATGGGAACCACTGGGAGAGGTAGAATCTGTTGAGCAGAACGACTATTCTTTACAAAGGTCAGAGGCAAGAGAAGAGGAGTAAAAGGCATTCTGAGATTCTGAACCCAAGTGACAGGAAGCAAAGTGGTGTCATTAATAGAAATGAGGAAGTTAAAAGGAAGGGCTGTCTTCTGGAAGGGAAGCATCAAATTCATTCTTTGCATCAAAAACAGTGAAGGTGAGACCTGGCTAGGTCCAAAGGACACATCTGCTGAGACCTAATTCTTGACTCTGGGAGGTTATGTTGAGTCTGCAGTGCTAGTGGGACATCCAGCTTTGCCTGTGTAGGAAGTGGATGTAGATTTGAGATCCAGAGTCATCTCTGAGGCGGTCACATCCCAAATGTGGCCCCTGAAGAAGGAAATACTGGGTGAGCCAAGAGCCAAGAACATTTAGAGGGAAGGAGGAGGAAGACAAGCAAATGGAGACCACAAAGGGGGTGGTTCAGTGGTAGAATTGGGATCGTGGATTGCCAAGGAACCAAGAGAGGATCACATGGCAAGAGGAAAGGATGTCAGCCTGCCAGAAGTCTCTGAGAGGTCTGAGAAAGGCAGTCAGATTTGCTGATGACCTTTCGGAGAGGATTCTAGAAGATTTGATGGAATCTAGGGTTTGCATTCTAGGACTCAGTCTACTATCTGCTGATTGAGGGGCCAGACCTGTCATTACACTGAGTGTTCATGTTCACATCTGCAAAGACAGAGTAAGAGTACCTATTCTCAGCCTTGCTGTGAGAAATGAGATCCAGAGGAGGAAGGACAAGAGCCACTTTGATGCCTCCTTTGTCCTGGGCATTGTGCCAAAAGCTTTTGTCTACCCTCTGAGAGTCCTTTGGATACCCTAATGCAATAGGTCAACACGAGGGATCGTTACCACCATTATTAAAATTGGAGAAGCTGGTAACGATCAGAGGAATGAATGGGAGACAGGAAGGAGACCCAGAGACGGTTGACTGTTCATTCACAAAACCTGACAACGCATGAACGGTGAAAGCCAGGAGCCATGGCTTGACAGAAAGTCACCAGTGACAGTCTCTTACAGATTAGTGGTGTCTTGGCCATCTTTATCAACCAATGAAAGGAAGAGCCAGAAGGAGCCAGGAGGAGCATGCTGCTTCAGCTACTGGCCCTCTGCCTCTGAGGGGCTCTGAGTCAGAACTGTGTCCCCCCCCCCCATTCCCTACCCCAAACCCCTGCTGTTTCCCAAAGGTGTTTTCCACATTCACCCTCCCTCTGATTAACCTGTCTCTTCACTCGTGTGACCTTGCCCCATCCACCAGCATACCTGAGAGACCCCCTCTGTGAGCACAGACCCAAAGGCCCCCTCAGCCATTCTGTGGGGCCTGGCTGCACGGGCTCCAGCTCTCAGACCCTGGCTCCAACGGCACTCCCCCACTCTGCCCAGCCTTTCACTCGCTTGGCTGGCTGGGAGGACCTGGGCACCATGCCACCCGGCTCTTTTCTTTTGTTCCTGATAAAGTGCAGTGATCACACTTGTGAGGTCCTGGCAAGATCCCCAGGAAGCTGCTGTTCTTGGGAGGAGGGATTCTGTGGGCCAGGGGGAAACCATGGGAACCTCAACCCTCTCTGAGATCACCCCTTTTCCTAAGCAACTCTGGGGTCATCTGGCTGCCTTGGGGTTTTCTCTAAGAGAACAGTCTTATCAGCCCCTCTGAGTAGTGACAACAATAAATAATGGAGCAGGAGCAGGGCAGATGGGGGCAAGGCAGTGTCTGCTGCCGTGGGCTCCAGCCTTCTAAAGTTCCCTCCCACTTCAGCCCTTCTCCATTCTCTTCTGGAGCGCTGCAGGGTACCCCCTGCGTTCCACATCCAGTCCCAGCCTTGGATCCCTCCCAAGGTCTCTTGTGGATCTGGTCATAGCCAACACTCCCACTTTAAGAATCTCCTCGCCTCCTCCAGAATAAAGTCCTCCATCCTTGGCAAAGCTCTCGAGGCTTTCCCCATTTGAACCCTGGCTGTGGCAGGTCTTACCAGAACTGTCCCTGGAGCCATTCCTCTCTGTTCTTTTGCATTCTTCACACACTCATTCACATCTTCAGCAACTGTCTTTCTGAGACTACTCTGGGTGGCAGTAAGCTGGGACCTGTTGGGCACCCCACACCCTGGTGGGTTTCCACTATGTGCCCATCCTCAGCTGCACTCTCTACCTTTTACACCTTGGTGCCTTCTGGTGCTGTTCTGAGCCCACGGGACTCTTCCATGACAGAGTCCTGGTTCCCCCTTTGAGACTATCACTTCTCCTGAGCTCCTGGCCTTTTGAATTTTTTCATTAATTTATGTATTTGTGATAATCCCCCTTCCGAAAAAAAAAATCAGTTTTGCTTACTGTTTCAGTATACCTTTAACACGCATAAAAATCAGTGTATCCTCCTGGGGAGCTTGCTTCATCCTTTCTCATCCTGTGAGCAAGGGCTTTGGTTCAGATGCCTATTGCTACTCTTTAAAGCCAGAGAGAGGCCTTGTTTCTCCTCCTGTCAAAGTTTGAGACATGAATGAAGCCTGCTCGGGACTGATACCAGCATGACATGGGGGAGGCCGACCACTGGCCATGGCATGAAGGGGACCCTGTGGGGCCTCCACTGCCCTGCCCCCCACCAGTTGGCTAGCATGATCTTCCTACCCGCCCCGGCATCAGGTTGCTCCCCAGCCAAGTTTCTACAATGAATCCTTTCCACTGACCTCATTAGGGGAGAGGCAGGGTGATGTCTGGAGACTGCCTGGCAGTGCTAGCTGCTGGCGGTAAGCACCTGCCTATTTCATCTTTCTTAAACTTCCGTGTCTCCACGTTGTAGTTTGATATAACAACGTGGGTCCTGTTTGCCACCAAACACAGGCCAGTAAGTTAAGACACAGGTGTTGCAGCAATGAAAGCAACTTTATTCCAGAAAGCCATCTAACAGAAAAAGATGATGGACTGATGTCCCAAGAAACCATCTTCCTATGGGCACAAAGAGGGGCTTTGAAAGCGGGAGGGAAACAGGAAACAGAAACTGGCTGAGGTGCCACAGGGGCTTGAGCAAATCCATCAGGGGTCTTCAGTGAACATGCGTCCGGTTCGAGCTCCCTAGGAAGCCTTAAACAGAATCATATAAGCTTATCACGTGCTTATGGGGTGATCTGCAAGAATACGCCGATTAGTTTATTTTGTGCCATGTGTCCTGTCTTAATTCAGTGTTCCTATGAAAACCTAAAAACCTAAAGGTCGGCTAGTTCCCCAGCGGGTTCCCCAGCGGGCTTGCAGCGTGCAAACAGGTCTCCGGTGGAGCAGCAGGGGAGGGAGCAGCGTTCAAGGCAAACTGGGTTCAAGATGGAGCTAGGCCTGCTCCGCGGTCACCTCACAGGGTTGGCTGAGAAGCTCACGAGGGGAGTGTGCCAGCGACCCGGGACCTAGAAGTCATCCCATTGCAGCATGAGGGCCGCTTAGGGCCTCCCGGTCCCCAAGGCTGTCCTCGCCCCCCACTTGGTCCCGTTCATCCCCGGGCCACCTCGGGAGCCAGGGCTCGGGGCGCCGATCCTAAGCAGTCTGCGTCCTCCGGGCTCCGGGGGCCTGCGTCTCCCGCCTCCCTTCTGCCTCCTCCATCTTCTCTTTCCTGGAGCCCGCGGGGCGCTCCTGCCAGGGGCTCGGGGTGCTCGCTCGCCGCCCGGCCTGTGCGCTTCCCGGTGGGGCCAGCGCGCGCCCCCTGCGCTCCCCCGCCCGCTGCGGCCCCGGGTCCTTCCCTCCTTCCCGAGAGTCTGACCACGGGCGTCTTGGCCCTGGGCGGGTCCGGGCCGCGGGGTGCTCGGGGGAGGCTGAGGACGGCGCGGACGTGGGGAGCGCGGACAGTCGGGGACACCCCGGGGCGCGGGGCTGGGGGCCTGGGCGCCCGCGGCCGGGGCGGGTGGGGGCGGGGAGGCGGCGGGACACGTAGCGGCCTCGGGCCCGGCCGGACTGAGCGAGGGCGCGCGGGCGGGGGAGCCGTGGAGCCGGGGAGCCGGGGAGCGCCGCGGCAGCCCGCTGGCCTTCGAAAGATCCTCCTGGGCCAATGGCAGGCGGGGCGACGCGCCCGGATTGGTGCAGACGCTCTGCTGATCACGGTGGGAACGCGGGCGGCCGCGGAGCCGCGGGCGGGGGCCGGGGCCGGGGCCGGGGCCGGGGCCGGGGCCGGGGGCGGGCGGAGGAGAGGGGCCGCCGGGGGCGCGCGGGGCCGGGCCGGGCGCGAGGGAAGGCCGGGAGGGTCCTGCGCGCGGGCGGCGGGCGGCGGGCGGCGGGGCTGGGGGAGGGGAGGGGAGGGGAGGGGAGGGGGAGGGGGCGCGCGGGGGGGAGGAGGAGGAGGAGGAGGAGACAAAAGCCGCAGGCCGGGAGGCCCGGGCCGCACACTCGGGCGGCGGGCGAGGGGGCCACAGCGCGCGGGCACCGCGGTCGCCGCAGCATGGGGAAGGGGGGCAACCAGGGCGAGGGGGCCGCCGAGCGCGAGGCGCCCCTGCAGACCTTCTGCTGGGAGGAGATCCAGAAGCACAACCTGCGCACCGACAAGTGGCTCGTCATCGACCGCAAGGTCTACAACATCACCAAATGGTCCAGCCGGCACCCGGGGGGCCACCGGGTCATCGGGCACTACGCGGGGGAGGACGCCACGGTGAGGCTGCGCGGCGCCGAGCGGGGGCCCCGGGCTGGAAGGAGGGACGGGGCGGGACGGGGGGAGCTCGCGCGCTGCCCCTGGTCCCGGAGGCCGCCATGTGCCCCGGGGGCACCGCCCGGGAGCCCCTGCGCCCGCGCTCCAGGACCGCCACGACCCACCGGCGGGCAGGCTCCCGGGCGCCGGGGCTGGGGGATCGGCAGGAGGGTTTGTTTGCCAAGGCCGGGTCCAGAGGAGCCGGGAGCCGCGCGGGTTTAGCAGCATCAGGCTGGCTTGGCAGCAGGTCCAGCTGGGCCGGGGTTACTCCCGGACTCCTCCAGTACTCAATGGTCCTCTGTTTCCAGATCTTGCCAGGAATGCCCTTCCCTCATCTTGCACTCCTAAACCTATCGGGATGGTGGGGCCTCCCGCCGAGTCAGAGCTGCCCTGTCTCACCCACACTAAAGGTTTCGCTGTGTCCCTTTGGCACCTCCCGACCCCCCAGTCTGAAATCCTTGCATTGTTTTTGTTTTGTTTTGTTTTGTTTTTAATTTATTTATGATAGTCACACACAGAGAGAGAGAGGCAGAGACATAGGCAGAGGGAGAAGCAGGCTCCATGCACTGGGAGCCCAACGTGGGATTCGATCCCGGGTCTCCAGGATCGCGCCCTGGGCCAAAGGCAGGCGCCAAACCGCTGCGCCACCCAGGGATCCCCCTTGCATTGTCTTAAGGTGCTGCTGGAGCCCAAAGGACTCGAATGGGAGAGAGGGAGCCTAAGAGGGTCTATAAGGGAAGAAAGGGGCCCCTCGGTGGTAGTGACCTGGAAGCCACTTGGGCAGGGTGAACAGGGGAGAGGCGGTGGGCCGACACCCAGATCGTGGCCCCTGGATCGTTTGCATGCTCTGCGGCTTTTGCTCTTCTAGCTGTATGAGCCCCTGTGAGTCAGTAGAACTTTTCATCTCCCTGCTTCTTCTAAGTCTCTTTGGACCAGGCGTACCCAGGCAGGCCAGACCAGGCAGCTATAATCTAGACTGTAAATGGCTTACAGCTTTGGGGAGCAGGATCCAGGCAACATGCAAGATCCCGAAGGTGGTCAACCATAGATGGTGCCTACCACTCTGGGGCTCATCTGGTTTTACCTGCTTGTGAACGCTGCTCAGCCCTGGGGGCTGGACTGCCAACCATAACTTAGTGGGCATAAGGTTTCCCAGCCCATCTGTTATGTGACGGGGCCCTTCCCACAGTTGTCCATAGGAAGCTGGGTAAGGGCAGTTCTCAAAATACCTGACTCCTGGTTGAGGTCTTCTCACCATGAAATGTGTTTTTCTTATGTGGATAAAGATGTATTGTGCAGCAAAGCACTTCATAAGCTGTAAGTGAGCACTGGAAAGATTGCTTCTTGTCCAGCAAGTAAGAAGATGAGGATTATGTAAACAAGGAAAAAAGTTTAAATCTATGCCAGCTTTATGTGTTGGAGCAACGCATTACATAACCTTTATTTCCAAAGCTTACTACCTCCTAAGATGAGGTTTATAGGGCATTGTATGTGCTAACTGGGGATATAGTACAGTAACATGGAGTGGGCAACTGGATTCTCCTCTCTTCGCTATCTGGACCAGGTCCCCACCAGGGTGGCACCATGGGCAGCACAGGGTGTGTGGGATGCAGACTTGCGGAGGCTGGAGTAGTCTAGCAAGAGACCCTTGGCCTTAGGTTGTTGAGCAGCAGGTAGCGTTGGTCCTCAGAGCACTGACTTCTTCTCTGGAGCTTGGGGAGAGACAGAGTATTTGGGTCATGCAAGTTGGGGAGGGACTAGTCCATAGACAGAGTTCAGATGCCCTGGAACACTCAGTGCATGCACCGATCACAGGTTTTGAGCCGATCACATTGCAGTAATATCCTTCTTATGAGGCTGAAAGTCAAGGAAGCTTTTCTTGGGACAATTCAGGGCCTCCATAAGGGATTTTCCTGTTTCTGAAGAAAAGGCCGCAGAACTTAGGACCACCTCTTCCGCAGAAGAGTGACCTAGCCAAGGGCAGTTATCCTTTGGTACTTCTGCAGAAGTTAGAACTTGGCCTTGTCTATAAGAATACAGGTGCCTAAATTTTGCAACTCACAGAGCACATTCAGGCATGCTAGTGCAGTTGGCCCTCAGAAAAGCCATGGAGGTATCTCTCATTGCTCTTAGGTTTCAAAACTTTGCTCAAGTGGCAGTGCTCAGCCCTAAGCCCAGGATCTACCATTACGGAGTCCTCCATGCCCCATTACAGAGCCCACCCACCCTTTCCCCCTGCCTCCCTCCCCTGACTTCCTATTCTACCTCTGGCCCTCCAGTACTTTCTGCATTTTGCCTTGCTGAGGGCAAAAGGAACCCTGGGAGTCCCAAGGATGCCTGCTCTTCAAGACCAAGGCCCACCACTGCAGAACTTTCCCTACTTGTGGTTTTTATCTTCAGCTGTGATTTATCACACATTTATTCAGTGTCTCCACGGTTCTGAACTGGGCCCCCTGGGCAGTCAGCTGTAAGATGAACAGTTCAGACAGTAACCGCATCTGGTGGGTTTGCTTCCCTCCCTCTTAAGCTGAGGCATGGTGCTGGGTCCTCTCCTTCTGGGCACCACACCTGCCTTTGTCTCCAGCTTTTCCTGCCCTATCCGCGTTAAGCCACATCTTTAAAAATTTTATTTATTTCTTTGACAAAGAGAGACCGAGAAAGAGAGAGAGTGAGAGAGCACAAGCAGAGGGAGGAACTGAGGGAGAGGGAGGAGCAGACTCCCCACAGAGCAGGGAATCTGATGCAGACTCTATCATTGATCATCCATTGACTGTGGGACCCCAGGATCATGACTTGAGCTGAAGGCAGACACTGAACCAACTGAGCCACCCAGGAACCCCTCTGACCTCCTTTAGACAGGGCCAGAGGGTCATGGTATTCAGAGGCAGAGGACCTAGGTTTGCATCAGCTTTATGAATTCCTAGGCGAGGCATTACCATGAATTTTGCTTTCACAGATCTGTTGTTGCCAGGCTCAAATGGGCTGTGGTTCAAATGGACTGTGGCTCAAATGGGCTATGCATGAGTTCACTATTTTAAAAAAAGTTTTATTCTATTCTATTCATTCATTCATTCATTCATTCATTCATTCATTCATTCGTGAGAGGCAGAGACAAAGGCAGAGCGAGAAGCAAGCTCCCTGTGGGGAGCCTGATGTGGGACTTGATCCCAGGAGCACGACCTGAGCAGAAGGTAGATGCTCAACCCCTGAGCCACCCAGGTGTCCTGAGTTCACTCTTTAAACTTCAGGACGCACTACAGGTGTGATGGATCATTACTGGGTGTCCCTTAGCATGTGTGTGCATGTGTGTGCATGTTCCCAGCACACAGAGCAGGGAGTTCAGTAAATAGGAAATAGCAGGTGAAGAAGAGAAAGTTCAGTGACCCCATATTTACCATAGGAAAAGGCATCGACTGCAGGACACCTGTCCTCTGTGCCTGGAGGGGAGCTGTACCTCCTGAGCTAGATGTGGACAGGACAGTCCCAGCCCCACTGGCTGCAGCCTCAGGGAAGGACCCAGCCCAGCATCTTCCCATCCCTCATCCCTCATCATTTGTGAGAACGACAAGGTTGTCAGCTTGCCTCTGTTGGCATCTACTCCCTGTGCTGTGGAGCCCTTCCCTCCCCTGGGACGCTATGTGTGCCAGCCATCATCAGCCAACGTGCCCTCTCTCACCCAAGGGCACCCTGGTCCCCGAACCCCGCTCACAGCCTCCATTGCTTCTTTCCCGGGGATGGGGCGTGGTCCAGGGGCTCTGCAATAGAAAGGAAGTCGGTGACCCTGTCTCTAGCTGAGAACTCAGGATACCTTGTCTGCTTCTTCCTCCTTAACCCCTTGTTCTGCAGAGTCCTGGTTCCCAGGACCACTACCTGCAATGTGGAATGCCCTTTGTTTGCTCCTCCTGTACTTCCCAGGTCCCAGGCTAAGTGCCCAGATGTATAAAAGCTGGACTGGAGACCAGCTTTGTTCTGCAGAGAAGGTGGGCACAGCCAGAAACAAATCATGGCATCTACCCCTCGGTGTGGTAGGAGGAGTTGCCAGCTCTACCCTGAGTGGGCACGGACCGGGGAAGGTGTCTTCATGCAGAAGTTGTCTGGCATTGGTGCTGGATGGTGGCAGAAACAGGAAATGCAGCATACGTGTCTTCCATTTTGGAATCTTTGGCCCTTTCTCCCACAGCCCATACACCTGGCCTCCTGAGGACAGTTCCAGTCTGCTCCCAAGCTGTTGCTACTTCTTTCTCTTTACCCTTGTCTCAGACCTTCCTTTTTTTTTTTTTTTTTTTTTTTTGTCTTTTTTGTCTCAGACCTTCCTGATAAACCTTTGGCCTCTCTCCCTGTCAAATGAGGATAGACCCTGGTTCCAACTCTTGTTCCAAAGTCAATGTTTGGATTGGCCCTGTCTTGCCCTGCCTGGTGACCTACCTAGCGCCAGCCAGACACTTCTATAACCGAAGTTACTGGGAACCTTCTGTGGATATGTGAGGTCCATCCATGACATTTTGAAGGGGAAGGCACAAAAGGTGCTTGACTTCTGGCGGGGAGGAAGCTTGTTTTGATTGAGGCCTGTGTCTAAGCATTGGAAAACTCTAGATGTAGGCACCTGGAAGGTGACTGTGGCCTAGCAGCTTCACCTCCCTCAGTCTCCTTCCTTGTCTCTAAAATAAGACCTGCCTAAGAGTTTGGTAAAGATGAGTGGATTATGTACACAAAGCCCATGGCTCAGTGGCTAGCCTCCCTGTCTCAGCTTGTGGCAACTTGACAAACACCAGCATGGGTGCTGGAGAAGACGAAGAGTTCTGGGGCCTTAGAAGCATAAGCTGGGTTGCACTAAACGGTGCAAGAAGCGTCTGAACACGATTGCAGGATGGGTAAGTTTCCTGGGATGAGAGGGGGCATGGCTATGGCATCCTGGGCCCTCACATGCACTTGTGAGCGCCTCTCCAGCATTGTTGTCAGCCCTGGGGTTGCAGCGAATGAGACAGCTGTGGCCCTTCCCTGTGGGAGCTCACATTCTTGTGGAGAATGACAATAAGGAAGTGAGTATGTAATATAACCTGTGAATTCGGTAACTGTCAGGAAGAAGGCAAAACAGGTCAATGTCCAAGAGAGAACATGGGACTGGAGAATGGGAAAAGCCAGGCATGGGACCCTACTGGGAGCAGGGCTCCCAGGCAGAAGGAAGAGCCATGCAAAGGCCCCGGCGTGGGCACGAGCTTGGTGGTTCACTGGTGGTCCTCACCTGGCCTGCACAGAAAGCTGTCCGATGTACCACGGACAATAAGATGATCTAACAGCACTCGGCCTTCTAAACTGGTAGGAGGCGTGAGGCCTGTGGACCGTGGCAGGTAGGGAAGCAGCCCCCGAGTCAGGTGAACTTACATCTGATCCTGGCTCTGTCACTTGGAGCAGAGGATGTGTGCTTCTTGCACTCTGGTGTCTTCATCTGTCCTGTAGGGCACTCAGGCTTCTGGGAGGTGACAGAAACAAGGCTCCTGTCTCCCTCCCTGTCATGTGGCCCTTCCCTCCCCCTGGACTCATGGAGGTTAGAAGCCACCTGAGAGCCATCTGGAAATGGCCAAGGAATGGCCTGGGTCAGGATGGGAGTCTACTCCACCAAGTTCCCCGGCCCAGGCAAGGGCTTGAGGGCCTGACCGGAACCTGGTGGATGGAGGGGGAGGGGGATGCAGGGCGGGGGCGGTAGGTGCTGGGTGAGAAAAAAGTCACTTGCAGACTTGAATTTTATCTTCTCACTGGGAGAGTGGTGGCTTGGTTATCAGACACAGCATTTGGCCCTCAGGAAACTGCCTTGCCCAAGACTTCCCACCATTTCTCGAAAGCTGTGGTCTGATGTGAGGACGACCAATGAAAGAGCTTCTGTAGGCTCTGACTTTGGAAGGCGCTGCACCGCTGACACCCAGGCCCTGACGTGGAAGCTCCTGGCAGGCCTCTCCCCAGGGCCTTCAAACTTGGTGCTGGGAGGGACTTCGCTTTGCAGAGGACGCTGAGGCCAGGGTCAGAGCCTGTGGCCCAGAGTGGCAGAGCTGGTCAGCACTGGCCCCCAGGTGTCCCTACCACCTGCCCAGGGCCCTAGAAGAGCCTCGCATCTCTTCTCTGAAAAGAGACTTGATTTGATCCTCTGCTACCGTCTTTCTGTTCAAGTAGGGGGCAGGCACAGACATTTTTTTTTAAACTGCACAAAATGTTGCTTTGTAAGTCTGTTCTAGACTCAAATAAAGACCGAACAAAAAGACTTGATGCCAGGGATACAGTAAGGAATCAGGAGAGGCCTGGCAGTCGCTGTTCTGAGATACTTTGGTGGCAGCTGAAAACATGCTTATGAGTTGTGGGTACTTTCCCGGTTCTTCTTTCCTTTAAAAACACTTTGCAAATTTCTAAGCATGCAGAACTGTTGAAAGAGGAAGTGAACACCTGCATTTCCTCAACCAAGATTCACTAATCTTCACATTTTGCCATGTTTGCATTCTGCCTCTGTGCATATATCTAACTTTTTTTTGTATGAGATTCTCTTTAGCCAAATCATATGAAAATAAGTGTCAACAATTCCACCTCATCCCTAAATTCTTCATCGCTTGCTCCTAACAATAGGGACATTCTTTAACATAATCACAATACCTTTGTTGCGATTAAGAAAATAAATAGTAACTCTTCAACGTGGCCAGATATCCAGTCCATATTCCAGTTTTCTCATTCAACTCCAGAAGTGTCTTATGTAACAGCTGGATCTTCCCCACCCCCCCTCCAAAAAGGAAACTTTCAAATCAAGCATTGCCATTTAAAAAAAAAAAATTTTATTTATTTATTTGACAGAGAGAGAGCACAAGTAGGGGGTGTTGGGCAGAGGGAGAGGGAGAAGCAGGCTCCCCGCTGAGCAGGGAGTCCAATGCCAGGACCCTGAGATCGTGACCCGAGCCGAAGGCAGGCAGCTACTTAACTGACTGGGTCACTCAGGTGCCCCAAGCATTACTGTTTTTATAATCTTTTTGTTTTATCTTTTTCATTTTTTAAAAATCTGAATACCCCCTCCCAACACACACTCACATACATGCACGCACACACTTTTCCCCCCACTATATTTATGTTTCTCCTGGTTTCTCACCAGGAGAGGACTTTGTCCTCTATCCTGCAATGTCTCAAAATTTGGCTCACCGCAGAGTAAATGTTGTTTGCTACTGGGACATTATACCGTAGTCCATGAAGGGGACCTGATGCCAGCTCATCTCTAATGGAAATGCCATATTTGTTATGAGATGATTTATGTAATAATATACATAACGCATATAGGAAAAAACCCAGAGGGCAATAAGCTAAAATATTAGCAACAGTGGTCACTCTGGGTGGCATTTATTTTCCTCTTCATTCTTCTGTACAGTCTCTGAATTTGCTCAAATCATGCATGTTATAATTTTATAATTGGAATTACAATAATATTATTATATAACATTTAAAAAATTTAAAAGCAATGGTATGTCAGTGTTAGAGAAAGTTTGAAAAGTAATGAAATAAAGCAAGACATAATGCCACCACCTTAACATATAATAATTTAGGGTTTCTCCAAAGTTCTTGATGATTGTTTTTGTAATTATTTTCATACTTTGTCAAATTATGAAAAAGCTTTTTTTCAGGCATGGTTTTTTTTTTTTTTTACCTAGTTCTGTATTTGTTTTTGGTTTGACATGATTTCCTAAGTACATTTTCCATGCTGTAGCAGGATCCAGCCCCATGCTTTTCACTGTAAGCCATGTGCATGGGGTGGCGGGTGGTGTGATTCCCCGGGTGCCAGCGGAGGCACTCATCCTCCTTGGGCCTGGCCCAGCCTGTGAAGCTACCTGGAGGGGTGCATTTTTCCAACTCACCCAGAGGCATCCCGAATCTACACACACCCTTGGTGAGCCCAGGGTGGAGACCCAGGGGCGGTGCTGGTGTGGCTGCGCACTGAGAGATGTGCCAAGGTGAGGCTGGAGAGAGCATTTGGGGCCAGGTCCTGGGAGGCCCCATTCAGTGTCCAAGTGGGGACACTGGAGAGCTGCTGCTGGTGAGCCCTGTTCTTCCTGGATGGAGGTCTCCTCACTCGCCGCCTGCCTTCCTGCTCCCCAGGATGCCTTCCACGCCTTCCACCGTGACCTTGATTTCGTGCGAAAGTTCATGAAGCCTCTGCTGATCGGAGAGCTGGCCCCGGAGGAGCCCAGCCAGGACCATGGCAAGAACGTGAGTGTGCCCAGACCAAGGAAGGAGAGGAGGGTTTGAGGGGAGAGGGGATGCCCGCCCAAAGACAGAGAGCGCCAGGTGTCAGCCAAGGGAGCTTTGTGTCAGTACTGGGGAGCCACTGCACCATACCTGGGGTCGAGCAGGATTCCCAGACTCTGCAGCAAGCACCCTCCTCTTGCTGCCAGCCTGGGCTGGCTCCCCGCCTTGGAGTGATTCGTCCCCAGCCTATTCACCTCCACGGTCTCAGTAGAGTTCGGCTGGGCACAGGGTCTTCATTTCTGGTCCAGTCCTCCCACTGTTTTCTTTCTCCACCCCTGGGAAATACAGCCCATTCCATGTGTCCTCCAGAGGCCAACCTCCCCCCATCCCTGGATCTCTCATCTCTGCCCCTCCCTGTTCTCCCCAGGGCTGAGGGAGGAGATTGTCTTCACCCCATCCCGGAGCTGACCTGGGGTTCCATCCTGCTTCCTTCACTCCATCCTCTGCTCTCACCAGCCCCCCTGCAGGCAGGCACCTTCTCTCCTCTCTTGGGTGTCCTGTGGGCTCCCCCCTTCCTGACTGTGCTTCTCTGGCTCCTACCTGGTTTCCCCTCTTGCCCTGCTGCTTACATGGGCATTAGCCACTCTTCATATCCTTTGCCACTTATCACCCATGCTCCCAAACCTGGCTTCCTCCACCCCCACGGCACCCCATCTACCTTTCAGAGCACCCTCTTCCCCACACCTGCCCTACCCCCACCTCCCTGCTCTGTCTCCCAGCCATGCTCATTTCTCCAGAGTCACCGCCGCACACTCCACCTTGGCATCCTGGACCCCACATCCCCAGGGCCCATCCAGTTGTCCTGCCTCCCTGAGCTCTCTAGGGGCAGGGGCGTCTGCCTGCAGTTTTGTCTCCCCCACCACAACCCCTCAAGACTCGACAGAGTGCCCAGAGCAAGTGGGGGCAGGGTCAGGTACTGGAAAAGTGCAAGCTTGTGTGTGTGTGCGTGTGTGTGTGCAGTAATATACACATATCCATACCACAAATTTTACCATTTTAACCAGTTTTAAATGTACAATTCAATGGCTTTGGAGCACATTCACATTGTCAGGTGATCTTGACCACCATCCACTTCCAGAATTTTTTCGTCACCCCAAGTCATAATTGTCCCCATTGAACACCTAACTCCCCATTAAAGGTTCTCCCCTCCTCGAAGCCCCAGGAAAGCACTATTCTGCTTTCTGTCTGTGATTTGCCTGCTCTCGGTAGCTCAGTTATGTGGGATGACACACTATTAGTCCTGCTGTGTCTGGCTTCATTTCACGGAGTGTGACATCTTCAGGGTTCATCCCCTGGTACCTCAGGTCGTGATCCTAGGGTCCTGGAGTCGAGTCCTGCATTGGGCTCCCCGCAAGGAGCCTGCTTGTCCCTCTGCCTGTGTCTCTGCCTCTATCTCTGTGTCACCATCTCCTTCCCTTTCGAGACTGACTGGTCTTCCATGGTGTGGATAGACCCCACTCTGTTTAGCCAGTTATCCATTGGTGGATACTTAGGTTGTTTCTGCCTTTTGCCTTGCGAATAATGCTGTGTGAACATGGTATGCAAGACCAGCTTTTGAGTCGAATCCTTTCCTTGCCACCTAACTGGGACCAAACATGCGGTCCCCATGGCCATGGAGTCCGTGGCAAGTACCACAGATGTGGTGCTTCTCCCGGCTAGAAGACGACAGCCCCTCCAAAGTGACCAGGGGTCCAACGCCTTCCCTGCACTCTTCTCAACAGTCCCAGATCACCGAGGACTTCCGGGCCCTGAGGAAGACTGCCGAGGACATGAACCTGTTCAAGAGTGACCACCTGTTCTTTCTCCTCCTCCTGGCCCACATCATCGTCATGGAGAGCATCGCCTGGTTCATCATCTTTTACTTTGGCAATGGCTGGATTTCAACCGTCATCACGGCCTTTGTCCTTGCTACCTCTCAGGTGAGGTGTCATGTTCTCACTGGACACCTGAAGCCCCCATCCCCCCCACCTCCCCAGTACCTTGGGCGCACAGGGGCCAGGGACATGGGAAAGCCGGCTCTGTGAAAGCATCTCTATTCCCCAGGCCCAAGCTGGATGGCTGCAACACGATTATGGCCACCTCTCTGTCTACAAGAAGTCCATGTGGAACCACGTTGTCCACAAGTTCATCATTGGCCACTTAAAGGTAAATACCAATAGTCCTGGGCATCTGCCCATCAGTTAGCGGTTGGCACAGCACTGTCTCACTTTCCCAGGGCCAGGTCTCCTCTCGGGTCAGTGTCTGTGGCCGCGGGCAAAACTGCAGGTCCACCCTTGAGCCACGCCTTCCTCCTGGGCTGCGCTGGGCTCTGGGACTTGGTGAATCCTTCCCTCTTCTGACCTTCCAAGCCCTGTCTCCATGTATATATTAGACCTGCAAAGGCAGCGTACCAGTTATGAGGACAGGCATACGCTGCTTTTGTGTATTGACTCAGTGGATTACATTGTTTACTCTTTATCTAAATACTTATCTAATAAGTTACTTTTAGTCTGAAAGGGAGATATTGTCATGGAATTCTGCAGATAAGGGACATCAATCCTGGGATGCCTGGGTGGCTCAGTGGTTGAGCATCTGCCTTCGGCTGAGGTCGTGATCCCAGGGTCCTTGGATCGAGTCCCACATCGGGGTCACCGCATGGAGCCTGCTTCTCCCTCTGCCTGTGTCTCTGCCTCTCCCTGTGTGTCTCTCATGAATAAATAAATAAAACCTTTTTTTAAAAGAAAGGACATTAATCAAGTAGCACCATGAATAGCTTAACCAAAGGACCCGAGTTGTTTAAAGCTCATGGATAAATCAGCAATTCCCCTCTCACTCCCCTGCAGATCAGGAGGCAGTACCACAAAGGCAAGTTTGTGAGAAGACAGGCTGGACTTGCCAGTGACCTTGTGCTCGTCCGATAGGCTTATCTCCTTGGTTTTGGAAACAGATCAGCCCCCACTCAGCACCCAGCTGCTTCCTGAGAAAGGCTGTGTCCTAAGGAATCCCATCCCTCCTCACCCCGGCTCGGGAAGAGCTACCTGTCTGAGTTCAGTGTATCCCCCCATGACCCAGACCAAGGGGAGCGCTTGGCCTGCCGGCTGCAAATCTGCTTGGGGATGGACTAGCACCGAACTAGTAACCATTTCCATAGCGGTCTGCCTGGCCCTGCGCCTGAAGTGGCCTGAGAACCTGGTTTCTTTCCAGAAATTCAGGGGTGAAGGGAGAGGGTGTACATAGTAGAGCGCTTTGTTTCATTATATACTCTTTTCTGGGGGATAAAACCCTCCTCAGTAATGGAAAGTAACATTTCACTCCGACCCATGTTATCACCACACACTTAACAAAGGTGGGCTGTGTCCTGTTCCCAGATCCTGGGTGGGAGCCGGGAGGGCCTTTCCTGCCTGATGTCCTTCAGGTTTTAAAGGCCTTGATGTGCAGCCTTTGAGTCAGATGCAAGACATGCCAGGACAGAGGACTGGTCTCCATGCAGGATGTGGGTATATGAAGTCAGGATTCTGGGACAATGGGAAGACAGGGTACTTGGGCTCGGGGATTAGAAGTCAGAGATGTGGGATGCCTGGATGGCTCAGTGGTTGAGCATCTGCCTTCGGCTCAGGATATGATCCTGAAGACCCGGGATTGAGTCCCACGTTGGGCTCCCTGCATGGAGCCTGCTTCTCCCTCTGCCTATGTCTCTGCCTCTCTCTCTGTCTTTCATGAATAAATATATAAAATCTTAAAAAAAGAAGTCAGGGACGTGGGTTGCACTCATGGCTCGCCAGCCCCTCAGTGTAGTGGTATCCTTCTTGCTGTGTCCAGCCCAGAGGCACGGCCATGCAACTCACCCCAGGGTGCCCTAGAGCCAGGAGGATCCCAGCTTGTCTGAAATCGCCCTGGCACTCCATAGTCACACAGCTGCAGACAAGTCTTGTAGGTCCATCTGTTCCTCTGGTCCCTTTGCTAGAAAAAAAGAGTGTCTCTCTCTCTCTCTCTCTGTGTGACTGTCATAAATAAAAAATAAATAAATAAAATAAAAGTTGGAAAGTTGGGTATATTAAAGGGCCCAACATTAAGGGAAAGTATATTTTTTGCACCAAACCAAAATTTTATTATTATTTTACTTCGGATTAAGTTAATCAAAAGTTATTTAAGGGGCACCTGAGTGGCTTAGTCGGTTAAGCGTCTGATTCTTGGTTTCGGCTCAGGTCATGACCTCAGGGTCTGGAGATGGAGCCCCACTTCGGGTTCCATGTTGGGTGGGGAGTCTGCTTGAAATTTTCTCTCTCTCCCTCTGCCCCTCCCTGGCAAAGAAATTTAAAATTTTTTTTTCGATTATTTAAAATTGTCACTTAGTGGAGAGAAATCATCCACCTTGGCAATCCTCTCATTTGAAAATGAGACAAACCAAAAAGTAGACTCGGAAACTTGTTGGTGCCTTTGTGACCATTCAAGCGATGAGTACACATTTTTCCCATTCCCTCAGGTGGTGATAGGGGTCAGCCCAGGACTATTGACCCCCATCCTGGGTCTCCAGCCTAACCAAGGGGGCTTTGGCTTCTGGAGCAATCCACACTGCCCCTTCCTTGGACCCCAAGGCCCTCACCTGGCCCCCTCCCTCTGTCACAAAGGCAACCCTCATGCTCACTCTGCCTGCCCCCACCGGGTTTGCTTGTCTTTCCCGGCCCCATCTCAGTGTGTTGGGGTGCCCTACTCTCCCTCACCAGGCAAGGGCTTGCCTCTGGATCACTGCTTCATCATCCCTTATCATCTTGGGGCAGGCAGAGCTTCTGGGTGTGAAGAGTAAGTAGGGGGCAGCCTGGGTGGCTCAGCGGTTTAGCGCCGCCTCAGCCCAGGGCCTGATCCTGGAGACCCAGGATCGAGTCCCATGTTGGGCTCCCTGCATGGAGCCTGCTTCTCCCTCTGCCTGTGTCTCTGCCTCTCTCTCTCTCTCATGAATAAATAAATAAAATCTTAAAAAAAAAAAAAAAAAAAGAGTAAGTAGGGCTCTGCCTAGCAAAGAATGGAAGAAAATCCCAGCAGAGGACTAGCAAGATCAAACAACATATTGTTGCTAATCTGTCCAGAGAGAGACAGAGACAGCGACTCATCTCCGAGGTATTTACAGCTCATCTTTCTTTCCTTCATTTATTCATTCCACAACCAACTCTGGGTCGGGGTATTTGAAACAGCTGCTTACCCCTGACATGCCTTTCTCCTCAATTTCTTTCTCTGTGCCCAGGACTTCCCATGTGACCTTTCTAGGAGTGGGGTCCCTTCTGGCTGGAAAGATGAATGTGTCGTGTAATTCCTCAATCCTCTGAGCCCTCGCTTACTGAACTTTTTTCTTTTTTTTTTTTCTTTCTTTCTTTCTTTCTTTTTTTTTTTTTTCTCTGTTGGGTTTTGAGACCCACCTGCTTCTAAGTCTCTTGCAGCTGTGCCCGCCCATGCCTCTTCGTGTCCAGAGACCGTGTTTGTGCCAAAAGTATCTTCCAAGTAAAATGTTTGTTTTAGCAATTAGACCTTTTTGTAGATGGCCAGATCCTTGGCCAAAACGTTGATTGATCCAGTTCACTAGTAGAGAGTGAAGAACAGAAAGGTCCCATTTCCTTCTACGGACCACAGGGCATCTTTGGGAACAGGCATGCCTCCAGCATGTGTCAAGAGCTTGAGTTGGTGAGGCAGAACTTTGTGACCTTGAAAAAAATACTCAGTTAATGTCTCTTATCTTCTAGGATCATGTTTTTAGATTTTCATGTTAGAAAACTTTCACTGGAAACTCATGCCTGTTCCCGTTAGCCATTGCTTATTAAGCCCTCCCTGTGGCCTTCGGGGTATGACCTCACTGAGTCCTCACCTTCCCATGCAGCAAACCTGTCTGGCAACAGTTGGGTTGTCTCTTGCTAATTGCTTATAGGATGTTCACAGATTTATGCAACCATCATCACAATCAACGTGGGAACATCTTCATCATCCCCAAAATAAACCTCACACCTCCTAGCCACCACCTCCCAACCCCCTCATCCCTTTCACCCATCCCCAGCCCTAGCCTTAGGCAACCACTAATCTTTCTGGCTCTAGATTCTCTATTCCAGACATTTCATGTAAATGGAATCACATATGCGGTCCTTCATGTCTGGCTTTGTTCATTCAGCATGATTTTTCAAGATTTGTCCACGTTGTAGCAGATGCTTCATACATTTCTATGGCATGGCCAGACCGCATCCCATCCTGTGGATCTACTGCATTTTATTTATCCATTATTGGCTGAAGGACATTGGGTCGTTTCCACTTATTGGCTATTTTGGATAATGGGAACATCGGTGTATAGTTTCGTGTGGCAAGGTTTCATTTCTCTTGGGTACACATCTAGGAGTGGAATCCTGGGCCATGTAGTGGAGACCTCTTCTTACTGTATGAGGAGAAGAACACAGCACATGGGGGATGGGTGGAGAATGAGGGGTGTGGAGGCTCACACCTGGTGCTGCAAGCACCTGCCATTGCTGATGGGGAAGCAGGACCAGAGGGATGGCATGGTTTGGCTCCTGGCCTCAGGGGCTGGCCAGCGCTCCAGACTCAGTATTGGCAGGTCCTCATTCCTATGCTGGGGGGCCCAAGGCCTCGTATATGATGGTGACGTTCGTTCTGAGTATTGGCGGTGCTAGGAACCAATCCCCCAGAGAACCATGCTGCTCACCCTGTTTCCCCCCACAGGGTGCCTCTGCCAACTGGTGGAATCACCGCCACTTCCAGCATCATGCCAAGCCCAACATCTTCCACAAGGATCCAGATGTGAACATGCTGCATGTGTTCGTTCTGGGTGAATGGCAGCCCATTGAGGTACGATGAGGGGTCAGTGTTGACGCGGGAAGTGTTTGGCTTGAGCAGGAACCAGGGAAGGAACTCTATAGGTTGGATAGTCATCTGAACACATCTGCATCTGATGTTTGCATGAAAACCCTTCCTGGATGCTCTGAATTATTCAAGCTGGAATTTCTGTGGAATGGCCTCCCATATAAATAATGGACCAGCTGCTTATCAGTGTTCGATGCCTCTCTCTCTCCCGTGGACTTTTCCAAAGTACGTGCTGCTGGCCTGCTTCTTCTTGGAAGCAGTTTGCTAGCTTTGATTAGTGGTGTCCAGATAACAGAGCTGATTAACTCTGGGTTTTCTGATGAGTGAAGACAAAGGCTTCCTTTTCTCCGTGAGGCTTCATGTCATAGAGCTGTTGGCTGTCCTGCCAGATGTTCTCTGCGTCCCTAACAACAGAAATCTAGTCTTGCCAGCTCTGCTGGCAGGAAGGCTTTCTTTCCTCTCTGCCTGGTGGTCAGCGAAGTCTCTTCTAACACCTCCTCTCCCTAAATACTTCTTGAATGTTGGCTGCTGGGCAGGTGCTAGGGTGGGAGGTTTTGGAAATCTGGTTGTGTGGTTGCTAATAGCTTTTGAAAGACCACAGCCAGGGCCACAGTGCTCTGTGGAAATCCTCTTCTCCTACACACATGGCAGGATAAAGGCCAGATGCTTACTGGGTGGAGCTGTGTCCTGGTGTCCACAAGACCATGCTGCCCTGGAAGGGACTGTGGTGACATTGGGTCTGATAGCATTGTCTCATGCCAGGCCCACATACCACACCCCACACTGCCCTGGCCCCAAATGGCCACACCTTGGGGTGTTGGCCATCCTCTGGCTTCCAGAGCAAGGAGGCCAGAGGCTCTTATCTCCAGGCCAGGATAAACAAACTGGCTCCAAACAGCTATGCAGAAATTAAGTAGACAGATCTCAGCAGTTGAAGCCCCTTTCCTAGTTAGTTCTCTGCCTTTTGGTCTTATTTATGACTTCTGGGAGGATTTTGTTTGTTTTATGTAGCAAAAGGTATTCATTTTTTTTCCTCCTGCAAATTCCTTTAATTTCTTTCATGCTTAAAAAGTTCTTTTTTTTTTTTTTAAGATTTTATTTTTAAGTAACCTTTACACCCAGTGTGGGGCTCAGTGTTTTGTGGCTTCACTTTTGAATTATTTAACTTTGGCCAGATGGGGTGTGGGTAGGCTGGTGGCTGCCCTTCACCTTTGTCTGAAGGCAGCCAGGTTCCCCAGCACCCCCATTGGGGTGGGGGAGTGTGCCCCTGAGCCATATACCTGGGTGGGGTGGTCAGCCTCCTGCAGGGCGCCATCTGCTCTCCATCCGCCCCTGGCCCTCCATCGCTGGCCGGCAGCAACAGTTCCCATCTTCATACTCTGTGTTTCTAGCTTGAAATAAGGCCTCTTTCTCCAGTTCCTCAAACTTCTTTTTCTTTCGCTTAGGAAAGCTTTATAATCTTCTTTACACGTCTTGTGGGTGTTTCCCTTCCAGTTCAAGCATGGATCTTTCCTACTTGTGTTGTTGGGATTGGCGCTTCTCCAGTGTTCCAGAAGCTGTTGATACTTGATGGTTAGCTTATGTCCAGCTGGTGTCCACTCAGGCCTGTGATTCTAGTTGTCCTTCAGTTGATTCTTTTGAGTTTCCTGGGTAGACTGTTGTACCCTTGAAAGTGATGAAAATGTACTTTTTTTCTCATAGCTCCACCCTCTCATTTCTGATTTGGGTTAGAAGAGGTTCCCGGAGCTTCTGGTATAGAATTAAATAGAGGTCAGGGGCAGTCTTTACCCCTTCCTTTTAGTCACCTGCCACATCCTAGAGGGGAACAGTAAGGCCGTTATCCCTGTGGCCCTAGAAGCAGGCTTTTCAGAAGCCAGGAGTGTTTATGCCTCCCCACGTGAGGTCCTGCTTCCCCCTCATCTAGGATGCTCTCCCTTTCCCACTGCCTATCTGCCACCAAGCCTCCAGGCTTCCTGCTTCACGTTGTCCTTTCAGGGCCCACGGACTGGGGCCTTGCCATTCTGCATATGCCCTGCCTGGCCATGGAGTTCATTTCTCTCTGAGTTTGCAGGTTCCCAGAGGCGGGGACTGGGCTTGGCGACAGCTCCCCTCCCCCAACCCTGAACAGACAAGGAAGGCCCTTGTCATTCCTCAGACATTTTGTTCCAAAGCTGCAAAGTCCCCTGCACATGGCCCTGGCATGTGCTACAATCCAAGCTTGGCCTGCGGCCTGGGAAAAGGCTGAGCACAGGAGGGTCAGCCCAGTCTGGCCAAAGGGGTAGGGACCTCCAAGAAGCCAGGCCACCAGGGCCAGCAGGGCTCCCACTCTCTCTACCCTGGTTTGTGTCCCCCCCGCCCCCGCCCCGAGCCTCTGCTTGGGCATGAATCAAAGGGAGCCCTCCGTGTGCTTCCATGTTCATCTCTAGATCACAAGAAGCCCCCTGGCCTGAGTAAAAGCACCCTCTCTTTCTATGGCTGCCCTGCCACCCGAGCCTCGTCCCTGGGTATGATGAGGACTATCCTAGAGGAGAAGAGATGCAGGGGGTCCTCCAGGCCCAGTGGCCCCCAGTGGCGAACAGGGCAGACCCTGACTGAATTTGCACATCGAGCACTGTGCCAGGCACAGCGTGCAGCACATTACTTAATCTTGGCCTAACCATGAGGCAGGAGCTATCTTCACGCCCATTTCATAGATGGAAAGGCTCAGGCCAAGGGACAGGAGATAACTTGCTTGAGGAAAAGGTAGCTCCACTCCCAGGCCATCCAGCTCCAAGCTAGGGCTTCTGGCTTCTGCAAGAAACTGCCCAGGGCCACCACCTGCTGGACCCTAGGGAGTCGGGCTTATTGGATCACTCCAGGTTCCTGATGAATTGAGATGCCAGGAGTAGCTCCTCCCAGCTTGGTATGTTCTAGAACCCTGATCCTCTCCGCACCTGTGACTTCTGTGGTTGGATGCTGGCAAAGAGCCGAGCCAACAAGTCAGCCACGCATTGTTACACTGTGCGTGTGCTTTCTGGTTTCTGAGGAAAACTGGTACTGTGGGCCAACCATACCCTGACAGTTGCCTTGCAGTTGCTTCATCTAAGGTCATCAAGATGGGAACAGATGTGCAGTGATGATTATGTGTGCCAGCACGCACAGTCACACGTGGAATTGTGACTACACCTCCTGGTTCTGTCCACAGTCCCGAAGTAACATTTTACCCACCTCGGCTGCCGGTCCCTCAGCAGCCCTGGCAGGTGCCCATCAGACCCCCACTTGACAAGGAGGGAATCCTCAGCTCATAGCAAGGCAGAGGAGGGTGTGTGGGAAGAAATTCGCTCAAATACTGAATTGTTTCTGAATCCTGAGGCCCTGCCTCCTTGGAACACCCAGGGTCTGATAGAGAAAGGCCAGGGACCCAGCAGCTTCTGCAGGATAGTCTACAGCAACAAAGGAGCACACGTGGGAGCCTGGACTGCCTGTTGGCTTAGGGGTAGCTGGGGGAGTGTCAGCCCATGTAATCTGTCACTCCCCAGAGGTCACCATAAATCAAGGAAAACAGCATGCTTACTATGGAAATATGACTTCAAATGAATTACCTGGTGTGCCCCCCTCCCCCCGCCCCGTAGTACCCCTAGGTCCTTCTATGAAGACTCTCTGGTCTGCCCACCTGCCTGGGCCACCCCAAGTGTTCACCTCCCAAGAGTCTAACCCTTAGGGCCCACGGCCACCTCCTAGGATGATCTGTGGACAGAGCTGCAGCAGGGAGGGCTCCTGTTTGGGGCCCAGAAGCCTGCAGACAAAGGCTGGGCCTGTGGGCCTGTTTCCTGGCTTCTGGGAGGAGGTTAGAGCAGGATCCAGGAACCCGTTCTACGGGCCATATGTTCCCTGGAACCCTGGACCACAGCATTGCCCATCCCAACTGGCCACTGAGGGGTGCACCTGTAGTCCTGCCCCCCCACTCCCTCCTCTGAGAAATCTTCCATAGCTGCCTCTGAAGCCACCTTGGCCAGGACCTCTCCAAGGCCAGCCTCAGCCCTGGCCTTGGTGACTGTCCTTGTGCAAATGGCCACACTTTCTGGGGATGAGTGAGACCCCTGCCAAGGCACAGGAGGCCACGCAGAACAAAGGGCTCAATTCTAGTGGTATTTCAGCCAGATGTGCTGTGACTGTGGCTGCTGGCGCCAAGATGCCAGGCCTGGAGACAGGCTGGCCTTCCTTCCCACCCAGGGCTCCTCCTTTCAGGAATCGTGGGCCCTCCCTGCATTTCTGGCAGTCCTTTCCCTCTCTGTGTTACCCTGGAGATGGGTACTGGCTTAGCAACATCCAGGGTCTCTCTATCTGTAACGTGCTTTCATCTCCTGAGTGTGATAAGTGGGAACAGACAGGGCTGGATCCGGGGAAGGGCGAGTGAGGGGCTGCGTCCCAGCAGCCAGCCCCTGGCATTTCTGCCTGTGTTCTCCTTGGCTCCTCTTAACAACTGGTGATTTGGGTACCGAATGGGGTTGGGGGGTACGAGGGCTGAGCTATCTGTGCAGGTGATCTTGGCAGATTCCAAGCCCCCCCCTCCACCCAATGGCCTTTCAGTACCAAATATAAGAGCAGGAGCCACTCTCTGAGCAACATCTTCTGATCTCAGGCCCCGAGGAGCAAGATGGACTGGTCTGCAGAGGGCTGAGACCTAGCATCAAAGGGATCCAGGGACCCCGTGGGGCAGGGGCTTCCCGCACCGGCTCGTGCTCAGCGTGGCCTGAGCAGCTTTGTGCAGTAGGATGTCTAGGCCCCGGCACTACCCTCCATACTCTGTGACTGTCTGGGTATCAGGGTACCCTGTGTGGGGGGGGCGGGGGGAGCAGCCTGCCAGCATCCTCGACTGAAAAATAACTGCCTGGGAGAAGGATTAGCTTTTGAAAGTTGCAAGAGGCTCTCAGGAGGTAGATATTCCCAGCCTGGTGACTGTTAACTATTCCCCAGGTGCTTATCTGGGTTCCTCAGGCTGCTGCAAGCTCTGGGCAGCTCCCCAGCTTGCCCCAGGAGCTTTTCTCACTCTCAAATGGGTGGAGACTGGCCAAGGAGCTCCTCGGTGGACACCCATCTGAGTCGTTTGGTTGGCATGCACTCCACAAACATTCATTTAGTGCCCCTCATGCGGGCTCTGAGTCACAAGATCCCAGGCTTCAGGGCCCCAGGGTGTGGGCTGACAAGACAGGAGCAGTGATTGCAGAATGGGCAGGGGGTGCGGACGGCTGGAGCCTCGGGGGTGCCAGGTGCTCACCCTCTCTTCTCTCTCCTCAGTACGGCAAGAAGAAGCTCAAATACCTGCCTTACAACCACCAGCACGAATACTTCTTCCTGAGTGAGTGCTGGGGGCCACTCTCCAACCACAGCCTGGAACACCTGCCACCCCTTTGGACCCCACGATCACCCCTAAGCTTGGTAGAGCAGGAAGGGCTGCAGCAGCCATCCAAGCAAACTGCCCCTGGCCCATGGGACAGAAGGGACACAGAGGCCTGGGGCCCCACACTCAGGGGTCCCTGGGTGGGGAGAGGGGGGGCGTCTGCTTCCAGCCCCTCCTCAGGCACAGGTCGCTGCCTCTGCCTGTGAGCTGCAGAGCTGGGCCCCCCACATCTCTAAGCGCCTCTGCTCTCCCCACAGTCGGGCCGCCGCTGCTCATCCCTGTGTACTTCCAGTACCAGATCATCATGACCATGATCGTACGCAGAGACTGGGTGGTGAGTCAAGGGGTCCAGCTGGCCTGGGCCATTGGGAACCCTTGGGGGCAGGGGTGGGTGGGCCCGGCTGCCTCCCAGAGGGGCTGCCTCATCACACTCAGAAAAGGAGTTCCTCTGGGGCTGCCAGGAGCCAGGGAGGCCACAGCCCTACACATTCCGCCCCACACACACATACAGTGGGGTCAGTAGGCAGCCACTGCCTTCACAGAGCCCCCTCAGAAAGCCCCTGAAGGTGATGTGATGAGAGCCACCTTGGGCCCACCTGTCTTCCACCCTGGCCATTGCCTCCTGTGGAGCCCTGAGACCCCATGAACCAGCGCACACCTCGCTCCACATGGTAAATGGAGAGCAGCCAGGCACTGGGTGAGAGGACATGTGTATTGTTTGCTCAGGCCATACAACAAAGCACAGAGTGGCTGCTCTGTTCCACAACAGGGATGTCAGTGCTCACAGTTCTGGAAGCTACAAGTCCTAGACGAGATGCTGTCGGCATGGGTCCTTCTTTTTTTTTTTTTTTTTTTAAGACTTTATTTATTTATTCATGAGAGACACAGAGAGAGGCAGAGGGAGAAGCAGGCTCCCAGGACCCCAGGATCACGCTCTGAGCTGAAGGCAGACACTCAACCACGGAGCCACCCAGGTGCCCTCAGCATACGTCCTTCTGAGGACTGTTAGGGGAGGACCTGGTCTGGGCCAGTGGCCTTGGCTAGTGGACGGCTGGGTCTCCTGCCTGTGTCTGGATCTGTGTCCAAATTCCCCTTTTCTTTAAGAATGCCAGTGGCAGGGAACTAGGGCCCACCCTCTTGACCCCAGTTTAGCGAATTACACCTATCTCTAAATAAGGTCACATGTGGCCCTGGGATTAGGGCTTCAACATATGCATCTTAGGGGACACAGTCCAGCCGGTCACACCAGGCTTGGTGGATTCTCCAGATTCTGTATCCAGAGAGAGAGAAGCAAACTGTGCACAGGGGCCATACGGCTTTGGTGCACTCTCTGGTCCCCGGCTTTATATAGATCTGCACGGGTCATTCTGCATAAAGGGTTGATAGAATGACCTGGAGGGACCCATCACCGCAGGCAGAGTGTGCTTGTGGCAGAGCAGGGTTCACTGGGACAGGGACAGGGCCCCTGCCCTGGAGACCAAGTGGAAGGTCACTTAGGTATCGCTGGTCTTTTTTTTTTTTCTTTTCTTTTCACAACCCAGTTTCATAAATGAAAATATTGAGCCTTTGAGAGTTTGAGACTTGCCCAGGGTGACATCAAGGGGTGGATCCGGCACGAGAACCCAGGCCATATCCTGTTCTGTCCCCCGACTTCAACCACAAATACCTCATATTTCTGTCGTCTCGGAAGGGCTTCAAATGCTTTGCCTTGTCCTTGCACACTGAAGTTGTGGGCATAACGGCCGTATCTGTTAGTGCTGCTAATGTCCAGGGCTGAGACGCGGGAGCCGGTGGCATGGCTAGTGAGGCAGTGGGACTCTGGAAGTCTCTGCCAGTCATGTCTTGTTAGAACCTGTGCCACCCACATGGTATTTTTCCAGAAGTGAGCATTTCATAAGTACTCACTGTGTTCTAGCGCGGCCACCTACATTGTGTCATTTTACTCCGGTTTATAAGTTAAATAACATGGGCTGGAGGGACGGAGTTTCTGGGTCAGTTAAGCGGTGGGGATTTGAACCCGGATCTCCTGCCTATGGTAATTACTGTTTCCACTGGGTTCCCTGGGCCTTGGGAGGAGTCCCACAGTTGAAAAGGAACTTGAGCCCTGCTGCGTGGGGTTTCCTGGTACTGCCCAGGGTATTTTAATCAGCTTTTATGGCAGATGACTCCTGCCTGAATATTTACCCTTTTTTTTTTTTTTTCTGTGCTTCCCCAAGGGACCAAGCACTCAAGGATGGTAGGGAAGGGAATAAGACTATGTACCTGGATGGGATCAGATGGCAGGCCCAGGGAAATTTGATAGGACCCCTCAGGTCTTCCAGGGCCCGCTCGGTGGCAGGGATCCTGGGCAGCCCTGCTGTTGCCCTGCTGGGCAGTAGGTTTCAAGTTGGGCAGGAGGGACAGTCTTCCAGCCTTGGGCTCCTCTTATGAAACAGCTGACTGCAATCAGTACTTGGTGCTGGGGACTCGGGGCAGGCAAGATTCAGTGCCCCTACCCCCAGGGGTCCCCAGCTGCATGGCACAGAGGTGCATCCTGTACTGTGCTTTTCTGATTTATGGTAACAGCAAGCTTCAGTGCCAAGTGCACCTGCGGCTTGGGGCAGTCGTCGCCAACAGGAGCTTCTATTGAGCCAGTTGGCAATATCTGGAGACATTTTCGATTATCACAACGCAGGGGAGATTGAGTGCTCCTGGCATCTGGCACCTGGTGGGCACCCAGGGAAGCTGCCGAACATCCTGTCATGCATGGCACGGCCCCCCACGGCGAGGACTTGTCCAGCTCCAGATGCCGGTCATGTGGAGGAAAGGGGGTGATACACTGTAAGAGCTTTGAGGAGGGAAGTTTTTACCGCGGTGGTGGTACTGGCAGTGACCATATATCCTGGAGATGCTTCTCAGCTTCCCTCCCTGGAGGTTCTCTACATCCAACGCCAATAACCACTCTCTCCTGGAATTCTCCCCATCATCTTTCAAGTCCCACATCTGCTGGTTCTCCTCCGCTTCTCAATTCCCCTGCGTCTGCTTCATACCCGACCCCTGAAACCAGTGGTCCTGTGGTCGTGTGTCACTCTGCACAAAAAAAAAAAAAAAAAAAAAAAGCACCCACCCCTTAATGGACATGCATTTTCTACTGCACTCCATACACACACACAAAAATGAATGTGGACGTGGTGAAGAGTAGGAGCAGAACTTATAAGGCTTGCTTCTCTCACCCCCTGAGAGACCCCTCGTTGGATCCCAGGTCATGCCTTGGGCCTGCTGCCAACCCTCCAGCCTCTGCCTTCCCCTAGACCTCCTAGACGCTCCCCTCTGCCTCAGCTCATGGCACCTGTGTGGGGAGCAGCCTGGATTTCTCACCACTGAGCACTCCCCAGATGCAAGTACTCCAGCCTCCTAAATCATTCTGGAATCTGTATCCTCCTTGGGGCCGTGGGCTCTGCTTTGGGTCTCCATCATTTCCTGTCTAGGCTACCTCATGCCTTCATCTCCAGTTGGCAGAGATCTATTTTAATATTCCAATGTGGCTGTGTTCTTCCAACATGTAAAGCCCTCGGTTTTTCCACTGCCCACCCAAGAGGCTGGGGTCAGCATCCTGAGGCAGATGGGACCTGGCCACATCTCCCACCCCCACAGCAAGCACTTGAGCTGGAGTGCGTGGGACACAGGGTCTGCACTTGCCTCCCGTAATGCACGCCACTGTCTTCCCTTGTCCCACCTTTTTATTTTTTTTCATTATTGTTGTCATTCTGCAAATGTCTCCTACTGTTCTTTGCTCGGCTGACCTCTGTGGTGTCCCAGCCCGGCTCAGACACCCCCTCCTGACGGATGCCCTTCCTAAATCCAAACATCATGTCAGGACCGCCCCCGTACTCCCCTCGCTTCTGTCACTTTCCATACGATATTGGAGGGACCTCTTTATTAGCCTGTCCTTCCAGATGTAGGGAAGGACCTCCTTTTGCTCCCAGCACCCAACTCAGCCCCGGCTAGAGAGGAAGCAGTCACAGAGTTTGGGGAGCTTAACTGAACATAGACTGAAGGAGGAGTTTGCCAAGCAGAGCAGACAAGGGGAGAAGGAGCCTCCAGGTGGAAACGACACTACACTGTGACAGAACCTGGTCTGGCCGGCTGCACGAGGAGGCAAGGTCGGTGGGCAGGCCTGGGAAGGGCCCATGTGCCCTACCCCGGGCTGGATTGTCTCCTTTATCCCCCAGAGGAGGAGGCAGCGAGTGGTGGCTTTAAGCACGGCAGTGTCATGATCCAGGTCAGGAAGATCTCCACGGAGTATAAAGGAACTGGACTAGAGTCGTTTAGAGCTTATCCTTTGGGGCTGTGCTCACCATTGCAATACATGGTTGACCCATTAACAGCCTCAGCAGGAGGTCCTTTCCCTGTCCCACAGATGAGGCCATGGGGGCATAGCCGAGGAAGTCACCCATAGCCCCACAGAGCTAGTGGTGGAGCTGAGACTAACACAGCCAACCCGGAGCCTGTGCTCTGACCACTACCCTGCTGAGACTCTGGGGAGGAGGAGCGATGGGGGAGAGGAATCCATGCAAAGGCCCTGGGGACGATCGGCTGAGCTCTATGGCAGAGACAGGTTCTGCCTGGAGCTAAGGTGGCCGAGGTACACGAGGAGACGCGGGAGACCAGTGGGAGGCCACTGCTATGGCCCAGTGGAGACATGTGGACTCGGGCGGCAGTGAGATGGTGGAGAGAGCGGGACCTGCTGCCTGGAGGGCCTGCTTGTGGGGCTGCCGTGGAGGGTGTGAGTAGCTGGAGTGGCTGAGGGAAGCACTTGCCCAGCTGAGGGAAGACCCGCAAGCATGGGATACTGGTGCCACCCCAGTGAGGGGCAGGAAGGGAGAGGGGATGACGGGAGGAGAACCAAGTGTGGGAGGAAGATCAGCGTGTCTGAGGTGGCTGCAAGGGCCTTAGGGAGAGGATGGACGGTGTCACTGGCCTCGGCTCTGTGACAAAGGAAATCCCAGGTGTTGATGGGCAGGACATGGCTGAAGGGCAGTTTTCAGGGGTCTATGCACCTTCAGAATCCCTGGGACCATGAAAGGGATGCTCCTTGGGGCACCTGGGTGGCTCAGCAGTTGAGCCTCTGCCTCTGGCTGAGGTCATTATCCCAGGATCCTGGGATCGAGTCCCGCATCGGGCTCCTGGCAGGGAGCCTGCTTCTTCCTCTGCCTGTGTCTCTGCCTCTCTCTTTATTTGTCATGAACAAATACATTTTTTTTAAAAAAAAAATGTTTTTTAAAGAAAGAAAGAAAGGGCTCCTCCTTGCTGACATCTCCTGGCCCCTGACCTGTTTCCCTGAAGCAAGGCACCCAGCCCCCTCCTGCCACTCAAACACTCAGCATTCCCCTGGGAACAAAGTTGGTCCCATCAGCCCTGTGCACACAAGCATCACATCCCCCCTGTGGGCCCAGTGCCCAACTTCCTCCAGGCCTGTTGGGGGTTCTTGGACACCTTGGCCCAGCGGGGCATGTGAGGGGTTGTGTGCACACCTGTGGGGCAGGTGGTGGTCCCATATCTAACCTCGTTCTCTCTGCAGGACTTGGCCTGGGCCATGAGCTACTATGTTCGGTTCTTCATCACCTACATCCCTTTCTATGGCATCCTGGGGGCCCTCCTTTTCCTCAACTTCATCAGGTACCTGAGCTTGGCCTTGATGGGGTTTTGACACGAGGGCCCCATGCAGAAGGGCTCCAAGCTCCCCACTTCCCGCCCTAGGCCTCACGACCTGGCACCTTGGTCGGGGCTGCACCTGCCCAGGCCGTTTGGGGCTAGGGGAGAGGATCTGTTCCCGCCGTGGCCAGGCCCAGTGGAGAGCAAGGCTCCCGAGCTGAGCTGTGTTCTCTTCCAGGTTCCTGGAGAGCCACTGGTTTGTGTGGGTCACACAGATGAACCACATCGTCATGGAGATTGACCGGGAGCCCTACCGTGACTGGTTCAGCAGCCAGGTGAGGGTAGCCAGAGCTGTCACCAGGGTCCCACGGAGCCTGGGGGTCGATTTCCCTGGCCTCCAGCTCTTGGCTGCTTGGTAGACCCGGTTCCACACTGACTTCTTGGGGCTGTCTGTAGCCTTCCGCTGGGAGGGACTGGTGGGGAACCCAGGCAGGCTGAGGTCTTGAGGCAGGGCTGTATGATAGGGAGGGGGCGCCTCACAGGAAGACCAAGCTCTTCATCCCCGCCCCCACTCCTGGCCTCTCACCCCTCCCTTCTACAGCTGGCGGCCACCTGCAATGTGGAGCAGTCCTTTTTCAACGACTGGTTCAGCGGGCACCTCAACTTCCAGATCGAGCACCAGTGAGCAAAGGCTGGCTGGAAAGGCGGGTGGCACAGGGGGAGGGAAGAGGTCACCAGCCCCATCTGGGCGTGGGCAGCACATGTGGCTACCTCTCCCAGGCCTAGAGCATGGCTCTGCTGCCAGCCCGCTGCAGTCGGGGAGGGGCTCACGTGGCCCCGATGGCAAGCACCCCTCTTGTGCGGCCCATGCTTTGTAATTACCAAGAGCTCACACCACCAGTCTCCCTTGATCCTGGACGCCTAATAGGGTAGGATGATTGATCCCTTTATTGGCAGGGAAACGGAGGCCCAGCTTTCCCCACACACACATCCCCCTGCCCCCGTGTGGCAGCCTCCTGGGGCAGTGGGGGGGAGGGTCACACGGGGAGAGCCGTGGACAGGATCTCCCTGGCCCTGACTGCTGTGTGTGCGGGCTGCAAGTGGAGCTAGGAGTGTCCTCACCGTATCCCTGCCGTCCCCAGCCTCTTCCCCACCATGCCCCGGCACAACTTGCACAAGGTCGCGCCGTTGGTGAAGTCTCTATGCGCCAAGCATGGCATCAAGTACCAGGAGAAGCCGCTGCTGAGGGCCCTACAGGACATCATCAGGTAAGGGGGGGTGGTCCCTGAGTGCCAGGGGCCCCCTTGACATCCTTGAGAGGCCTGTAGCTGGGACGACCCTTGTTGGAGACCCACAGCCGCAGGAGGGGGCAGCCCTGTGGCACAAGTGTCCCCACCAGGCCACCTCCCTTACTAGGAATGACCTGGCTTTGCTCTGGGCTGGGTGAAGTCCCTCCCTCCTCACGGGGTCCCCTGCAGCCCCGCAGCACAGCCTCCACGGCCCCCCTCACCCTGCCTGAGCCCTGACAGTCCCCTCCTCTTCCCAGGTCCCTGAAGAAGTCTGGGGAGCTGTGGCTGGACGCCTACCTCCACAAATGAAGCTGCAGCCCCTGGGGCACCCACGGGGAAGGGGGAGCAGGTGGGAGTGCTGGTCACAGGGAGGGGTGGGCTGTAGTTCTGTGGGCTGCCCACGAGGCTGGGGTACAGATCCCATCTTTGGTCTTTCTCCCGTTTTCCCTTCTGCTTGCCCTTTGCTTCTCTCCCCGACACCCTTCCTCGCCTTCTCCCAGCCCCTGCCCCTAAGCTTCTGCCAGACCAGAGGTCCACATATATGGCCCGTGATGCCCCCCTGGTGCCTGGCCTGTAGGCCTCACACCCCCTGGTCTCCCTCCGACGCTCTTGCGGGCCGTGGGGTGGGGCCCTCGTTGGGCAGGGAGGCTCCCTGGCCTGGAGGCCTGCCCGCCCCCCTCGCCCCCCCCACACACAAGGCCCCACCACTGGGTCCCCAGGCTTAGGGAGCCTGTGTGCAGGATGCACCTGTCTCCTTCCCAGTCCACACCGGGACCGGGGCTCTGGGCCTCTCTGCTGGCACCACTTCTTATCAGGTGTCCAGGGGCCTGGCCCCGATCCCAGCTCCCTCTGCTGCAGCGCATCCAGCTCAGACCCTGGGGGCCTAGGGGAAGTGTCCTCGCCCTCCCGGCACCCTCTGACCAGGGCTCATGCTGTTCCATCCTATCATCTTCCACGTTTCCCTACTCCACTTCACAGCCTGTGACCTCAGAGCCAAGGGGGCAGTCCTGCAGGTGGACTCAGCCGAGGCCATGGCCAGGTCAGAGGCTCAGCTGGCCTAAGGGCTCAGCCCTGCCCGCCCCCCACCCCCAACCCCATTCAGATGTTTGTTGGGGCTGGGAGACCTAAGATTCTGGAGAGATCAGACCCTTCTCCAAAGTGCTCCGTTACCTGCCAGGCAGTACCAACCATCTCTAGGTGCTTGGCTGAGTGGCCGAGTGGCCAAGTGGCCGAGTGGCCTTGGGCCCTTCAAGCTGCAGGAGCACTTCACACAGCCCCTCCCCGTGTTGGGGTGGCTAATGTGGACCTGCTCACACTATCTTCTGCTCTCTTGTGTCTTCTGGTTTTTTAACCTTTTGTTATAGGGATACATTCTGACCGGGGTGGGGGGTGGGAGTGGGGGGGTGGTGAGGCAGGGCTGGGCCTTGTGACAACCTCTTACCACCTGCTCCTCTGGGACCCGAGGTGGGCTGAGCCGGGCTCACTCACTGAGGCCACAGTGGCCCCGACTATTGGCAGGGGGGCCCATTGGGGCCACTGCTGTCAGGAGGGCAGTGGGGGCACAAGGGGAGGCAGTCCCAGAGGAGGTGACCCTGAGGATCTGGGGGATCAGGAGGGAGATCTGATGAGGGCCAAGTGAAAACTGCCAACAGGGAGTCGGGCGCTGGAGGCCAGGGGCTGGGGAGTGAGAGGGAGGGAGGGATCCAGGGCTGCATTCGGAAATCTAACCCACTAACCAATATTTAGCTTCAGGGGAGGGGAGCAGAAACAAACTCAAGGGGGGGCCTTTGGAGGAAGGGCTGTGGTCCCCCAGCTCTGGCCAGCCACGAGGGACTCATCCAGTGTGATGCACCTGTGGGTTGCCACGGCAACATGGGTTCCCAAGGCCCCCCACTGAGAACCCAGGCCCCAGGAGCTGTCCTTCCCTAGAGACAAGATGGATCCATAGGGCACTGATGTTAATTTTTACCATGTCGCTTCCCCACCCCCACATTTTTTGGAAATAAAAGTAATTTTATTCTCACTTCCTTGATCAGCAGGTGACCTTGTCCTCCTGCCCGTTAATGCTGGGCCAGGTGTCGGGATGGAGGGAAGGGGCTTTGCACCCAAGGCCTGGGCACCAGGGAGGAGACCCGTGTTGGTAGAGCAACCTTTTGGCTGTCCTCTCCCCAACTGCAGTCATCCTACCCCTGTCCTCCACTGCCTCTGCTCAGGAAAGAACTTCTCTCCACTTGCCTGAGTGCATTCCCACAAACCCAACCCCAGACGTGGCCGCCAGAGCCACAGGAGGCTTTCTTGCAGGTCACTAGAGGGCAGCAAGGAGCTGACACAGGCCACTTTCCCGACACCCGCCATCTCTGTCCCCAGTTCATCCTGGGACCAGTAGCCTGCTCACAGCCTCACCAGTCAACTGGCTTCTGCCAGACTCCCGGCCCTCCCACTTTCTGGTCTGTGCACAGAGTGCTGGGGGCAAAGAGAACCTCAGGAGGGGTTTTGGAAAATCCTGGAGACCTACACTTCCATCGTGTGGCCCTTGTGCCCTGCTCTGTGGCTTATGTGGCCCCCACAACCTGCGGAGACACCATGGCATCCAAGCCTGGGAAAAGTCCCAAGGGCTGTGCAAGGGGCACTTGTACAGTTTGCCTCCCACTGTACAAGCAGCCTGCACACCGCTCCGCTCCCCAGCCTCTGTGCGGGCTCAGCCGGCAGGTCAAGCTAGGCATGCCAGGGAAGGCAGGGAAGGGCCAAGAGGCTCAGGAGAGCCAGCATCTGGCCTTGGATCTCCTCCCAGCAGGGCTGGACAGAGCTCCACACCGGACCTTCAGGCCCCTCTTGGCTTTCCCTGTGACCGCAGTATAGCCGTCAGGGACAGCCAGCTGTCCCAGGTATGGTGTGGGTGGCTCCCCAGGGGGTGCATGGCTTCTGCAGAAGGTGCCCTGAGCCAGGAGGCAGAGGCCCACTGAGTGGCCTTGGGTGAGTCCTTTGCCCTGGCTCTCTGGGCCAGCCCCACCATTTGTAGAGCGAAGTCACAGTGGGCTTGGTGGGGGGCACTGCAGTAATGCTGTCAGTCACCACAACTGAGAGCCCTTGGCCTGGTCCTTCCCATAGACCCACTAGAGGCCTTCGAGGCTGAAAGACTGTGAAGAACACACCTTCCACCCTCTGACTTGTGCCTGTCACCTCCTACCTGGGCTGGGTGTGGCACCCCATCCCCCAGGATGGGACTGTACAGGCCCCACCACCCCACCAGCTGTAAGTCCAGGGTTCATCCCCTGTGACAGTCACTCCTGGGGGGTGGGGGAGAGTTAGGGGGTTGCCCAATGAGCCAGGTGGATGCTGTGGCTGAGGACACTCACTAAATCTTGGCTCAGGTTAGTGGGCACTTGGATCTTCTTTGGGACTTCTTCCCACCACACTGTCTTCGCAAAGCTCAAGTATTACCCTCGCAGCAAGAAGCTGGGGACACCCATACCTGCTCTCTGTTGTTCCTCCTCTCCCCATACTCCATGGAGGCTCTTGCCCAATACGGAATCCTGGGTTTCCCCACCCCCTCCCAAAGTCATGAGGCCCTGAAGTGTGAGGTCCTGTGTGCTCACAAGACCCAAAGATTCCATTTCTGGGTGAAGCTGGGACCAGAAGGGAAAGGACTGGCCAGAGGCCACTCGGTGGCAGCAACTGGAGCCCTGCTCCTCACCCAGCACTCCGCCCGGCCATCTCCTTCACTCCCTCAAGGGAAGGGCTGTTTCCCAGAACAGGGCATCCCCCCACACCAGGCCAAATGTCAGACCACATTCCTGAGAGGCCCAGCAGCTGGGCAGAGGGGGCAGAGATGGTGGAGGTGGTCCTTGAGGAGATGTGAGCCTGCACATAGTGAGGGGCTGCCCTGATGGAAGAGTATCGGTTGGGGTGGGGGGAGGCATGCACATGTGCCAGGCCCAGAGGAGGGGTTGGCAGAGCAGTCTGGGCTGTGCGTGGACCTGGAGCCCCAGAGGTGGTCAGTGCCCTGGCAAGTTCCTTAGGCACCAGGTGGGACACTCAGAAGTCCTCTTGGTCCACTGGGAGGAGAAAGGCCATTGGTGACAAGGGGTGGAGGTGGCAGCCCTGGGCTCCAGCTGCCCTTGGGAGTCACCAGCCACTGCTCATGAGATAGATAGTGCCTCCGGCCTATTGGGACTTCTCAGCTGTCCCGGCCACACAGTCCCTGGAGAGGTGTGTCCTTCTGGAAAGGATACCCCTTCTCAAAGAGCCCCTGGCTTGACACCTGACGTGGAAATGATAAACTGTGGATCCTACAACCACTTCTGAAGAAACAGGCCTGGCAGGGAAGTAGGGCCCCAGGTCCGGAACTCTGGGGCTCTCTTGGCTGCATTTGACATTTCTAAGCAGACTGGCCACCCAAGCTACACAACAAGTGACCACCAAGCGTGGTAGCATTTGAAGACCGCATCTCTACTTGCCCTCTGCCATCAGAATTAGGTTTCTTTTAATTTTGAAGGCATTTAGTTCTTCCTTCCAAATCACCTGTTTTGAGAGCAAGCGTTCAGGAGAATTAGTGACAGGGCCCGGGAGCTTGGGAAGGGCCAAGCAGAAGAGGCAGCCAGGTGCTCCACACCTGTCACGGGGCGGGGTGCATGGGAAGACTTGCGAGAGATGCGGGGCCCATCCTGTCACATTCGTTCGTTCATCACCCAGACCCGCACCCAGAACCTGCAGGCAGGGTTCTTGGAAATCTCCTTTCCCTCCATCTGCCCGGCTGCCCGCCGGAGAGCGAACGCTGGTTGACCAAAAGACAAATCGGCAAGTCCTGGCTGACCCCACCCGTTCTGCTTTCCCTCTGCACCCAAGACTGTGCAGATCATAAAGAAGGGATACGGGGTTTCTTGAGGCTCCGCCAAGATCTTTCGTTCTTTTTACAAACCTGGCCCAGACTCCCTAAGTTCTTGTTCCTGGACTGTGTGAAAGACCTCCTGAGAAGGGGACCTCAGCTCAGGAGAGGGGTGATGACCTGTCCGCAGGGGCTCTAGCATGGGGGACAGAGTGGGACAAGGGCAAAGACGACCCGCCAGTGAGGACTTCAGGCAACAAGCAGAGATCGGGTGGCCACGTGAGAGGCCAGGGGGCTTCCTCAGGGTCCTCTGAGCAAGTCGCTAGTCAGCTGCCAATTCACAGAGGGACCGCGCACTGCCCGCGGCCACCACCAGCGGCAGCATGAGCGTGGCCTGCCCACAGCGGTGCAGATACTCTGGAGGCCCCGAGGTGGCGACGCAGGCTCAGCGTTGTTCCCTACGGTGGGGGCCCCGCCACCCCCAAGTACCGGGCGCTAACATTTCCCATAAGCGCCTGTGCATCGGAGCCGCTGCGGGACAGGCACGGATGGCACAGGGTGGGGGGAATGCCATCCAGAACCCACATGGCACCCAGGTTCGGCAGGGTTCCCAGAGGTGGCCACAGGAAAGAGGCCTCCCTGCAGAGTGAACAGCAGGTGAGGGACCCCGAATGTGAGATCCGCTCTGGACACAGGGAGTTTGCTTTCAAGGTAGAAGGACCTTCCAAAGAGCAAACAGGGTCAGAGACCGCCGCGGGCTTGTCCCAGGTCAGAGCAGGTGGGGCTCCAGGGAGTTGGACTGTGCATGATTTTTTTTTAAATTTGAGCCCTACTGGCAAGCCCTATGCAAAGACTCTTCCACACAGCATCCCCTTTACCTTCCATCATCCCAGGAGGTCAAACTGCCGCTCAGAGAAGTTGAACTTCCCACAAGGTCACACAGCCAGAGTCCTGGCAGCGGTGGGACCCTCACCCCCATTTCCCTAACCAGAGAAGAGCAGATAGAAGCTGCATGGAGGGGGCCAGAGTGGGGCCCGGCGGTCCCAGGAAAGGACTGAGTAAGGCCTCTGGGACTTGTGCTCCTTCCAGATTCTGAAGAGAACCCAGCCCAGGAAACCCCTGACAAAGTGAGGGGCGGCTGATGGGGAGACTCCAGTTCCTTCTCTAGAGAGGCCTTCAGAGGAATCCTATAGCTCTGTGTTTCATTTTCTTTAAGCTGCTGAAACCACGCAAGCACCCGGTCCCAGCAGGTGTAGGAGAAACCCGGTGTCACCTCTTGTGGGCTGCTAAGCACAGTCCAGCTGCACCCCCACCAGCATGATGCTGGCAGGTGACCCTAGCAGGCCCCTCATCACAAAGCTGCGGAAGGAGGCCAGTGTAGGCCTGGGACAGACTGGCTTCCCCTCCTGTGCTCAGGGGACCTACGGACGTGACCCTCCACCTGGAGCCCTGGTCTGCTGGACCAGCAGCCCCTATACGGCTGTGCAGAGGAATAAAGTGAGATGAGTCCAACATGACTGCCCAAGGGTGCTGGTGAGCGGGTAAAGAACAGGAAGGGAGGAACCGGGCCCACAGAGAGATCTGAGCCTAGGGCAGCTGCCAACTCCCCAACCCAGGGCACAGAGGGACCTCTGAAAGCCACCACTCACCCCCCACCCCATCTCCCAGCACCCTGATGGCCCACAGGCCTGAACTCCTCTCAGGAAGTCTGGGGCAGACTCCAGCTCCAAGGTTCTTGCAGATTCAGTACCCTACTCCATAATATATTTAGGTTTTTATATAAAAATAACAGTTTTCCCTAAATTTTTGCTCTAGGAAAACATGCCATGCTGTGTGGCTTTATGTACCATCCCCCTAGCCCTGTTCCTGTTTGGCCAAAAGCTATGGCCTTAGGGCTGCCAAGCAGACAGGTGAGGGTGAAGACAGCAGATCCAGAAGGGTGGGCAGGGCCCCTAGGCAAAGGAGAGGGGGGAGAGGGAGAGCAGAGGTGTCAAGCCTGCCTGGGCCAGCTTGGTGGCTGCTGAGGCCCTGGGTGCTGCCCTCACTGGTGGAGATAGGCTTCCAGCCAGACATCGCCAGACTTCTTCAGGGACCTAGGAGGCAGAAATGGGGTGGGTGTCTTGACTGCAAAATAGTAACCCCCTCCCCCAAGACAGTGAGTGTAGTGGACTTTCCCCATTCCTCTAGGTGTCCTTTCCCTCTGGGGCAGCAGCTGGGGTGGGAGTGGTGGGCAGAAGGGTAACCGGGAGGAGGGACACTCTCGTTATTAACTGGAATAGAGTTTAGACTTTGCATGGGGGCAGTCAGGGACACCAAGGCCAAGTCCTGACAGCAGTCAGCATGCACCTGTCCCTCTGTCACCGAGCTCTCTCCTCTGTCTTCTTCTGCTGGACCCTGTGACCCTAGGACCCATTTGTAAGGCCTGGAGCCAGCCCACCAAGAGCCAGGTGACAGGCTGAGGATCCAGAAGCGTCAACAGCTCACAAGAACTCTGTGCCGAGTGTTCCAACAGGGGCTCAGAGCATGGGGCTGGGAAGGGCCATGCAGGAGAAGCAGCAGGGCTTCTAACACCAGTACGGGAAGGGCCTCCCCGTAAAGGGAACAGCATGTGGCAAAGCGCAGAGGTAGCAGAGAGAATCTGACCTCAGTTCCCCATGGCCAAGGTGAACTCTAGGGCCCCGGCCACCCCCACCATCCCTCACCTGCACAGCTGCAGGAACCCCTGCTCTGCTTCTTTCTGCTTCAAATTGAGCCCCGTGGGTGCATTCTCACTTAGGACATCTTTCCCAAATCCAATTAAGTCCTGCATGTCCCTCCTCCACTCACATCGGCACACGCTTGCCCCATGGCCTTTGCACTGCTGCTCCCCTGCCCCAGACAGTCTCTCCCCTCCCCCCCACCATGTCTCTCCATCACCAGTCCTCTCCCCTCCTCCGCTCACATGGCACCTTCTCAATACCACCTACCCTGCCACCCTATTAAAAATCACAAGTCCTGCCTAGCACTCCCATCCCTTTGCCTGCTCCCACATCTTCTCTTCCCACACTTTTTTGTAATTTGCTTATTTTAACTGCTTTCTGTTTCTCCTCCTAGGATGTTGGCTCCAGGAAGACAGGGACCTCAACCTGCTTTGCTCTTGGGCACAGCTGCATCTATAGCTCCCAGGCCAGGGCCCAGGCCCAGGAAGAGCACTGGGAAGGGAGGGAGTGAGGGAATGGGCTGAGGGCAGAAAGGTTGATTAAAAAGGCCTTGAATGCCAGCTCTTGGACAGGGACCCATGTGGGCTCAAAGAGCCAGGTGCCCAGGATGGGAGCTCTCATGAGCAGAGGGTCCTTACCCGATGATGTCCACCAAGGCAGTGAGGAAGGGCTTCACTTCGTAGTTGAGGCCATGCTTGGCGCACAGCGCCTTGACCAGCGGAGCCACCCTGCGGTAGTTGTGCCTTGGCATCGTGGGGAAGAGGCTGGTGGGGAGAGCGTGTGCTGGCACCTGAGGGGAGGGGGTGTGGGGGAGCCCCCGCCCTCCCATCACCTCCCCGGCCTCCAGGGCCCACACTCACTGGTGCTCGATCTGGAAGTTGAGGTGCCCGCTGAACCAGTCAATGAAGAGTGAGGGCTCCACGTTGCAGGTGGCTGCCAGCTGCCGGGAATGGGTGGGGCACGGGTGAGAGAGGCGGCCAGGAGGCCCTGACCCCATGGCATCCCCTGAGCCTGCTAGCCCTACAGGGCCCCCAACCCCTCTAGCTGGGAGCCTGCCCAGCTGCACCCCTGCTGCTCACCTGCGAGCTGGCCCAGTCCCGGTGCTTCTCATGGCCGATCTCCTTGGGGATGTGGTTCATCTGTGTGATCCACACGAACCAGTGGCTCTCCAGGACCCTGTGAGGAGAGGTTCAGTCCCTGCCATGTCCAGCTCACCACCTGGACCAGACCTGGGCCTCAGCTTCCTCGTCCGCACCGTGGGAATGTGGTAACCTCTCCCCGACTGGTGTTTAAAGAAGCTGAGCAAAGCAGGGCCCATTGCCCAGCTGAGCCCAGAGCAGCCCTGCTCGGGAGGCTGGCTGCCCATGGGGCTGCCTGTACACCAAGCCACTTCCTCCAGACCCACTGTCCCTGGGATCCTGCCGCTAGTGTTCCTCAACAACCCAGGGAGGCAGCCCTGCCATCCCCATACCGCACATGGGAACACGGAGGCCCTGAGGATGGAGGGTCCTGGTCGGGGGCCCCCTGCTGCCTGTGTGTGACCCCTCCAACTCCCCACCATTCTGAATCTGGCCATACCTGACAGCAACAAACAGGAGCAGTGCCCCAGGAACACCGTAGAAGGGGACATAGCACAAGAAGAAGCGGGAATAGAAGCTGGTGGCCCACAGCAAGTCCTGCAGAGGACGGTAGAGGACAGAGGCCCCCAGGAGCCCGGAGGTGGAGCAGGGTCATTCACCCCTTCTGCCTGCTGCACCTCTCTGGGCCTCAGTTTTCTCCACTAGGTAAAGGGATGGGGTCCTTGCCCTGCCGGCCTCACGGGGCTGACTCTGGAGTGAAGGTGTCCTGGAGGAGTGTGCAAAGCGGGAGCCCCTCCCTGGGAGACAAATGCCTGGCAGATTTGGCCCAGAGGATCCCCACTCCCAGAGAGATCCCCCCAGCACACCCTGTGCACACTCACACATGTGCACCTGTTTGCATTCGTGGGCAGGGCCGTCCCCTTGGGCCCCACCATTGCCAGCATGGCGGTATTCCCTGGGAGACATGTGCAGGGCCCCCACTCACCGTCCACCGCATGCACACCAGCATGTATGCCAGATTTTCCACTTCAAAGTTCACCAGGGTGAGCAGTGGTGGGCCGACTGCAAGGGGGCACCAGAGAGCTCAGAAGCAGGGCTGGGGTGCCGAGCAGGAGAGGCCCAGGAAATTGGGGAGCCAGGCGCAGGTGTCCCAGGAATGCCTGTGGGACCCGGTGCCGGTCCCATCCAGTTGGGTGACCCCACATTACCCACAAGGCCTGGTCCGCAATCTTCCCTTAGTGTCTGAGCCTCCCCAGGCTGGCCCTCACCTGACCATCCCTGTGTTCCTTCTGCAGGCCGGAGCCAGCCTCACACGTCTCCACCCTTAAATCCTCACCTGAGCCATCCCAATGACTACCCCGGGTGCTCCAGGCCTTGGGACTGCTCTGATGGGAGTATAGGAAGGAATTCTGAAGACCCCCCCCCCCCGCCCACCCCGGCAGGGCCGAGGCTGTCTCTGGCCGTGGGAGAGTCAGCCCAGTCTGCCGAGTGGGGTGACCAGGGCAGGGGCTGGGAGAGGCACATAGGGACGCCATACTGAGGGAGGTAGGACAAGTTTGCCCCTACCCGGTGCTAGAAGTTGTCTAGGGTGGGCAGGCAGTACAGGCTCAGGCACGGTCTGGGGTCCAGCTGTGCCCCCACCTCCAGGAGGACAAACAGACACTCACTCAGGAAGAAGTACAGGTGCTGGTGGTTATAGGGTAAATATCTGCGCTTCTTCTTGCCGTACTGTGGAGACAGCCGGGGCTGAGGAGAGCAGCCCTCCGGGCCCTCTTCCTCCCAGCTAGGGTCAGGGGACTGGCTGGGGCCAAGGAGCCAAGGGGCAAAGGCAACCCCAAGTTCTGGCAATTGGGCCCATCATCTCCAGCAGGCTGGCAAGTGTGGAAGGGGCGCGCGCCCCTTGGGCAGGGACTCAGCCTGGAGTTAGAGTAGGGGGTGTTGTCAGGGCCCAGGCCTGGGCCACAGTGAGGGACTCAGTGGCCATGGTCCCCCTGGAGCTGTGGCCCAGCCAGGTAGGTCCCCCTGGAGCTTCAGGCCCAGCTGGGTAGAGTCCATGTTCTCCCCACACACCTCAACGGATGATTCCCCCAGGAGGAAGACGGGCGCCACGGTCACATCTGGGTCTTTGTGGAAGATGTTGGGCTTGGCGTGGTGCTGAAAATGGCGGAAGTTCCACCAGTGGGCAGAGAAGCCCTGTAGGGGATGCGAGGGGCTCTCAGGACAGGGACCAGGTGGGGTCAACGACTCCGCATCTGGACACTTGGGCAGACCCAACGAGACACCCCCAACTCAGCCCCTGGCTCCCCACTGCCCACACCACCCTCACCTTCAGCTGCCCCATCACAAACTGCTGGGCCACATGGTTCCACTGGGACTTCCTGAAGACCGAGGTATGGCCTAGGTCGTGCTGCAGACACCAACACTGGGCCTGTGGACAGAAGCAGGGACAGGAGCTGGCAGGAGGGAACCATGGGGGCCCCAGCCCTGGAGCCCCAGGGTGTCCTCTCAGCGCACGGGGCTCACCCACAGCTAATGCTGCATTTGAGGACCTTAACAGATAAGGAAACTGCGCCTTGGGAGGCCTAGGGGCTTGCAAGTGTGTCATGGAGCTCATTTAAAATGCAGCTGGACCAGGAGACCTGGGTGGTTCAGTCGGTTAAGCGACCTATTCTTGGTTTCAGCTCAGGTCATGATCTCAGGGTCCTGGGATCAAGCCCCGAGTCAGGCTCCCTGCTCAGCCAGGAACCTGCTTCTCCCTCTCCCTCTGCTCCTCCCCTGTTTTGCACTCATACTCTCTCTCTCACTCTTCCTCAAATAAATAAATAAAATCTTTTAAAAAATAAAATAAGGGACATCTGGGTGGCTCAGGGGTTGAGTGTCTGCCTCCGGCTCAGGGCGTGATCCTGGGGTCCTGGGATCAAAGTCCCACATCAGGTTCCCCACAGGAAACCTGCTTCTCCCTCTGCCTATATCTCTGCCTCTCTCTGTATCTCATGAATGAATAAAACCTTTAAAAAAATACAACATAATACAATACAATACAATGCAATACAATGCAACTTGACCTAGAGTTACATGCCTTATGGGGCCTTTGCTACTCATTCATTCATTCATTTATTCATTCATTCAGCAAATATGTCCAGAGTGTCCTCATTTGCCAGGCCCCGTGTCTACTGGACAGTTTAGGTGGTGGCAAAACAGTGCTGGAGTCACCTGCGAGGTGGCCAGGACAAGGGCAGCAAGGGTGCTGGGCACCCAGCCCGGGCCGAAGAGGTAGATGATAAGCCAGGCGAGCACCTCCATGGCCAGGATATGGCCCAGCAGGAGAGCGAAGAAGGCTGGCTTGGCCTCAAACAGCTCCATGTCCTCAGCTGCCTGGCGCAGGGCTCGGAAGTCCTTGACAAGCTGTGCCTGCCACGGTGGAACGGCTGGTCGGCTACAGGATCGAGGCCCCAGTGATCCCCCAGGAGCCCCTGACAGTGACCCATGCCTCAGCCAGTCCCTGTGCCAGGCCCCAGGGGTACGGTCAGAGGATGGAGGGGTGAGAATACCAGACATGGGTCTGAGCTGGGGAGCTGGCTGGTGGCAAAGGTTCATCCCGCAAAAGGTGTCGTGGTACATGAGAAGCAGAAAAGCCAGAGCGGGGACAACCCTTAGAGCCTCGTGTGTCAAAACCCTCCGCGTGGATGGGGAGACTGGGCCCAGCATTTGCCACAGCAAATGCTGGCCCAGCCAGCCCCGGGGGCCCTGGGCTCCCGCAGGTCTCCCTCCCTCCAGCTCTGCTTTGCCTACCCAGGAAGGGATGGCAAAGGGATGACCCAGTCCCGGGTCCCCTGGGGGTAATGGGGACAGAGTTGCTGCTGCCAATGTCCCCCCACTCCATCAGCCCTCCACTGGGGGCTTGGCCTCCACCCTGGAACCCCACTCACGTCCTGGGGTCCATCCTGGCTGGGCTCCTCTGGGGCCAGCTCTCCAATCAGCAGGGGCTGCAGGAACTTGCGTACAAAATTGAGGTCTTGATGGAAGGCGCGGAAGGCATCCTGAGGGAGAGCCAACGGTCAGGTGGGCAGGCGGGCGGCAGTAGCAGCACCCAGAGGCGGCACAGACGAGGCGGGAGGAGGCTCACGGAAGGGCAGGGCGCACGTGGGCGGAGACGCAGCTGCCTGTTCAGGGATCACATCCGTCGGGCCCCCGACGGGTCAGCCTCGCCCACTGGCCCAGCTGGGTCCTCCCTCGGCCTCGGGTGCCCTGCCTGGAGCCGCCTTGCCTGCCGGGCTCCAGCTGCCGTCCCCAGCACCGAAGGCCCCTTCTCCCAAAATCAGTCAAGGGCCACAGAAACTTGAGTTCTTGGGTTTGAGAGGACACTCACAAACAGTCAAACTCGTTTAATTTTAAAGGCAGAAGTGGAAAATATCACTTTTTTTAAAGCAAATTAGATATCGAACGTTCTCAGGATTCTCTGTAACAGCTGGGGGTGGGGGTGGGGTGCTAGGCCACAGGGGTTAGAGGGCCACAGACAAAGCGCCAGGGACGGGGACCAGTTGGGAAACTGCCCCGCAGCTTGGAAACGTGAACAAGCTTGACCTGTGCCCCCGGGTTCCCTCGGGCATGCTGATCTCATCCTAGGGACACTGGCTTGTACTGTTCCCAGCTCTTCCCTGGGTCTTTATCCCTGAACTTCCAGAGGCTCTCTCTGAAGGGACGAGCCCTACCTAGCCACCCAGCTGCCTGAAGTACAGAAAGAAGCAGTGACTGGCGTGGGTGATGCTGTGCCCCGGGCCCGGGGAAGGGGCTGCCGGCTGCCAAAGGAAACAGCTTTGAAGAAGGCTGTGAGAGCAGGGGGGCTCCTATTACTCTCTTGCTAACGAGCCTTCCAGCTTCTGGTGGGCGTTCAGACAGACAGCTGGGCCCCTACACCCGCTACTGGACATCCCGTGTGGTCCTGTGGGGAGGAAGCACTGCGAGCCCCTCTGGCCCCCAGAGTACCTTAGGCTCTGGAGAAGGAGACTTGGGGCCTTCCCTGAGCTCCTAAGAGGGGAGAGCACTGATCAGATCTCCCCTTCTCTGGGCGGACCCTGACTTGGGAGAGGAGGTGGAGGGAGGGCTGGCCCCATGGGGGGCAGGGAGCTGCCTGGCCCTGTCCTGGGGAGCTAGCAGGGCCGTGTGCTCTGGGGTGGCTGCCCCTACTCACTGTGACCTTGAGCAAGCCCGTCCTCCTGCTGGGACCAGGCAGCAGAGGGCAAGCCTCCAGCGCCTTGCTGGCTCTCCATGGACTCAGAGCGTTAACTTTTTTTTCTTCTTAGTTTACCCTTTTAACCATTTTCAAGCAGTTAAGTAGCACTAAGTGTACTGACACTTCTGGGCGACCACCACCATCCACCTCCACAACGTTTTCATCTCCGCCCCCGTGAAACACTTCCTCCCCCCAACTCCCTCGCAGCCCCCACTTTGCTGTCTCTATGCATTCAACTACTCTAGGGACCTCTAATAAAAGGAATCAAACATATTCATCCTTTGGTGACTAACTTGTCACTCGGCATCATGTCCTCAAGCTTCATCCGTGTGGTAGCAGGTGGCAAAATTTCCTTCCTTTCGAAGGCTGATGAGCACCGACTCTGATTCCATTTGGCTTCCTCTGAAATTCCCCTGGCAGCACATGAGGCCCCTGACGTGCGTACACGACTGCGACACCAGGATTTCCTCCCCCATCTTCCAGTCCTTCTTCTCCCCCATCCTCTGTGTGTTCTGGGGCCACCCTGGCACCCAGCAGACCCCCCAGATGCTCCAAGGCCATGCCCTTGAGCTGAGGAGCTGCAGGAGCAGCAGGAGCAGGCCAGCCGCCCGGACTCTTTCCCTGGGTGCTGATGCACCCAGGTCAGGCCTGGAGATGCACTGAGGGAGGGGGCCACTGAGGGACCTCCAGCCAGGTCTATCCCCTGGTGTGACAAGGGGAAGGGGGAGTCCCAGAAGGGCCCGTGAGACAATCCCAAAGCTCGAAGACAAGGCTCCTCTGGCTGATGGGAGGAGATGGGCAGGGCTGTGGCAGGGCCTTGGAAAGCAGGTGGGCACTGCTGGGTCTGTTCTTCTTAAGATTGTATTTATTTATTTGAGACCGAGAGAGAGAGAGAGAGAGAGAGAGAGAGCGAGCACAAGCTGGGAAGGGCAGAGGAGGAGGGAGAGAGAATGTGAAGCATCCTCCACACTGAAGTGTGGAGCCCGACCCGGGGGTCAATGCCATGACCATAAGAGCATGACCCGAGCGCAAACCAAGAGTCAGATGCCCGACTGACTGAGCCATGCAGATGCCCCCAGACTCTTCTTATGCTCTCAGGACCAACAAGGTGGGTTGCTGGCCTCACACCCAAACCTAATGTACCAGGAGACAGCCTTTGCTGGAACACTTGCTGGGGCCATGTGACCAGATCCTCTCTGGGCCACTGTTTAAGAAGATCCAGAGAGGTTAAGCCACATTATAAAGGTCACACAGCTCCATTTGATGGAGATCGGACCAGAATCCAGTCTGACTGTAAAACTGCGCAGTGGGTGTCCCAGGCAGGGGGCAGGAGGGGGTGCGCAGGGTGGCCCTTGCCACGAAGCTGACCACCATCCCACACAGCCAAGGACCTGGCTGCTTGGAGACTGGACTGTGAGGAACAGGAAGGTGGTCCTGGCATTTCTTGGGCTGCTACGGTTTCAGGGCCCTGCAGGAGACCCCACCCTTACCTACACCTGGCACACCTGGAAACATCCTATGATCCTCCCCCACCTAACATATCAAGGGTGGCACTCCAGGTCCCTCCTGAGGTCTTGGAACAGAGCTGGGGGAGACTGCTGGTATCCCTAAACATACGCTGTTGGTGGCAGCGACAGGCTGTGTCCACAGGGCTGTCCCGAATCTGGCAGAGCAGGGGCTGGACAGCAGGTGTGTATAAGTGGAAAAGAGCCAACCCTCCACAGCCCACAAGGAAGGGCTAAAAACCATTTTACTGGAACAAAGCCTCAGAGTGGTAGAGATACTGGCCCAAGTCGGAGTCTGTCATGGCAGAGCTGGGATTTAAACCCAAGTAAATCTGTGATGTCTATGTCCTTCCAGCCCTGCTTCGACCCCCAGAGTGGCTCCTGGCCTGCTCCACAGCCCCTCGTGAGCCCTGAGTAGCAGCCGGTTAAGGGGCAGGATTGGGGCGCTCTGCAGCCAGCTGGCTGGGGATGGAATCTGAGCCAAGCGGAGCCCCTCCATTCTGGATTTCCTCATCAGTATAGCAGAAATCACCACTGCCCATCTCCTGGGGCTGCGGGGAGGACTGAGTCAGTGCGGGTAAAAGTGCACGTAGAAGGGGCTGGCATCCAGCTCTGGCAGAGCCCCCGCTGGCCTGACTCACCCTTCTCCTGAGTTCACTCACATACAGTGGCCTTGAAGGGTGGGGGGGCGGGGTGCAGGCTGCGGGTGTGAGGCAGGAGAGTGACCGGTCAAGCCCTGGCCAGCCTGAGGCTGGGGAACTGAGACACAGTGGGGAATGGGGACAACTTCTGGCCACTCCCCAAAGAACTGGGAGTGTTCCAGATCAGGAAGGGAATGGAGCACGGCTGTTGGGGGCTCAGGCGGTCTGGGTCTGTCCGTGCTGCATAAGACTCTGTTGAGGAGGCAGCAGTGGGCTGTGAGAGGTAAGCTTCAGGAGCCACCCCAGGAATCCCTCCATCCCCACTTCTCCCAGGCCCTCATGCCCAGCACTCCTGCTCCTTCCCATCCCTTGCCTGCATTCCTCATCAGAGCCAGTGGGGAAGTGCTAGCATGTCCCCATTTTATAGATGGGGACACGAGGACACAAAGGTCAAAGGACACACAGCTCTGCCCACAGCACATCCAAGTCCCGTGCAGACCAGCCGAGCCAGCACAAGGACAGACCCTGCTGGAAAGCTGCTCCTGGTGAACCTGAGGACGGGCTGGCAGCCACATTAGGGCTCCACTCAGGGCCCTTAGCTTCACAAATGTCAGTCCCCCCCAAGCAGCCAGGTGCTCTGACGCTGGGTCCTTTCTCTACTATCACTCCCTGGCTCACCCCACGAGCTCTGGCTCTTCCCTGCTGTTACATGTGAAACCACAAGGCTTGGGCGCCCTCAGGAAGAAAAGCAGAGGGTTGCCGGGTGCCAGGTGCCGGGGTGATAGCATCCCTCCTCTGCACTGTGTTCCTGCCCAGCACTCTCCCAGGGCCGGAGCCTGCACAGCAACTACCCCGGGAAGGGGCCTGAGTGGGTGGGGAACCACCTATAGAGCCCAGGGAGGTCACACTCATGGGAAGTGCCACTAGGCAGCAGAGCTTTCCAGGCAGCCAGTGGTGGGTGGAAGCAGCGTGGGCTCCAGAGCCCTGCGGCCTGCGTTCCTGGCTGGGCCCTGTCTGAGGCCTCACCCTCCCTCCAGGGCCTCCGATCTGCCCCGCCTTCCCCCAACTCCTACCCAAACACAAACCCCACCCTCCAAGCCCAAGGGTGAAGGCCCTGCCTGCCCTCTGAAGGCCCCAAGAAGGTTCTTTCACATCACCCACATTCAGCCTGTCTCCTCATCTGCAAATGGGCTAGCACTCATACCTGCCTTCAATGGGTTATTGTGCCAAAGCTATCTCCTAATGCTCCTGCCTTCTGCCCTGGCTCTTCAGAGTGACCTCCCCTGGGAGACGGTGGGTCCCCACCATCTCTTCCCTTGGCCTCCCGCCTTCTCCTGGAGGGCTCTGCATTCCCCCCTATATTAGGGGTCCCTTTAAATGTATATCAGATTCCCCCGGCTTCCTTCCCAGCTCTGCCCTCCAAGATCCCCTTAGAATAAAACCAAAGTCCTGCTTCCAGGGACCCCTGGAAGGGACACAGAAGGGACACAGAAGCCCAGCAGGAGCCAGCTCCTGTCACCTCTGGACCTCACTGCTTGCCCCCTCCCCACTGTGTGCTCCAGCCATACTGACAGCCTTGCTGTCTCTTGAGTACCTTCCCACCTTGGAGCCTCTGTTCCAGCTCATCCCCCTCTCTGCCAAGGAATTTCATCCTTGCCATGTTTTGTTCACAGCTATGTCTTCAGAGGTTAGAACAGAGTTTGGTGGATAGGATATGCTCACTGAATACCTGCTGATGGGTTTAATGGTTCAGTAACTGAAGGATGGATGAATGGGGAAAAAAAAAAAAACAGTTAAGTCACAGGGCAGCGTGTGCTTAAGAGGATGGCCTATGGATTCAAATCTCTGGACCGGCCACTTAATTTCAAGTCACTTACCTCTTTGAGCCTCAGTTTTCCCATCTGTAAAGTGGGAAAATCACTTAATAGCACCTGCCTCATAGGAGTAACCTGAGGATTAAGAGAGCGTCCATAAATTCTTTGCTGCATTTGGAGCGTGGCACATAGTAGGCTCTCAGGGCCTAGTGCCCGTATGCTTTTGATCGGCAGCAGCCAGGCCTTGCCCCTCCCTGGCTGCCTTAGCTAGTCTCAAGCTGCCTCTGACTCTTAGGCAAACTTGGATCAGTGCCCAGAGCACTCTCCCCAGGGTACCCAGCATTGTATCCCAGGATCGCCACAGGCTGACTTCATGGCACAGGAACTCTGGGAATTTCCTGGCAGGAAGGCTTCTGTTGCCTGGACATGAGAACAGCTGATGGGTGGCTGGGGCTAGTGAGAGGTGGCCCGGGGAACACAGCCCTGGCATGACAGCTGCCCCACCCTACCTGCACTCCAGGGCATGGAATGGGGTACCTGGGGCCTAGACTCAACCACACACACAGCCCTGGGCTGGTCTGATCTGTCATCTGTGCTGTGGGCCCATCAGAGACAAAGGTTGGGGTCCCTCACCCCCCAACCACCTCATAGCCCATTTAGCCTGAACGGAACAGGTATTTCTGGCAACTCCACCCAGCCCAGTGTTTGGAGCCCTGAGGAAGCTAACATGGCCGTAATGCACGCAACTCCTGCCCATTACAGACATGGATTGACAAGGCCATCCAGCCAAGGGGGTGGCTACACCATGGCTGTTCCACTACACTGTGTGGTTTGCAAGGTGCACTCACGCTTCCCAACCAGCAACAGACACCAGCCAGGAACGAATACATGGCAGCCCTGGGGCCACAGAGCTGCGAAGGCACGGTCCTGCCTGTAGCCGGCCCGGCTGTCTGCACTTTGCAGATGAAGAAACTGAGGCGCAGGGGAGGAACACCTGTTCAAGGTCACTCAGAGTCTCAGGTGGCAGAGCCAGGACCCAGCCAGGGAGCAGACAGATTGCTTTCTGGAGATGGGCGAAAGACCTCACTGGCGACGAACCAGTGAGAAAACTGTCAGATGGAGGTGTCAGGGTCAAGAGCTAACTGTACGATGGGGTTCCCACGTCGGAGGCCCCCCCAGCAGTGGCCTGGGCACCGAGAAAGAACCACTGATTGAGAAATGCCTTGCGTCATCCTTCCTCTCTCCTGCATCCATCCCACCCTTCAGCCCCAAGGTTCAAGTTCAGTGAGGCTGGAGCACACACCCACAGGATCCTCGAGGAGTGGCCAGGGCCGTGGGATCTCATACCACCGCCACCCCCCCATGCCCCGGCAGAAACGCACACGCGGACGACCATGCACGCAAATGCGTACAGCGCTCACACACATATGGGCCCGTGCGTGGCCACGCAATTGGTGACCCACAGTCATCTTCAGCTCCGTGGCTCCTCTCAGGAGGCTTCTGAGTAAACTCTCAGCTTCTTAGGATGCAAGTGGGGAAGGGAAACCTTTCCCCTCAAAGAGTCCGTGGAGCTTGCCCAACCCGGCAGCCCTGGTAAACAGGGACGCTGGACGTCATGGGGCAGGACACACTCTTCTTTCTGCTCCTTCAAGTTCTGCCAATTAGGGATTCGGCTCCTGGAGCCTTTAAGATTCCTAGTACCCAGCATGGCCAACCTAGAATTTTAGATCAGAGCATCACAGCCTCAACTCCTGGTCTCAGGACAGGGCACCGCTGGACTATGGTGAGAAAGGAGTCTCCCCCACCACAGCCCGCTCTAGCGCTGGACCACGGCCAGGCAGTCCCAGCGGAGCAGGCCGTATCCCTTCTTGGCAAGACCTGCCTAGACATGGGCTGGGAAGGGGAAGCCAGGGTCCCCAAGGGCCAGCCTATTCCTGGGGTGGCTGTGCTTCCCGAGGAGGCCCACCCAGCCGGGCTCACAAAGTTCTCCCACGTGCGGCCACCGGCTGCCAGCCCAGGAGAGGTGAGTCACGGCCCTCGGGGCGGTCGACGGCAGCTCTTGGGAAAGCCACGGCCCTCTGGGCCCTGCCCCAGCTCTGCTGCGCAGCCCACGGCCTCTGGTGGCACATCCTGGCCAGCCCCCAGGGGGACCCCGCCCGACCGCGGACGCTGGGCCGAAGGAACCTGGGGTGGGGGGCCCAGAACCGGAGGAGGGGCTCCAGGCCGCCCGGGCACGCCCACCTCGCCAGCCCCTCGCTCCGGCCCAGGCCGGCGCCCGCCCAGCCCCGCTGCAGGCCTGGTGCGCAGGTTCCCGGGCAGGGACGGGGCCTCCTCGCCCAGCGCCGGCCTGGCGCGTGCATCCCGGTCTGGGTCCTGCACCAGGAGGTCCGGGTCGGCGGAGGGCGGCGAGGATGCGCGGCCGGGAAGGGCTGCGGGTCTCCGCGCCCGGCCCCGGCCCCGGCCCCGCCCGGCCCGGCGGCTCCTTACCGTGGCGTCCTCGGCGCCGTGGTGGCCAATGAGGCGGCTGCCCCCCGGGTGCCGCTGAGCCCAGCGGCTGATGTCGTAGACGCGCCGCTCGATGACCAGCCACTTGTCGCCCGGCAGGTTGTGCCGGCGGATCTGCTCCCAGCGCAGCGCGGGCAGCGGCGCCCCGGGCCGTGCGGGCCCCTCGCGGGGCTCCCCGACGCCGCCCATGGCGAGTGCGCGAGGCCCCGCGGAGACCCGGAGCGAGGCGCGGCCCCGCCCTGCCGCTGCAGCCGCCGAACAGCGCCCGCCCGAGCCGGCGCAGGGACTGGCCCCCGCCCGCGCCCGCGCCCGCGCCCCGCCCCTCCCGCGCCCCGCGCCCCGCCCCTCCCGCGCCCCGCGCCCCGCCCGCCCGCGCGCGCCAATCCCCGCGCCGCGCCTCCGCCTCCATTGGCTGCGCCGCGCTCCGGGCCCGCGAGGGCGGCGTCCACGCGGACCCGCCCCGCCCCGCCCCGCCCTGCAGCGCGACGCGGCCGGCCCCGGGCTCCCCGCGGGCGGGGGCGGGGGCGGGGGGGACCTGCCTCGGGGCTCGGGGGCTTCCAGGCCAGCCCTGACCCCGCCAGTCCGCGCGCACGGAGACGCCTGCGCCTCCCCTGAACCGCTCCCCAGCAGTCGGCCCCCCGCGTCTACGCAGCGAGGCCTGCTGGGGGCGGGGGCGGGGGCGGGGGCGGCCGCTGGGGCGCAAGGGGCGCGGGGGCCGAGCGCGCTCCTTCGCTGGCTGCGCTGCGGGACCAGTACCTCCCCCAGTTTCCCTTAAATGAATTCAAGTCCTTTCGAGAGCGTAAGGTGCTCCCCAAACTACTTTTTGTGTGTTTTTGAGACGAAGACACCTGTTCCCGACAAGCGAAGCGTTGGCACTCAACATGGAATGAAATCAGGCCGAGGTTCCGCCGCCGCAGGGCAGCAGGTACCAAGCCTGAGCACTGCGGAATCACCTGGAAGCCTGTTCAGGCAGGACCCACCGTCGCGCTCACCCCCCCCGCCACCCCCCTCCAGGGTGGGATCCAGGAGAGCGGGTTTGGGGGCAGAGAATTAATTGCATTTGGAACAAGTTGGCAGAGCGGTGATGCTGATGTGCTGTTTCAGGGAATGCACTTTGAAAACACTAAGTTTATTTCTCAGATATGCTGACCTTTTATCTGGGTTTAGCAATTTATAGGAAATCATTATGTCTGGGGCAGCAGGGCCAGGCCGCCAAGAAACGCTGAAGGGGCCTCTGGGTTCTCCTTGGTACCAGGAGACCTCTATTCAGTTGCCAAGACAACAATAAGGCCTTGCTGTCACCATGGCCCTGGGCTGCCTGAGCACTGTGTCCTTGAACCCCCTCCCTGAGTGTGTTGGGAGGCGGGGCTGGAGGTGGGCAGTGGTGGCAGGCAGAGGTGTGTGGCTGGTGGCTGAGGGTGGGAGGTGACTGCGGATACCCGGGCCACCACCATGTTCGCCTCTGAGAGCACAGAGATAAGAGGGGGCAGGCTCTTACAGGAACTGAACCTCCTACTGATCTGCCCCTACACAAGGGGGGCAGCCCTCACTTCCGCGGCCCCGATATCCAGATGCTGACCTCTAACACCCTCCCTGGACCCTGACCTGGTCTCAGCCCCGTGCAAGGCAGCTGGGTGACTGGAGTAGGTTAGAACCTCCACTTGCCCCAGCTGCTCCTGACAGATGAGGCAGATGAAAGCCTGCACAGGGTCCCCCAGGAGGTAAAGCAAGGGCAGGGCCTGGGGAGGTGCCACCCCTCCAGTCACTTGATCCCAGCAAGGAGGGAGAGGTGGTGAGCTCTCCTGGCCTGGCCGCCTGTAGTTGTGTTCCTCTAAGGCCTGAACTCCCTCCTTCTCAGAGCTGAACCAGCAGCTTCCCACAGGGTTTCTTTGCAGGCCTAGGGGCTTTCCATAGGGGACTTTACCACTCCACGCTTCAACCCAGTGGACCGTGCAACTCTCCTAAAATCAGGGGGTCTGGGAGACGTTGAGACTCTGTTATCCCCATCCCTGCACCCTCCCTGTCAGGGCATCAGGCCTCTCAGACCACTTGAAAGGGAGAGGCTCCACTTGACATTCCTGAGCTGCCATTGGGCCAGCCAGGCATCGGGTTGAGGCAGGGGGAGGGGAGAACTAACCAGAAGGCAAGGGAGGGCGGGCATCATGTGCTGGAGGTTTAAGGGGAGCCCCTCAAACCAGTGGCTGGCCCCTGGCCCAGCCCCTGCAGAGCTTCTCCTGGCCATGAGCTGGCTGGCACACAGGCCTCCTGTTGGACACGCTCAAGTCTCCACCCCCCCACCCCACCCCCACGGAACCACTAGCCACTGCCAAGGAGCCAAACAATACTTGTGCAGGCCAGCAGGGCTCAGACAAGAGGTGCAGCAGGAGGCCCGGGGTGTGTCTGGGGGGTGGGGTGGGGGGGGACACGGGGAGCTCTATAGCCAACCAGAAAGAACAGTCACAGAATCTAGGCATGTGTTCCGCGGCAGCCAAAAAGTGGGCTGAAGTCAGAGCTGTGCAACTTGATTTTGACTTCAAGCTCGCCACACACTGTGGGCTTGGTTATTAGGCCCTGGACATGACTTTTCTGTAAAGGGTGCCGTCTGAGGGGTCCCGGAGCCACAGAATTACAAGCAGCCACGCAGGTCTCTCCCTGAAGGCATCACTGTGGTACACAGGGCTCCTCCCGGTGCCCCCTAGTGAGAACCAGCTGCTTGGAAGTGGCCAATGAGCATTTGAAAAGATGCTCAATGCCACCAATTATGAGAGAAATGCACACTGAAACCACAATGAGGTATCACCTCACAGCCATTAGGATGGAAACTTTTTGTTTGGCTTTTAAACATTTTTTATTTAATTTCCAAGTAGTTAACATAGGGTTATATTAGTTTCAGGCATCCAATATGGTATTTCGTAGGATGGAAATTATTTAAAAACTGCCAACATAACAAGCTTTGGTGAGGATGTGGAGAAACCGGAACCCCTGTACCCTGTTGGTGGGATCATAAAATGGTGCCACTTCTATGGAAGACGGTGTGGAGGTTCCTCAGAAAATTGAAGATGGAACGACCACAGATCCTCTGGCGTTCCCACCTCTCGGTTAATACCCAAGGGACCTGAAAGCAAGGCCCCAAACAAATGACCGCACCCCTGTGTTCATCGCAGCATTGTTCACAGTAGCAGGTAGGTGGAAGCAACCCAAATGCCCAGCAAGGGATGGATGGACGGAGAAGGCAAATCGTATGTTCTTTTCACCACAATAAGTGAAGAAGGGGTGGGGAGCTGCTGCAGGGTCATGTGGTCGTCCTCCCAACTCACAGAGGAGCAAACTGAAGCCCAGAGAGGAGCCCGTGGCCCAGGTCCACAGTCCGGGCGGCATCAAATCAGGGCAGCTGTGGAAGGCTGGGAAACGTGACCCAGAAGGAGAACATGGAAGGCCGCTGTGCAGCTAGGCTCAGGCTCAATGGCCATTGTTGGAGCTAGCGTGTAAGATGTGGCCACATGTGCCAGGCGCACTTGAGAGAGGCCTGAGTTCTCTAGAAAATGCACTTACGGGAAAAACTCCTGTCTGGCTGATGGCTGACCCTCCTCTCCAAGAGCCATAGCCCTGAGCCCCTCCCTCCAGAAAGCCTCACCCCCAACCCCAGCAGCCTGAAGAGCGGGGGGTGGGGGCAGCTGAAACCAGATAAAAATGGGGGAAACAAACCTAATGAAGATCCCATTCTGCTACTGCCTGAGACTCTGAAAAACGGAGGGGACTCCTCTAGCACCGGGCACAGACAGGTGTTTAGTAAAAGGAGTCCTGGATGCTGGCTCTGGAGCTGGGCCCACACATTCCTATCCTGGGGGCACCCTTGTCTGTGTGACTTCTTGCGGCCTCAGGGGATTCCTCTGCAAAGTGGGATAATAGTAGTACCTCCCGGGATGGCTCTGGGGGTTACGTGCACTGGGTCCCTTAAAGGACATGGAGCCAGCCCTGGGGCCGATATTAGTGCTCAGATATTAGCCACTGCTGGGAGGTCCTGAGGCCAGACTGTGTGGCCCTGGGTCCCTCACAAGCACCCCACCCCAGTATCTCCACTCTTATTTTCCCACCACGGCCCACTCGTCCTGACAGGAAATCCCCACCCCCTACCCCCAGGGGCAGGCACAGTGAGTCCGGGGTGTGGGACTCTCTACCAGGGCTCTGAACCCCGGCCTGGTTCTCTGAGGCCCTGGTGTGGCTTGTCCAGGGCCACAGGAGCTGGGGGCAGGGCTGGGCAGCTCCAGGCCCAGACCCTCATTGTCTTTCTCCCCCAGCAGACCCAGGACAGACTGAGAGTAAGAAAGAGGCAGGTAAGCAGACAAGGATGCCAGGATCACCCCGGGAAACACAGCTGCACCTGTCCTTCCCTGACACCCCTCATGCGCTTCCGGGCCCCACCCAAAGATGGCTGGGAGACACAACCTGCCACGTAGTGTCCCCCTCCCCCCCCACCCCCCCACCCCCCACCCCCACCCCACCCCCGCTTAGTTGCCCAGCTCCTGCACAAGCATCAGGGGCAGAGGAGCTGCCCCAAGGGGATGAGGGGATGTCTGTAACAGGGGACCTGCCCCGTGGGTATCTGAGGGGCCAGGAGGGGGAGGGGATTCAAGTCACAGATGAAGAGGGAGGAGGGGGAGAGGCAGTGTTGGGGAGGGAAAGACGGGGAATCTGCGAGGCAGGAGACCATGAGCTGAAAGGCTGGAGAGGGCAAGAGGGCTGGGCCGGGTGGCCTTGATGGACTCCCAGCTGGGTGGCCCTTAGGCCTCAGGCCAGTGGGGACCTCCTCGCCAGTCCCAGCACAGGCTGACCTAGAAGCTGCTATGCTCCCCTTCTCCCGGGACACCCCTGGGCCCGGACCCATACCCCTATGGGTGGAGGGGGAACCTGGAACCACAAGCTACCTCCCCAGGTCCACCTGGTGATTATTGGCTCTTGCTAGGAATCCATCTAGGAGCAGGCCTGGGAAAGCCAGAGTCCCCACATCCCTGCCCCTGCTGCCAGCAGACATCCCCAACCCATCCTGCCACTGTCCTGCACTCGCCAAGCAGCCTCAAGAATTTGCCTCTGAATTCCAACTCTTTGTTAAAGACAAGGGGACCAGAGGGGAGATGTGCTCAAGGTTTTCCCGAGACAGCGTGAGAGCCAGCCTCAGCACCAATGCTTTCCCCACAGCAGGCCACCCCGTGGCGGAGAGGAAGCCGGGCTCAGCCTTGATAACCCACAGCCCCACAGACGGCTGGGGACGACTCAAGCGGTACTCCCTCCAGCAATCCCTTCAGGATTTGGGCCTAATCCCAAGCACGAGGTCAGGCTAGGGAAGGATTTGGTTTCATTCCCTCAGATGCCCAAGCCTTGGCCCGAGCCCCGGGGTGCAGGAGTGAAGGCGCGTGGCTGCCCAGCCTCTACTAACAAAGCCTTCCTTTATTAAATAGAGATCGTGTTACATTCCATTCAAAGGAAATCAGCTGTGGTGAGGGATGTGTCCAGGTTGGACCTGAGTCCTAAATGGGCTGTGCGGGGTGAGGAGCGGGCCTGGGGCGTGCCCACCCTACCCCAGTCCTGTGTGCAGGGCAAGGCAGCCTCAACCCCCATTGTCTGAATGGCCACTCACAGCTGAACATAGACATGGGTGTCCTGAGGCCCTGAGTTTTACTTTGGGGGAAACCCATCCTAATCCTTCCAACGGTGGTGGGGGCAGAGCCTCCTGGGGCATGGGCTCAGGTGGGGGATGGGGTCAAGTGCAAGGATCAGTGCCTGATCCATCTGAAGAACAGTTTGGGGACGGTCCTCAAGCAGGTATAGGTTGGTGTGAGAGTCCCTGACAGCCCCATTTCCTGACGGACACTGGACACAGCTGGGGGGGGGGGGGGGCATTGAGGCAGTCCAACAGGGAGGCCACGGGGAATGGATGAGGGATGGCCACCAGGGGGTGCTGGTGCCCCAGGGCTCGGAAACTGAGGTGGGGGCGATACCCTGGAGGTCAGGCCACCCAGCGCGGTCCTCAGTGGTCCCCTTCTGAGGATGAGGCAGCAACAAAGCACCTGTGAGCAGCAGCTCCCAGGCCTGCAAAGGGGGTGCAGATACACATTTCCCTTCCCGAGGGCTGAGCCCGAGTACGGGCCCAAGCTCCTTGGTCTTCAGTGCTTCCCTGAAGGTCTCCCAGTGGCTGCAGGGCCACTGGTGAAGAGAGAAGGGTCAGTTCATGAGCTCCTGTCGTCTGTCCTGGGTTGAAGGTTTGGTACCAGCTCAGCAAGGCTTCTGTGGCCTGGCCATTTGTCCATCTGCTCAGCTTCTGGCTCAGGGCTGGCTCTGGGACCCTGTCTTCCTGTCTGTCTGTGCTTGGGGCAGGTGTTGGCTACGGATCAGAGCTCCCCTCCAGGCCTGGGCCATGCCCTACGCCTCCTGGGGGAAGAAGCCGAGCTTGGCCAGTGACATCTCCTTCCGCAGCCTCGTGATCTCCCAAAACATCGGCTCCACTGCAGGCAGACAGAAGGTGGATAGCTTAGTAATGGTGGACTCAGGCCGATGGCCTGGCGCCTCTCCCCTGGCTTCGGACAGGGCAGTTGGCAGGCACCCGGGGCTTCCCAGTCCCCCAGGACAGGTGACCTTGTGAATGGCTGGACCTCTGAGGCTCCACACCGAGGCCTTGCAAAACTGTGGAGTGCTGAGCACACTATGCACCCCCACACTGGTGGCCGAGGTGGCATCGCCCTACAGCCTAATACCAACATGCACAAGCACGTTGACACCCATCTGGCAGGCTACAAACGCCTTCCAACCCTGTCTCCCTGGGGTCTCAGAGACCCTAAGCCGTCAGCAGAGCCATGGGATGCGTCCAAGTTCCTCTCTGGGGCCTTGATCCCCCCAAGCCAGGAAAGAGAGGCTCTGACTCCAAAACTGAATCGGGAGAAGACTCAGCAGGAAACCAAGTTTGGGAAAGGAGCGGGATGCTGAGCCTTGCACAACAGGGGTAGAGGGGACAACAAGTAGATGGAGGGCCTGCTGGTCAAGGGTGAAGCGGGAGGTGGCAGCATGAAGAGCCCGCCCCCAGTGGGGAGATCCACAAGGGACACCGCATCGTGCAGGCTTCCAAGGCCAGGCCACTCATAGGGAGCAATCCCCACGGGCCCTGGGGTCTTGGAGACGTTTCTGGGTGGAGAAGGCAGTGGGACTGAGTCCTAGCAGAGTCCTCCCCAGCCCGCCCCAAGTTGACCCCACCGCCACGCCCTCCCGCTCCCTCCCAGGGGCCACCAGGGGGCGCTCACCTTCCTGCCGCACCAGGCCCTGCTGGATGTAGCGGATGTAAGTGAAGAAGTTGCACACTGCGGTGATCTGTGAGCAGAAGCCGGAGGCTGTGACCCGCGGCTCTCACGCTCAGGGTCCCCCCCAAGAGCCGGGGCAGATGGGAGACCAGAGTGGGAGACCTCATGTCGCATCAGAGCTAGATAATGCTCCCTGAGTTGGACGGGGCTGGGCTTTAAAATTTGATTATTGGGCGCCTGGATGGTTCAGGTCATGATGCCAGGGTCCCAGGACAGAGCCTGCCTTGGGCTCCCTGCTCAGTGGGGGGGTCTGCTTCTCCTCCTGCTTGTGCCCCTCCCCCTGCTTGTGCTCTCTCTTTCTCTCTCCCTCAAATGAATAAAAAATCTTAAGAAAACAAAACAAAAAAAGCTTTAAAATAATTTGATTAGTAAAAAAATAATAATAAAAATAATAATAATAATTTGATTACTGACAGTGCTGTTATTACCCCTCCCAATAAAAACAGTAGCAGCAACTAACATTTGATCCAGCACATGCACCCAGGGAGGCAGACACGCGTATCATTCCCATTTCACACATGAGGAAAACAGACTCCAGAAACAGAGCTACCAGATGACGATTACCGGGGCCACAGAGATAGTTAAGTGGCTGAGCTGGAAAATGAAACCAGGCAGCCTGCCCTAGAGTCCCCGCTCATCCTGAGGGCCCTGCCTGCTCTGGGTGCCCAAGGCCCTGGCCTCCCTGGAACGCCAGGACAGGCAGGGGGATCAGAAGCTGCTCCCTGGGGCTGCCCTGGATCCCCAGGCCTGAAGCCCTCAACCTGGCCGGAGGCCCGCTCCTTGCCAGGCCCTGTGCTGGGCACCATGGACCCCACATTGGCTCAGACGTGGGCCCTTCCATGAAGACTCTCCTATTGCAAAAAGGGTGCTGCTGGTACCTTGCCCAGGCCTCTTCCCACTGCTGAAGCCTGCCGGCCACTGGCGGCTCATCAGTATCCCTCTGTACCGCGTATTGGCGGGCACGCAGCATGTAAGAGGCCAGCTCCCTTGTCTCAGCGTGGAACCCACCCTGGGCTCCAGAGCCCCCATGGAGCGGGTTGCAGCCAGACTCCAGCTGAGGCCACAGCCTCCTTTACCCACCCGACCCCCTATTCTGTTTCCCTCCCTCTTCCTAAGAATGGCATGAGATCTTCGTCTTCGGCTCAGCTTCTAGGGAACCCCATGTAAGACAGGGCAGAAGGCAGCTGGCAGCTGTGCCCACGACAGCACTGACTGAACATCAGCACTCTGGGGAGAGACTTCAAGTGTGTGGGAGCCCACGGGGTCCAGAGTTACAGCGAGGGGGCAACAGTCCTGGAGGCCCTCAACACATAGGAATCCTTGCCAGGAGAATGAAGTGGGTGCAGGGGCATTGGTGGCCCTGGCAAAAGCAGGGAAGCATGCGGGGGGGGGTGCCCAAGTCAAGGGACTAACCCAGTGTGGCTCAGGAGGGGCTGCAGCGGGCTGGGGTGGGGGGCACAGGGTGGGGCAGGAGAAGCTTGTGTGCCAGGCTGTGGTGTTTCTCAAGGGCCCATGGGCCCCCATGAGAGGAGGCTGGTGAGCAAGCAGTGGCAGCGAGCAGTGGAGTTCTTTCCCCAGGGCTGTACTGTTCCCCATGGGAAGCCTGCTTCTCCCTCTGCCTGTGTCTCTGCCCCTCTGTGTCTCTCATGAATAAATAAATAAAAATCTTAAAAAAAAAAAAAAAAAAAGATTAGGGACGCCTGGGTGGCTCAGTGGTTGAGCATCTGCCTTTGGTCCAGGGAGTGATCCTGGAGTCCCGGGATTGAGTTCCACACCGGGGTCCCTGCAAGGAGCCTGCTTCTCCCTCTGCCTGTGTCTCTCTCTCTCATGAATAAATAAAATCTTTTTACTTTATTATTTTTTTAATAAAATCTTAAAAAAAAGAAAATTAAACAGAGAGATCCCTGGGTGGCTCAGCGGTTTGGAGCCGTCAGCCCAGGGCATGATCCTGGAGACCCAGGATCGAGTCCCGCATCAGGCTCCCTGCATGGAGCCTGCTTCTCCCTCTGCCTGTGTCTCTGCCTCTCTCTCTGTCTCTCATGAATAAATAAAATCTTTGAAAAAAAATATTAAAAAGAAACCTCTTCTCCCTAAGGATGCCACGTTCCTTAGTCTCTTTAGGGTGGAGACTACATCCTAAAACTTCACACCATCCTCATCTCCCATCCCAGCTCTGCCCGGCAGAGACAAGCAGGCTTGGAAGAAACACAGTTCTAGATATAATTTTGCCAGGGACCGAATGGCGCGGTTCCTTCTGTTGAGCCCTGGTAGGGATCAGAGAGAGACCACTGGAAAGGGCTCGGGGCACAGAAGTGCGGGGCAGAGGCTGCAAGGGAAGGCAGACTGAGTTCAGAATGGGGACGCCCCAGGTCTAGGCCATACACACCCTCCTTTCTTTTTTTTTTTTTTAAGATTTTATTTATTTATTCATGAGAGACATGGAGAGAGAGAGAGAGGCAGAGGGAGAAGCAGGCTCCATGTAGGGAGCCTGATGTGGGACTCGATCCTGGGACTCCAGGATCACAACCTGAGCTGAAGGCAGATGCCCAACCGCTGAGCCACCCAAGCATCCCTCACACCCTCCTTTCTAAGGCACAGACTCCCCACCTGCAAACAGGAGCTTGGCTCACTGCTGTGGGATGTGTCAGGACAACATTCCAGACGCCCTGCAGAAGCTGTCAGGACCATACAAGCTGCCCAACAATGGGGCCATCTGTCCCTTCAATGAGCACTCTCTAGTAGGTCAAGGATGGGAGATGGTTCCTCAAACAGGGCCCCATGCAGTGTCACCTTTGAACCAAGCTTCAGAATCTTCTAACACATTCTCTTTGGTTCTTCACAATCCTGTTCACAGTTTGTCAGGGGACAGAGGAACGGAGACCACCCCACCTTATCACCCCTCACCCCCCAGCTCAGTGAGGTCCACTGACCCCGCCTGTGCCACTTGGCAGATGAGGGCGGACTCTGGGATTCCTGGAAGCCTTGTGGCACCCACCACTGGCTGTCAGGTTCGAGTAACACACATGCCCCAGAACCTTCCCAAAAGCCTGGGGCCAGAGCCTGAGCTGGGAGTCAGGAGCCTGGAACTTTAACCTGAATTATTATTTTTTTAAGATTTATTTATTTATTCATGAGAGACAGAGAGGGGGAAAGAAAGAGAGAGAGAGAGAGGCAGAGACACAGGCAGAGGGAGAAGCAGGCTCCATGCAGGGAGCCCGACGTGGGACTAGATCCCAGGTCTCCAGGATCACGCCCTGGGCTGAAGGCGGCGCTAAACCGCTGAGCCACCCGGGCTGCCCTAACCTGAATTCTAATGTCACTCCCACGATTAGGTTTCGGCAGGCCAACAGGGACTGAATCCTGCCAACAGCCGTGTGAGCTCAGAAGAGGACCACCGTCTCCCAAGGAAGGACGCGGCCAACCTGCTCCTTGACCGCAAGCCCATGAGGCCCTGAGCAGAAGAACCCACGAAACTAGGCTGACTTCTGCCCTGGGGAGACCACAGTTATAAATGGGGGTTGTTCTAAGCCACTCAGTTTATGGTAACTGGTTATGCACCAACTAACTAATTCACCAGGCTTGGCTACGTGGTCTGAGCCAGTCTCCAGATCTCTCTGAGCCCAGGCCCTACTCTGCAGATCAAGGTTGCGCTCTCAGGCCTAGGGCCCAGCGTCCCAGCCCCAGTTGCCCCTAAGAAGCCAGGTTAGGGTACGGGTACATCCAGTCTCCTTCTGGATGACTCACCCTGGCCCGGGAGGACGGCGAGATGTAGTAGTGGCTCTCAGAGTCCCCAAGCCGGATTCGGTGGCGACAGGCACGAGCCAGTCCGCTCAGGGCACAGGTGCTAGAAGAAAGCAGAGGGGGCCATGGAGGCTGGGGGCGGGGGGGCTTGCCTGCCCGGCTCATGTACCAAGCATGCACAGAGGGAGGGAGAGGCCAGCAGACTGAGGTGTGCAGTCGGGCATCCTCTCCCTCGACCCCAGCTTCCCCAGGACCCCAGGGCCAGGCCAAGGAGGGCCCTGGGACAGGCCTCTGACCTAAGCTAGATCCCACCCCTCAACTCCCTACCCTGCCCCTGGAGGGCAGGAGAGCTCCGTCAACCCCATGCCAGGTATACCAAAGCTCCACTCTCTGCAGGCCCTCCAAACACACCCCCTACTTTACTGGGGCCCTTGGACTTCGTCACTCCTTCCCAACTGAACGAGTCCACTCTCTCCTCCACTTGGCTAGCAAGTCCTCAGGCAAGGTCATGCTAGCAGGGGCTTTGCTTGAATCCCTTCGGATCCTCCAACCAGCCCTTTGCCTTGCCTCTCCCCTTCTCTGCACTACAGCCAGGGGCTCCTTCAAAAGCTCCCATCTAGCCCATCATCTTTCCCTGCCATTTTCCTACTGCCCAGGAAACCATTATGGAGACTCTGGAGCAGAGGAAGGTTAAGGAGGCTCCTGGCTGCAGGACTTATCAGTGCCTTGCTGTCTCCAGGTTCACTGGGACTCTGATTGGATTCAGCAGCCCTCTTTTCAGGAAACATCTATTGATGATTTTGTGAAATGCTGGCCTAATGGGTCAAACCCCAAACCCCATTCAAGGCCCTTGACACTCTGGCCCCAAACAGCCTCTGCAGCCTCAGCCCTATCTCCCCACCCACCCTACTGCTCTGCCCACAAATCCAGTGATGTTTCCATTAATACCCCGGCTTTTCAAACCTTCATTCATTTTTTTCCCTCTGCCTGAAAGGCCCTTGCCTACTTGGCAAACTCCGATCCATCCTTCAAAACCCAGCTCAAATGTTCCCCTCTGTGACAAGTCTCCCCCAGTGGGGCATCCCTGGCAGGTCAAATCCTGGGCTGCCGAAGGAAAGTGCTCCCCATCTCTGCCCTTGCTCCACCCTGGCTATTTTGTTCTGCTGTGAGTCCTGCTCGATGGCAGCTGAATGGCAGGAAGGACAAGATGCCAGGGCTGTTTGGTTATTTATTAGCACAAGGGGAGCTGGCAGCTGACATCACTTACACATCAGTCAGTGCCCAGAACCCACTGTGGGAGAGAGATGCCTGTCAGGCCAGCCAAGAAGAGGGAGGCTCCAGTTCCCGGGCTCCCCGGAAGGCCTGAGGATCTATGACTAGAGGCAGGAATTTCTGCCAGAGATGCCTCCCCACCCTGCATGCCTCTGCAATCCTCCCCAGCCAGGCCTGTGCGCCCCCTCACCCACGGGGGACCCACACCAGGAAGCTCAGTCCTCAGCCACACTCCCTGCAAGATCAGGACCCCAGGAGGCAGGCCTGAGGCTCAGTCCCCAGCCACACCCCCTGCAGGACCCACACCAGGACCCTAGGAGGCAGGCCTGAGGCTCAGTCCCCAGCTGGCAGAGCACCAGGCTAGGTGTGGCGGGCAGGAAAGGAGGAAGGACGCCAAGCTCACTTGGTGCTGCCACACTCGACTGCAGCCACCTTCACTGCAGGCAGTGTCTGCGAGGCCACGGGCTCGATGGTGAGCGTGTTGTCCTCCACGGCGGCCCGTACCAGTGCTGAGAGCTGCGGCAGAGCAGGGCAGCAGGTGGGTCAGTGAGGGGCTGGCCTCCGTGAGAGGCTGGGCCTGGGGCCAGCTGCCCTCTGCCTCACCTCCTGCATCGTGAAGTCCAGGCAGGGGCCCACGTCCTCCCGGTACACCCTCTCAAGGAAGGGGCAGGTCTTGTCCAGGGTGGGTGACTCCCTCCAGGCCTGGAACTCTGCGAATAGGGTTGTGTCCACCTGTGGGGGAGGGTGAGCCTGATGGGGCAGTCAGACGCCGGGTCGGGGGCAGGGGGGCAGCATGGCAGGGATAGGCAGAACTGAACGAGGTGAGGGGCCAGGAGGGTTGCATGGCAGGCCCCAGCCTGCCAGCGGGTCTGTCCCCAGTGGCTAAGCAGGGGGGCAGAGTTCCCAAGAAGAACTACTTCCTTCCCTCTGCACTGAAGGCCTCAGAACTCCAGCTTTCATATCTAGGTGTGCTTTTAGCTTCTCGGCTCTATGAGGTTACAGACTTTGGTCCAGGGCCTCGTCCCTAACAACCTCTCTGCCTCCTGGAGGAGGAAAAGCTGAAGACCGGCCCTGCAGGTACCCCCCACACGCAGGTACCATGGCACACACAGGCCCACGCACATAGAAGGAACACACACGGGCTGCCTCCCTGGGGACAGATGACTAGCTGGTTGCCCTGGGGCATGTGCAGCGAGAATGAGGCTGGGCGGGGGCAGAGGGGCGGCCCCTCTCCAGAGCCATTACCTGTTGGGAAAAGGAGAGAGAGGTAGCAGAGGAGGGGGCCGTAGGTGGCTCCCCAGGCAGGAGCTGCCAGGCCGGCTCATAGGTGAGTTGAACAGCTTTGCTGGGGACCACGCAGAGGAGCAGGGAGAGGAAGGGGGGCAGCCCAGGCTGGGGGGAGGGGCAGACAAAGAGAGACAGACGGACAGATGCACAGAGACAGAACAGACAGTAGGGAGGAGATGTTAGTGTCCAGTTAGAAGCTGAGGACTCAGAAGTGGGGGAGAGGCCTAGCCCGCGCTTTCTCCCTGGAAGCCCCAGAGACACGGGGCAGCATGGAGATGGGGGCCGCCTTGCTTCACAGGAGCCTGGGTCCCCCTGCAGCCCTGGTGGGGTTCACTGGGTGCAGCCCTGAGCTGAGCAACCAGCACCCTGGTCTTGTGGGTCTGCATGGCCCCAGGAGGCGCTACTTATGTGAGGAAGCTGAGGCTCTGGCAGGTGCCTTTACTTGCCCAAAGACCTACGGCCAAGGACATCAGAGCCCACTGCCCGCCTGGACCAAGTACCCCATGTACCCAGCTCAGAGGCAGGGAGGGAGACAGCCCCAAAAGTCTGTGCTTGTCCAGGTACCACAGCCAGAGGCACTGAGGACCTTCAAATCCAGGGATGTCACAAGCTGGTCCTGGACCTCATGGCTATGGGCATGCAGGGCCCAAGCAGCTTGTCCCCAGAGGCCCAGCAGTGGCCTCTTTAGGCTCAGAGAATATGTCTTCCTGAAGAACTCTCCCCATCCCCCTCACCTAGGCCAGGCCCCCAGGCCCCAGGCCAGTCTCGGGTGCACAGAGTACCACCTACTACTGGAGGGTTGTGGAGGGGTTACCAGGCCCTCATGGCACACAGGAGGGGTGCACACGGTACATTCATAGGCTGAGGGCCAAACCTCCTATCACAAAAAACCTGCGCAGCCCTCCCAGACAGGGGACACAGAGACCCAGAGATGGCAGGCCAGGCTCCAGGTCACACAGCGAGGGGTCAGGACTCCCCACTGGGCCCCCCTGCCTGGCTGACACTGAGACCGTGTCTCCCTTTCCTGCCACCCCTCACCTCTTTGCCCTCCTTGTCCGGGGTGAGGGGATGTCCGGCAGTGGGGCACATGGCGGGGCAAAGGGCGCTGCTGGTGCTCTTATGTCGCAAGTGGCCCTTGCGGGGTCCAGCCTTGGTGGGGCTCAGCAGCTGTGGGTGCAGCTCGCGATTGGGAGAGGCTGGTGTGGATGTGAGGACCAGGGTCTTCAAGGCGGTCACCTCCGCCTGCAGCATGTCGATCTGGCCGGGATGAGATGGCTGTCAAGGCCTAATGCGGGCCTGGCTGCCAACCGCCAGCCACCCCAGCTCAGGATAACCTGTCCCAGCAGTGACTGGCATGTAACCCGGCCTGTCATCCTTGGAACAGCATGAGACCTCCGCTTTAGAGAGGGCAAGGGAGGCTCGGAGAGCGACTGTGGCCTGCCCGAGGTCACACAGTATGCCAGGGCTCTGTTGGAGGCACCTGTCCAGGAGGTGGCTGGGCCTCCCACCGAGGGGCCCAGGAGCCAGGGACTACCCAGCCCTCACATTTGACAGACGTGCAAACAGACTCCGAAAAGAGGAAGAACTTCCCTGCCCCGGCTCACGTGGCCAGACAAGGTTTTTGCTTTGTAAGGAGAGTAAGGCAGGCAGGAAAGAGACTGTAAGGACTACAGGATCCGCCCCGCCCTAGTAAGCCCCAGAAAGGTCTCTGTGCGCTGGAAATACTGCCCGAGTGCTGGGGAGTTGGATTTCAGCTGTAGCATCTCAGACCCCCGCTTCACTTTCCTAGGCCGCAGGGTCTGCCCATCCCCACTGCCCCACAACCCTGGGACACGCTGGGGTGCGAGGGTCCGATCAGGTAGCCAAAGCTGACTCGAGGGGAGCTCTGGCTGGGCCGGAGTGGTGGGGACCTCACCTTGCCCCGCGCCTCCTTCAGCTGCTTTTCCGACGCTGCCTGCTTCATGTTGGCTTCCCGCACCATTCTGTGGGCTTCCTGGGAAGCAGGGAGGCTCTGCGTGAGTGATGAGGGGCCAGCGCACCCCACAGACCTGCTCCCCAACCTGTCCCCCAGCCAGCAGGCCTGTACCTCAAACAGGCTGGCCGTCAGCTCCTCCAGCTCCTGTTCCAGCTGCTCCCGCACCTTGGACAGCCGCTCACACTCCTCGTCCTTCAGCTGCAGCTCCTGGGGGTTCGGGGAGAGTGGCTGTCAGCCCCCTGGGGCTCCAGGCCCCCTGACCAGGCTCCACCACGGGGTCCTCTTCCTTGGCCCTGGGCCCCAACCCCCTTCCTCTGTCGCCCTGCAGTTGACGACGCAGTTCCCACTTAGCTTGCGGCGTGATGTTGCAACCCCAGCTGCCTAGAAGGGGCTTTCGGAGAAGTCAAGACTCCTAAAAAATCCTCCAGAGTCACAAGCACTGGTTTCTCCTCTGTGCTCCCTCAGGCCCAGCCCCAGCGTCTGTGCAGGCAGGTGGCCCTGACGGGAGCCTCCAGGTAGGCCCCGAGCCCCAGCACCCCCAGAGCCCCACCTTCTGGGCTTTGTGCAGCTCCTCCTTCAGGAACTCTGAGCCCTTCTCACGGATCTCCATGGAAGAGCTTCGCAGGCGCAACACGTCCAGCTGCGCAGCCGTGGGGCTGTCCTCACCTTGGGCCTCCTCCCCAGCAGGGCTCTCTGCCGGGCCTCCGGGGGACTCCCTGCAGCCCTTCCAGGAGACCGGGACGGTTTCAAGGGGCGGCGGGTGGCCCTCGTCTGGGTGGGGCTGGCTGTGAGGCAAAAAGCAGACACAGGCTGGGGTTCGGAGCCCCAGCGCTGAGCCCAGGACCGGCCCTGAGGACCACGCCTGCCACCGAGGCTGCCCTGGGCCCCTCTGTGAAACAGCAACCCTACCCGCGAGGCTGCCACTGACTTGTCACCAGGGCGGGATGAGCCAACACAGGGTCTCCTTGGGGCAGGGACAGGACTCCTTCATCTGTGCCAACCCCCTCTAGGGCCGGGATCGGCACGCAGCCAGTGCTCGGTCTGTGTTGGTCCACAGATGACGAAATGCGTTGGCTCTCCATTTCTGCAAGGCGGGGGACCATTGCCACGGCTCCACCTCGAGGGTCACCAAGCGGATCTGACGTGCACAAAGCCCCGGCACAGGGGATCCCTGGGTGGCGCAGCGGTTTAGCGCCTGCCTTTGGCCCAGGGCGCGATCCTGGAGACCCGGGATCGAATCCCACGTCGGGCTCCCGGTGCATGGAGCCTGCTTCTCCCTCTGCCTGTGTCTCTGCCTCTATCTATCTATCTATGTATCTATTTATCTATCATAAATAAATAAATAAAATAAAATAAAATAAATTAAAAAAAAAAAAACCCCGGCACACACAAGGCTCATAAAGGAACTGCCTTCTAGGCTATTGTTAATGCAGATTTGATGCAAATCCTACCCCACTCAGGGTGGGCAGGAGGGGAGGGAGGACGCAGCCAGGGCCAGGAGATGGGGCAGGAAGATTCTGTCAAACAGCCCGGACGGGGCCCACTGCCTTCCTGTGCCCTGAACCTGGCGGGGCGCGGTCCTGGCCCTCCACGGGTGGCGCTCGCCGGTTGGCCTCATGACCTCAAACACCCCCCTCTGGGCCTCAGGACCCTCCGCTCCCTGAAGCGGGAGACCCTAGGGGTGGTGCCCCGGCCAGCAGCCTCTGTCCCCGCCTCCCCCCCCCACTGTCCATCCACACACCCCCACACCCACCCCCCCCTTTGCAACAGACCCTGCCGAGGGAGGGAGGCAGGAAGGGAGAGGGCTCAGCCAACAGTGGTTTGTGCCAAGACAGCACCTCTGGACTTGCTCACTCAGCAAAAGCTGGTGGCTCCTGAGCCAGCAGCTTTGGAGCCATTGTGGCTATGCAGAGGGTGAGGGTGAGGGTGAGGGGCTGGGTGGGGGGTGGGGGGGAGTGGAAGGGGCTCAGGGGGGGCCCATATAGTGGGAAGGAAAGACAAGGCCAAGGGGTCACGGGACTCAGGCTTTCTCAGGGAAAAGTGTGAAAAGCAAGACCAGAGAGCAGTCCCCCCTGTCACCAGGACCCTGAGACAGTCACCAAGCTGCCCCTAAGCCTCAGTCTCCCTCCCAGGGAACACAAAGGGACTGGGTGCCCAGGGACCCCAGCAATGAGTCCACTTCCAACCTTTCATGTAGCTCTGTCCCTACACCCAGCCCAGCCTGCTCTCTGCTCTGGAACGGGCCCAGACTGTGGCCTCATGGTTCCTTGGCTGGGTCCTGACCGGCAGGGACCCAGGGCTCTGACAGATGACGTGGGGAAACACATCTATTTCTCCATCTACAGTGTCTATCCAGACAGGGATGCTTCCTAACACCTTCGTGTGTGTGTGGTGGGAGGGGGAGAGGGTCCTCCCTTGGCAAGTGGCTCCTGAGGCTCAAGGAGGGGCTGCGGCAGTGCTACAGTGGCCCTAGACTGGGGTCATCACCCAGTGGACTCACATTGTGCCAGGTGCCGCCTGGCTGCTCTGCTCATGTCCTTCATTTACAGCTCTTGATGTCATTCATGGGACTGTCCCCGTCCTACAGATGAGGGACAGAGTGTCTGAGAGGTGCAAAACTTGTCTAGGCAGCCAGGGCTTCGGTCTAGACCCAAAGCATCCCCCGCCTGGTAGGTGGGGGCTGAGGATGGAATCAGCGCATCTGTCTCCAGATCAAGAGTTGCTGGTCCCAGGCAGACTCGGGAGACTCTTCCTTGGCTGCAGCAGGGAAATCTGACCCAATTCTGGCCCGACTGACTTCTCAGCTTCTGCTCAGGCCCAGAAACTGCCTCCCAGGAGGGCGGGCCAGGCTGGGGGAGCTGTGGCTGAGAGCAGAGGCCAGAGGCAGACGAGGCCAGGTCCACACTGGGCTCTGAGCTGGGTACTTACACACCAGCCCTATGAATGGCACTACAGTTCTCTGAAGCTGCTTCCCACCTGTGGGATGGGAGTAAAAATCTGGAGGAGGAGCTCCTGTGTGGCTCAGATGGCTGAGAGTCTGCCTTGGGCTCAGGTCATGATCTCCAAGTCCTGGGATCCAGCACTGCATCACATCAGGCTCCCAGCTCAGCAGGGGACCAGGGCCGATCCCTCAGGTGAGAGAGGACAGATGGCCCTAGTTGCTCAGGTTTGATAGGGACAGCAGACTCCAACTCAGGAGCTGAATGCTTCAACAGGATGAGCCAGAAACGTGGGCCAAGGATAGGGGTAACCAGCAGGGACAGCATGGGACACAGGGCAGGATCCCAGGTTCTAGACACCCAGCCCTGGTGTCTTTTTCCTCTGTGAGGACATCATCCCAGACATCACCCACGCCCCTGCCTAGGAGAAAAAGACCTCCAGTGCCTCCCACGAGGGCCACCAGTGTGGTCTGGGCCTCCCACTAGAGTGAAAGACACTAACTCTCCTGCTGGTCCCGAGGGTAGGGGCTGGGGTCATGGCTGGACTGTCCCCCATCATTTTCCCAACAGGCTCTCACTTCAGCCCACTTCTGGGAAAGATAGGGCCCAGTTTTGCAGCCAGAGACAACAGGCTCTGCCCCCATCCCCAGCATAAAAGCCCAACTTGAAAATCCTAACGGCAGAAAGCGTGGGTAGAGTAGGACCACCTGGCAGTCACCAACTGCTCAATGCCTGGGCTGGGGGTTCAGGAAAGATGGGCTTGCCCTGTACTGGGAGGGAAGTGGGAATCTGCAGGCCCTCACCTCGCACTTCTGGGCCATGAGGCAACTCAGAAATTTCAGAGGAACGAGGGACCCCAAGCCCCATAGGTCCAGCCAAGCCAGTATCCTCTGTCTTCACACACTTCAGCATCCTGGACCAGGGGCTGGAAAACCTCGAATGGGATGCCCGTGGTGCTGGGGAACTCACTCCTCAGACAAGCCTGGGCTTCCACTTAAGTTCTTCTGCACCACATCCCCTCCCTGCCCCTCAGGCCAGGCCCATGGCCCTCTGCTCGGACCTTCTCAGCCCCCACTTCCTACACAAACAGAGTCCAGAGTTCAGAATGCGCTACAGGGAAGGCCTGTAGCAGGACCCAGGGCCACTGGGAGAGGTTAGGGGCAGGAGACTATAAGAGTCAAGGTCAGAGGAAAGTGGGAGCATCCAACATCCCCCACCTTGAAGCTGGCTCTGCTGCCTAGAGCCCACAGCAGTTTACACAGGAAAGGCCCCAGTGGGTCACTTCCCCAGGAAACACACAACGGGGGGGGGGGGGGGGGGTGGATGCAGCAATGCTCACCCCCCAGTCCTGCCCTGGGAGGCCCAGCACACAAAAATGGCACAAATGAGAATGAGGACCCGCAGATTCTATGGTCCCCAGTCACCCAACAACCCCCACTGGGCCAGGAGGGCCTGACCAGAGGCTACTAGGTCGGACCTACCTCTTCCCATATCCAGCCTGAGCTGCCTGCCATGAGGTCTTTCTGTCCCTCTGACCAGGGCCCAGGTCACTTCTTGGAATCAAAGATCCCTGTGCTAATGCGCACAATGGGTTCATTAAAGAAAAAGGAAGAATGGGAGCCTGGGGGCTATGTTTGAGCGTCTACCTTTGGCTCAGGTCATGACCCCGGGCTTCTGGGATCAGGTCCCACATCGGGCTCCCTGCAGGGAGCCTGCTTCTCCCTCTGCCTGTGTCTCAGCCTCTCTCGGTGTCTCTCATGAATAAATAAATAAAATCTTTTAAAAAAATAAAGAAAAAGGAAGGAACTAGTTAGGGCAGCTCTGAAGCTGGGGGACAGAGAGGCTGGGAGGGCACCTAGGACCACTCACCCTCCGCCCGGGGCTGACAGGGTGGCTGAAGGTGAGCTGGTCTACAGGGCAGTGCCATGGCGCAGGGGTCCCGTTCAGACTCACACCCCTGCACCCACAGGCATTCCAGTAAGCCCCGAGGGTACTGAAGCTGACAGCCAAGTGATTTGTCCTGTCCAGGGGCCACAGGGCAGAGAGGGGCTAAGTCTTCAGCTCCAAACCCTCAAGTACTCCAGTGCCCCAACCTCATGATGCCACGGCAGGCAGATGCTCTCCCCAGCCCCGGTCTAGACAGTGAGGCACCTGATGTTCAGAGAGGTATGACGACCTGACCGGAACACACAGCAAAGAGTGGCAGGGTAGGAACAGAACCCAGAATCGCAGTTTTCTTGTATCATGTGACCTGTCACCCAGAGAAGGATCCAGATGGGAGGAAAAGGGGATGAATGGTGGTTTTGGAGAAGTGAGGCAGGATGCAGATGGGATTTGAGAAGTCTGAGATAGTGCCTGAGACAGTGGCGGTGGTGGTGGGGATGGCGGGTTCCATTCAAGGCTGCTGCATAAGCCAGGCAGGCCCCAGGCTAGGAAGGGGCATGCAGAGGGGACACTGAGGGGGGTATTGTGGCAGGACCAGGAGCTGGAGAGGGTGACGGGGTGGGGGGAGGTAACAAAACTACAGTAATTAACTAACATAATGAGATGGTGCCAATGTTGGGAATAGGAACTGGAAGGGAAGCTTTCAGGGAAAGGCAAAGGGGTGGCTGAGGCATCTGGGGAATGGCATGTCCTATAGGTGGTTGAGGGGAGGCACCCAGCCAGAGGGAGCAGCTGCAGTCTGAGCCTGCACCAGAAGAGGAATAACAGAGGAGCCTAGGGCCAGAGAGCCAGCCTGGAGCAGCCATCACCAGGGTTGGAAGGGAGGGTTCCAGTATGGGACAACAGTGTCATATATGCCACACACAGAAGCAGAGCAGGACCCCCAGGGGTTGGGAGGGGGTGGCGGCAGGTGCATCCAGACAACTCCAGCAAGGGGGACACAGTGTGTGCCTTGCAGAACATGAAACAGGAGGGCAGAGGTCAGGAACAGCCTCAGGAGGGAAGGCAGGGAGGCTGGGACACCTGAAATCAGGTGGACCAGGCCAAGCCAGACTCTCCTCACCACAACCTCAGGGCTGCCAGCCCAGCATCTCCACAGGGAGCCAGCACAAGGCCTGGGAGGGTGGTGGCTCACTCTGTGCTGGTGCGGAGCAGGGCATCCAGGGCCTCACACCCACCTGCTCAGCCCTAGAAGAGTCTCACTCCTCAAAAGTCCAACACATACAGAGTGAGCACCTATGATATGCTAGGCACCCCATCACCCCCAATCTGCCGCATCTGCATGACTGCACAGATTCTAGCAGCAACATCACCGAGCTCCCTTCTGATCACATTCTAAATCTTTTTGCTCCCCCCTTCAAACCCCCCCCCCCAGCGCTATTGGGCACAAATCCTGGGCAGACATGGGGAGAGTCTAGGATAGGCAGGATCCTAATGAGGGTCTGAGCTCCCCACCTGTACAGATTAAGGCGCAGCAGGAGATATATCTCCACCTGCTGAGGGGGCAAGGTAGGTAGTTAGATCAAGGAGGGTTTCCAGAAAGACACAGCTGGGAAAGGTGCACAACTGCTCCCCAGGCAGGTCCACCTTCTTGCCCCTGAAGCCCCCAGGCCATACTTGGGACAAAGTCTGAGCCAACAGACCCCTGTGACTTAGGCCCAACAGGCAGGAGCTCATAAATCCAAGCCCTTTAGGGTAATCACAACCCAGAGCAGTTAACTGACCTCCTCAAGATGACCCAGCCTGTCGGCAGCCTTGGAGTTCCCCAACATCCTGCCTGCTACAAAGACACAGTGCTCCATCTCTGGGAGGGTGGGGAATCTCATTTCATTCCTGAGCAGGCCATCAGAGCCTGGCCCTCCCTAGAGATTGGTACGATTAGTCCCATCTGTCAGACAGGGAAACTGAGACCAGGGGGCTTGCACCAGTGTCATGTGGCCACTTAGTGGCAAAACTCAATTTCTGGCCTTTGCTGATCAAGCCCCAAGTGCCCAGCACTGTCAGCTGCAGACACCCAAGGCTGCTCTCCCCTCTGCCTACCCGGAGGAGGCTTAGTACCCAAGACTATGGACACAGGAAACAATGGGGTGGGGAGCATCCCACTTTGGGGGGAGCTGCCTGTGGGTTCAGAATTCAGGGCTCCTGCTCAAGAAGTCTTGAGAAAAGAGGGCCCACCTGGGCTCCCACAGAGTCCTGCCACTGTCACTCACTCTAGGGGAGCAGCCCTGGGTCCAGTGCACCAGGACCCAGCCATTAACAGCACCATCCCTCACCTACAGATGAGGAAAGAGGCCCTAGAGACACTGATATAGCTCAGCCAGGGCCAATGACCCCTGATGCCAGATTCCTCATAGTCTAGAACGAAAGGTCCGGATATACACCTACCAGACTATCCTGAGCCTGTAGGGGCTGCAAGCCCAAGCAGCTCAGTTAGACTTACATGGACAAGTGTGACCCCAAGCAGGTCCTTTCTGGCTCTTGCTGGGGTCTAGATGAGCTCCTAGGACACTCGGCCCCCAGTGGATCCTGGCAGCTTGGCCTCTGATCCTTCAGTCCCTGCCTCCAATACCCGAGCGGGGGTCCATTAAAATGCAGTGCTCAAGGTAACCCCCAAACTCTACCTCTCACTCTCAGGTGTCCAGCTCCTCCTCCACCCCTCATGCTTTCCATCTGCGTTTATAAATCACCTACTAGGTGCTCTGTACCTGACTAGGCCCTGGAGGTCCAAACATATAGGCAAGAAGTGAGTTATAGGGCGCCTGGGTGGCTCAGTCAGTTAAGCGCCTGCCTTTGGCCCAGGTCATGATCCCAGGGACCTGGGATTGAGCCCCGCAGGGAGCCTGCTTCTCCCTCGCCCTCTGCCCCTCCCCCCACTTGTGCTATCTCCTTATCTGTGTCTCTCAAATAAATCTTTTTTAAAAAACGAAATGAGTTATACTGAGGATCACGTAGGGGTCAGCTTGGCAGCCTGGTTTCTCCAGAAGGCTCTTGGGAATAGGACAGGGAGGTTGGACTGCGGTGGGGGGGGGGGGGGGTCTTCTCCAGGACCCCAAGTCTTTTTGACATTGTCCTTAAAGAGAGCATCTATCTACTGATGACTCCCAGTCCTGTCTGTCTGGCCCTGACCTGGGTACCTCCAGGAAGGGGCACTCTGGGCATGGGTCAGCCCCTGCCCCACACTCCACAACCCTCTCATTTCACCTAGAGACCCAGAGAAGTGAAGCCATACTCTCAAGATCACATAGCAACTCGGTGACTGTTTTGCTTGGGTGCCTCCAGCACATGGAGTCAGAAGTTTCTTCCAGATGGCACTGCCCCTTAAGCACAGTTAGCCCCACGCAGGACTGTGCTAACCCCACCAGGTCCCACACAACCACTTTCTCCCTGAAGTCAGTCTTCTTGAGGGGGAGGGGGTGCGAGAGGGGGGTGTAGAACTTCTCCCAACAACACAGGCTCTGCTTCACCTTTCACCCTTTAAGGATCTCATGCCTCTCCACACCTCACCCCTGCTAGGAGCCCTTTCTCTCGGCACCCCCTGCTGGGGACAAAGCCCCACTACTCCCGAGCATCTCAGCCCATCTCAGCGAGGCTTTGCTAGGGGCCATGGAGTCATGTGGACCTCGCCTGCATCAGCCCCCCTCCAGACCTTCTCTCACTCCCCAGCTCTGGTTGGGAAATAGCCCTGTGCTGGGACCCCCTACTCACCCAGCTGACCCAGTAACTTGCAGGAATACCACGCACCCCACTCTGGCCACATCTTCCAGGACCCGGCCTTTCCAGGCCACTGGGGAAGAGGAAGTGCTTGCTGGAGTCCCGGAGAAGACCACCACCTTCTGCGTGCACAGGGCAGGGGACCCTCACCAGGTTGGCCGGGTACTGGGATGACCCCTGGGGGCCAATGAAACAGTCATGGGGACAGGGGCCGCTACGCTGGGACCCAGGGCTGTGCCCTCCTTCGGACTGCGGCCAAGTCCTGCCCCACGCCTCGGTGCCAGGCCGGAGCCAGGAGCCCCCGATGGAAGTTCAGCAGCTTTGCAGGGACCGCGACAGCGCGCTCCCTCTCCCGCCTGCACCGCTCTCAGGGGTTCCTCCGGCTCGCAGGTCCCCTCCTCCAGGTGCGCACCCGGACTTACTCCCCTGCCCCCCCCCCCCCCCCCCCGCCCGGCTGCCTCTCACCTGCGCTGCGGATGCGCTGGGAGCCGGCGCCGTCACGCCAGGAGGGTCCCCCCCCCCGCCCCGGGGCGTCCTCCCGCCTCCACCGCCGGTTGCCCGCGCGCGCCCGCCCCGAGGCCACGCAGCCCGAGCCGGGAGCGGAGCCGCGATCCTACCCGCTCCACATCCCGGCGCCGCCGCCCGTCAGCGCCCGCCCGCGGCCCCGGGCACCCAGTCCCCCGACCCGGCAGGTCACGTGGCCGAGGGGTGGCCCGAGGACACGTGCCCGGCCCCGCCCTCCGCCGGCCGCGCGCCCCGGGACGGGTGACGGCGGAGCAGGGGAGGAGCCCGCGGGCGGCGCGTCCTGCGGCCCCGCCCCGGAGTCGCCTGGGTCCCCTGCCGCCCCCGCACCCTTCCCCGCCTTTGCCCAGCATCTACGGGGGGGGGGGGGGGATGCACCCCGGGGTGCACCCCCACCACGCACAGCGCACAGCGGTCTGGTTTTAGGTCCTCTGCAAAACCTCTCCCTGCAGCCCAGACCACTCGTCTTCCGGTCCCTCCACCCCTCTGCCTCCGGCCCTGAGCCCGGACTGCGGGCCTCGTCTTCAGCCTGGGGCGGGATCCAAGGAGTTTAGCTCCTTTAACCTTCCGCCAGGGACCGTGGCTCCCACCCTCTGTGTCTAGAGAGGCCTAGGAGGCCAGGAGAAAGAAGGTGCGCCCCTTCCAGATGCTACCAGAACTCAGGACACGACTCTTCCAGGTCCACAGAGCTGGGACCCCAGGCTTGAATTTGTCAGGTCGTCACTGGGGACACGCATTTGTTTCATTCATCCTTTTTTTGTTGTTGTTGGTTCGGTCATCCATTCATCCGTCCCTCCGGAGCACAAACTATGGACCATCAAAAGCCTGGGGACCCAAAGGGAAACTGCACAGACACATGCCCTGTCATCCTGGGGTTCCAATGTGCTAAGGAGGTGGGGGTGGGAGACACTCGCAAGGGCTTCCACTTCCAGGGCCACCCTGGACACACTCTGCTAAGTGCACGTGTCTTTGTCAAAAATGTAAGATGGTCCTGCCTTCCTAGATGAGCATAGCCCATGCCAAGGTGTAGGACTTGGTGAGTGGAGGATAGGCTACATGGATTTCATGCTTTGCTAACTCACTCACTGCACAAGGTGCCAGCAACCTGAGCAGCCCACTGTGACATCCCTTCTGACTTACCAGAATCATTCTGCCCAGACCTCCAATGCCCTTCACTCCACAGGGCAATTGTTTCTCAGACTGTGGTTTCCCAAGGGCAGGGGCCATCTCAGTGCAGTGGGGCTCTCTACCTATCCCAGCCTAGTCCAGGGTCTGGCCCAAAGCAGATGTCATTGTGTTTGACTTGAATCCTATACCATCTAAGTCTTGAGCAACAGCTAGCTTCCTGGCCCTTGCTCTGTTCATTATTTAGGGGAAGGGGAGAAGAAAAGGAGCTCAGGACAGGGCCCTCACCCTCCAAGACTTCACAAGCCGGGGCAGGAGATAAGATTGGTCCAAGTCATGGTAACCCAGACTGGTGGGAGATAAGGCATGGAGGGGGTGTCAGCCCAGGCGAAGGCCCCAGAGGAAGAGTCCTTAGCAGGATAGGGGAGGGCCAGTGGGCTGTGGGAGGCCCTTAAGTGAGGCCTCCAAGGACAAATGTGGGGTCACCACTCTGGGAATGCTGTCATCCCAGTTACTACCTAAAAATATCACATCATCTATACATCCAGTGACCTTCAATTCCCAGGCCTCACTAGCTCCTCCCACAGCCCAGTGAGCTCTACTCAGCTGAGAAGGATGGGCTCAGAGAAGTTCAGGAACTCACCCCATGTCACACAGCCAGGGGCGGTGAGGCTGTGACCCCTCCTTACACTAATTTTCTAAATAGCCCAGAAACTAGAGAACTCACTTGAAGCTGCAGCAGTATGCTGTCAGGCAAAAAGGGAAGCTTCCTAGGGGCCTGGCCAACAGGTGGGGAGGGAGAAGTAAAAGGTCAAGGCCTCAAACCATGGTCCTACTCCACCCTCCCCATATTCCCCCTCCCCACCTGACAGCCTTGACCACAGAGCCTTGGCTGGAGGCAGATGAGGAACAGGAAACTGCCAGCCTGGATGACCCGGGCCCCAATTCTGACTTCAGTCTCTCCTCGGCTAACCGTATGACTCAGGGTATTTGTCTTGCCATCTCTCATCCTCAGACTCTGTGTCTGTACCACACCAAGTTAGACAACAGGGTCACTCCTCAACACTGACCTTGTAGGAGGCTCATCAAATTCCTCAGAGTTCTCTGTCCGTCCCCTGTCCCAAGCCTGGCTTCTTCCTCCCTCCTCCCCCAATGTCTCTCCAGAGTGGCAAGACTCCCCGCCTGCCAACCCCTCCTCTGTGCCCCAGGTCACTGGCTCACCTGTCTGTGTCCCAGGGCTCCTCTTCCAAGTTACCCTCTGGTGCGGGGCCCAGAACCGATGGGGCGTAGCGGACAGCCCCTGAGCTCAGTGCCAGGAACACGGGGCATGATCCTCGGGCAGGGCACCTGCTGTGCTCCTTGGGGTCATCCATGCTGGGACCAGCCCAAGGGTCCCTCTGGAGACCGCCAGGCAGGCAGGTGGCAGAAGCCTTCTCCCCGACCCTGCGCAGAGCCTCACGCTAACCTTTGCTATCTCTGAGGAGCAGCAGTCTGGGAGAAAGGCCCCTCCCAGCAAGCCTCTATCTCCTGAAGCCCCATAATTATTAACTCCTATGGCTCAGCGGGCAGCAGAAGGTGCTGGGGCCCTTCTCCCTGGGTGCCCGGCCAGGGAAGGTGAGACTCCCTGAGGGGTTGTGGGAGCTTTCGTCCACATGCCCGAGACCCCCAGCTTCCACGAGGCCCGAAGGAGGAACTGCCTGTCCCCTGCCTGGCCAGGTTGGCCGGTTGGAAAGATCCAGCACAGACACTATCACTAGCTGGTTGTGTGGCTTTGGGCGAGCACCTCTGCCTGCTCCAGGCCCCATCCTTGGCCTCAATAACCCCTTAAAGCTTGTAACCACCAATAAAAAGGCACAATTCAGTGTAGCAGTTAAGAACACAGGCCCGGAGTCACATGGGCTGGATTCTACCCCACTCCAGACTATGAGCCTTCGGGCATGTCACTCTCTCTGTGACTCAGTTTCCCAACTATAATAAGGAAATCTCACCCTCTAAGGCACACCAGGCCAGCTGCCACTGCCCAGACATGCCCTACACCACGCCTTTCCTCACACAAGGCCCTCTGCGCATGTCCTACCCTCTGCAGATAAATCTTTTTTGTTTATACCACCCCTTCGCCAGGAAGCCTTCTCCCCTGAGGACTGTTTTCCCCCCATAGCACAGGGGTGAAGGCCTCAGGCACATATCCACCTGCGTCATGACGGAGTAGACCTATTTGACACCCCCACAAGAACTGAGTGACCCTGTGTGCGGAGGCTGGCCCACACTGACCTCCAAATCCTCAGCACCCCCTTATCTGGGACGTGGTCAGCATCAGTCCACCGGGATGGTTTGAACGTTCCACCCTGCTTCATTTGGCTTGAAAACTCATCCTAGCTCTGCTGGTCTATGGCTGTGTGACCTGAGGCAAGTCCCTTCACTTCCCTGGGACTCAGTTTCCTCATCTGTAAAAGGGGACCAACTGTCTTCAATGAAGTTGTACTGGGGAAGGGTCTGCCACGCTTGACATGAGTGTTCTCTGGCTTTCTCCCTCCCTTTCCCTCTTCTTTCCTGTCAGCCTCCGACCTCCCGAGGGGGGGAGAAGCTGCCAGTTCCTGCAGAGCAGTCACACCCCCGCCAGCCTTACCCTGCGGATAACAATATCTCCCACTCAGGCTCCGGGCTTCCAAGCTCTCAGCCTAATGCAAACCAGATGCTGGCCTTGCCTTTCCTGGCAGAGAATTTTTCATGGCCAGCTCCCACCCCCTTCCTGTTTTTGCTCCTCACTGATACCCTGCGAAATTCTCTTGCCATGCCCCCACCTTCCCCTGCAGGGCAACACCCCCCCCACCTGGAAACAATTGATGGAAAACAGGAAGTATGAAAGAGGGGAGGGTCGCCCCATCACCCCACGACCTGGCAGGAGGGGAAGGAGCTCAGCGCAGCTGCTCACAAAGCTGCTCACAAAGCGAATGAAAGCTAGTTCCCCACTGCCAAGCACCAGTCCGCCCCTGGGGGGTGGAGTGGAGAGGAAACTGAGTCAGAGCTGTCCTGGGGAGTGTCTAGAAAAAAAAAAAAAAGCTACTTTCTGGACATTTAGGCAGAGCCAGAACTTCACCGGGAGCTAGTAGGGCTGTGGCAGCGGCTGTGACTTAAAAAAATCAGAGCCAGAAGAGACCCAAGCCCCGTCCTCCCGGGGTCACCTGTGAGTCAGAGCCAAGAGACACTCAGGCCTGGGACTGCTTGCCAGTAAAAGCGGCTCGACGAAGTCACTGAAGTCACTTCCCGGGCTTGCTACCTCCTCGGCATTCCCGGCGCCCTTCCCCCACCGGCCAGGCGGTCACAGTCACGAGGATGCTCACAAGGCGCCGCCGCAGTACCTGGCCCGGCAGACCTGCATCCTCCCGCCAGGGGCCGTGCACTGGGGACCGCGGCCGGGGCGAGCCCAGGAGTGTGCCCGTTGGGGCCTGCCTTTACCAACTCAGCCCCTTGAACTCCTGCGGGGCCCTCCGCAGACTCCACAGCCCCCTGAAAGCAACAGCACAGGGGCTCCCTGGGGGCTGGGCTCTGGCCGCCCCTCCCTCTGCCAGCTGTGCAGAATGTTTGGACAACTGGATGGAATGTTTTGCAACTACAGCCCTCCCAGGATCCCTGAGCTCAGGTTTCAAGAGGGGAGGGAGAGGATGCTGGCTCCAGGGGGAGGGAAGGAGACCCAAGAGGTCAAAGGTGAGTCTGGAGCCCACCTCCCCACTCCCCACCGGACTCCCAGCCCACCCCGGGCCTGAGGGAGGCCACTGGCCACCCAGCCCCCAGTGTGGTGGAGAGATGGAGTCAGGCTCAGGCCCCTGGGAGAACAGGACAGAGGGAAGAGGCAGACAAATGGTGTCAGAGATCTGGGGAGGCCAACTTGGTGAAGTCAGGCTCTGTAGACAGTCTGGGCTCAGGGAGGGGCAGGGCCCAGGACAGCACTTTGAGAACGTCATTGAGATTGCTAAGATTCTGTAACAGAGATGGGTCCATCTCCTACCATCTCCGTTTCACAGATAGAACTCTTGGGGTCCAGAGGGAGTAGGAGATCACCCTCAGTGAAGCGGCATGATGGGTGCAGAGCTGGGCTAGAATCCAGGGCTCCAGATCCTAAGCTCGCTTTTCTCATTATTCAGGCTGTTCCTACCCTCACCTCCAGCCCCAGGGACACATGCACCCCAGCCAGTGAATTACCATCCTTGCTCTTCCGCAGAAGACACAGACAAAATAACCTATGTAAGTTGAGTAGTCCATGTTCACAAAGAGAATGCACAAACGCTAAGCTCACTGCCAGCCTCTGAGAGCATTAACCTACTTGTGGGCAAGAGGTGGAGACCCCAAGAGCCAGGATTCTGGCACCATCTCTGACTCTAGGGCTAGAGCTCTCCCAGATTCCCCAACACAGCCGCTCAGGCTTCCCAGAGCCCCTTGACTAAAGTTGAGAAGACACATGAGTTCTAGAACCAACTATTTGGAAGAGAGTTGAAGCCTCAGTTTACCCACCTTAAAATTGGATTGTCTTTGCTCTACTTGACCCACCACTATATTGTGGCTGCTGAAGGCAAGGAGTGGAAGGTTCCAGTGGAGCCCTTGGGAGACTTAAATATTTCCTAGAAATAAAGCCCTTGGAGCTCATGTGAAGAAAGGAGGGAGGGGATTCCTTTGAGCCCAGAAGGCTGTAGGAGTCTCATCAAGGTGCCTGGGGGCCTGGGCTGGATTCCTTGAGGTGGAACCTGTTTGGCCATTCCCAGGTCCTGAGGAGGATATTTTACCCACCCAAGGTTTAGCCAGCCAAACCTTCAGAGTCAGATATGAACTAGAGGAGGGTGGGTCTGTCCCCACCCCACAGCTGGTGACTCCCTTCCAAAATGGCAGGAAATGGAGGAAGGATCTTTAAGTTTACTTGTTTTTTTTTTGTTTTTTTTTTTTAGTAATCTGTACACCTATCATGGGGCTCAAACTCATAACCAAGACTGCATGCTCCTCTACTGAGCTAGCCAGGCACTCCTGTGCTAGGATCTCTACCTTTGATCCATTTAGTTCACTCTCAAACCACCTGATGTGATGGTTCTTCATTCCTTTCAGTTCCTATTTTAATGATGAAAGAATGAAGACTAGGAAAAGGGGAAGGGATTTGGCAACAGGGAACAAGTAAGGAATTAGGATTTTAATCCACACTGACCCCAAAAGCTCGTGTTATTATCCCTTCACCATTCACCCTCTCAAAGGGTAAGGTGAGGCTGTTTTTTTGTTTTTGTTTTTGTTTTTTAGAAAAGAGAGCTTGAAGACTAAGCAGGATTTAAATATATAGAATGGAGGATGGGCATTCTATGCCCAGGAACACGAGAAACAAAGCAGGGACAGAGCAGGACACAGAAACAGAAGCAAATGCTTCGCTTTGGCTGGAGCTTAAGCTGATTTGGGGAACACTAGAGAAAAGACTGGACAGGCATGCTCGGGATGAATCATGAAGAGAATTAGTGGCCTAGTTAAAGAGTTTGGACTTTATTCCAAAGGCTCCAAGGAGACAGTTAAACATTTTTGAGCAGAAGGGTGACGTGATCAAAACCCTGCTAAGAGAAGATTAAATTGACAGCAGTGTGCATAGAAAATAGAAATGAACACTTATCAAATATCCAGAGAGGTAAAGGGTTTCTAAACTTAGATGCATTTGAAGAGACCTCAAAAGAAAAAATCAATAGATCTGTTGACATTAAAATTCAAAACTTCTCCATCATCTTCCTTCCACCAAAAAATAACCAAAATTAAAAGGCAAATAGCCTAGGGAAAATATCTCCAGCAAATGGCAAAGTGTTGACATCTTTAATATGTAAAGAATTCACAAAAATCAATGAGAAAAAAAAAAAACAGCGCAATAAACATGTTCGTGCCTTCATTCATTCGTTTATTTAAGCAACATGTAATGAGCACCTGGACCAGGTGCTGAGAAGATATTCATGGATAATATGAATTACCCGGGCTGCCCAGACATAATTTATTTTTAAAAAATACTTAGAGGGGATCCCTGGGTGGCTCAACGGTTTGGCTCTCCCTTCAGCCCAGGGCGTGATCCTGGAGTCCCGGGATCGAGTCCCACATCGGGTTCCCTACATGGAGCCTGCTTCTCCCTCTGCCTGTATTCATTCCTCTATGTCTCTCATGAATAAATAAATAAAATCTTTAAAATAAATAAATAAATAAATAATACTTAGAAATCTGAGAATAAAAGGGAATTTCGTTAAACTGATATAGTACCCACCAAAACCCCACAGCAAATGTCATTCTTAATGGTGAAATGCTAGAAACATTATTTTTTTTAAAGATTTATTTATTTATTTTATGATAGACATAGAGAGAGAGAGAGGCAGAGACACAGGAGGAGGGAGAAGCAGGCTCCATGCCGGGAGCCCGACGCAGGTCTCGATCCCGGGACTCCAGGATCACGCCCTGGGCCAAAGGCAGGCGCCAAACCGCTGAGCCACCCAGGGATCCCTAGAAACATTATTTTGAAATCAGGACTAAGACAGCATGGCTGCTATCCTTGCTTCTATTCTACACTGTATTGATGATTGTAGCCAGTTCAGTAAGAATAGAAAAAGAAATTCAAGACATACAATTTGGAAAAGAAAAACCAAAACTGTTCTTTTTCACAGATGATTATCTACATTTTAAATCCAAAGGATTCCACAGATAAATTATTATAATAAGACAACTTGGCAAAAAGGTTGGCCATAATATCATATCAATATAAAATTATTTGCAAAAAAAATTATTTGCAGTTCTGTACACTGGTAAAAGTTAGCAAATTAGAATTTTTAAAAAATACATTATTTATTATAGCAATAAATGATAAGCACCTATAATAAATCTTTTTTTTAATTTTTTTTTTATTCATAAGAGAGAGAGAGAGGCAGAGACACAGGAGGAGGAAGAAGCAGGCTCCATGGTAGCCCGACGCGGGACTCGATTCCGGGACTCCACAGTCGCGCCCTGGGCCAAAGGCAGGCACTAAACCGCTGAGCCACCCAGGGATCCCCTAATAAATCTAATAAAATATGTGAAATATTTATTATAGAGAAAATTTTAATTTTGGGTATAAATTTAAAAATTATAATCACTATAGTATGTATATTATACAATTATTATATAATCTAGAATTATTATATAACCTAAATTATTTAAATAATAAAAATATCAAAATGATGCAAATTAATAAATTAGATATTTCACAAAAATGTCAATTTTCTCCAATTTGATCTATGGCTTCAATGCAATTACAATCAAAATTCTAATAGGGGGCAGCCTGGGTGGCTCAGCGGTTTAGTGCCGCCTTCAGCCCAGGGCCTGACCCTGAAGACCCGGGATCGAGCCCCACGTCTGGCTTCTCCCTCTGCCTGTGTCTCTGCCTCTCTCTTTCTCTCTCTCATGAATAAATAAATAAAATCTTAAAAAAAATTCTAATAGGGATTTTCTTAAATATGACGTGTTGCTTTTATTTTTTTAATTTAAATTCAATTAGGCAATCAATAGTACACACTTAGTTTCTGATATAGTGTTCAATAATTCATCAGTTGTATATAATACCTAGTGCTCAACACATCACATGCCCTCCTTAATGCCTACCACCCAATTACCCTATCCTTTCTATCCCTTCACCCACTCCCTTCCAGCAACCCTCAGTTTGTTTCCTATAGTCAAGAGTCTCTCATGGTTTTTCTCCCTCTCTGATGACTTCCCATTCAGGGTTCCCTCCCTTAACCTATTATCCTCTGCACTGTTTCTTATATTCCACATATGAGGGAAACCATATGACAAGTGTCTTTCTCTGGTTGACTTATTTCCCCCAGCATAACACCCTCCAGATTCATCCACATCAATGTAAATGGTAAGTATTCATCTTTTCTGATGGCTGAGTAATATTTCACTGTGTATATAGACCACATCTTTTTTATCCATTCATCAGTCAATGGACATCCAGGCTATTTCCACAGTTTGGCTATTGTGGACATAGTTATTATGAATATTGGGGTGCAGGTGTCCCGGCATTTCACTACATTTGTATCTTTGGGGTCAATACCAGTAGTACAATTGCTGGGCCATAGGGTAGCTATATCTTTAACTTCTTTTTTTTTTTAAGATTTTATTTATTTATTCATGACAGACAGAGAGGGAGAGAGGCAGGGACACAGGCAGAGGGAGAAGCAGGCTCCACGCAGGGAGCCCGACGTGGGACTTGATTTCAGGTCTCCAGGATCGGCCCTGGCCTGAAGGCGGTGCTTAAACCGCTGAGCCACTCGGGCTGCCCTATATCTTTAACTTCTTGAGGAACCTCCACACTGAGCCAACTTGCATTCCCACCAACAGTGCAAGAGGGTTCCCCTTTCTCCACAATCCTGTCAACAGTTGTTGTTTCCTGTCTTGTTAATTTTAGCCATTCTGACTGGTGTGAGGTGGTAGCTCATTGTGGTTTTGATTTGTATTCCCTTGATGCCAGGTGCTGTAGAGCATATTTTCATGTGCCTGTTGGCCATGTGTAGGTCTTCTTTGGAGAAATGTCTGTTCATGTCTTCTGCCCATTTCTTGACTAGATTATTTGTTCTTTGGGTGTTGAGTTTGGTAAGTTCTTTATAGATCTTGGATATTTGCCCTTTATCTGATATGTCATTTACAAATATCTTCTCCCATTCTGTATACTGCCTTTTAGTTGTGACTGTCTCCTTTGCTGTGCAGGAACTTTTTATCTTGATGAAGTCCCAGTAGTTCATGTTTGCTTTTGTTTCCCTTGCCTTTGGAGATGTGTCTAGCAAGAAGTTGCTGTGGCCAAGGTTGAAGAGGTTGCTGCCTGCGTTCTCCTCCAGGATTTTGATGGTTTCCTTTCTCACATTTAGGTCTTTCATCCATTTTGAGTTTTAGTGTACAGTGTAAGAAAATGTCCAGTTTCATTCTTCTATGTGTGGCTGTCCAATTTTCCCAGCACCATTTATTGAAGAGACTGACATGCTGATTTTAAAATTTACATAGAGGGATGCCTGAGTGGTCCAGCGGTTGAGCATCTGCCTTCAGCTCAGGGAGTGATCCTGGAGTCCCAGGATCAAGTTCCACATCTGGTTCCCTGCATGGGGCCTGCTTCTCCCTCTGCCTGTGTCTCTCTCTCTGTGTATGTGTCTCATGAATAAAAAAATAAAATCTTAAAAAAAATAAAATAAAATTCACATAGAAGAGTAAAAATATCTAAGACATCCATGAAGGGGAATGAGGCAGTTGCTTACTCCCCAGCTATCAGGACTAATAAAACTGTAGTAATAAAAACAGTATGATATTAGCTAAAGAATGAATCGAGGTAGATTGACAAAATCAAATAGAGAATCCAGAAAAAGACCCACACATAGCTGGAGCTCTGATATTCAGATACAGTCTTGCTGATCAGTGGGGAAAGGAAGGGACCATTTAATACCTGATCAAGCCTATGTGGATAAAATAATTGGAACCCTATCTCACACTATCAGAAAAATTTCTGTTGGTGGTGTTAAAGAAGATATAGAAGATTATAATTTGAGAGACTACTTTGAAAAGTATGGCAAGATTGAAACCATAGAAGTTATGGAAGACAGGCAGAGTAGAAAAAAGAGAGGATTTAATTTTGTAACTTTTGATGATCATGATACAGTTGATAAAAATTGTTGTTCAGAAACACCACACTATTAATGGGTATAGTTGTGAAGTGAAAAAGGCCCTTTCTAAACAAGAAATGCAGTTTGTTGTATCACAAAGAGGTCATAGAGGTGGATCTGGTAACCTCATGGGTCATGGAGGAAACTTTAGAGGTGGTGGTAATTTTGGCCATGGTAGAAACTTTGGTGGAAGAGGAGGCTATGGTGGTGGCAGTGGTGGCAGCAGAGGTAGTTATGGAGAAGGTGATGGTGGATATAATGGATTTGGAGGTGGCCGTGCTAACTATGGTGGTGGTCCTGGTTAGAATAGTAGAGGAGGCTATAATGGTGGTGGACCAGGATATAGAAACCAAGGAAGCAGATATGGTAGTAGTGATGGAGGATATATGATGGTTACAATGGAGGAGGAAAATTTGGAAGTGGTACTATGGTGGTGGTGGAAACTATAATGATTTTGGAAATTATAGTGGACAACAGAAATCAGATTATGGACCAAATTGAAGGGGACAATTTGGTGAAAGAAGCTTGGGCAGTCCCTATGATGGTGGTTATGGATCTGATGGTGGAAGTGGTGGATATGGTAGTAGAAGATTCTAAAAAATTTTCAGAAGAAAAGAATTGAAATAGAATTCTACTTGCCTAAATGAGGAATGTCTTTCTTACCATCCTAAATATGAAGGTTTCTGGCTAGGTAAGGTTTGTAGCTCACAGTAAAGACCGATAACACCAAAAAAAAAAAAAAAGAAAGAAAGAAATCTGATAATACCAAGTGATGAACAAAAATGTGTATCCCCAGGAACTATAGTGTTGGTAAAAGTGTAAATTTGTAGCCACTTTGGTAAACAATTTGGCATTAGCTTGCAGAATCAAATATTTGCATATACTATGACCAAGCAATTCCACTTCCAGGTATATGTGCTAGAGCAAGTCTAGCACATTTGCACCAGGGAACATGTACAAAACTGTTCATAATAGAAATCCAGGGGCACCTGAGTGATTCAGTCGGTTAAATGCCTGCCTCCAGCTCCATCCTGGGATGGAGCCCCATGACAGAGGGGAGTCTGATTCTCCCTCTTCCTCCCCCTGCTCATGCGCTCTCTCTCTCTCTCTCTCTAAAAAAAATAGCAATCCAAATAATCCAAATGTCTAATGAGCAGGGATTGGATAAACGCATTGTTATTATTGAATTAGTTTCCTATGGAAACCGTATCAAATTACCATAAACTAGGAGTCTTAAAACAACAGAAATTTGTTTTCCCACCATTCTGGAGGCCAGAAGTCCAAAACAAGGACCTAAATGAAGATGTCAGTTGGTCCATGCTCCCTCTGGAGGCTCAAGGGGAGAGTTTGTTCCTTGCCTCTTCTGGTATCTGGTGGTAGCTGGTGTTCCTTGGCTTGTAGCCATACCACTTCTCCATTATCTTCACTTTGCCTTCACCTCTTTTGTTTCTGACAAATCTCCCTCTAACTCCCTCTAATAAGGACACTTGTAATTGTATTTACAGCCCACTTGAAAATCCAGGATAATCTCCACATGTCAAGATACTTAACTTCTGTTTTTTTAATATTTTATTTATTTATTCATGAGAATACACAGAGAGGAGAGAGAGAGGCAGAGACACAGGCAGAGGAAGAAGCAGGCTCCATGCAGGGAGCCTGACGTGGGACTCGATCCCAAGTCTCCAGGATCAGGCCCTGGGCTGTAGGCGTGCTAAACTGCTGAGCCACCAGGGCTGCCCTCAAGATACTTAATCACATTTGCAAAGACCCTGTTTTTATAAAAGGCAGGATTCACAGGATTTATAGAAGATCAGGGATTAGAATTTGATATGGGGGGACATTTTCTTTTTCAGTTTTCTACACTCGGCCATCAGTTTGTCACACTCAAAAAATACATTCACCCCATCCTGACATCTCCAGAAGTCTTAACCCATTATAATATGAACTCAAGCCCAAAATCTCACCTAAATATAATCAGCTCAAAACCCCATATCTCATCATCTAAACCAAGCATGATAAGACTGTGGATATGATCCTTGCTGGGGAAAAAATTCCTTCCATCTCCGGAACTGTAAAACTAATAAGTTATGTGTTCCCCAAACGTAATGGTGGGATAGGCATAGGGTAACAGTTATAGATATTTCTACTCCAAAAGGGAGAGGATAGAAGAAAGAAAGGGATCGCTAGTCCCAATTTCAAAATCCAGCAGGACAAATTCCTCTACTTTTCAAGGTCTGGGACTAATCCTCTATTGCCCACAGTTCCAGTCTCTGCCTCTATAGTTCTGACTTCCAGGTCCAAGGCTCTGCCCTCTGGGCCTGAGGCTATTCCCTTTTGTCATGCTTCCATTTTCTTTTTTTTTTAATTATTTATTCATGAAAGACACATAGAGAGGCAGAGACACAGGCCAGGGAGAAGCAGGCTCTATGCAGGGAGCCTGATGTGAGACTCAGTTCCGGGAGTCCGGATCACACCCTGGGCCAAAGGCAGACACTCAACCACTGAGCCACCCAGGCATCCCACGCTTCCTTTTTTTAACAGTAGGCACGTATCTGAAGTTGAGTTGTTTTATAAACCGATTTCTTGCCTCTAGAATTGTGGTAGTCCAACAGCTTTCCTTCATTCCATTCTGTCTCTGTCCCTTTCCATTCAAGATGGCAGTGTTTCTGCTGAGAGATATAACTTTGGAAACCCTGTTAGGTCTCCTCTGTATGTCACATAGATTCACATCATTAAACAAGAGAGTCCTCCACAGATCTTTCCTGGATAATTCTATCCCTATTGCTGGCTTCTGCTGAGATGGTTGAGTGGATCCATGAGTCACACACCTAATATCCTCAACACCAGCAAAACGCTATTTCAACCACACCCATGGCCTTCTCTCCAGAGCACATTTTTCTAACATAAATCAGCTAATTTTAGTATATTTCACAATCTGGAGAGGCTGCAAATTTCCCCCATCATCATGTTGGTTCCTTTTGGTGTAACAGTTCTTTCCCTGGTATATCTTTCTCCTCTCCCATTTTATGATGATCAGCAAGAAGAAACCAGGGCACAACTTTAACATTTTGCTTGGAAATTACCTCAGCTAAAATCCAAGTTCATCATGTACAAGTACTTCTCTTGTGCTTCTCAAAATTCTTCTAGCGTCTACCCTTTAACCAATTCCAAAGCCATATCCATATTTTAAGGTGTTTGTTACAGCAGCACATCATTCTTGGTTCCAAAATTTGTGTTAGTTTGCTATGGTAACTGTAACTAATTACTACAAACTAGATGGCTTTAAGCAACAGAAACTTATTTCATACCATTCTGGGTGCCCAAAGTCCAAAATTACTATCACGTGCCCAAACCAAGAAGTTAGTAGGGACGCCTGGGTGGCTCAGCGGTTGAGCATCTGCTTTTGGCTCAGGGCGTGATCCTGGAGTCCCAGATTGAGTCCCACATTGGGCTCCCTGAGTGGAGCCTGCTTCTCCCTTTGCCTATGTCTTTGCCTTTCTCTCTGTGTCTCTCATAAATAAATAAAATCTTAAAAAGAAGAAGGAGGAGGAGGAGGAGAAATAGTAGGTCCAGGATGCCTGAGTGGCTCAGTGGTTGAGCATCTGCCTTCAGCTCAGGGCGTGATCCTGGGGCCCCCGGGATCAAGTCCCACATCCAGCTCCCTGCATGGAGCCTGCTTCTCCCTCTGCCTATGTCTCTACCTCTCTCTGTGTGTGTCTCTCATGAATAAATAAAAAAAATCTTAAAGAAGAAGAAGAACAAGAAGAAGAAGAACAAGAAGAAGAAGTAGTAATAGTAGTAGTAGTAGTAGTAGTAGTAGTAGTAGTTGATAGGTCCAAGGCACCTGGGTGGATCAGTGGGTTAAGCATCTGCCTTCTGCTCAGGTCATGATCTCAGGGTCCTGGGATCAAGTCCCACATCACTGGGCATCCTGCTCAGTGGAGAATCTGCTTCTCTCTCTGTCCCTCCCTGTTGCTGTGCATGCTCCAGAATCACGGCATTCTCTGTCTCTCTCAAATAAATAAATACAATCTTAAAAAAAAAAAAAAAAAAGATGTTCATAGGTCCAGGTTCCTTCTGGAGGCTCTAGGGCAGACTCTATTCCTTGCTTCTTCCAGTTTGGGGCAGCTTATGGCAGCCTTAGCTTCACTATGATTTCTGCTTCCATTGTCACATTGTCTTTTCTTCTTCTGTCCATGTCAAATCTCCTTCTTCCTCCCTCTTATATGCAGGCATGTGATTGAACTTGGGGCCCACTCTGATAATCTAGGATAATATCCACATACCTCAAGATCCTTAACTTAATCGCAGCTACAAGTGTCACGTTTCCATATAAGGTAACATCTACAGGTTTCTAAGTTTCTAGGATTAGGATCTGATATCTTTGGGGGGCCATTTTTCGTCCTATCATAGTTACATCCTTATGATGGAACATTAAACGGCGGTAACAATGAATATTTATATGCCATTCATTTCTCTCCCTACTCCAAGGTAAGCTCCATGAGGGCAGGGCCTTATTTCACTCATTGCTGTATACTCAGTCCCTGGAAAAGTGACCACCAGGTAAGTGGTACCCAATAAATATTTGCTGAATGAACTACTAAAATGGATATTTATCTGAAGAATAATACAGATAAATAAAACATTTTATGGTATAACATCAGGTGAAAAAAACAGCATACAATTTTTTTAAATATCAAATCATTGTGGGGATGCCTGAGTGGCTCAGTTGGTTAAGCATCTAACTCTTGATCTCAGCTCAGGTCTTGATCTTAGGATTGTGAATCAAGCCCCACTTAAAAAAAATTTTTTTAAATAAATGCAAAATTATCAAATAATTATTTTTACATGAAAAATACTATGCAAAAATATTGGGGATGTCAGTGAAAATGGAATAGGGAACTTCAAGAGTCCATCTTGTCACAAACACAGCTAATAAACTGGCAAAACTTTCAGAATCAGGGACGCCTGGGTGGCTCAGTGTTTGGATGTCTGCCTTTGGCCCAGGGTGTGATCCCAGGAACTGGGATCAAGTCCCACATTGGGCTCCTTGCAGGAAGCCTATTTCTCCCTCAGCCTATGTCTCTCCCTATGTGTGTGGGTGTCTCTCATGAATAAATAAATAAAATCTTAAAAAAAAAACCTGTCAGAATCAGCTTTATCAGAACTCTGGAAACAACTCAAAGTTTACATCAACCAAGTGAAACCACTGAATCTCAGTAAGAAAACTTCATTATAATTTCACTTATCTTCTCCATCCCCCAGTTCTGCAGCAGCCTTGAAGACAATGTTCATGGTATAAGTTTCTAGACAGACCTGCTACTGAAAGCATTGTGGTTGTTTGTTTTGACCTGTCTAATGGCCCTCTGAATGTCTAGCTCAAAGGGCTTGCCTTTATTTTGCCTAATTCAGAACTCTCACAGGGCTGATGTGGCTACCAAGGGGGCATTTGTTGAAAATACATAAAGGCAATTGTATTAGCTGCTACCATCTAGGACAAGGGACCACATTTGGAGAAAACAACAAATGAATAATAATTTTTAAAAAAAACCCTTAGGAAGAAAAGCTGGGAAGTGAAATGGATTAGGGAAAATAACTTTGAAAATTTCCTACATACTCCTGGGAGTAGAGGTCCACATGCACGCTCAGGTCTGGGTACATGCTCAGAAAAGATCTGAGAAGGCCCTAAGATCTTATCTCTAGCTGGTGATCAGGCTCTGTGCAAGCAGGAAATGAGAGCTAAAGCAGAGTTGTAAATTGCCTAAGTGTTGAAGGAATTTCCCAACACACATACAGAGCGCATCTGTGAAGACTGGGAGGTTTTTGTTGTTGCTGTTCTAGGCATTTAAGGAAATCTCAGTCAAATGACTAGCAGAGCACTAAGCTAATGTAACAGAGACTTCAGTGGCCACATACTACAAAAAATGGGCTTTACAAAATTAGTTCCTGAAAAGTCACTAAACTAACAAACAATTCAACAACAGCAGCAACAAGTACTAGCATAGTAGGAAATCCTATTCCCAGAGTTGTTGCATTTTAATACTAAAAATGTCTAGTTTAGAAAAAAAATTATGATGCATGCAAAGGGAGCATGGCCTATATACATGGGGAGAAAACTGTCCTTGAGGGAGCACAGATATTGGATATTGGATATGGTAGACAAGGACTTAAAATCAACTATTTTTAGGGACACCTGGGTAGCTCAGTGGTTGAGTGTCTGCCTTCGGCCCAGGGCGTGATTCTGGAGTCCCGGGATCGAGTTCCACGTCAGGCTCCCTGCATGGAGCCTGCTTTTCCCTCTACCTGTGTCTCTGTCTCTGTCTCTGTCTCTCATGAATAAATAAATAAAATCTTAAAAAAAATAAATCAACTATTTAAAATATACTCAGAGACCTAAAGGAAACCATGTGCAAAGAACTAAAGGAAAACATGATCTCACCAGACAGAGACTGTCAATAAGAAGACAGAAGCTATAACACAGAAACAAAACTTCTGGATTTGAAGAGAATTAATTGAAATGAAAATTTCAGTAGAGCAGTTCAACAGCAGATCTAAGCAAGCAGAAGAAAGGGCCAGCATACTTGAAGGTAAGTCAATGAGCTTACCCCATTCTGTGGAGCAGAAAGAATAAAAGGATGAAGGAAAATGAACAGAACCTAAAAGATGTGTAAGACACCATCATGCATACTAACATATGCATAGGAAGTCCAACAGGAGAGGTGGGAGAGAGATAAGGTAGAATATTTGGAGATACAAAGGCTAAACACTTGGCACGAGACATAACCTACACATTCAGGAAGCTTAATTAACTTCAAGTAAGATAAACTCAAAGAGTGCTCGCTTCGGCAGCACACATACTAAGATAAATCAAAGAGATCCATGCCAAGACATAATCAAACTGCAAAAGGCCAAAAACAAAAAGAGAATCCTTAAAGCAGGAAAAGTGACTAATCATGTTCTAGACAACCTCACTATGATTAACAGCTGATTTCTCATCAGAAACCTTGGAGGCCAGAATGCAAGGGAATAATATATTGGAAAGTCTGAAAGGAAAAAACAAGGCAACCAGAAATTTTATATCTCACAAAACTATCCTTCAAGAGTTAAGGAAAAACCAAGACATTTCCAGATTAGTGAAAACTAAGACAGTTTGTCACTAGTAGACTGTCCTGACAAGAAATGTTAAAGAGAGTCTTTCAGGCTACTATGAAAGGGCATTAAATAAGTATCTCAAATCCACATGAAGAAATGAACATTGATAACAGGGATATAGGTAGATTAAAGTCAGTAATTATGTATTTTTAGAACATATTTTTTCTTATATGATTTATTTATTTTTTAAAGATTTTTGTTTATTCACAAAAGACACACGGAGAGAGGCATAGAGACATATGCAGAGGGAGAAGCAGGCTCCCTGCAGGGAGCCTGATGCAGGACTCGATCCCAGGACCCTGATCATGACCTGAGCCGAAGGCAGATGCTCAACCACTGAGTCATCCAGGTGCCCCTTTTATATGCTTTAAAGGACAACTACAATAATTATAAATCTGGGTCCTGGCGTCTTTTCAGGACCCAGGTGTCCTGAAAAGAGTAATAAAATTGATGCATTTTTAGTTAGAACAATAAAAATAGAGAGAGAGAAAGAGATAAAATTCTCAATTACTAAAATCAGGATGAAAGTAGGGCATCACTATCAACATTACAAGATACAAAAAGGATTATAAAAGAATATGATGGATAATTGTAAATCAACACACCAGATAACCTAGATGAAAAGAAAATTTCCTAGAAACACACAAATGACTAAGACTGACTCAAGAAGAAACAGAACATCTGCCTTCAGCTCAGGTACAATCCTGGGTCCCAGGATCAAGTCCCACGTTAGGCTCTCTGCATGGAGCCTGCTTCTCCCTCTGCCTATGTCTCTGTCTCTGCCTTTCTGTCTCAGTGTCTCTCATGAATAAATAAATAAAATTCTTTTAAAAAAGAAAGAAAACAAAGCTGAATAGACCCATAACAAGAGATTAAATAAGCAGGATGCCTGGGTGGCTCAGTGGTTGAGTGACTGCTCTTGGCTCAGGATGTGATCCGGGTCTGGGGATGCAGTCCCGCATCGGGCTTCCTGTGAGGAGCCTGCTTCTCCCTCTGCTCCTCTCTCTGTATTTCTCATGAATAAATAGATAAAATCTTAAAAAAAAAAAAAAAAAGAGAGAGAGAGAGAGAGAGAAATTAAATAAGTAAAAAAAAAAAAAAAATCCCAGTAAAGAAAAGGCTAGGACCAAATGGCGTCACTGGTAAATTCTCTCAAACATTTAAAGAATTAATACCAATCTTTCTCAAATTCTTCCAAAAAACGGGGGATCCCTGGGTGGCTCAGTGATTTAGCGCCTGCCTTTGGCCCAGGGCATGATCCTGCAGTCTCAGGATCGAGTCCCGCATCAGGCTCCCTGCATGGAGCCTGCTTCTCCCTCTGCCTGTGTCTCTGCCTCTCTTTTTCTCTCGCTCATGAATAAATAAATAAAATCTTTAAGAAAAAAATTCTTCCAAAAAATAGAGTGTGCTTCCTAATTCACTCCATGATGCCAGGATTACCTTGATATTAAAGCCAGATGGAGACATCATAAGGAAAGAAATCTATAGAGCAATATTTATGAATATAGATGCAAACATTCTCAATGGATTACTGAGAAATTTGAATCCCACAACATATTAAAATGATCATACTGCATGGGCAAGTGGAATTTATCCCAAGAATGCAAAGGTGGTTCAACACATGAAAATTAACCAATGTGATATACAATATTAATGGAATGGAAGAAAAGAATCACATCACCATCCCAACTGATGCAGAAAAATAATTTTATAAAATTATCTATACCAACAACCTTATTGATGAGTCTTGGAAATATTGTGCTAAGTGAAATAAGCCAGTCAAAAAAAAGACAAATGCTGTATGACTCCACTTACATGAGATACTTAGAGTAGCCAAAATCATACAGACAAAAAAGTAGAATGATGATTACCAGGGACTGGAGGAGGTGAAGGTGGGAGTTATTGTTTAACATATACAGAGCTTCAGTCTTACAAGATGAAAGTGCTATGGAGATAGGAGGTGGTGATGGTTGTACATCATGAATACATTTAATACCACTGAACTGTACACTTAGCAGTGGTTAAATTTATGTTATGTATATTTTACCACAATAAAAAAAGTTGGGAAAAAGCCCACCTAACACTCTTGCATGATAAAAAACACTTATAAAAGTAGAACTAGAAGGAAACTTCCTTAGCTTGATAAGGGAGATATATGAAAATCCACAGCTGGGGCACCTGGGTGGCTCAGTAGGTTAAGCATCTGGCTTCAGCTCAGGTCATGATCTTGGGGTCCTGGGATCAAGTCCTGCATCAGGCTCCCTGCTCAGCAGGGTATTTTGCTTCTCTCTCTCCAGGGACGCTCATTCTCTCTCTTGCTCACTCTCTCTCTCAAATAAAAATAAATAAAATCTGGGACTCCTGGATGGCTCACCAGTTGAGGGTCTAGCTTTGGCTCAGGGTGTGGTCCTGGATCCTGGGATTAAGTTCCACACCGGGCTCCCTGCATGGAGCCTGCTTCTCCCTCTGCCTGTGTCTCTGCCTCTCTCTGTGTGTCTCTCATGAGTAAATAAATAAATAAATCTTTAAAAATAAATAAATAAAATCTTAAAAAAAAAAGAAAATCCATAGTTAATATCATACTCAATGGTGAAAGATTGAAAGCTTTACTCCTAAGATCAGAAACAATTAAATATATATATAAAGATCAGAAACAATATAAAGATATCTGGTCTTGCCTTTTTCTTTCTCTTTCTTTCTTTCTTTCTTTCTTTCTTTCTTTCTTTCTTTCTTTCCTTCTTTCTAGATTATTTGTTTATTCATGAGAGACTCACACACAGAGAGAGGCAGAAACATAGGCAGAGGGAAAAGCAGGTTCCTCACAGGGAGCCCGATGCGGGATTAAATCCCAGACACCGGGATCACACTCTGAGCCAAAGGCAGATGCTCAACCACTGAGACACTCAGGCTTCTCTGGTCTTGCCACTTGTATTCAACATTTTACTGGAAGTTTTAGCCATAGCGGAAAGTAAATAAAAGCCATCCAGATTGGAAGGAAAGTAGTAAAAACTATATTTGTAGACAGTGAAATCATATATAGAAAATCCTAAAGAACCCACACAGAAACCATCATCACTAATAAATGAATTCAGCAAAGTTGCAAAATATAAGATCAATATGCAAAAATCAGTTGTATTTCTACACACTAGCAATGAATAATCTGAAAATGAAATTTAGAAAAGTAATCTCATTTACATTACCAAAAAAATAAAATATTTAGGAATAAAATTTAAAAAGGGTTATAAGACTTGTACCCTGAAAACTACAAAACATTGTTGAAAGAAATTAAAACAGGCCTGAGTAAATGAAAAGACACCTTGTGTTCATGGATTGTTAAGAACCAATATTGTAAAGAAAACAGAATGATCTACAGACTCAATGCAATTTCTATCAAAATTCCAACTGTCTTTTTTGCAGAAATGAGCAAGTTGATCCTCAAATTCATAGGGAATTGTAAGGGACCATATATAGTCAAAACAATCTGGAGGGCAGCCCCGGTGGCGCAGCGGTTTAGCGCCGCCTGCAGCCCAGGGCGTGATCCTGGAGACCCTGGATCGAGTTCCACGCCGGGCTCCCTGCATGGAGCCTGCTTCTCCCTCTGCCTGTGTCTCTGTTTCTCTCTATGTGTGTTTCTATGAATAAATAAATAAAATCTTAAAAAAAAAAAAAAAACAATCTTGAAAGGAAAGAAAAAATTGGAGAACCCACACTTCCCAATTTCAAAACTTCTAAAAAGCTACACAACCAAAACAGTGGGGTACTGGCATAAGGATAGACATATAGAGTAATGGAATAAAATTGAGAGTCCAAAAATAAACCCATACATCCACTGTCAATTGATTTTCAACAAGAACACCAAGATCATTCAATGGGGAAGGAATAATCTTTTCAAATAATAGTGCCTGGAAAACTAAGTATCTGCATGCAAAAGAATGAAGTTGGACCTTTACCTCACACCACATACAAAAATTAACTCAAAATAGGTCAAAGACCCACATGTAGGACCTGGAGCTATAAACTGTAGAAAAATTAACAATAAATCTTTATGACCTTGGATTTGGTAATGATTTCTTAGACAAGACGCCAAAGAACAAACAACAAAAGAAAAAATAAACTGAATTTCACCAAAATTTCAAAAAAAACTTCAGTGCATCATAGGATATTCTCAAGAAGGTGAAAAAAATGACCTAAAGAATGAGAAAAAATATTTGTAAATCATATGTATCCTATAAGTATTGTCCAGAATATATAAACAAGTCTTATGGCTCAACAATAAGAATATAATCTAATTAAAATGGGCAAAAGGATTTGGATAAATATTTCTCCAATAAAGACATGCAAATAATCAACAGGCACACAAGAGGTTCAACAATCACTTATTGTTAGGGAAACGCAAACCACAATGAGATACCACTGCACACTCACTAGGATGGCTTTTTGCAGGGTAGGGACATAATAAGCATTGGTGAGGAGGTGGAAAAACTGAAATTCCTTCTTTTGCTGGTGGGAGTATAAAATTGTACAGCCACTGTGGAAAACAGGTAGTTCCTTGGAAAGTTAACCATTGAATGACCATATGACCCAGCCACTCCACTCCTAGGTATATACCCGAAAGTACCAAAGCCATGTGTAAAGAAAAACTTGCCCCGTATATACATAGTAGACAGAAAGAAAGAAAGAAAGAAAGAAAGAAAGAAAGAAAGAAGAAAGAAAAGAGAAAGAAAAGAGAAAGAAGAGAAGAGAGAGAAGAGAAGAGAAGAGAAGAGAAGAGAAGAGAAGAGAAGAAAAAGGAAACAATCCAGATGTCCAAAAAAAAAAAAAAATCCAGATGTCCATCAACTGAGGAATGGGTAAACAAACTGTGGTCTATCCATACAATGGAATATTACTCAACCCAGAAAGGAATGAAGCACTGACACATGGATGACCCTTGAAAATGTGACGCCAAGTGAAAGAAGCAGGATATAGAAGGACAACTATCATATGATTCTATTTATGTGAAATGACAAGAAAAGGCAAATCCAGGGAGATAGAAGAAGCAGATGGATAGTTATTGGCAGGGATGGGAGAAAGGGGTGAATAGGGAGACTCTGCATGATGGTACTGAGTTTCCATTCAGGTAACAAAAATGTTCTGGAATTAGTGGTGATGATTCAATGAAGTAAAAGTCACTGAATTGTACACTCAAAATGGTTAAAGTGGTGAATTTTATGGTATGTGAATTTTACCTCAATGTTTTTACAAAAAGACAGGAAGGAAATACATCAAAATGATAACCTTTGGCGATTTTGTTTTTGCACTGCTCTGCATTTTCCTGTCTGTCTACAATAAACATGTAGTATAGTAACAAACTGAAATCTCTCTAGTCATTGAGTAAAACAAGCCTCTCCAAGTCCCGAGTGCACACAGATCTCCCAGGGATCTGGTTAAAGTGCAGATTTGGATTGAGTGGTGTAGGGGGGAACCTGCGAATCTGCATTTCCAGCAAGCTCCCCCAGACCTCCCTTTGAGCAGCCAGGCTCTAAAAGTCCGCAGCCCTAGGGGGTGGACAGATGGAGCAAGCAGTTCCCAAAGCTGTGCTGCCGACATAGAAAAGACCGTGGCCTCTGGATGCCCTCCCGTCAGGGCCTGGGTTGGGTAGGACATATGTACACTAAAATAAGTATTCATTGTTTATCTGAAATTCAGATTTAACGGACTATCCTCTATTTTTTATTTGCTAACTCTGAAGCCCCAGAGTGGGGTAGGGTTGGAGCTGTGGTTGCCCAGGCAACCTGTTCCCAAGGCACTTCAAGGAAAGTAAGAGCAGTTTGCTAGGTGGTCTGGTTGACCTAATGGGCAGCCACCACCACGGCTCCACGGCTCACCCCAGGTGCCTTCCTCCCCTACTGCCCTTGGATCCATTTCACTTGCCTGGTCACCTCCTGGGGAAGGCTCCTGGAACGGGCTGGCTACCTGGTCCAACCGCACAGCGAGGAGTCCCCTCCAGGTCACCACTACAGGGCAGCCTTACCAACTGACCAACCCATGGCCAGTAACTATAGGAGGCAGTTTGCACAGTCACTACTGCAAGGAATTTGCACCAGGCTGACTTAGATTTGAGAGGAGGCATGGACGAGTAAGTAACTGTGTCTAGGCCTCGACACCCACCTGTTAACAGATGACATTCCCAAGTTCTGATGAGGATGAAATCCCATCTAAAAAGTTCTTAGCTTAGCGCACCGTCTGGCACCCAGTAAATGCTCGAGATATTGGGGAAACCATTATTTTTCTTCTCTTTCCCTCCCACAATGCCCAGCACAGTGCTGAGCACAGCTGACACCAATGTGTGCTCACAGAGCTAAATGGCAGGAACATTCTGGAACAGTGAAGAGTCACGTGCTCTGACCAACATAGGTGACCTCTTTACACCTTCCAGCTCTGATTCTAATTTTTTGTGACTTGAGGTTAAGTCCTTTCTTTCTCTATGCCTTGGTATCTTTGCAAAATGAGCAGCCTCTCATTAGCCCCAGTTCTGAGTTGGGACGAGGGTGGTGGTGGTGGTAGGGGGATTGTGGATGGGGTCTGTGCCTCACCTGGCTGGCCTCAGTGGGGTGGAGTCCATGGGGAGAGGGCGGCTTGGAGATTCCAGTGTTCTCCCTGAGGCTGCGGTGAATCCTCTGTTTCTAGTTGGGCCGGCTCTGGCTTATTCCATGCTATTTCATTGTCATTGGCAGGACTGGGCTCGGTGAAGCTGGACCCAGTGTGTCCTGGTCCCTCCCAGTCCTTATTGTCTCTCTGCAGGAGCCAGAGCTCATGTGTTCATCCCTTGGGATGTTGAGTCTATCTATCTAGCCTTTTAGGGATCAGGGCTGCTGGCCCCAGTATAAAGGTATTATCGTCTGTGTTGCTTCCAGGCCCCAGGCTGGCAGTGTCCCTCCCGCCCCTTGACCAGATATGCCAAGCCCCCTCCTTTACTCTCTTGATTTCTGCCCTGTTCTTTCTGTGATTGGCCGAAGAGGGGAGTGTGGGCTGGCAGTTTACCTTACATAGAGCCCGGAGGTAGCATCTGGGGCTGCTTGGCTCACCCAAAGGCCCCCTATCCACCGCCCCCAGTCAAGCTGGGTCCTCTTCTTCCTGCCCAGCTGAGGCAGGGTCTGGAAGGGCACAGTAGCAGGCCCTCTGTGATGCTCCTATTGCCATGGTGATCCTAGATGAGAAGGCCATAGCATTCTGTCTCTAGAACCTCCACACATCTTTCCAGTTCTGTTTTGCCTGCCCCCAGAGATGGCTCTTTGCTGGTGTCCTCAAGAGCACAGGCTCTGCTGCAGTCAACGTGTCTTCTGTACATCCCCTATCCTTTGGACCTCCCTCTGACCCCAACAGAAACCACTACCCTAACAGGTAAGCCTCCACCCCTCAGAAACTGACCTCCACCAGAGAGGTGATGGTGAGTCTCGGAAAAGCCTCAGGATTCAAAATGAGAAGACCCAGGCTTCAGTTCCAGCCAGGCCTTTTAGAGCTATGTGACCCTGGTTAAGACAGTGCCCTCCTCTGTAAAATGTAGATGACAATACCCAATTGAAGTGTCCCTCAGGAATGCCTCTGTGGCTTTCCTTCTACGTAATACCCTTCCCTCCTTCTCAGCTCAGGCCAACTCCTACCCATGCCTCAAGACCCAGCTCAGATGCTCCCTTCTCTGTAAACGTTTCTCTGAGTTCTGTAGACTTGACACAGAATATTAAGACTGGCTATTTTGTGTTAAAGTTATTTGTTCCCTTCATTTTTATTTGACCGGGAATTTTGGGCGGCAAGAATAAGATTAGGCTTAGTTTGGCATCAGAAATGGTTTGTTGAATGACTGCTTTGTGGAAGAGAAATAGGAATAGGCTGACCTTGACTGGGTTGGACACCATCCCTGCAGGGGTCAATCCTGGGGCCCTTTGTCCAAGCATGGTGTGGGTCAGTCAGTGCCTGCCGTGGCCTTGCTGTGTGCCTGAGATGCACATGGCTGGCTGGGGACATTTTCATGGCCAAGACCCAGTGGAAGAGACCCTGGCTTATACCTGGGGTCTGTCTTAGCATTGGGGCGTGGCCAGGAGCAGCTTCCTATGGGGTGTCTCTGTGAATGCCCTGGGGTGTCTGGGAGGAGAAGGGGGATGGTACAGCACTGTCAGCTGGTTCTAGTGGGCCTTTTGGGATATTGAAAAATATCCGAGGAAAAGAGAGGAGGACTTCAGTTGCCACCGTGTCTCCCACTCCCTCTCTTGGCTCTACAGCTGCTGGTCAGGGTCAAGGAGATGAAGGAGACATCCAGCATCAGCTCCAGCGTCCCTACAGACTCACCAGCCAACAGGGCTTCCAGGGCCAGAGCCAGCTAGTCAAGGGTGCCCTCCGGTGGTCACCATAGGCGAGGCAGGAACCGGACCGGGCAAAAAGAGAGGTGTTTCATTCATTCCTTCAACCGACATGGAGTGAGCATCGGCGTGCCAGGCGTGTTTCAATTTTAATTAAAAACCTATTGATCGTTCTGCTAAGTAGAAAGCTGATATTTTTTGGCGGGGGAAAAGGGAATACAAGGTAAGGAATTGCCCCTTACAGCAGTGATTCTCAAACCATGCTGCCCTTGGCACCTTGAGAAAATATCAACGTCTGGGACCCTAGTAGGTCCAACCAAATCTGGGGGAATGGGGTAGGGGCATCAGCGGCAGGCAGCCAGGCATGAGAACTGCTGGTTTGGAGAGTTGACTAAATTGTTACCCAGCATTCTCATTGCTGAGGGAGGTGTTAATGTCCCATTTTCCGGATGAGGAGCCTGAGGCCCAAGTTAAGGACAGCAATGGGAAGGATGTTTCCCACAGCACAGGCAGCAGGGGGGTGGCAAATATTCCTACCAGGCTGCTCCTGATCTCTGAAGGGACCCTCTCTGGCATTATTTTTGCTGTGATTAGAAAAGTATCCAAGGCGTTGTTGTGAAATAATGTCCCCAGGACAGAGACTTATAAAGGCAAAAGTGGTGTCCACGGAAGTCACCTGCGATCTCACTGTTAACACTGAGGCGTATGTCAGGGAGAGGGAGGAAGGGGGATGGGGACGGGGACGGGGAAGGGAGGGAAGGAGTGGATTCATTTTCAGGCTGAAGGTCATATTGTAGATCAAGGCTTCAGAAAGTGCCATCTGAAAACCACTGGCAGCATAATCCCCGAGGTGCTCATTAGAGACGCAGCCTCCCCGTGCCCCTACCTCTCACCAGGTGGCAGAATCAGACTCTGGAGACGGACCCTGAGAAGCTGCACGTCTCCTACACGTTCCAGATCCTTCTCACAGCCATTCACTGAAGACCAATAGCCACTGCGGCTTCAAGCCTTCACAAGAGGAGCCTGTCCTAGACACCCATCGCTTCCAGTGGCTCAGGAGGGCCCTAGCGTATGGATTGATGAATTATTTGGAACCAGGTGCTGACGGGCGGCCCCTGGGGCCCGGGTCCGTACCCCCGCCGGGCTGGGGCTGGAGGAATCGGGCAGCACAACCAGCAGGGCTGCGGCGTCGACCCTCACCAGGCCCAGCCCCCACACAGCAGCCCCCTCCCCCGGCCCCTCCCCCACCTCCCATGGGACTCTGCCACCAATCACAGCCTGGACTATGACGTTACCGCCTGCCAACCCGAGCTCCTCTGCCGCAGAGGCCGGCCGCCGCCACTCTTAGGTGATGAGGGCTGCAGCAATGCCATCCTTTCTGGAGGCAGGGACTCGGAGACCTGGGGATGAGCGGAGACCCTCCAGGGCCATCACACACGGGTCGCAGGGCCAGGACTAGAAGCCAGGACTTCAGTGTTCTTTCCACTGCCCTCACTGCCGCCAAAGCCCCATAGGGCCCCTCTCCGGGCAGCTCCTGGCACGAGAGATGAGGACCAGCATCGCCCCCCCTTCCCCAGCTCTCCCCGCAAGACCTTAGTGGTCAGGAACAGACCCTTCGATCTCTGTTATTTGAGGGCCCAGAGATGATGGCAGGATTGGGCCCATGGTGGAGGGAAGTTGCCCCAAATTCTAGCCCTGGTTCCAGCCCCTCCAAACACCCCCCTCGGCCCCAGCAGGAATTAGAGGGGCCCTGGCCAGGCCGTGCTGGCGGCTGCTACTGTGCAGATTATAAGGGGCCAGACAAGGCTCCTTTGTGGAGGCCTTGGCTTAGGCAGTCAAGTGACTGCTTAACAAAAGCGTGGGCAGGGCCAGCCCCTAAGTGTGGGCAGGGGTGCTGGCCACAGGACCCCCAAGAGTCCCATCCGTCCAGTGGCCAGAACTGCTGTGGTATCACCTGAGAAGACCAGAGCCCCTCCCGTGAGTAGGCTATCAGCCCAGGCAGGCTGCGCTGGGGCTTTGAGGGCCTGTGGGGTGGATGGCCATCCCTGCATTAGTGCGTGTGATGTGCGCAGCCGGGCAGTGTGTGTGCAGGTGTGGGGGCACTTGTGCGTGTGTGCAAACTCTCTGCAGTGCGAATGAGCTTGGTGTGCACTAGGCACAAAGACAGCCCAGCCACTGCGGCTCTGTCAGAGTGAGCAAGGAGGGGGTGGGTGTCCGTCATTGCTTCAAGAAGTTTTTATTGCACATCTCTCCTATGAGAACACAAGGAGGGAATAGGCAGTAAACAAGCAGGCATCCTGCAAAACATGATTTCAAGTATAATAAGATAAACACTATGTAGAGAAATCGACAAGATGAGGGGACAGAGAGTACCAGTGGCACTGGGATGCTATTTGCAGGGACAGTCGTTGGGAACATCCTTTCTGAGCAGATGACCTGAAGTGGAAATGAACCATACGGTTAGATTAGAAAGAGCATCCTCGGGACGCCTGGGTGACTCAGTGGTTGAGCGTCTGCCTTCAGCTCAGGTCATGATCCCGGAGTGGCAGGATCGAGTCCCACATTGGGCTCCCTGCATGGAGCCTGCTTCTCCCTCTGCCTATATCTCTGCCTCTCTCTCTGTATGTCTCTCATGAATAAATAAATAAATTCTGAAAGAAAGAGAGAGAGAGGGGATCCCTGGGTGGCGCAGTGGTTTGGCGCCTGCCTTTGGCCCAGGGTGCGATCCTGGAGACCCGGGATCGAATCCCACGTCGGGCTCCTGGTGCATGGAGCCTGCTTCTCCCTCTGCCTGTGTCTCTGCCTCTCTCTCTCTCTCTGTGACTATCATAAATAAATAAAGAAAAAAATATTTAAAAAAAAAGAAAGAGAGAGAGAGAGAGAGAGGAAGAAAGAAAGAAAGAAAGAAAGAAAGAAAGAAAGAAAGAAAGAAAGAAAGAAAGAATCTTCCAGGTAGAAGGATTGGCAAGTGGAAAGGCCCTGGGGTCACTGTTCAGTGAAAGTGATTTGAGCATCTCTACCAGCCAGACTCTGTTCTGGGCACTGTGGACAGGGCAGTGGACAAGACCGATCAGGCCCCTTACCAGTCTTGCTCCAAGATGGCTGAGGGTGCCTGGGGAGCTAATGAACAGGAGGGGCTCAGAACACTGCCTGGCTCAGAGGACTAAGCCTAGTGTGTGGACTTTGCTATTAGTTACTGCCTTTGTCATAACTTTAGGGCACAGACGTATCTGTCTCCTCTGCCAAGGCTGTGGGCAGCTCTGGGCTCACTTCATTGGCTTCCCATGTCCCACAGGCAGTAAGAGCCAAAAGGGCCTCTCAGGCTACCTCATCCCATTCCCAGTGTCCAGACAGGAAAGCCAAAGCCCAGAGCAGGGAAGAGTCCTGGCTAAGATCACTTATGAGGCCCAGACAAGCCTCGACCAAGGCCCCTGCTCCCTCCCAGCCCCCTATCAGTGTACCTCCCTGTCTGTCTACTAGGACCCAAGTGCACCTGCTGCAGCCCAGTGCCCGGCCATGACCGTCACCTACTCAAGCCAAGTGGCTAATGCCCGCCTAGGCTCCTTCTCCCGCCTGCTGCTGTGCTGGCGAGGCAGCATCTACAAGCTGCTCTATGGCGAGTTCCTCATCTTCCTGCTCAGCTACTATACTATTCGCTTCATTTACAGGTGCAGGGGGACAGGCTGGGGCCAGGGCCTGGGAGGGGTACAGCTGGGTCTTGGAACAAATAGCCAGCCATTCAGGGGGGCCGATGTACCAGAGACCTGTAAGGCTGATCTGAGCTCCTCCTGGCCAAGCCCTGGGAGCAGGGGGGGGGGGGGTCGGAGGCGGGGTTTGGGGGTTGTGGCTGGGGAGGAGATCAAAGAAGGCAGCCTGGGAGACAGCTCAGTGCAGTCCAGAGTGTCTTTCCTCCAACTCAGGGAGAGGCGCTGGCACCAGGGCCTTACCTGGTCCCACTCCGCCATCCTGTTCTCCTGAGTTCCACACAAGCTCACAGGCCCAGGACATATTTTTTTGTCCCCCCAAAAAAGTGTTTACTTAAATAAAATAAAGGACGGATAAAAACCACAGAATATATGAAAGCATTTTGAATGGAAAAAGCCTTAATGACTGCAATGGATTGAACAACGATTAAATCCAGAAAGTTCTTGAATTCAAAATTACAATAGCAATAACAAAGCACATCAGTTTTCTTTAGTTGTTACTCAGGCACCAATATACTTTTTTTTTTTTTCATTTTTTAGAGTTTTTAAGCTTATAGCAAAATTGAGCAGAACGTAGAGAGTTTCCATATACCCTCTCAAACACACACACACAGCTGCCCCCACTGTCAACATACCACAGCAAAGTGGCACATTTGTCATCAAAGATGAACCCGCATGGACACAGCATTATCACCCGAAGTCCATAGTTTACACTAGGGTCTACTCTTGGTGTTGTACATTCTATGGGTTTGGACAAATGTATAATGACGTGTATCTACCATTATACTATACAGCGTAGTGTCGCTACTCTAAAACCCTCCGGGCTCCACTTACTCATCTCTCCTTGCTATAAGTTTTTTTAAAGACCAAACACTCTTTGTTTGAACCTGCTTTCAAACTATTTTTTGGATGCTTTAAAGGGGTCAGTGGTGCCTGCAAGGAAGTCCTTCAGCAGGAGCTTCCTTCCTATCCCTCACAGAAAACCTCTTGCAGCCACAGAGCAGAGGCCCAGCTGGGGCTTGGGGCTGCTAGAGTGGGGCCTGGCTCAGGCCAGAGGAGGGGCCCTCGGGCGGGGCCAGTGAAAGAGACGGGGAAGTGGGGGGGTAGCAAAGAGGCAGCCACACTCCCACCCTAGGCTGGCTGGGCCGCGTACCTGTGTCAGCCGTGTGCTCCCAGTGTCTACATCCGCCTCCCTCCCCGCCACCAGGATGGCCCTCACGGAGGAACAGCAGGTGATGTTTGAGAAACTGACTCTGTATTGCGACAGCTACATCCAGCTCATCCCCATTTCCTTCGTGCTGGGTGAGCCCCCACCCCCACCCCCCGCGTCCCGGGATCCCAGTGCTGCTGCCGGCTCCAGAAAGGTGGCCTCTCGGCAGTTCAGGGCTGCAGCCCGACGGAGGTCAGACGTCAGGAGGGACGTCCTGCTGTTAGCACCCAAGACTCCCGCTTCTGGGGGCGGCAGTGACAGTCCCTGGAGCGTCTGCGCAGGAGGGGAGACCGGGCAGCTCTCTGGGGTGGACAGGGGGCCCCTGGGAGCGAGAACTGGAGGATCCTGCACCTTCCCGCGGGTCTGCTGGTCCTCCCCTGGGGAGCGCCCTCCAGGAGGGCTGGGGCTGGGCGCGCTCCGGTCAAGGGAGATGGAGACGCGGAGCCCGCGCCCTCGCCCCTCGCCCCCTCCCCCGTGCTTCTCTTGCCCAGGCTTCTACGTGACTCTGGTCGTGACCCGCTGGTGGAACCAGTACGAGAACCTGCCGTGGCCCGACCGCCTCATGAACCTGGTGTCGGGCTTGGTGGAGGGCAGGGACGAGCAGGGCCGGCTGCTGCGCCGCACGCTCATCCGCTACGCCAACCTGGGCAACGTGCTCATCCTGCGCAGCGTCAGCGCCGCCGTCTACAAGCGCTTCCCCAGCTCCCAGCACCTGGTGAAAGCAGGTGGGCGGGGCCGGGCAGGGGGCGAGGTCGGGAACTGCGCGCGGGACCGCGGCTTCAGACGGGCGAAGGACCCTGGAGGGGCGAGGGGACCGTGGGGACCGTGGGGACCGAGGGCCGGGGCGGGGCCTTCTTCCTCCCTTCGCCCCTTCTGGTTGTGCAGTGCTCAGTCCGCACATCTGTGACCTCCATCCCCGACCTTCCCTCACGTGGTCCTGATGAGTCAAACCTTCCCGCGTGCTCAGGCCAGGACAGCGCGTAGTGGCCAATCAGTAACTACTGAATGGCAAAGGAGCTCGGTGGTGCCAATGGACTGGGGCTGGAATCCCGGCCACGCTGCCAACCCGCCGCTCTGCGGGCCCTCCCCATCCACTGCCTTCTTCACTCCATCCCGCAGGCTTTATGACCCCCGCAGAATGCAAGCACTTAGAAAAGCTGAGCTTGCCGCACAACACGTTCTGGGTGCCCTGGGTGTGGTTTGCCAACCTGTCAATGAAGGCGTGGATTGGAGGTCGAATCCGGGACCCTGTCCTGCTCCAGAGCCTGCTGGACGTGAGCTCACCTCACCACACAGATGGGGCTGGTGCAGAGCGGGGACGGTTGTGCTCTGGGTAGAACAGTTTCCTACAAAGAGCAGGCTTGAGAGTCTGCCTAGAACCTGCTTTGGGGTTGGAGGATTTTGACCAAGAGGATTCCACAACCCATGGTGGCCGGTCCCTTAAATTCCTCTCCTACTTCCTCTCTAAAGTGAGCCTCAGAGATACTGGTTCCTGGGTTGCTGTTTTCTTAAGATTTTATTTATTTGAGATAGAAAGCACAAGTGGGGGGGGAGGGGTTAGAGCGAGAAGCAGGCTCTCTGCTAAGCAGGGAGCCCCATGCAGGCTCTATCCCAGGGCCCTGGGGTCATGACCTAAGCCAAGGGCAGAGCCTAACTAACTGAGCCACCCAGGCACCCTATCCTGATCCCTTTTTGATAGATGAGGAGGCTGAAGCACAGAGAGGTTAAGTGAGCTGCCCATGATCACAGAGCCAGACCCTGGTACCTTGGGAAGAGCTGGGGGTTGAGCCTGGGAGAGCAGATAGGTGGTGGTCAGAACCCCAACCCTCCCTCCTGCTCCCCAGGAGATGAACATCTTGCGTACTCAGTGTGGACACCTGTTTGCCTACGACTGGATCAGTATCCCGCTGGTGTACACGCAGGTGAGGACTAAGCCAGTGAAGCTGCCCCTTAGGGAAGCCGGGACTGGGAGGACACAGAAAACAGCCTGTGATGGGAAGGGCTCACTTGGGGGCTAAGAGGCCCATCCCGGGAGTTAGGTCTGGACTTTGCAGATTCTCTCTAGTGACAACTTTGAAGAGTCCAGGCTCCTGCCTGGTTCAGCCCAGGGGAGAGAGTGTAATTATCCCCATTTTAAAGAGATCACAGGGCAGCCCTGGTGGCTCAGTGGTTTAATGCTGCTTTCAGCCCAGGGCGTGATCCAGGAGACCTAGGATCAAGTCCCACCTCGGGCTCCCTGCATGGAGCCTGCTTCTCCCTCTGCCTGTGTCTGTGCTTCTCTCTCTGTGTGTGTTTCTCATGAATAAATAAATAAAATTTTAAGAAAATAAAGAGATCACAGAGGGCCAAAGTCACAGGACTGTGCAAATCAGAGCAAGGGCTCATCCTCGCAGCCTAGGGAGCTTCCTGACCCCAGGTTGCCAGCCAGTCCATTTCTGCTGCCACCTCCTTTCCTCCCAGGTGGTGACCGTGGCTGTATACAGCTTCTTCCTGGCTTGCCTGGTTGGGCGGCAGTTCCTGAACCCAGCCAAGGCCTACCCTGGCCACGAGCTGGACCTTGTTGTACCTGTCTTCACATTTCTGCAGTTCTTCTTCTATGCTGGCTGGCTGAAGGTAAGATTCTCTGCAACCAGACTGGCTGTGGTCATGGCTTTAGAAGGGTCATGGCTGACCAGGAAGGGAGGATCTCAGGGCCCCCACCATGACCCTCTTGTGTACTCCTTCCCCGTGTCTTTACATTTGAAGAAACTGAGACCCAGAGAGGAGTGGGACCAGCTTGAGGCTGGTGTCTGATCCCAACGCTGCACCACAGTCCTCGAATTTAGCAGGCTGGGCAGATACAGGGAAAGTTCAATTGTCAAACCATTTGATGCCTCCTCAAGAGAATGTTCCCCAAATATTTGTCCAGAAAAAGGGAAATGCATGGATTGAGAATGTCTGTGGCAGGCCCTGCTGGTGAGGCAATTCCTCTCTGTGCCCTAGGCTCTGATCCCAAATTTGTCCCCTTTGCTTAGTAAAACCAAAGTCCTGATGTTAACTGCCCCAGCCCCCACCCTTTCAAGGCAGATTAGCACCACCTCTCCTCACTCAAGATATCCATCTGTGATGGGGGTGAGGGGCGGGGTGCCTCATCCCCACCCCAAGTGGTGTTTCCAAGTATTACTCCCACTACATCCAGGGCTCTTCCTAACAGAACTTCTGAATAACACAGTTTTCTCTCCATCTCTTTATCTTTCCTGTTTCTCACCCACTCTCTCTCCCTTTTTTCTTTTTTTTTTTTTTGGTAGTGGTGCTGGGAGGTTGGTATTTTTTGGCAGGTGATGGTAGGTTGCCTCCTCCCTCTATCCCTCCTGTCCATGTATGGAGCATGTGTGCACGTGTGCAGTCCCTCCCTATCCACACCCTCGTCCCAGCAGTCATCTTCAGCCGCTGCAGATCAAACCAGGTCACACCATTTTTCTGCTCAAAATCCCCTAGTGGTTTATAGGATGTCCCTTGAATGCTTAGTACAGTCCATCACTACTGTGGAGATTTGTCAGGGGACTTCAGAGGTTAGCACTAGGACTCTGCCTGCCTGGGCCACCCTTTAATTGAACACAGCCTCCCACGTATAAACTCTGTGGCTTTGAAAATAATGAATATATGAATGTTGGAAGACTTGAATGAGTAAATGAATGAATGCATAGATTATGGAACTCCAGGGAAGATACAGTGAGGGGAGGTACCGGTGGTGACTGTGCCACGTGATAGACTAAGAACAGCTCTGGGTGTTCAGGGAGCAGCTGGCTCAGAGAGGGGCTCAGGCTCAGTGTCCTGAGAGAAGGGGACTGTGTGCAGGTGCCTATGAGCGTGGGTGGCTGGAGGCCTTATATTCTGGCTTTGGAGATGGTGGTCAGGCAGGAGGGGCATGATGGGGTGGGATGTGTAATGAGCAAGAACAGAAGTTTAAGGGCAAGGAGCAAGACCGCAGGGAATCTACCTGAGGACTTCCAAAGCCTTACCTCTCCCCAAGGTGGCAGAACAGCTCATCAACCCATTTGGAGAGGATGATGATGACTTTGAGACCAACTGGATTGTTGACAGGAGTTTGCAGGTACTTGGGGAGAGACGGAGCCTGTCCTGTGGGCCTTCCCTGAATTGGACCCAGGGAGGGGACCCCACAGTTCCATAGGGAGGCCTTATAGTGAATTGCCCCCCACCTCCTGGCCCACTCTTCACTCACAGGATTCTCACCCCAACTTAATAAGGCTGCAGATAAGCATTAGTCTCTCCATTTTACAAGTAGGGAAACTGAGGCCCAGAGAGAGGGAAGTGACCTCTCCAAGTCATCTAGCAAGGTTACAGTCCTGCTTGGGCTGACTTTTCTGTTGGACTTCTCCTTCTGTGCCTGGCAACCAGGTGTCCCTGTTGGCTGTGGACGAGATGCACCAGGACCTGCCCCCGATGGAGCGGGATATGTACTGGAATGAACCAGAACCACAACCCCCCTACACAGCTGCTTCTGCCCAGTATCGTCGAGCCTCCTTTTTAGGCTCCACTTTCAACATCAAGTGAGCAGTGCCAAGGAACCACTTTGTTTAGTAGAAAAGCCCAAGGGCAAGGACTTAGGAAAGCACTAGTTAACATGTATCAGATGCATGCTGAGGGTGGGGAGCTCCACTAGGCTCTTTATATAAACTGTATTTTTCTTCCCAATAATCCTGATTTGGTTATCTCCAGTTTTCAGATGATTATGTCCAAGTTCAGAGAGGTTAAGAAGGTTGCTCAGCCCAAGGTCACACAGTTAGCAAGCCGCACCTGTGGATGTATGCCTGCTTCTGTCTCCACCCCCTTAATCCTTACCTTGTACTGCTTAATAACTCTTAAAGCTATAATGGCTTTTAGGTAACTCAGGCCTAAGTCCCCCAAGTCTAGAATTGGAAACTGGGACTTACCCAAGGGCTGACAGTTATCAGTGATGCAGTTGAAATGTCGGACGCTGGTTCCTGACTCTGGTCCAGAACTACGCTTTCTGATAAGCCAGGGTGTTTAAATGGGGAGTGAAAGGGGGTGGAGGGTGTCCCTGGCTGGGGAAGAGGCAAGCCTGTGCCAGCAAGAGACTGATTCATCACAGGTACCTTCTGGGTAGACTCTGTGCTAGAGTTCAGGCCTCAGGTCACCCACAGGGGCCAAACTTTCCTGCACATGATTCCCATTTCCCTGATTTGGTCTGTTTCCCTTGTGAGCTGCAGCTGGGCCATCCCAAACAACCCCCTCTCCCAGGAGGACAGCAGAGAGGACTTTGGAGAGTCCTCTGCATGTCAGGGTCCATATCATCCAGGTTTTCTTCCACAGTATTAAGCACTGTTATCCTTTAGAAACCAAATATCCTGCCTGTTAAGCCATAATTCAAATTAGCTAGAGTCCCGAGTGGGTGTGAGGAAGGTTCGAAAAAGTGATCAAATGAAGGATGGAGGCTTGCTTAGGTCAGAAACATTTCTGGAAGTTGCTTCTGAATTCCATATGATCTGTGCTCTAGCAGCTGAAGGTTGGGTGGGGAACAGAGGATAATGATAAATAGACCTCATCTCCAAGGAACACACCATTTTTAGTGAGGGAGCTCAAACCCAAGGCCCAAACTCTGGACACAAGGTACAAGGTACTGAATGCCTAGGAGAGAGACAGAACATAGAACAGAGACCATCTGTGGCTTGGGAGGTGGCCTCCAGCTGGACCCTTAAAGCATGGGGAGAATATGGACGCAGTCAAGGGCAGGCCACATTCTGGGACAATGGGCTTTCTCCTGCAGAGCGAAAGGCTCTGGGCTCCCAAGAAACCACACTTCTTTGTGGGTGCTTGGAACCACAAACCCCTGGCCGACCCAGAGTCACTCCTGGGCCTCCTCTGACCCGGGGACCAGTAGTTCAGATCACTTGAAGGGAGAGGTGGTAAAGGAAGATGGAGATAAAGAGAAAGCCCATAAGTGCCAGTCCAGGGAGTTCAGTAAACATGGGCAAGAGGGAACCACAGAACCTCAAGGTGAGCTGGGTCCAGAAGGAGTAAGAGGTCAGTGCAGGGCAGGATGGGTCAGGACAGAGAGGAGTCCAGGCATTGTGAGAACACTGTGTGTCCTTGGCTTTGGGCCAAAAGGAGGGAAAAGATAGGGTACAAGAGAAGTCAAGTCCTGCTTTGGTCCTTTGTCCCCTACTCAAGTAACCCCCCCTGCTTCTTTCCAGTCTGCATAAGGAAGACATGGAGGAGGAAGAGGAAGGCACTCACGCTGGCATCATTGGCCGCTTCCTAGGGCTGCAGTCCCACGACCACCAACCCCCCAGGACAAACTCAAAGACCAAACTACTATGGCCCAAGAAAGAAGGCTTTCTCCAAGACGGCCAGCCCAAGAAACTCGGGGGTGCCAGGCAGACCTCTAGGGACAAGGAAGACAGCAAGGCCTGGGAGATTAAGGAGGAGGGTGCTTTTGAGACTGCTGCATTTTATGGGAGGTCAGGCTACCACAGTGCCCCACAGACGCCCCTCAGCCACACACCTATGGTCTTCCCATCTGGACAGTCAGCACCCTCAAGCCTACGCAGAGTCTCAGGGATAGACGGCGCTGTCAAAGACCAAAGCCTACAGCCTGGGATAAAGACCAGTTCTGAAGCACTCCCAGAGAATGTTGGGTTCTCATTAGAGAACCCAGAATCGGGTCACGTGAAGAGGAAAACTGTCGAGTTTAACCTGACAGACATGTCGGGGACCCCTGAACATCATCTCAGAGACTCAGATTTGAGCCAGTCAACTAGCAACTTACACACTATACTCAAGGGCCATGGAGATCCCTATTGGGCCTTGGAAAACAGGTCTGTCCTTTACCTTAACCTTAATCACTTCACTGCCCCCCCCCCCCCCCAAACACACACCTGGGTGAGAAGCCCCATCACCTTCCCTTGCTGTGATTCTACCCTCCTTCCACCTTCCTGGGAGCCGATTTTCCTGTGGTTCCATCTCTGCCAGAGGATGCTGGATTTACACCCAATACTGGCTTGCGGCACATACCTAGCCACCTCAGCAAGGGCACCGGGAAGTTTGAGAACTTTGCTCATTTCACCAGAGCCTGACATCACTGGCTAGGTATGTTCTTCTCTACTGAGAAGAATGAGGCTAGGAGGCCACTAGGCCGGGGTTAGATGGTCAGAGGTTATCCCTGGACCCAGCTTGCTTTGTGTAGCAGACATAGAACCCATGAGGCAGAACTAGGGACTCTGGGCTGTAGCCCAAGAACTACATTCACTGCCCAGGCTTAGCTCAGAGATGGCTTGTGAACACTTCCCCATAACCTCTCCAAGGTCCCCAAGTATGTCTTTAAAGTGTTAAACCCTTGGGAACTGGCAGATGGTTAAGGTGAGGGCATCCAAGTCCCTTGGGGTGTATCTTCACTTTTGGTAGGGGGAACTCAAGACTTCTGAATTTGAAATAGCTCTTCATGCCTTCTTGGGGGCAACCCGCAGCTGTCACAAAACCATCAGCTGTTCCTGTATGTTCTGGGTTTCACTCAATTAGACACACCCTACCCCACCAATTGTGTGAACTTAACTTCTTGTTTTCTAGATTCCCAAGCAGTCACTTCTGTGGTCAAAACACATACTTCATGAAAAACTTCTAAAAGGGTCATAATCGGTCTTAGATCTAGCTAGATAGAAACTCCTACAAATTACTGCGGCTTATCTAGGAAGAGCTAATTAATGTAGTTGTTAGCATGGAGGGATGGGCTCCGCAGTCGGCTGACACTATTTTTTTTATATTTTGGGATTCCAACCTTTGCCCTAACTCCCAACTATTTTAGTACTGAAATGATGATCTTCCATGTTCATGTTGTAAACTTTCTCAAATTCTCTCTAGGGATGAAGCACATTCTTAGCCTGTTTCCCAAGGGAGACGCTTCATCGGCCTGGTCCTACCTGCACGTACACCAGCGGTACACTGGTCTAGTCACAGCCATACAGCCGTCCACACTGAAGAGTATGTTCGTAGGACAGCCTGAATTAAATGGTTAGCTTAGTGGAAAACAAAGTCCATAGTGTCAGGTCTACTTAAGCCCTTAAGATACTTTTTGTACATAAAAATTGTAAAAAGCTGGAATCAACCACTGGAAACATGTAATTCAAAACCTTCAATTCAGAATCAGGAGTCCTTAAGTCCTGTCTGAATTCAGCACACCCAGCCTCAATTATCATTTCCTAACTAAGGACTTTAATAAAACACAAATCCCTCCCTAGGCATGTCATTTTGGTTACTGTGACTGAACTACAACACCTCAGCAGATTTCACAAAGATGACCTACTAAATACATTTCTAGCCCATCCCAAGAACTCAAGAAACAACAGCTGGGTACCAAATTACTTTATTTGAAGGAATGATACAAACGAAAGAAGTAGATGTTTCGGTACAACTTATAGAAAAGGTAAAGGTAACCCCAACATGCATGCACTGCCTCGGTGACCAGGGAAGTCACCCTGCGGCTATGGGAAGACAGCCTAAGGCTTAGCTCTCACTATCACTGTTTCCCAGGGTGTGCTTGTCAAAGAGATACTCTGCCATGCCAGATTCGGGAGCCCCCATCTTGCGCAGGTTGGTTACATGGTCACCCAATTCTTTGATGGATTTCACCTGCTCGTTCAGGTAATGAGTCTCAATGAAGTCACACAACTAGAAGACAGAATGGGGAAGAATGTTAACGGTACACTTTCCCAACCCCTAAAGAGGGAAATGACTCCCTCCATTCTCTCCCAGACTGCCAACACTCACGTGGGGGTCATTTTTATCAGTGGCCAGTTTGTGCAGTTCCAGTAGTGACTGATTCACGCTCTTTTCCAAGTGTAATGCACACTCCATTGCATTCAGCCCATTCTCCCAATCGTCACGGTCTGGTTTCTGAACGAGAGGAGAGGAGGTCAGGTCAATGCACGTACAGCCTCTACCTATTATTGCCCAAGTCAGCAAACACCTAACATGCAATCGTTGTGCTTCGGCAAGAGGGACATCCCAGTTTCTCCCACAATGGTTTCCAACTTAACAGCCTTGTGCCCATTACCGTTCACCTCCTTCAACTTAGAGGATAGGCTTAAAAAAACACAGAAGCCAAAAGTACTTCATTTTATAAGAGCAACTGCTAGCTTGAGGGATTTCTGACACCCAAGGACTTGCCGGATAGATGAGACACAGGATCTAAGATGTTTTGTTCACCTTAATATCCTGAAGGAAGATTCGACCACCTCGTTGGTTCTGCAGCTTCATCAGTTTCTCAGCATGTTCCCTCTCCTCATGAGATTGGTGGAGAAAATATTTGGCAAAGTTCTTCAAAGCCACATCATCGCGATCAAAGTAATAAGACTGAAAAGAGAACACGAACATGTTCTGTTAGGAATTGCCAAGCCTAGCCTTTCTTCCTCAAAGTCCAGCAAGAAAGGAGTCTGCACTGAAGACCGCGGACAGGCTGTGCTCTTGGACAGAACACAACACTAGTCTGTACTCTAAAACACAAAAATGAAACGTAGTCCTGGACATTTAAAGTTTACTGCAAGGAACCTTTAGAATATCATAGGGAATTGCCCCCAGCAGATAAATTCTTAAAGCCCTATATGAGAGCAAACTTCTTCTGGCCAGTGTCGCATTTGATTGGAGAGGGTGTGGGAGTATTTACCCTGTACAAACAATGCCTTCTCTCCCTAACTCCCTGATTAAACCCATGTTAAAACATGAGCTTGCCAGCTTACAGCATACTGACGCATCTCTAAGATTAACCCATTAGGCAAGGTGACAACTGCTGGCAACGCTAAGCTGTACAAAGAAACTGCCAGCAGAAAACAGAAAACTTGATTCCGTTTTTAGACACTCGCTGAATCCAGGTGTTCCTGAAATGGAATGGCAGTGCGGAAATCCAGGCCTATTTTCAAATTCATCTGGAACAGGTCTATTCTTAGATAATTTGCACAATCGTAAGGCAATCCTAAGGAAAACGCCCACCACACCGCCTAAAACCAGGATTTTGGAAAATGGATTCCATCGATCAGCACGGAAAGTTTCCTTGCCCAGTAACTGTTGGTGTAGTTTATTCTAAAACCAAGGGTTCAGCCACAAAAGGATAAAGTACTAAATGCCCGGGCAAGAGGACGGATGACTAAGACAACCGTGTGCGCAAAAGGGGAGATTTCCATGCTTCAAGTGGGACTGGGCGATAAGCAGAACAGAGCGGGTAGCGATGGCTGCTCCAGAGTGGTCGGCCCCCGGGAGATAAGCCACTGAGCACCAACCCCCGCCCCCAACGGTTGCTATTCGACACCATTACCCAGCAGGCTCCGCCAGTCGCAGGGAGGACGGGGGCTGGACCACTTCGCCCCCGTCACCCAAGCAAAAGGACAGCCTCGGGGCCACGTGATCGACACGGAGCACAGGATGGAAACGCACACCCCGTTTTCCTAACTGCAGGATTGTGCCGGTTGCAACTGCCGCAAGTCGGGGATTTCTTGAAACCAGGCTCTCTCTAAATACGAAGCGGCGCGCAGAGGCGGCCCTTGACTAAGAGGGAGCCCTCCCAGGGGGCCGTCAGAAAGGCCGAGCCGGCCAGAGTTTCTGCGCACGTCCTGAGAGGCCTCGAGCAGCGTCCATTTTCCAGCAGGGCGAGCAGGGGCGGGAGGGCCCAAGCGTCAGCCACACCCCCGCCCCGCCGCCAGGAGCCCGGAGCCCGGAGCCGAGCGGCGCTCACCATGGACAAGTAGACGTAAGACGCGTAGAGCTCCAGGTTGATCTGGCGGTTGATGGCGGCCTCGGAGTCCTGGTGGTAGTTCTGGCGCACCTGCGAGGGGGACGCGGTCGTCATGGCGGAGGCTGAGGAGAGGCGGCGGCGGCGGCGGCTGCGCGGCGCTGGGGCGGCGGCGGCGGAGGCCTCGGGGCGGTCCGAGAGCGCTGCGTGGAGGTGGCCGAGGGCTGGCTCTGAGCGGCGGGCCCGGGGAGGGGAGACGAGCGCCGGGTTCCGTCCAAGCACTGTTGAAGCAGGAAGCCGCGGCGACTCTCGGCGGAGACTGGCGCAGACCGCCGTGGCCCCGCTCTTATAGCGGGATCGGGCGTCACGCCCACTCCGGCCAATCAAGACGCCCGCCCGCGCGCGGAGCCCCGCCTCTTCCGGCGGGCGCGCGACCCCGCCCTGGGGGCAGTGGGGGAGGGGCGGCCCCGCGCGGGCTGAGGCGGCGGGCGTGTGGCCGCGCGCGGGGCGGGGCGGGGCGGGTGTCCTCGGCGTCCCGGCTCCCGCGATGGGGGGGGCGGGGAAGAAGTGCGGTCGGGGTCGGGCGCGGAGCCCTGGCGCCCGGGGCTGGGAGCCGCCGGCACGTGTCCCCTGAGCCGTCCGGGCGGGCTCCCCGAGACATCCTGCCCCGGGGGCAGGTTAAAAGTCCGGGCGGCAGGGCAGCAGTTACCACACCCGGGGGGATCTCCTCGGGCGTCACCTGGAAAGTGGCAGTGGGAGCCCTAGGAGGTTGCGTCAGTTAGAGGTGGGGCGGGAGGGGCTCGCTCTCCCTTCCTCAGGGTCCGGCCGGGAGCGACGCGCGGACGGGCTGGGGTCCCGGGGGCCGTCCCCGACCCTCGCCAACATGGCTCCCGGTGCAGCTTCCCCGACAGAGGCTGGGCGGGCCGTGGTTCCCGGGGTGAGCGGGCGCCTTCGGGGGGGAGCCGTGAGGGACGAGCCCCCGGGGCTTCTGAGAAGATCCGGGGACGGGTTAGAAAAGGGAGGAGAAGCCACTGGGGATCTGGAGACGGAGCCATCTTGGAACGGCTGCCTTGGCGCACCCGGGTCAGGCCACAGCCGGCTCAAGCTGAGGAGATCTCCCGGGGAGCCACCTCCTGGGGCTGCCCCTGCGGAGCGGCCGGTGGGCACAGTGTCCACAGGGGACAGGTGCAAGGGACCGGGCAGGGCAGGGCAGGGCCGCCGAGTCCCTTCCTTCCAGGCGCCCGCCCTGTCGGCCGGCTTCCAGCTCCACTGTTCGCCACCAGGTCCTTCCGCACGGCTGGGAGACCTCGCCGAGGCCCTTTGGACGCTCACAAACATGAAACCTTAAGCTGAACTTCGCAACCTCAACAAAAAGAAGGAAGGCTCTAAAATGTTAAAATTCGTTGCTGACGGAATTCTGGTGATTTCTTTCTTGGGTCTCTACTGTTTTCGTTTCGGAATGAACATTTTACCTTCAGGAAAAAAAAAATTTTTTTTTAGGTCTAAAACTACAAAAATAAAATAAAATAAGCAGAAGCCTGTGGGAGAGTGTAGACGAGGAGTGCCTTATCCAGTCTGGGATAGAAGGCCAGGGAAGGCTTCCCTAGGAAAGTGACAGTTGAGCTAAGTCTGAAGAAAAAGCTAGAAGGAAGGTAGAGTGGAAGAGGGAGATACGGAAGGGAATTCCAAGTGGAGAGAACAGCACACGCAAAGGTGTAAAGATGTGGAAATGTATGGCCTGTCCATGGTACCTCAAGAAAATGTGTTGGCCTTGGAAAGCTACAAGGGTGCTACACGGGCAAGGTCAGGAAAGGTTATCTGCAAGGTCAGGAAGGGGTGGCTCAGAAGTTTAGTGCCACCTTCAGCCCAGGGTGTGATCCTGGAGACCCTGGATCGAGTCCCACGTCGGGCTCCCTGCATGGAGCCTGCTTCTCCCTCTGCCTGTGTCTCTGCCTCTCTCTCTCTCTGTCTGCCTCTCATGAATAAATAAATAAAATAAGTAAAATCTTTTTTTTAAAAAAAGGAAGGGTTGTGTGCCTTATAAAGGGTTACATTTTATCCTGGGCAATCTGGAGACACTAAGGGATTTCTAACCAGGGAGATACCACATTTCGTTTTATTTTTAGATATCTTGTACTACTAGGGAAGAGTACAGCAAAGTCATCAGATGCAGAGCTCTTTCTACAGAGCCATAAACGCCAGTTAGAAAATGTAATAAAAGAAAAAATATTTTTAATTTACACTGGCAAAGAAAAGCTTAAAGTACCTAGCAATAAGGTTAATAAGAAATCTATGAAGAGAATTATAAATGTTTGCTGCTAGACAGAAAAGAAGACGTGCATAAAGGAAGAAATGCCATGTTTCTAGACAGTCAACCTCAGTTTTGTAAAGATGTCTGCTGGCCCCAAAGACACCTATACATTCAATGCAATTTCTAGAAAACTCCATGGTATTTTTTGGAACTTGACAAAATGATCCTAAATTTTATTTGGAACAATGCATGTGTAGAATAGCTGATAGGCATCTGGGAGAAAAACGGTTATGAGGGTAGATTTACCTTCTCTGATATTAAAAAACTCATACAGGAAGTGTTAACAGTCCTACCCACAAACTTATGGGAACTTGCTAGATGCTAAAGTGACATTTTGAATTTGGGGAGAAAGAGTGAGTTCAACAAATGATGTTGAAACAATTGATAGTCATGTGAATGAAAATGACTCACTATATTTCAAAACATGTTCCAGACAGATCCAAGCCTTTAAAAAACAAAAACAAAACACCTATGAAATTACTAGTAGAATACATGGAAGACTACCTTTTAGAATTCTGGGGTAGGTAGGGAGTGTTCTTTTGAGTTTGTCCAAAGCCATAAACGGGCAGATGGCAGATTTGACTACTTAAAAAAATGAAGAGTTGGATAGCTCAGAGGTTTGGCAACATGGAGGGTGGACGAGAGACTCTGGGCCACGGAGGAGCCTGAGTGCACTGGGCCACCGTGGACAATGGTGGAGGACAACCAAATATGGGATTGTGCCAAAGGAAAAGGCCAGAGTCTTTAGAAGAGAAAGACTCTGCCAAATAAGAGAAAATCAATGACACTTCAGTTCCTGAAAGAACTCCAAATCGTAACAAGTTTGCAAAACCAAATGTTACTGGACTACCTTGGTGATTAGGTGCACTTGATTACATAGGAAAGAGGAGAGTTTGGAACAGAATTGGCCTATTGGCAAGAGGAAAATAGAGATTCCAAAATGTCTGGGACTTGTGATATTGAAGTTAGAACTATTTGTCTTTTTCAACTAGTATAAAATAAAATCGAGAAATACTTTGAGTAACAAAGGCTGATTCAGGTGAATGCTCTGGACTGTGACCAATCAAGGATACGGCTATCACACAGTTTGTGAAGATGAATTAAAAGTGTTCCTAGTAAGTCCTTTCAGTTGGACAAAGCACTCGGCAAAAGAACGGAGGGTATGGTCCTACAAAAACTTGGTAAGCCCAAAACACATTCTAATTATGCTAGAAGAAGAAAAAGAACTAGAAGAAAATTTGTGGGTATAACTATAGGAATATGGAGCAGACTGGAATCAAGTAGGTTAAAGAAATCTACAAAATTGTTCTTTTCTTCGTAAAAATGAGTGATTTAATTTTTTAAAGACGAATTACGGGCAGCCCGGTGGCTCAGCGGCTTAGCGCTGCCGCTGCCTTCAGCCCAGGGCCTGATCCTGGAAACCCGGGATCGAGTCCCATGTTGGGGCTCCCTGCATGGAGCCTGCTTCTCCCTCTGCCTGTGTCTCTGCCTCTCTTTCTCTCGTGAATGAATAAATAAAATCTTTAAAAAAAATACAAATGATAGATTGAGTTTGTATTTGTAGCTTGGAAAGTAGCAAAGATGCGTAACTATCCTATATAATATTTATTTGTACAGATAATTATATATTATATACACGTAGGTCACTCTTTGATTGTCTTTCCTGCTGTCAGATACTGTAAGCTCCCGGAGGGCAGGTGTGTTTCTGTTTCTTCATCTTGCACTCCCAACATTTTGCAAGATGCTGGTTACTAGGTGCTGAGGATTTGTTGAACCAACACATGGCTGCAGGATTGAATGTGGAGGATGGATTACAGTCAGGCCAGAGGGCAGGGTACTGGTTGGGAGGCAGCAGCCCTGGTTCTCAGCAGAGGAAACAGCAAGCTGATACTGAGATATGGAGGAGACACAATAGACAGGATGAGGTGGCAGGTTAGGTAAATGAGAGGTGGGAGGTGGGCAAGAAAGTTCCCGGTTTTCTGGCCTGGAAGCTGGATGGCTGCTGCCATTCACTGAGAATGAAATGCAGGTTAGAGGACAGGCAAGCTTGCTTTTGGGCTGGATGTGCAGAGTGTCAGGGCCTCTAGGACATCCAGGTGGACAGAGCCCACAGCAAATTGGACCCACGGGAAGGCAGTTGGTCTGTTGCTCAAAGTAGGTTTCATGAATCAGTATCGGCTCTGTGCTGGGATAAAAACATAGGCAGTTGCAGTGACCCTCGTGGCAACACAGAGGGACGGCTGTGGCTAAAGTTGACCGTTGCGGGAGGCTGGCTGGGAAAAATGAAAGAGAAATCTTGTGCTGGGATGAGTGTGTGTGTGTGTGTGTGTGTGTGTGTGTGTGTGTCTGTTTGCTTGGGCTAGTCCCCGCATTCTGGGACTCCTGGGTGTTAGAACTGCCATTTCCAAGCTTCTAGATTCTTCCAAAGCTGTTACCCGCTCTTTGGACCTTTGCTGGTCAGGATTTGGCCTCCCTCCCCTCCAACCCTAGCTCCTGGTGACTTTGAGGAGGTGGGGAGTTTGGCTGGCCTCCCAGGACATTTACCTCCTGGGGCTGGGAGCAGGGGGAGGGACAGCAAGCCAGAGAGGAACCAAGCTAGGTTTTTTTTTTTTTTCCTGGAGGACACTGGCACTTTCCAGAGCTTGAGGGGGAAGAGGCGGGGTTGTGGTAGACAGCTGCTGCCCCACCATGACTCAGCACTCTCCTGGTCTGGAGGTTTTGAGCTTTGACTCCAAAAGTGCTTTGTCACTGAGGGGAGGGAAAGACTGGAAGTCTTGGAGGGCTGTGGCTTCACTATAAGGAGCGAGTGGGCGAGCACCCCCTTTTCCTACTGTGGCCGGCTGCCTAGGCTCGACTTAGATCAAGGGGGTCTGGATCACCCCACCAGGCCTCAGACCACATTTCTGCTGGGAGGGGGCAAGGGGTCCTCACTTCTCTTACCTGTTTCTCCCTCAGGGCCTTTCTGCCTCAGTGAGTTCTTTCTGTCCCTTCTAGGGATTAATCTAGGGTTACAATTAAGGATTCCACAGCTGGGAAATCATAGACACTTGTAATGCTAAGGCTTGGAAACGACTTGAAAGTTTCCACATCACCATGTTTACAAATTAAAGAGGTGAGAGGCCCATAGAAAGCCAGTCTTGCCCCAGGCCATAGTCACTGGGAGGAACACAGACTGGAAGTATCTAACCAGCCCGGGGTAGAATACAGCATGGTCATTAAAAACAACAGTAAATTGGTTGTTGGAATGTGTATATAAAATAACGTTACATGAAAAAGCAGAGCCCAGATAAGTTCCTGCAAAACTGATGGAGATGAAGATAAATCCCAGGGCTGGAAACTTCGATGAGGTCTGGGAGAGACTGTGTTGATGTTTCAACTGAATAGAGGGTGTTTTAAGTGTCTGGAATTTGCCCTGGGGCTCGAGAAAGTGAAGTGTGTAGGAAGTTAGAGTTCAGAAATGTCTCAACTGGAAAAAAAGGACACCTAAGGAGATTCAGGAACATTCCTGGATGATGCAGCCATGTTTCAGAGAGCTTGTCCTTAAGCTACATTTTAAAAACCCCGAGGCAATGTAGACTCAAAGTCTAGAGACTCAGCAACCCCCTTTCCCAGACCATTAAGGTCAAGAGTCAGGTCCTGAGATGTTGAGGATGATTGGGAGTGGAAGGCACCCCCTTGTCTAAGGGAGAGCCCAGCACACCACTCCTTTCCCTCACCACTCTTATCTCTCCAGCCCCGCCTGTTGTTTGCTTGTTTACCTTCCCACTGGACTTTGAGCTCCACATTACACCTCCTCCCCAGACCCCAGCACAGCCCAGAGCCCTTCCCAGCTCTAGCAGCTTGCAGCCCTGGAGCTCTCTCTGGAATCATCGTGCCTCGTTGGGAGCTGGCCTCTGCCTGTGGCCTGGAGGCCCCTGGGTCCAAATGACCCCCAGTATCTGCCCGCATTCTAGATACTTTGAAAAGGTCACCTGGCCTTTCTTAACTTCACTGCCTGTATTTATTTACAGTCTCTGGAACCAGCCCCTCCCCCCACCCCACCCCCCATGCTACCCTGGCTGTCCCTCTCCCCCTTTCGGGTGCCCTCATCGCCACAATTCGTGTTGCGCCTCATGACCTGGTGCCCAGCCACACGGCATGCCCATGTTACCTAGTCTCGGCCCAGCCTGCAGAGTAGGGGAAGTTGCTCGCTTTGTTAGGGGCCAAGTAGCCGTAGCCGGGGCACCTCCTCGTGGAGATGGACTCTTGTAGCCGCCTTGGCCTTTCTCTTTGATTGATTAATTGATTGATTTACTTATTTATTTATTCATGAGAGACACAAGGAGAGCCAGGCAGAGGGAGAAGCAGGCTCCCTGCGGGGAACCTGGTGTGGGACTCAATCCCGGGACTCCAGGATCACGACCTGAGCCAAGGGCAGACGCTCAACCACTGAGCCACCCAGGTGCCCTGGCCTGGGCCTTTCATAGCATCCACACTTCGCCTTTCCCTGGAGGAGGCTTTCTCCTAGTGACAACTGAGGAGTTGAGGCCCCAGTCAGGGGTGTGGGAGGGCTGCTCCCAGCAGCCAAGGCTCCTTATTTCCTGCCTGGGATCCCACCTGTGGCCTCCCTGCCCTTCCCAGCTTTGTGAAAGGCTGAGGGAAGTACTTCACTCTTCCCCTTACCTCCCCAAGGGTTCTCCACTGTCCTAGGGATAAAAGTGTGACTCTTCTACCTGAAACGAATATAACATTATGCGTCAACTACACTTCAATTTAAAAAAAACACGTGACTCTTCTGTGGGACCCGAGGTACTGCCCACTGCCTGGCACACTCCTCTGGGACGTCGTCTCCAGCCTTTCCCCATGGCCCAACAGCAGTGCCCTCACACCTGGAGGACTTGACAGCAGGTCCTTTTGCCCAGATGGCCTTCCCTGACCTTTCTGCCTGAAAAACAACCCAGCATCCAGAAGCCAACTCACATATCCTCTGAGAAGCTTCCCTCACTTCCCCTGCAGAACTGTGCCCTCCAGCGCCCTGAAAGTTTCTCCAGGAGCACACCTCACCTGCTGGGGCCCTGCCTCCTGCACTGAAAGGGGAGCTCCTGCCCTGTTCCTCTCCCTTGCCCACCTCGGTACCCAGCAAAGTGCCAGGCTCCCAGACTACCGAGAACTGTGTGCTGGATTTCATTTCAGATCTTGGCTCTCACTCTCCTTCCCTGCTCTTAAGGGATAGGCTTCCCCCAGCCCTTGTCTCACAGATGAGCTTTTACCATCTTAACATCAGTAAGACTCTTTCTACCTTGCTCATGGGGGATGCAGATGAGTCTCTCTGGGGTTTGAAGCTTATTACGCAGCAGAGACCTGAGGATACTATAAGGCAGTGGGAGCTATGACCAGCTGGGCCATGGGGTTAGTGACGCCATGGTCCCAGGCTCTCTGCTCTGAAGACTGGTCCCTTTGTCTTCAACCGTGGCCGCGGAGTGGGAGGTCACAAGGGGCCCAGGTAGACACGTCGAAGGATTGTTGGTCCTCTCTACCTAGAAAATGTGCATGTGCTTCCTGGAAATGTGACTAGAGCATTCTTGGAGTTCTTATCCTGTGAACATAACACACCAGAGAGTTTATAGAAACTAAGTGGACACCTTATTGCAGCTGAAACCTACACTACCTCTGAGGAGGAGGCAGGGCAGGTAGCCAGGTTGTAAGCAGAGGAGCACACTACAGGTCAGAGAGGTTCAGTGACTGCCTCACCAAAGGTAGCGCAGCTTGTAAGAGACTGGGCTGGGACTGGAACCCAGAGTCTAACCGTGCGGCGGTTGTCCAAATCTGGGCCCTGATGCATCCACTCCAATTCTGAAAATCAGTCTGTGACCTTTAGTCACAAGGCAGAGAGGAAAAAGATCCATGAGATTACAGGTGTCTGAGGGCTGAGATATCTTTGTAGGGGGAGAATAGATCCTGCTGGCCAAAGTCCCAGGCAAAGGTGAGGCAGCACCCACCTGTGACCAGTGTGAAGGTATCCATGCTGGCAGTTGGCACTTTTAAGGAGTTCCTATGATTTCACCAGCAGCAAACAGGTGATTTTCAAAATCAACAATTTGATTTTATTAATACCTGGAGTCTGTTTGCTTGGTGGACTTTGTGGATCCTTCCTTTCTTTCTTTCTTTCTTTCTTTCTTTCTTTCTTTCTTTCTTTCTTTCTTTCTTTCTTCCTTTCTTTCTTTCTTTCTTTTCTTTCTCTTTCTTTCTTTCTTTCCTTCTTTCTTTCTTTCTTTCTTTCCTTTCTTCTTTCTTTTCTCTCTTTTTGAAGTAGATAATACGCCTAGAGTCCAACACACAGCCTGAACTCACAACCCTGAGATCAAGACCTGAGCCAAGATCAGGAGTCAGACACTCAATGGACTGAGCCACCCAGGCACCCTGGGAGCTTGTGGTTCTTTAGGAGGCATTAGTAGAGATCATGGGGCAAGGCTCAGGCAGTGAACTTGGTCTTAAATTATCTTCTGAGCTTGGTGCTAGTGGCTGCCAGGCATAGGAGATGGCCGGGTAGCCTGGAGCACCTTGGCTATTCAGTGGTGTCCCTGAACGTGGCAGCTGGGTTCAGACCCACTCCTGAGACCTGAGGCTACCTCTAGAACATACTGTTATTTACAGGGACCAAGGCTCTCTATGGGTCTGGAGGCCTCTGCTTGGCCATTGGTGGACACACCAGGATTGGGACTTGTGGGAAATGCCTCCTCCAAGGCTCGAAACCCCTCATTCTGATGTGGGATCTGAGCATCATGCTATCATTCCCAAAAGAGCCTCTGGGTTCCTGGAGCTGAAGCTGACCACTCATTAGGGCACATAAGATGCCCCCCTTCCCAGCTGGGGTAATCCTACCTACTTAGCAGGGCCCCGAGCCCACCCTTAGCTTTCTCAGTGGAGGACTAGCCCTTCTAGCAGAGCTTGCGGTCTAGGGCAGATGCTTAGAAGAAGAAGTCAAACCCATGGGAGCCTTCCCAAGGGAAGGGAACTCACCTGCCCTTTCCTTCCCCAGCTCTTTGGTTCTAGCTGCACAGATAATATAAAAATACCCTTCCAAACATCCCTGCCCTTTCACAATTCTTCAGAATAATTGGATGGAATTAAGTATCTTTTTTCTTAATTGCTTACCTGTCTAGATGTTCTTTCCGTATTGTGGGTATGTAGGTGGTGGCATGGGCAGGAATGCAGATTCTCTACTTTTCTCGGGAATTGGTTATTTTTCCAATATTCACACCTACTTGCCAACATTCACCCCCCTTCTGGCTAGACTAGCTCCAGATTCTCCTCTGGGGAGCCATTTCCTTCCCTCCAGGTCCTGCCATGTGCTGTGATTAGAATGGCCTCTCTCCCCAGATTCAGGAGTAGACCTGTTTCCTGTCACTTGCAGTATATTTTCCAATCAATATGCCTCTAACATCATCTAAGTGGCAACAGATTCCCTCGTGAGTTACAGACTTCAAGCCAGGCATGTGATCTGATACTTTTATTCAGTCACTCAATTAACAAAGCATGGTTCACAACTTGTCAGGATGCATCCAAGTGCCTGATATTTCTAACAAGGAGTCAGCAGAAGGAAATGAGGGTCGGAATCGAACCTATTAGGGAAACTGTCAAGAGGCCATCCAAGATCCTCACTATGTACCTGGCTTTCCCATCTTTCTGAGAAATACCTTCAGGGCAGCCGCATCCATGTGCCAGACACAGTGAGTTGCCTGACAGGTGGCAGGGAAGGATGGGGCTGCATGAGGTCTCATTCCCTCCTCTTGTCCCTCCTGCCGGTCCATTGGCACTGTGTCCTGTGTGGGCCCCACCCCTGTCCCTTTACTTAAGTCTCTCCTCCCAAAACTGTCCCCTTTGATATGCCAAAGACCTACCCTTCCCCCAAACTCCAATCCAAGTCCTGCCTCTGCCAGGAGTCTTCCAGGTTGGAGCTAATCTCTTTCCCCCTCTAATGGTGGTCCCTTCAGCCTTTACTGAGTGACAGTGGGTGCTTGTGTGTCATAGCATCATCATTCCTCCACAGCCACGGGGAGATCATTGGCTCTGTGGACATTTGAACCTCGTTGTCATCTCTATTCCTAATACGCAGGCCCAGGCCCTGGCCCAGGACAGGGCCAACTGCACCGTGTATGGGTGGCAGAACTGAGCTGTGGAAAGGAGGAATCCTTGCTCCAGAAGGAAGGGTCCTTCCTTCCAGGAGACATGGTTCTCTGCACTTAACTAAGGGTGAGGAAGGGCTGCTCCTCCAGCTTCTTCCTAGGAGCCCTGAATGGGAGCCTCATGAATCAGAATTGGTCTCTGGATGGGCACCGGGTGGCTCCGTTGGGTGAACAACTGCCTTTGGCTCAGGTTGTGATCCTGGGGTCCTCGGATAGAGCCCTGTGTTGAGCTCCCTGCTCAGCAGGGGGTCTGCTCCTCTCTCTCCTTTTGCCCATCCCCTTGCTTGTGTTTTCTCTCTCTCAAATAAATAAATATGTATAAAAGAATTGGTCTCCGGAATTTGCCTTAATCTGGCTTAACCTAGTCACCACTTCAGGCCTGGACTCCTGCATTCCAAGGGAATGTGGTCCTCAGGCTCAAGCTATAAGTGGGTTATACTCAGTCCCTCTTCTTAAAAAAGAATCCAATAATGATAGAAATTAATGCTTAATAATAAAAGCTAATGCTTTTTGAGCCTTTACTAAATATATGCCAAACATGCCACTTGACAGATGAGGAAACCGAGGCACAGTACTACATAACTTGCCGAAGGATACCCACTGTTTGAATTCAGAACCCACACTCCTAACCATCCCTCACCCCACCCACTGCCCAGATCATTCAGCTTTTTGCTCCAGCTGCTCCTTGGCCCCTTACTCCACTCTGTTCACCCAGGACCCATCATGAGGCAGCCCATATAGGGGTTTAGTAAACGCTTATGGAACCAGTGAAAGGAAGCAGGGAATTCCGTTTACCAGGGTATCCCCAGGAAGGAGAGGAACAACAAACATGCTGAAAGCCCAGCTTCCAGGACATTCTGTCACTGCCACATCCAGGGAGGGGGATGTTTCAGGTCCCAGATTTATTTATTTATTTATTTATTTATTTATTTATTTATTCATTCATTCATTCATTTTTATGATTTTACATATTTACTCACGAGAGACACACAGAGAGAGGCAGAGACACAGGAAGAGGGAGAAGCAGGCTCCCTGCAGGGATCCTGTTGCAGGACTCCATCCCAGGACCCCGGGATCAGGACCTGAGCCAAAGGTAGATGCTCAACGTTGAGCCACCCAGATGTCCTCTGGTCCCAGATTTCTGACTGACTCTCGTCCCTGTTCATGTAAGATTGGAGGGCACGAGTGCAGTTGCCTCTTGGCCAGACCTCGTGAGAGTACTCCAGGGAAAATCCTCCACGGATGGCAGTGGCTTCTGAGGTTGTGCCCCAAGCAGATGGATGAGAGAGCTGGGATGTTTGCATCAGTCAGAATGACTTTGATTTCAAGCAACAAAGCCCTACCCACATTAGCTTAGCAACGAAGGAAATTTATTGGTTCATGTAGCTGAGACATGACGAAATGAACTTCAGGGCACCTGGGTGGCTCAGTCGGTGAAGCAGCTGCCTTCGACTCAGGTTATGATCCCAGGGTCCTGGGATGGAGCCCCATGACAATGGGCTTCCTGCTCAGTGGGGACTCTGCTTCTCCCTCTCCCTCTACCCCTGTCCACGGCTCATTCTCTCTCTCTCTCAAATAAATGAATAAATAAATAATCTTAAGAAAGAAATATGTACTTCACGCATGGTTTCATCAGGGCTCTGGCTCCATTTTTCTCCAATCACTTTCCTATCTGCTCCCATCCTCATAGAGCTTTATCCATAGGCTGCCTCCCAGTAGCATGGAGGGTTGCAGGCCTCCTTCTGGGAGGAATGCTAGACACCACTCCACCCCCACTCACAATTTTTGTCTGAAAGGGCTCACTTGACATAGTACTGCCTCTCTGAATGTCTGATCCTAAATGGCTGCTTCAGCAAACCAAGAAGATGGAGTCGATGAGTATTTCTAAGTGGCATTTGGGCCCCAGAGCTCACTGGAGACCAGAAGAATTTCTGCCAAATGCTCTCTGGTCTGACTTGCTGGTATCTTGATTTTACCAAGTAATAAAGTTATCTCAGTGGCAGGACAGTGGAACTGGGGCACCCAGGCCTGTGCCCTTCAGCTTTCAGTGCTGTATGTGGGTCTGTTGAAGACCCGTGAGGGGCCCAGCACTCCGATTTTGGAGGCTCCACTGCACATCTGGCAAACATGAAAGTATGCCTACATCCCATATTCAACAAAATTGAAAAACAATTTTAAGAGAATTGAGCTCAGTTGCATTTGAGTAGGTGACAATATTATAATTTGTAAACATTTGCTTTTATTGACTTGGCTGTTGCATTTTCTTTTTTTTTTTTTTTTTTTTTTGAGATTATTTATTTACTCATGAGAGACACACACACACACACACATAGAGGCAGGCAGAGACACAGGCAGAGGGAGAAGCAGGATCCATGCAGGGAGCCCGACGTGGGACTCGATCCCGATCCCGGTCCCCAGGATCACGCCCCAGGCGAAGGCGGCGCTAAACCTCTAGGCCACTGGGGCTGCCCAAGCTGTTTTCTTAGTTTAGAAGCAAACACATTTTCTTGGGCCTTTGCAAAGCTCCCAGGTAGGAGGCTGTGGCCTGTTGTGTATAATGGAGGATCGGCCTGATTGAAGATTTGTGCGCAAGTGACTTTGGGCAAGCTGCCAACCTCTCTTGGCCTCTGTGAGGTCAATTGTCCATTGACCATAAGGATGTTTGCATTTTTTTCCCTGTTACTGCCCTGAGAGCTGCCCTTCCAACTGGAGGAGCAGAGGGAGTAAACTGAGTGTCACTGGAAGTCAAGTAAACCCAATTCCTTTGGGATCCGTTCGACACTTGCCAAAATATAGAGAATAGTCTAGTGAATTTCCATGTACCCATTGCTCAGTTCCAACAATTAGCCCATAGTGCATGATTACCCCTTATTCCCTCTATATGTCCACCACCTACGCTCCCTTTGACCCAGACATTATATTACTATATTTCTTAATATTCCAGTATATGTCTCTAAGAAGAAATGGTTCCACTTTTGAAACACAAACTACAGAAAACACAAATTTCTTAATGTCATCAACTTTCCAGTCTGCACATTTCCCTACTGTCCTACATACATCTTTAAATAAAAAACAAAACAACAACAACAACAAAAAAACCTAATTTGCAGGGTGCCTGGGTGGCTCAGTCAGTTAAGCGTCTGACTCTAGGTCTCAACTCAGGTCTCAATCTCAGGGTTGTGAGTTCAAGCCCTATATTGGCCTGCATATTGGGCTCTATGCTGGGCATCAATCCTATTAAAAGAAAAAAAAAGTAAAAAAAATCTAACTTGTTTATTCCAATCAGGATCCAAACAAGATTTATGACTGGTTAATAGGTTTCCTCAGACTCTTTTAATTGCTTTCTCCCCGTTCTTTAGCTTTCTCCCCATTCCCCTTCCCCATCTCCTCCGTAGTCTGCATCTCATTGATGGTATCTTTGTGGTATTATTTAACATGTTCCTTTGTCCCCTACATTTCCTGTAAATTGGAAGTTAAATCTAGAAGCTTAATCAGATGTTTTTAGATATATCTTTTGGCAAAATCACTTTATAGGTGGTCTTGTGTTCTTCCATCAGGAGGCACATAATGTCTATTTTCCTGCTTATTATTAGCAGTTGTTAATTTATTCATTTTTTAGGGTTTGCAAAATGATGATATTCAAATCTATCATTCCTTATTTGGTTATTATGTGGACTGTCTCTATAGAGAGCAACTTCCCCTTCATTATTTGGCTACCCCGGGGTATAGTTCTTAAGGAAAAGACAGAATAAATGCTTGGTTCTCTCCCTCCTGCCCTTTATTTACTAGTTTTGTTTTTTTGTTTGTTTTGTTTTTTTTAATTTTATTTATTTATTCATGAGAGACACAGATTGAGAGATGCAGAGACACAGGCAGAGGGAGAGGCAGGCTCCATGCAGGGAGCCCGACGTGGGACTTGATCCCCGGACTCCAGGATCATGCCCTGGGCTGAAGGCGGCGCTAAACTGCTGAGCCACCAGGGCTGCCCTATTTACTAGTTTTGTAAATAATAAGTTAGCTCTCTAGTATTCACCAAAGGTGATCAATGAGTCTTTATATTTTAGAAGTATTTTTAATTTAAAATTTTAAATAAAAACTTTTTTAATTTAAAAAAAAATTTTTTTTTGGTGGGCTCCATGCCCAGTGTAGAGCCCAATGCAGGGCTTGACCTCACAACCCTGAGATCAAGACCTGAGCTGAGATCAAAAGTCAGATGCTTAACCAACTGAGCCACTCAGGTGGCCCAATTTTTTTGTTAAGTAATCTGTACATTCAAGGTGGAACTTGAACTCACGACCTCAAGATCAAGAGTTGCTAGCTCCACCAACTAAGCCAGAGAGGTGCCCCTCAATGAGTCTTTTTAAAAAATCATTATGAACTTGTGGATTTAAATGTGCTTGACAGGATGCCTGGTTGGCTTAATGGTTAAGCATCTGCCTTTGGCTCTGGGCGTGATCCTGAGGTCCAGGATCGAGCTCTGCATCAGGTTCCTTGCAGGGAGCCTGCTTCTCCCTCTGCCTGTGTCTCTGCCTCTCTCTCTGTGTCTCTCATGAATGCATAAATACAATATTTTTTAAAAAATAAATGTATTTGCCGTATTTCAATGAACTGCAATTATTATGCATATTGACTTTCAAATGGTCTCAATTTGGGTGCAGGGGCAGCCTGTCCCTCTTACCCTTGAACCCCTTGGACAGCCTCTGTTTCAGAAGTTTTTGATACATTTGCTGTTTTCAGGTGTGATGAGTTGATCCAAATTCAAGCTCACGCTGTACTTTCACTCAGTCAGTTCCCAGTTTTGCAAACAGTCTTTTCTCCAAGGGGCCCTGGTTCCTTTAATTTGAACATGATAGTTAGGGGCCACCACCTGGGTACTGGAAGTGCTCATGGTTTCTAATACTTCTAGGCGCCTTTTCAGAGATTAGAGACAGGATTTTTTTTTTTTTTTTTTTTAATTTTAAGAAAAGATCTGAGTTTGTGGCAAATGTGTGGCTCGTTGGCTGGGCACCTGACTCTTGATTTCAGCTCAGGTCATGATCTCAGGGTCATGAGATAGAGCCCCACACTCAGCTCAGAGCCTGCTTAAAATTCTCTCTCTCCCTCTCCCTCTGTCCCCCCCACTCACACACATTCTTTCTCTAAAAAAAAAAAGAAAAGAAAAGATGTCGGCCTGGAGCATAAAACCCTGAGATCATGACCTGAGCCAAAATCAAGAGTTGGATGTTCAACTAAGCCACCCAGGTGCTTTTTGTTTTTTTGTGCCTGTCTTACTTCATTTAGTATGTCTTCACGATTTATTCATATTACAGACTTTCCTTCCTTTTTAAGACTGAATAGTATTCTGTCATGTGTAAAGACCACATTTTGCCTATCCATTCATCCATGGACGAATGGACATGGATTGCTCCCACATTTAAACTATTGTGAAAAAAAAAAACTATTGTGAATAATGCTGCTATAAACATGGGCGTACAGATTATCTTTTGAGACCCTGCTTTCGATTCTATTTGGTATATACTCAGAAGGGGAATTGCTGGATCAAATGAAATTCTATTGTGAATCTTTTGAAGAAACTCCCTCATTTTTTTTATGGCTACAAAGCACTCCATTATGTGAATGTACTATTGTTTATTCAGCCAGGCCTTACTGACACACGTTTGCTTTTTTCCAAGCATTGGTTATTAAAAACAGAGCTGCAATAAAGAGCCTTATCCTTCCATCTTTTTTATTCTTTGCAGTTTATCTTTAGGATAGATTCCTAGAAGTGGGATTGTGGGATCAAAGGACACAAGCATGCAATCTATTAGGTATCAACAAATTCCTTTCCATAGGGACAGTATCATTTTGCACTCCCAACAGCAAAGTGTGAGAATGTTTGTTTTCTCATAGCCTGGACAAAAGAGTATTTGTTATATTTTGGATTTTAGCCAAACTTATCAGCAAGAAATAGTTCCTTGTAGCAATTTGCGTTTCTTCAACTATAAGTGAGGTTGAGCATCTTTAGTACATTTTTTCTCACAGGTTGTTGGTCTTTTAATTTATGCTAGCAGCTCTTTATATATTAAGAATGCTAATACTGGGGATCCCTGGGTGGCTCAGCGGTTTAGCGCCTGCTGTCGGCACAGGGTGAGATCCCGGAGTCCCAGGATCGAGTCCCACATCGGGCTCCCTGCATGGAGCCTGCTTCTCCCTCTGCCTGTGTCTCTGCCTCTCTCTCTCTCTCTCTGTCTCTCATGAATAAATAAATAAAATCTTAAAAGAAAAAAAAAGAATGCTAATGCTTTGTGATGTAAGTTGTGAATCTTTTTTTTACCCTTCTGCCATTTCTCTATTTAATTTTACTTATTTATATATTTTAAACTTATTTAATTTGCCTTACAAAACTTCAATTCCTTGTAGCTTACTAATCTTTCCTTTTATTGCCTCTGAGTGTCGGGTCAGAATTAAGAAAGCTTTTCCCACTCCCAAGTTATAGAAGAACTGCCCCCTATTTTCCTTTAGTACTTGGGTAGTTTCATTTTTACACTTAAATATCCAATCCCTTTGGAATGTACCCTAGAATATGAGAGGGATGCCTCCAATTGTTCCAGATTCCACAGGAGTCTCCAGTTACCTGAACATTGTTAAATCATAATCATTCTTCCCCCACAATTTGTGATGCCGCCTTAATCATACACCAGCTCTCCATAGGCAACAGGGGCTATTTCTGGATTTTGTATTGTTTTCCAGAGAAACCACTCCATCTCACTCACCATTACTCAGGACACCCCCACCCTACCCGCCCACCAAGGCAATACCTGAGGGTCCCACCTGACAGCAAAGCCCTTTGCTTCAGACTCAGAGGTCAAATTCTGGAGGCAAGTGCTTTTAACAGAGGGTCTGTGGGCGCCAGATGCATACTAACCCATACTCTGCTGATGTTGTTTCTGGAGAATCACCTTCAGAGAGGGGGGCTCTCTGGCAGCAGGGGGCCCCTGTTCAGTCTCTGGGGAAGGGGTGAGTGGGCCTCAAACAATTGGATGTTTACAATCAGTGCTGGGGGCAGGGCAGAATCAAATGCCCAGTTAATGGCAGCCCTTAAAGGGTGTCTTTTTCTCAGACAGACAAAGCAACCACTTACCCCCAACTCATCAATATCCACTTAGCTTCTACTTCAGAGCAAATACCTTGCTCTATGCTATGGAGGAAGAGAGTTGATACACTGTTCCTGCTTCTTTGAGGGGGGGTAGAAGCAGAAGCTCAAAGAGCTTTATAAATGCATGGAAAAGAGGCTGAGGCCTTGTTTTCTATCAGCGTCAACACATCGGCTTCAGTGAATGGATGTCTCTGGTCAAAACTCTACTAGCTAGAAATACGAGCTCTGGGAGGAGGAGAAGCTCAGAGAGTGGAATGGCTGGGACAAACTTAATGATATGGTGAGCTATCAGTCTTTAAATATACAAGTGAAATAATAAAAAATGCTTTCTATAAGACAGGCTTGAAGTTTAGAGGGGAACAGATCACTTCTAGCTTGGGGGCTCTAGGGACAATTTGTTGAATTGATTTTGCTATGAAGCAGAAGTAAATATCGATGAGCGGGTGGGGGTGATAAAGCAATTCAACTTGCAAATCCATCTGCAAATCAATTTTTGGTTTTCAAGGACCTGGTTGGCCTCCAGCGCATGCTATGAATATGGAAGGATCCTTTGGACGGGTTGCAGCTCTTACTTCCCCCCAGCACCTAGAAGGTAGACCCTGAAGGCCCAGAGCAGGGTTGGGCCACAGGAAGTGGAGGGCCTGTCTTACTTGCCCCTCTGGAGGGACTCCTGTATGATGTCAGAACTGCTCTACTCACCTGACAGCATCACTGTCACGATGGACACTGTAGAAGTTGACTTATAGTTGAGTACCCCACAATATTATTATTGTTTGTGTGGCCTGGATTTTGCAACTACTGCCACTCCCCCAAAAGCCATTCACAGCTTAGCAGCTCTGACCCCACCCCTCCCTTAGTACTCTGAGGTGACCTTGACACCCCAGTCTCATAGAATCAGACATTGTTTAAGAGTTAAAGGGACCCTAGGAGGTGTGGTGTCCCTCTTGATGTTGGTTTGGGTGAAGAACAGTGGCAGGTGCGGATCCCCTACTCCGTTAGGACATCCACTCCTGGGAGGCCAGGGATCCTTAGGGAGCTCGTCTTGCCTCACAGCTGTGTGTGGAGGGAGGAGTTGCCTGGGTTGTCTGGTTCTGGTCCAGCTTGCCCCAAGCATGGGCCTTGTCCACATCCGGGACTGGCTCTTCTGGACTGCAGGAGAGCTGGAGGCTCAGCATGGGTGGGATGGGGTACTCAACACCTTAGCCCCTTTCTCTGCTTGCTGGGTTGTTGCAGAATTAAGCTGCTAGTTCTTCTTCTTCTTCTTCTTCTTCTTCTTCTTCTTCTTCTTCTTCTTCTTTCTTTCTTCTTTTTAAATATTTTATTTATATTATTCATGAGAGAGGCAAGAGACATTAAGCGAGAGGAAGAAACAGTTTCCCTGCAGGGAGCCCTATGAGGGACTCGGTCCCAGGACCCTGGGATCATGACCTGAGCCAAAGGCAGACGCTCAACCACTGAGCCACCCAGGTGCCCTTAAGCTGCTCCTTCCTAAGGTGAAGTGACCTCTGCTCATTCCTCAACCCCTGGGGAGTTACACCCATGTCCTCTAGTGCCCCCCACCACTATAACACCTGTCCACCCCACTCTGTCCATCATCTTTAGACTGACCACCCACTTCCTTTGCCTTTGTCTCACCTGGCATGCTTTACTCCCACCGCCTCTCTGTCCTGGTCCCCTCCCCAGCCTCACTCTTCTGTCTGCCACTCTGGCAGAAGACAGAGGGATAGTCATCTCCCTCGTGTGAGGTCTGGGTCTTTCTGTTGCCCACAGCAGCTGGTGGAGAACGGCTTTTGAAGGATCCTAGATAAAAATTAACTAGAATCTCCTCAAAAAGATGAAACCAAGTAGATGTCATCCTGTGACTTGGGAGGGGGCTAAAAGCTCTTCCCTCCCGCTCCACATAATCATGGTGGTTACTTTCTTTTTTTTTTTTTTTTTTTAAGATTTTATTTATTTATTCATGAGAGACACACAGAGAGAGACACAGGCAGAGACACAGGCAGAGGGAGAAGCAGGCTCCATGTAGGGAGCTTGATGTGGGACTCAATCCTAGGACCCCAGGATCAGGCCCTGGGCTGAAGGCAGGCGCCAAACCGCTGAGCCACCCAGGGATCCCCTTGTGGTTACTTTCATAGAGCAAACCAGATACAGTCCTGGTGTCTGGAGTTCATTGGGTGTGTAAGCTGGAGGAATGGTAGATAGGGTGACACTGAGGCTCAAAGTTACTAAACTCGTCTAACCTATCACTGAGACCCTCGGGCATCTTCCTGACCAGGTAAGTAAAATGGACCGTGGTGAGCCATACCAGCACCCAGGCAGCTCGGAGGCTGGAGGAAGGAACTGGCTTCGGGGCTGAGCTGAGCCATCAGGTGAGGATGTCTTGGGGAGAAGGCCTTGGGGAGCGTGCTGGGAGGCTAGCCAGTACCTCCCCTGGCTCCACAGCTCCTAGAAGAGATGGCGGTCCCTAGCCCATGTTGCCAAAGGGACTGTTATGGCTTATAAGTTTCCAAGGCATCTGTCTCCAGAGAAGTAAGTTGGAGCACAAGCACGTGCACACAGACAGGAAGTTTTGTCACCCCTGGCCTGGCATGTGAGGGTCAGCAGTCTGTAGCAGGGCTCCATGAGGCCCTAAAAAGAGAACTGAAGGCTGTCCTCTTGTCCTTCTGAAAGCTTTGGGTGAAATGTTGAAAACTTAGCTTACGGTCTGGAAGAGGAAAAGCTACCCCAGCAAGAGCTCTGCCCTGTCAGGACAGCCCTGAGGTGAATGTGTATAGACTTTCATGCAGATATGTAAGATTTCTTGCTTCCATCGATCCCTGGGAGGAGTCAGATGGAAGGAAAAACAACCCCAGGAGACCCCCAGAGACCTCCCTGGATCTCCCACTTTGGGCCTATTCAGTGTACCTCAGGACTTGTGTACATACTGTTCCCTCTGCCTGGATGCCTTTGCCCTAGATCTTTGCTGGCCTGGCCTGTGGATGCTGACGGCTCAGCTCAAGGGTCAGCTCCTACATGCCTTCCCTGACCCCTATCCCAAGGGACCCACCCTCCTAGAACTTGGTCTCTCTCTATGCTACTACTGCTTTTTCTTTATAGCTTTTAATATTATTTCTGTTAAATATCCTTACTTCTAGGGGCACCTGGGTGGCTTGGTGGCTGAATGTCTGCCTTCGGCTTGGGTGGTGATCCCAGAATCCCTAGATCAAGTCCTGCTTCTCCCTCTGCCTGTGTCTCTGCCTCTCTCTGTGTGTGTGTGTGTGTCTCTCATGAATAAATTCGTAAAAAAAAAAAAAAAAATCCTTACTTCTCCAGCCCCCACTAACGGGGGCGTGAGCTCTCTGAGAGCCAGGCTGCTCCATGGTGATCACTGCCATATCCCGGTGCCCGGAACAGTGCCTGGAATGGTGCCTGGCACCCAGTGGATGTTCAATCTGTAGCTGCAGAAGTGGTGGTGGGTGGTACTTGGGTTGATAGAGAAAGGAAGAAGGTGGCTTGGAGAGAGATGTAGAAATGCGGGGAGGAGATGCCTTTTGCTTTCCATCAGCTTTCTTCTTTGTGTGTCTCCTGAGGGGCTGATCATGTGAAGAAAGAGGCATCCCATGGGCCCCCATCCCTTTGAGTGCCCTTACCAGCAAGGTGACTGGAGTCAGGCCAAGAGACTGTCCCCCAACAGAGGTGTTTCTGGGGCAGCAGGATCCATACCCATCACTGCTCTCTGTCTAAACCAAAACATACCTAGCCCCATGAGCAAATCCATTGCAAATTTTTCTCTGTGTGCGGCTAGAACCAGGAGCCCCATGCTGGAAAGCAATGGAGGTGGGACCCTTTGACTTGCCGAAGTTTACAAGCAAAGTGTCACAGGTGGGAGTGGGCTGAAGGAAGCAGCTCTCCTTCTGTGTAGTCTGTGCACAAGCTCCAAGCTCTTCTGGCAAGAGCAAGGTCCCCTTAACTCTGCCTTGGGCTGGCCCCACTTGCTAGTTGGCTTGAGTTCCCTGGAGGCAGACTCTGAGCTGGGGGTTTCTGTGAACAGGGCACATGGATGGAGAGCTCTCAGGATGATAACTCGGAAGAGAGGGGAAGTAGGACAGGGCAAGTGAAGAAGCCAAGCACGGCTGCTGCTTTCAGCTCAGGTCTGACAGCAGCTTGATCCCCTGGGAGTTCTGGCGCCACAGAGCCGTTCCACCCTGACACAAGGGGAAGGGCCACACCGTCCTTGCTGCAGGTCCACCCCACGCCAGCGGGGTGTGACGACGAGGTGGCTCCTGTCCACAGCAGCAATTCTCTGGAGCAGGGTACAGCTGTGGGCCAGCAGCGAACAACATTCACAGGTGGGATTAGAACCCATGATATCACTCAAATTTCCCTGTGGCCAAGTGCAGGTGATACTGCGTGTCTTCTAACACGCTTGCCTGATGTCAGTGTTTTTGTGTTTTCATGTGTTAGCCTTCCTGGTGGGTCCCGGGTCCGAAAGCTCTAACTCTGTCATCTTACTGATGTTGACCCGCTGCTCTGAAAACCCATGAACCGAAACCCCCTGGGGACGGACACCCGCATGTGGCAGCAGCCCCAGAGATCAAGTGCACAGGGCTTCCAGGGGAAGTGAAAGCTGGAGTACCCCTGGGGCCCCCAAAACCCCCCAGGCCAGCTGGCCGCAGCCCACCCCCGCGGGCCTCTTTGCCCTGAGCCAAAGCTCACAAGCCCCATGCTGGACAGCAGAACTAAACCACTTATTAGGGCTGCTGCCTCCGTGTGTCCCCTCCGGGCCTGAGAGGCATAGAAAGGCCCAGCCACACACACTGCACTTACGGAGCAAAGAGGGTGAGCCTCTCTCCTCCTCTCCCTCCCTCCTCTCTGCCTTCCTGTCTTTCTCTAATGTGTCATGGCCTTAGAACCCAGCTTTGGGGATCCCAGGAATGGACAGGACAGACAGAAGGCAAAAAAGACGTTTCTAGGACAAGTCGGAGGCAGGCATCCCTCCTGTTCTCCGACAGTACTGAGGAAGGAGGTGCCCGTAGACAATAAGCCCGAACAAGAGTCAGGGCAGCAGCTGGGCTGTGCCTCTAAACCAATCTGGAGGAAGAAAATAGTGCAAAGAAAGATGCTATTCAGGCTGCAAACAGCCACTCTCTCCTGCTCAATCTCTCCCTTGCCCTCTGAAAGTTTTCTTCCTACTCACGGGCTCTAGCCTGTTCTGTCCTGTGACTGGTAAGTGGAAGGAACAGTAGAATGGGCTGCCTGACTCTGGCTGCAGACGGCAGGTCCTGGAGCGCAGGGAGATCCAGGCTCAGTGTTGCTCCCCAGACACCAGCTGTCAGCCCCTTGGTGTCTTTCATTTGCTACCACTGAGGGGACCAGATTTTTCTCTCCCTGAAACCATACAGGTGGATTCAATCCCTTTTCTCTCAGGAGGGCTTGCTTATGGGAGGCTAATAGAAAGGGCAGCTGACACAAAGTCTGGGGGCCACCAGCTTCCCTAGGGAGAGTGACTTCTAGGCTAAGTCCTTGTAGCACCTATTTGTGTCTATCTAGCGTAGACAGTTGGTTGAGGTGAAAGGCAAGGAAGCAGTTCCCAGGATGTGTCTACTCCTGGATGATAAAGGGAAGGAGCCATTGATACACAGCACCTTGGATGAATCATGAAGGCCTAATATTGAGTGAAAACAGCCAGTCTCCAAAGGTTATATACTATCAGATTCCATGGATATGATATGCTTTTTTTTTAGAGATGGGGAAGGGGTAGAGGGTGAGGGAGAGAGAGAATCTGAAGCAGGCTTCATGCCTGGTGCGGACCCTGACTCAGGGCTCAATCTCATGACTCTGAAATCAAGCCCTGAGCCAAAATCAAGAGTCAGATGCTTAATTGACTGGGGCATCCAGGTGCCCTTCTAGGACAAAGCTGTAGGAAGAGAGAACCGGCTAGTGGTTGGCAGGGGTCATGAGTAGGGAAGGGAAAGGCAGAGCAGGAGGGAGTTTTTTGGGGGGAGGAGGAATAATGGAATTGTCATGCATTCTGATGATGGGAACAGTTACATGAATCTGTACATGTGCTAAAATTCAAATTGTACATCCAGAGAAAAAGTCAATTTTATTGTAATAACATTTTCTTTTTAAATAAGAACTTAAAGAGTTTTAATGATGATAATAATGCCTGTCATTTGCTTCCTACGGACCCAACTCTGCTAAGGGCAGTATCGCTACCATTTCATTTATTCCTTTCAAGCACATTTGGCACTCAGATGATACAACTTGTTGATGGTCACGTAGTAAATGACAGAGCAGAAACTTGATGTCGGTCTGACTCAGAGGCCTGAGATCTCACTGATGTGGGAAACAGAGGCAGGAGAAAAATTACTGAATTTCCTTACTGCTTGCAGCCCAGTGACACACAGGTCCTCGAGGCAAGCAGAGTGACATTCTTCTGGGGGCTCAACAACCTGGATGTTGACGCTTTGCTAAAGGCAAAAGGCAATCTTAGCTGGACCCCCAAGATCCTGTAAGTCTACTTTAACATATAAAAATTCCTTTGTGGGGGTGCCTGGGTGGCTCAGTGGTTGAGCATCTGCCTTTGGCTCAGAGTGTGATACAGGGGTTCTGGGATCAAGTCCTGCATCAGGCTCCCAACAGGGAGCTTGCTTCACCCTCTGCCTATGTCTCTGCCTCTCTCTCTGTGTCTCTCATGAATAAATAAATAAAATATTTTTTAAAAAAGACTGTGGGGATGCCTGGGTGGCTCAGCAGTTAAGCATCTGCCTTTGGCTCAGAGCATGATCCTGGAGTCCCGGGATCTGGTCCCTCATTGGGCTCCCTGCATGGAGCCTGCTTCTTCCTCTGCCTGTCTCTGCCTCACGCTCTCTCTCTCTCTCTCTCTCTGTGTCTTCATGAATAAATAAATAAAACCTTAAAAAAAAAAAAAAAAAAGACTGTCAGGGGAGGCCCACGTGGGCAACTCTGTAGGACTCCTCTCACCCCTGATAGCTTCTTCCGTATATTCTGGCTTAACAAAACTCTCTTGTTCTACTCACTCTCCTTTGTTCACAAGATTCATTGACTTTGTGAGACAAGAACCTTGCTCTTCTGCTTCATGACCACTGTGACTTTTTTTAGGGGGCAGAAGTAGGAAATGATCACTGGGAGTCAACTGGGTGTGGAGAGGGTACTCGTGAGAACCAGGTTCTCTTCTAATGGAGAGAAACTGTCAGGGTGGTGGGGGAGGGTTGGCCCCTGTTACAGAAGGGGCCACAGAGTTGCATTTGTGTCCATCTGCTTAAGATAGCTCTTAAAGAATGCCACCCCATTTTGCCCAGGGTTCCTCTGGCAAATGGAAAATCATGGCTGGACTGGTTACAGCCTTCTGCCCAGGGCCAAGGGTGTCAAAAATCGAGATTGGGAGGGAAGATTCTTTTGTTTTTTCCTATTCACATGTCCCATAAATTGACTTCTTTTCCTGTTTTGTTAAAGAATCTTTCATCTGTTGGACGGTGCAGGAGAGGAAGGGACAACTCATAGCCTGCCTGCAGACCATGAAGTTGTCCCACAGAAGTCGACTGACCTACTGAGCCCTCCACGCTGCAGGGTGAGCAAGAGTGACTCAGCACAGACTGGACTCACTCGGAGCATTACAGTAAAAGGAAATGCCAGAAGCAGAAGCCCGACGTTGGGAGTGAAGCAGTCCATTTTTGAGCAACCTAAAGATGTCATCGAGTCTCCGGCCAGCCGAGCATTAAGTTCTAGGAACAGCATGTGGGAGCTGAGCCTGAGAGGGGTGGGGTGGGGTATGGTGGGGTCAGAGCTTGCAGGAATGCGGATCTGACTTTATCCTAAGGGCAGTGGGCAGGCAGGGCTGGGTGGTGGGTGGAGATGGTGACATGTAGAAGAATTCTTTGAGACAGGCAGACAGCATGGGTTATATCCAGGTTATATCCAGGTGTGAGATAAGTGGCCTGGAGTTTTCCAATGGATAGGTGCAGAAGGTATTTAGGGGGGATTGACAGGCCTTGGAGGTGAACCAGGTGGGGGGCAGGAAGGGAGAATTCACAGGGGTCCGACTCCATAAAGATGCTTTTCCTTGAGATGGGGACACAGGAAGAGGTGGGGCTCTGAGCAGGAGTTTGCTTGTGGAAACATTCTATTTTAGGTGTAGCTGGGACATAGGAATGGAGATGTCCCATTGGTGGTTCATGTGGACATTCTGGAACTCAGGCAGAGCTGCCTGGCCGTGCAGGCGTGGGTCCCCGGCATGTTGAATGGATCTAAGAAGGCTTGGAAGCGCACAACCTGACTGGGAAGAGCGGGGAGGAGAGAAAAAAGGACTAAGGCAGAACCCAGGGCCCCACATCTAAATCCAGTCATTCATACACCACCCTCACTATCTGTATTTGCCATTTCAGTACATCCCTTCTATTGTCTTCTATTAAATAGAAAGTTCTTGGGCATCTGGTGGCTCAGTTGGTTGAGCACCTGTCTTCTGCTCAGGTCATGATTCCAGGGTCCTGGGATCCAGGCTTCTCCCTCTCCCCACTGCTTGTGCTCTCTCTCAAATAAATAAATCAAATCTAGAAAAAAAAAAAAAAAAAGAAAGTTCCTTAAGTTCTCTCATGTTCAACGTAATGGGTTTATTTCAAAGGAAAGTGTACATAGTAGGTGAAAAATCAACATTGTAGCCATGAATAGTGTTGATGATAAACATAAATACCATGGAAACAAAGCAATGCTACATAATTCAAGCTGGATAAAGGAAAGATGAAAAAGTTCATCCAGCGTTCAAGACATAGCCACCCCCAACAGAGATTTGATTTCCCCAAAGAAGCCAGCATTGGGAATTGGAAAGGAAATAATTTTCATGGTGGCACCTGATATCAGGTCTCTTGGCACCAGCAGGAGCCACCCCATTTATTTCAGACTGGCACCCTCAGTCTTTTTCTGTAAAGGACCAAAGAGTCAATATTTTAGACCTCAAAGGCCACTTGCATCCTCTCCCCTTCCCCACCTTTTCTTGCAATCCTTTAAAACGATTCTTAGCACAGGTTGGATCTAACAGGCCCAGGGCTGGGTGTCGCCCACTGACTGTGGTTTGCCATCCCCCTACTTAAAGGATGGAGAGAAAGGCAGACCCCAAAAGAGACAGGGTGCCACAAGGGTTTATGGTGCCACAGGGGGTTCCTAGACACTCAACCCCTGACCATGAATCAGCATCCCTGCCCCAGCCACATATGGCCCTTCTCTGCCTCTGTGTTTAGACTCCCACACAGGGTAACTCCTATCTCCCCATGAGTTTTGTGGGAGATTTGGCCATATCTCCTTGGCTGATGGTTGCACAGGATCAGAGACTTTCAGAACCCATTGTTCAGGAGCCACCTTGGGGCTGGGTCAACATTTCCTCACCAATAGCTCCCTCTGTACCCTGCAGGTCCCTCTTCTGACCTGATGCCTTCAGGGCCTCACTGCTCCCTCCCTCACTGAAGATAAGCCACACTGAATTCACCTCTGTTGTACTCGAATCACTGTGGCTGCCAGTAACTCCTTCCCTACCTCAAGTCAAGAGACAGAGTTCAATGACCCCTCCCCCACCTTGGGTTTGAGTGGTTTTTCCTTCCACCTGAAGGAAAGGTGGAAGTCCTGCAGGTTCTCATGGAAATGATCTTTGGACATTTCTTTAGGGTGAAGCCAGCTGCCTTGAAAGAAGTTTGACAATCCTAAGACCACTATGTTGTAAAGTCACCAGAGCTAGTCAACTGGAGAGAACCCGCAGAAAGAGAGATGCTTGGCATCCCAACTGTCCCAGCCCAGGAGCCAGACATTTAAGTAGAAAAACCTGCAGATGGGCTCCAGCCCTGACTGCAACCTCAAGAGGTCCCAGTAAGGGCTGCCCCACTGAGCCCTGTTGACTCCTAGACAATGAGAGATAGTAATAAATTATCCTTTTTAAGCCACTACATTTTGGGGTGAGTTTTTTGTTTTGTTTTGTTTGGGGTTTTTTTCCAGTGGATTAAGAATAGCCTCAACCGATTGATTCATTATTTATTTGCTCAATTGTTTTAAAATTTTAAAAAGATTATATATATACATATTTAAATTGTATTTAAATTCAGTTAATTGCCATATAATGTATTATAGATTTCAGAGGTAGAGATCAGTGACTCATCAGTCTTATATAACACCCAGTGCTCACTACATCACTTGCCCTCCTTAATGCCCATTACCCAGTTACCCCTTCCCTCCACCCATGGCTCCATGCAGGGAGAGTTACCCTCTCCCCTCCAGCGACCCTCAGTTTGTTTCCTATGATTAAGAGTCTCTTAGGGTTTGTCTTCCTCTCTGATTTCATCTTATTTTATTTTTTCTTCTCTTCCCCTATGATCCTGTTTGGTTTCTTAAATCCTATATATGAGTGAGATCATACAATAATTATCTTTCTTTGCATTTATTTTGCTTAGTATAATATCCTCTATTTCTAACCACATCACTGCAAATGGCAAGATTTCTTTTTTTCTTTTTTTTTCTGATGGCTGAGTAATATTCCAGTGCCTATATATACACCACATCTTTATCCTTTCATCTATGGATGAACATCTGGGCTTTTCCCATGGTTTGGCTTCTGGAAATTGCTGCTATGAACATTGGGGTGCAGGTGTCCCTTCGGATCACTACGCTTGTATCTTTGGGGTAAATACCCATTGGGGTGGTTTTTTACGGGGCAATACAATTGTGGAATACCACCTGAAAGTGAGGTCTCATCCAGGAAGTTTTCTATCACACTAAGCCACAAGATTTAAACTCTTCTCCAGTCTAGATCAGGGAATTTTCCTCAGCTTTGCAAGTCAATCTCTGGGCCCCTCACCAGAAAATCTCATAAATTTTGCATCCACATTTAGTTGCTCTGTCTTGAGCAACTTGAGCTGGTCAGTTGTGGCAGGTACTTTTGGTTGGCCGACTCAGAGTCATCCAAAACCTTTCTTCCTCTCTTGTTCTCATTTAAAAGCCCAGGATTAAAAAAAAAGCCCAGGATAGCCAAACACACCTTTTCTGGCTTTGCTGTAAAAGGCTTTATAATCCCTTTGGTCAATGATGTGAAGAAAGTTTAGTGGTTGGGTTCCTGAAAACAGTCTTTGCTTGCTAATAAGGAAGAAACTCTGCCTGGTATCACCCCTATTTCCTGCCTCTGAGCATGGTGTAAAAATGTGATGTATGGGGCTGCTGCAACCATTTTGACACCATGAGGAGAAAGCTTAGAGAACCAGAAAGACCAGATCCCTGTCATATTATATGGGAAAAATAAACAACATCTTTAAGATATTATTGATCAGGGTTTATCATTATTATTTTTATTATTTGTGGCTGAATACATTTCTAACTGTAGTATCAATCATGCCCACTTTAGAGACAAAAGGCCTCATTTTTCCCTATAAAGAAGGTCTCCTTTTCCCATCCTCCACGATGAGCCAAATTTTGGTCTCCAATAGCCAGAGATTCAGGTGGAGGGAGGAGGAACATCTCTTTACCTCCTTGAGCTAGGGATGGGTGGGGAAGGTTCTGGCAGTGAAGTCTTGGGGGACAGTTGATGTGTATGTACTCTCTCTGCTATAGAGCCTAAGGACCTTCCCTAGCTTTAGCTCTGAGTCCTGGATATTTGAGGAATCAAAGATGCCAGCCCCGAACTGAGCACCCGGGAGGTCCCCCTGTTACTGGTGGTGGGCAGAGGCAGGGGCAGGAGCAGGCCATGGACATAGCCATTAGAGTGGATCAAATAGGAATTGGGCTGCAGTCCCCGTTCTGCCACTAACTGTGTGTCCCTGTATCTCACCCAACTCCTTGAGGGCAAGTGCTCTGAGCCTTCATCCATGAATAAGACACTGTGTTCACAGGGAACCAGCTCTCCCCAGGTCCCTGGTCTCTGAGCCTCTTCTCAGAAACATAAGTAATCCTGGGCAGTGGGGGCCCACACTGAGCAGGAAGCAATACCATTCTGGGAGCCTTCATCTTAACAGGTCCTTGGAAACAGGAACCTGAGACCCTGGAGGGCTGAGAGCAGCTCAAAGTCACAAGGTTTCCCTAGCGCAGGGTGCAGTGGGAGCAGGGAGGCAGGAGGGAGGCAAAGATGAGTTAGGGGAAATCCCACCTGAGCAATGCAGAATAAGGAAAGGATCCGAGTTCTTAAGATCACTGATCTGCTCTCAGCTCCCTCTGGCTTGCTTCCTGCTATTGGGACAGAGAAGTGGGTGGGTGTCAGGGTACATGGTAGTATGGGGGATCCCAGAAACCTGAGAGTCTTAGCCTCTGGAAAGTTTGTTTTTTCTCCCTATTTCCCTGGGAGGTTGAGCTGCTGGGAAGTTCCCGGCACACGCTGTGCCTCCTGCTTTCCTGGAACCTTCTGTAGAGCCAGCCAAAAAAGGGTTCTGCCAACAGGCCCCTGGAGCTACAAATCCTCTCCTCCCTGTGCCCAGGGAACACTGTTCTACCTCTCCCCTGGGGGAATGCCCTCAATTATAATAATAGCAAAAGTATGATTGCGGCTATGGGAACGCTTTTCCAGCTTCACGCAATTTTTGCATATCTTATCTCATTCAGCTCTCTGTACAAATCTGACAAGTGTTTGGTTGGCTTTACAGATTAGGAAACAGGAGCAAAGAGGCTGAGTAGTAGTCTCCGAGGAGTCACCATACCAGCAAGAAGTGACACGACCAGAATTCCCACCCAGGCTTATTGACCGTACCCCCTACTTCAGGCTGTCTTCCCCACCACCTGGAGCACACAGGGCCCCATGGGATTTAGTCCCCACTGGCTCTCACCTCCTTCTAATGCTTTAGCCATGTCACATCCCCCAGACTGCCATCTGCAAGAGCTGTTGCCTCAGCCTGGAAAGTCCTTGTCCTCCTCCCCAGCCCTACACACGCACACACTCTTCCCTATTTTTCTTGGGTAATTCCTGTTGGGGTCTTATGCCTCAGTTCCTTTCTGTGGGCTTGCATCTTAGGTGAGGATTAAGTTCCAAAGCTGGGGGCAGGGTGAAAATCTACACTGAAAGCCATCATACCAGTCCTCCAGGAGCCTTCCCAGCCAGTGCTCCCTCCAGCATTGCAACCAATTGCCCTCTCTCTGTTGAGCATCAGGCAAGGGGGTTCCTTGTATTTAGGAGCCATGTTATACATGGGAGTCACCTCTTGTATGGTGGCACGTTCTCCCTGAGTAAAGGGGGGGCTGATCTATAACCCCCATCTTACCCCCATGCTGGCCCAGATGCTCTCCGAGTGGAATGGTGGTCTGCGCTGGAGGCGTGGGGCCAGGGAAGCTTCCTGCAGCCGATTCTCATAGTCACATCATACGTGCAGGCAACTCTTTGGATTTCACTGATTTGAGCTCACCAGAAAGACAGTAAAAATAGGAAGCTGCGAATGCAGAGGCTAATGCCAAATTTAAGAAAATGCTTAAATTCTCTTGAAGAGAGGAGATGTTTGGGGAGTGCTGGAGCTTCTACTGAATCTGCAATATTTTATTACTTAAAAAAATAAGAGCTACATGTGGTATAAAGTTGAGTTAGTGGTAGGTATACCAATCTCTGTCACATTATTGCCTATTCTTTCCTGTAAGCTTGAAATATGCCATAGTTAAAACTATTTGCCATGTTTGTCCTTCGGTGGGGCATTGCGATAGGTGAATAATGACCTCCTCAAAGACGTTCAGATCCTTACCCCAGGACCTGTGAATATGTTACCTGACACAGCAAAATGACCTTGCAGATATGATTAAGTTGAGGATTTTGAGACAGAGGATTATCTGGGTGGGTCTGAAGTAATTACAACGGTCATTATAAGAGAGGGTCAGTTGCAGGAGACCCAGAGTCAGGAGATAGAAGCATAAATTGGAGCGATGTGTTTACAAGTCGAGGAACGTGGGCAGCCCCTACAAACTAGAAAAGTCAAGGAGCTGATTCTCCCTGAGAGTCTCCTGAAGGAACGTGGCCCAGTTGACACCTTTCTAGCTCCTGTAGGACTCATTTTTTACTTGACCTCCAGAACTGTAAGATAATAAACTTGTCTTGTTTGAAGCCACTAAGTTTACGGCAATGTGTCAAACAATGTGCATGTGGATGGTCAACAATTATACCAATTGGTGGTGTTGCAATTTCTCAAAGTGAGGATAAGAGGGCCAGGGGAGGCACCCCTCGACCCAGGATGGCACAGCTGGGATTCCTAACTCCCGAGTCCCCAGCCCTATGCTTGCTTGCTTGCTTTCTATTATATATGTATTTTAATAATTAGCAATGAAGGAATTTACATTTTGGCAATCTGAGTTACACAGGAATGTGTAACTAAAGTTACAAAAGAAATTAAGTTGAGGATGTTTTGCAACTTTTTCTTTTTTAAAACTTAAATTCAATTAATTAACATAAAATGTATTATTTGTTTCAGAGGTAGAGGTCAGTGATTTATCAGTCTTATATAATGCCAAGTGCTCATGACATCACATGCCCTCCTTAATGTCCACCACCCAGTTACCCCATCTCCCCACCTGCCTCCTCTCCAGAGACCCTCAGTTTGTTTCTTATGATTAAGTCTCTTATAGTGTGTCTTGTTTTATTTTTTCTGATTTCATCTTGTTTTATTTTTTCCTCCCTTCCCCTATGATCCTCTGTTTTGTTTCTTAAATTCCACATATGAGTGAGATCATATGGTAGTTGTCTTTCTCTGATTGGCTTATTTTGCTTTAATTAGCAAAATATCCTCTGGCTCCATCCATATTGTTGCAAGTGGCAAGATTTCATTTTTTTGATGGCTGAGTATATTTCATTGTATTTATCTACTACATCTTTTTTTTTAAGATTTTATTTATTTATTCATGAGAGACACAGAGAGGCAGAGACACAGGAAGAGGGAGAAGCAGGCTCCTTGCAGGAACCCCGATGTGGGACTCGATCCCCAGACCCAGGATCATACCCTGAGCGGAAGGCAGATGCTCAACCGCTGAGCCACCCAGGCGTCCCCCACTACATCTTTTTTATCCATTCATCTGCCAATAGACATCTGGGCTCTTTCCATGGTTTGGCTATTGTGGACATTGCTACTATAAATATTGGGATGCAGGTGCCCCTTCAGATCAATACATATGTATCTTTGGGGTAAATTCTCAACAGTGCAATTGCTGGGTCATTGGGTAGCTTTATTTTTTATGAGGAACCCTCATACTCTTCCAGAGTAACTGCACCAGCTTGAATTCTCACCAACAGTGTAAGAGGGATCCCCTTTCTCCGCATCCTCATCAACATCTGTCATTTCCTGACTTGTTCATTTTAGCCACTTTGACTGGTATAAGGTGGTATCTCATTGTGGTTTTGATTTGTATTTCCCTGATGCGGAGTGATGCAGAGCATTTTTTCACATGTCTGTTGGTTATTTGTATGTCTTCTTTGGAGAAATGTCTGTTCATGTCTTCTGCCCCTTTCTTGATAGATTATTTATTCTTTGTGTGTTGAGTTTGGTAAATTCTTTATAGATCTTGGATACCAGGCCTTTATCTGATGTGTCATTTGCAAATATCTTCTCCCATTCTGTTAGTTGTCTTGGTTTTGTCAACTGCTTCCTTTGCTGTGCAGAAGCTTTTTATCTTGACGAATTCCCATAGTTCATTTTTGCCTTTGTTTCCCTTGCCTTTGGAGATGTGTCTAGTAAGAAGTTGCTGTGGCTGAGGTCATAGAGGTGCTGCCTGTGTTCTCCTCGAGGATTTTGATGGATTCCTGTCTCACATTTAGGTCTCTCATCTATTTTGAGTCTATTTTTGTTTATGGTGTGAGGAAATGGTCCAGTTTCATTCTTCTGCATGCAGCTGTCCAATTTTCCCAAAACCATTTGTCGAAGAGACTGTCTTTTTTCCAGTGTATGTTCTTGCCTGTTTTGTTGAAGATTGGTTGACCATAGAGTTGAGCGCCCATTTCTGGGTTCTCTATTCTGTTCCGTTGATCTATATGTCTGTTTTTGTGCCAGTACCACACTGTCTTGATGACCACAGCTTTGGAATAGAGCTTGAAGTCTGGAATTGTGATGCCACCACTTTAGCTCTATGTTTTTGCTAGAGTCTAGTCCACTCTAACTTCAGCAGGAGAACAAAGATGCAAATGCTTTGTGGAACCAAGAGCCCTGACCTGCTTGGCCAACATCAACATTCTATCATAGCCTCAAATACCCAGTTCCTCCTAAGGTCCTGTTGCCAAGATACAAAATACCCCTGGTCCAAGGTTTAACTGCCTAGGCCTTTTTTTTCTGGATCTTGCAAATAAAAAGACTGATTTTCCAGCAGGCGGGCACCCAAGTGTTTCTAATCCCTCACTCCATCCTCTAGACTTTCTTGTTCTTCTGCTGTCCTAGAGGTCACTGGGCATGTGACTTCTGACCTCCAAGCCAATTCAACAATTCTTTATGAGCAGAGTCTACAATGGTGCTGAGTTCTGAGAGAGGGGAGGGATGGGATCCTTTTGAAGATGTCCTGCCCCACTCATCTTAGGTGCTTACAGTCTCGTAGGGGAAACTGTGACACATACCTGGATGGTGGCAGAACAAAGCACATGTGACTAGCAGGAGGGAAGGCTCTAAGATCCCATACTTACTTATTCACCTAAATGTTAAGGCTTCAAACTCATTTCCCATCCGCCCATCTAGACTCTCAACTCTGAAAATGCGGTCCTTTGTCCTGAAGGGGCAAAGAATCTTATTAGAGAGACAAACCACAGAAAAATTAAAAATTTACTAGCAATGCCCAGTAGTATTTGTAAGGACGTGAGTGCTCTCATATGTCAGGATAGCTTTGGGGACTCAGAGAGAAGACAGTGGTGAAGGCTCCTCAGGGCAGGTGGGACTCCAGTTGAGTCCTGAAGACCCTCAGAGCTTGTGGTGGCAGAAGCATGGAGGCATTCTCAGCCCTAGGGGATATAGTGGGAGATTTGAAGGGAAAAGAACAGAATGAGTAAAAGTGTGAAGGTGCTGACAGCAAAAGGTGTTCCCAGTTATGAGTGGGTCAGGAGCGGCTGGCATTAGCTCCTGGGGAGGTTGGGTTTTATGGGGAAGGAGGAATAATCTATGTTCATTAAATTAAACTCATGATAGACCTGAGTGCACCTTTAGACTGGTGGAGGCCCATCATGCCTCCCTAGTATTGTTCAACCTTCCCTGGTGAGTCTGCCAGGGAAGAACTCAGGTATGCCAAGAGCTTTGGCAGGGCAGGTGGCCTGAGCAAACAGGATTAGGAGGAAATCTCTGAGAGGGAGGGACGGTTTTATAATTCATCATGCTCAAAGACTTGGGGGCGGGGTAATGTGTTGAAGTGATAAGGATTAACTGGAAGAATTCAATAAAGGAGGTTATTCCCAGGAATAATGAAAGAGACACTGACAAGGATTCATGGCAGTCACCTTCCTTGGAGAAAGGAGATCAATCAGAACGTCGGCAGGAAACAGCCAGAATATTTTGTTGCTCACATTCACGTCTGACCAAAGGGCAATGGAGAGCCCCTGGTGTGCAACCAGAGAGGGTCCTCCAGGCAATCGGTAGGAAGAAGGTAAAGCAGGGGGGCTGCCCCACAGTGGTTGAGCCTGTGTAGAGGATGATGGACTCAGGAGCCAGTGGGGACCAGGAGGGAAGCAGGTGACATGGCATTGCACTGAGCCAGCATTAATCCAGGCTTAAGATGAAATGTTAGAGAAAAAACAAGGGCGAAGAAAGGACCTATGAATCCGATGCCATTCAGACTCGGGAGAGGAAGGCATAGAGAGAAGAGTTGAAAGCGGCAGGCCAGCGAGGTCGGGAGCCGGGAGGATAATGTGCAGTGACCAAGATGGGGTAAAAACAAGATGACCATGCAGAAAGCAAAGTTCTGAGAACAATAGGTCATGGTAAAGAAGAACAAAGACCCCAGTGCTCATGTTGTAGTCCCGAGAATTCCGTTACACAAAAAGGCCTAAGAGCATCTGCCAAACGCAGTGACAAATGCCCGGCTGTCCGGCTGGGCTGGGAAACTGGGTTCTGTGGAAAGTGTGGACGTACAGTGAGCCCTCATGACAGAATGGGACGTGCAGGGTCTTGCACTCCAGCAGGGATGCGCAACACCCTTGGCCGTGAGGATGACTGTAAGTTCTCATCCAGGCCATCCAGGGCGCTGGAATGTCCTATGGCAGCGTTGCTCTGACGACACTCAAAATACAAGTCAGGGTCTATCTCAGTTGCCAGTGTTTTATAGCTTCTGATAGTGCTCCGTGTTCTGGATGGGGAAGAGTAGGGTACCTTACAAGGGACAATATGACACAGTGGTTGAAGGGCAGGCTCTATGCTTCATAGCCCTGCTTTGTTCCTTTCTAGTGGTGAAAACATTGGCCTTGATTTATGATGTGCAGAAGGTATAGAATGATAATACCCACCTGACAGGGTTGTTGTGCATAATGAACGAGTGCACATGTGTTAAGTGCTTGGAATGGTGTGACATGTCAGTCATTAGGGTTTATTAGAATTTGCAAGCCCAAAATATTGGGACAGGAAGTAGAAGGAGGCCCTAAATTGAGGGAGGAGAAGTTACTTTTAGGTTGCATATGTGGATTACACATTGGGGGGTCAGAGAGATGGAAGGGGTTTCCTATTGAGGGTCTGGGTGGGACCCTTCCTGGGTTCACTGGCATTTCGTACTGAACTAAGTCTAAGATGCAGCCAAGGGCCTCACCCATTGACCGAGTAATCAATAATGCTTGCCCTGGCTGAGTTGTGTGCTGGGTCATGGGCTTTATTGCTCTCCACCCTGGAGATCCTTCACAGGGTCCAGCTTTTTGATAACTGAAGAAACAAGATCAGAAATTTGGGTTCTGCCACTTGCTAGCATTTTGACCTCTGTCTTGGGTTTCCTCCTCTACCTCAGAGAGCTGTCGTTGAAGTCCAATGAGCAAAGTAAGCAGAGGCAAGCAAAACCGAGTCCCTGCTGAGCACTGTTTACAAAGCTAGCATGCAGATTAGATTAGAGCCCTAACTGAAATTTAAATTATAAAATTAATAGAGTCTATCCGTAAGATAATGTACTTACGGTGAGGAAGGACTTATTTTCAAAACTTCAAAAGCATAATCACAAGACTCAAAGTTAATGTGATCCCTCTAAATAAAGGATTTCTGGAGAACAAAAGACCCAACAGTCAAAGATAACGAACAGATAACAGATTGGGAACGGAGGGCACAATCTCTAAAGCCAAAAGGAGACTGGTGTCTAGAATAAACAGGACCTCCTGCTCAACCACAAGACAGAGAGAACCCAATAGAAAAATAGGCAGAGTATAAGGGGTAATTTTCAGGATAAGAAACTAAAGATCTAAACAAACATGTGGAGAGGAGTTTACTGGGTACAGTATAAGTACAAATTAAACCAATGAGATATCACTTTCCACCTATTTGGCAAAAATTTACAAGCTGAGTGACACCACCTGTGTTAGGGATGTGGCGCTATAAGCTCTGTATATAATGGGTGGTGAGGTGTGTGTGGGGGGTGTAGCTGTTCTGCAGAACAATCTGCCATACTTAGCCAGACAATCTATATGTATGCCACACAACCAACAACCAGTAATCCACTCCTGGGAGTGTGTGTGTGTGTGTGTGTGTGTGTGTGTGTGTGTGTGTCCCCTGAACCCCCTTATGCAGGGGACATATGCATAAAATGCTCATCATAGCAGAGGATTCTGGTGGGGACAGGGAACTGGGCACAATCCAGGCCCCTTCAGAGCGGGCATGGACGGGTTAAGGCCTCGTGGCAGCATTCTGTTGAACATCACACAACCATGAGAAGAGGGTAGATACAACAGCAATGCAGGTGGGTGACACTAACACAGTGCCAGAAGAAAGCCTGCATGCATCCTTATTTACAGAAACAGCCAACAGAAATATAAAATTTTTAAAAAGATTTTATTTATTCATGAGAGACACAGAGAAAGAGAAGCAGAGACATAAGCAGAGAGAAGCAGGCTCCATGCACGGAGCCCGATGTGGGACTTGATCCCGGGACTCCAGGATCATACCCTGGGCTGAAGGCAGATGCTTAACTGCTGAGCCACCCAGGCATTCCAGAAATATCAATTAAAATACATGCATAGGGAACAAAAAACTGAAATTGCAACAGGGACAAACAGGAAATATGTCAGGATGGTTGTTTGTGGGGAAAAGGAGAATGAGGATTGCACTAAGAGGAAGTAGCTGTATAAAAAAGGATTTAGCACAGAAACTGGCATGCAATAAGCACTCCCCCAGTATTATTACTGATTAACCAGAAAGAATAGCAACGAGATTTATAAGTTGAAGTATTATGCCACACACCCTAAGTGTGTACAGTGCAGTATGTTGACTGTAACTTTATAATAAAACTGGAAGGAAGACAAAGAAAAGTCCAGACAGTGAATGCTACTCCTCAAGTGCACATTTTGATAAGTTCCAGGAGCAGACAGTGTTGGATTAAAATTTAAAACTTCAAAAAAATAAAAAATAAATAAAATTTCAGGACCCCTGAGTGGCTCAGTGGTTGAGGGTCTGCCTTAGGCTGGGGGCATGATCGCTGGTGCAGGGATTGAGTCCCTCATCAGGTTCCCTGTGAGGAGCCTACTTCTCCCTCTACCCTGTGTCTCGGCCTCTCTCTCTCTCTGTGTGTCTTAGGAATAAATAAATTAAATCTTAAAAAATAAAATAAAATTTAAAACTTCAAAAAATAAATAAATAAAATGTTAAACTTCTGCTCTGAAAAAGATAATATCAAAAGAATTAGAAGACACAAGCCACAGACTCAGAGAAAATATTTGCAAAAGACACACCTGATAAGGACTGTTGTCCAAAATATACAAAGAACTCTTAAAACTCAAACATAAGAAAACAAAAAACCTGGTAACCTGGTATTTTTAAAGATCATTTATTGGGGCACCTGGGAGGCTTAGTGGTTGAGCGTCTGTCTGCCTTCGGCTCAGGGCGTGATCCTGGAGTCCCAGGATCAAGTCCCAAATCAAGCTACTCGCAGGGATCCTGCTTCTCCCTCTGCCTGTGTCTCTGCCTCTCTGTGTGTCTCTCATGAATAAATAAATAAAACCTTAAAACAATCTCCCCCCCCCAAAAAAAATAAAGATCATTTATTTATTTGAGAGAGAGAGCAGAACAAGTGAGAACATGAGTAGGGAGAAAGGGAAAGGGAGAAGAAGGCTCTTCACTGAGCAGGGAGCTCAATGTGAGACTTGATCCCAGGACTCCGGGATTATGACCTGAGCTGAAGGCAGATGCTTAACTGATTGAGCCACCCAGGCGCCCCCAAACAACCTGGTTTTTAAAATATTCTATGCTCATGGATTGGCAGAATTAATATTGTGAAAATGTCAACGTTACCCAGGGCAATTTACACATTTAATGCAGTCCCTATCAAAATACTATGGACTTTCTTCAGAGAGTTAGAACAAATTATTTTAAGATTTGTGTGGAATCAGAAAAGACCCCGAATAGCCAGGGGAATTTTAAAAAAGAAAACCAGAGCTGGGGGCATCACAATGCCAGATTTCAGGTTGTACTACAAAGCTGTGGTCATCAAGACAGGGTGGAACTGGCACAAAAACAGACACATAGATCAAGGGAACAGAATAGAGAACCCAGAAGTGGACCCTGAACTTTATGGTCAACTAATATTCGATAAAGGAGGAAAGACTATCCACTGGAAGAAACACAGTCTCTTCAGTAAATGGTGCTGGGAAAATTGGACATCCACATGCAGAAGAATGAAACTAGACCACTCTCTTGCACCAGACACAAAGATACACTCAAAATGGATGAAAGATCTAAATGTGAGACAAGATTCCATCAAAATCCTAGAGGAGAACACAGGCAACACCCTTTTTGAACTCGGCCACAGCAACTTCTTGCAAGATACATCCACGAAGGGAAGAGACACAAAAGCAAAAATGAACTATTGGGACTTCATCCAGATAAGAAGCTTTTGCACAGCAAAGGATACAGTCAACAAAACGAAAAGACAACCTACAGAATGGGAGAAGATATTTGCAACTGACGTATCAGATAAAGGGCTAGAATCCAATATCTATAAAGAACTTCTTAAACTCAACAGCAAAGAAACAAACAATCCAATCATGAAATGGGCAAAAGACATGAAGAGAAATCTCACAGAGAAAGACTTAGACATGGCCAACAAGCACATGAGAAAATGCTCTGCATCACTGGGCATCAGGGAAATACAAATCAAAACCACAATGAGATCCCACCTCACCCCAGTGAGAATGGGGAAGATTAACAAGGCAGGAAACCACAAATGTTGGAGAGGATGCGGAGAAAGGGGAACCCTCCTGCACTGTTGGTGGGAATGTGACCTGGTGCATCCACTCTGGAAAACTGTGTGGAGGTTCCTCAAAGAGTTAAAAATAGACCTGCCCTACGACCCAGCAATTGCACTGCTGGGGATTTACCCCAAAGATACAGATGCAATGAAACGCCGGGACACCTGCACCCCGATGTTTATAGCAGCAATGGCCACGATAGCCAAACTGTGGAAGGAGCCTCGGTGTCCAACGAAAGATGAATGGATCAAGAAGATGTGGTTTATGTATACAATGGAATATTCCTCAGCCATTAGAAACGACAAATACCCACCATTTGCTTCAACGTGGATGGAACTGGAGGGTATTATGCTGAGTGAAGTAAGTCAGTCGGAGAAGGACAAACATTATATGTTTTCATTCATTTGGGGAATATAAATAATAGTGAAAGGGAATAGAAGGGAAGGGAGAAGAAATGGGTAGGAAATATCAGAAAGGGAGACAGAACATAAAGACTCCTAACTCTGGGAAACGAACTAGGGGTGGTGGAAGGGGAGGAGGGCAGGGGGTGGGGGTGAATGGGTGACGGGCACTGAGGGGGGCACTTGACGGGATGAGCACTGGGTGTTATTCTGTATGTTGGGAAATTGAACACCAATAAAAAATAAATTTATTATTAAAAAAAAATAAGCCAAAGGGGGCAGCCGGGGTGGCTCAGTGGTTTAGTGCCTGCCTTTGGCTCAGGGCATGATCCTGGAGTCCCAGGATGGAGTCCCACATCAGGCTCTCTGCATGGAGCCTGCTTCTTCCTCTGCCTGTGTCTCTCTCTCTCTCTCTCTCTTTTTTTTTTTTTTTTTGCCTGTGTCTCTGCCTCTCTCTCTCTCTCTCTCTCTCTCATGAATAAATAAATAAAAATCTTTAAAAAAAAGTAAAATAAGCCAAAGGCATTAGAGACACCTTACCAAAGAAGGTATACAGATGGCAAACAAGTGGATGAAAAGAGGCTCTACATGGTGTCATTGGGAAGCGCAAATAAAAACGATGGTGAGATACCACTACACACCTATTAGAATGGTCAAAATCTGGAACACTGGCAACGCTGAATGCTCTTGAGAATGTGGAGCAACAAAAACTCTTCTTTATTGCCAGGGGGAATGCAAAATGGTACTGCCACTTTGGAAGACATTTTGGAGGTTTCTTACACAGCCTAATGTGCTCTTACCATACGATCCAGCGATATGCTCCTTGGCATTTCCCCAAGGGAGCCGAAAACATGTTCACAAAAAACCTGCGCATGATGTTTCTAGCACTCTGATTCATCATTTCCCAAACTTGGAAGCAGTCCAGATGTCCTTTGGTAGGTGAATGAGTAAATAAACTTTAGGGTCCATCCAGACAATGGAATATTGTTCGGCGCTATCTGGCCATGAAAGATGTGGAAGAAATTTAAATACATAGTACTAAGTGGGGGCGCCTGGGTGGCTCAGCAGCTGAGCATCTTGCCTTTGGCCCAGGGCGTGATCCTGGGTCTGGGCATCAAGCTCCCCTGCCTGTGTCTCTGCTTCTCTCTCTGTGTCTCTCATGATTAAATAAATAAAATCTTAAACAACAACAACAACAACAACACATAGTACTAAGTGGAAGAAGTCAATCTGAAAAGGCTGCAAATTGTATGATTCAAGTATGTGACATTCTAGAAAAGGCAAAACTGTGGAGACAGTAAAAGGATCAGTGGTTGCCAGACATTGAGGAGGGGGCATTCGTTGGCAGAGTACGGAGGATTACTAGGGCAGTGAAGGCACTCTGCATGGTATTCTAGTGGTGGATACATGTACCTTTTTTTTTTTTTTTAAAGATTTTATTTATTCATTCATGAGAGACACAGACACAGTCAGAGACACAGACAAAGGGAGAAGTGGGTTCCTCACAGGGGGCCCAATGCGGGACTCTATCCTCTGACCCAGGATCATGCTTTGAGCCAAGGCAGACGCTCAACTGCTGAGCCACCCAGGCGTCCCCATGGATACATGTCCTTATATGTTTGTTCAAACCCATAGAATGTAGGACATCAAGAGTGAACCCTACAATAAACTGTGGGCGTTGGATGATCATGATATGTCAATTTAGATTCCTCCTTGGTTTAAAAAAAAAGTACCGTTCTGGTGAGTGATGTTGATAATGGGGAAGTCTATGCATGGGGGCTGGGGCAGAGTGTGTATGGGAAATCTCTGAACTTTCCTATCAATCTTGTAAAACTTAAAATTGCTCTTAAAAAGAAAGAGAAAAAAAGAGGCAGAGTCCACGTCTGTCTTGCCTCAGCCATTTTTCAGGAGCCTGGAACGGTATCTGGCAATGAATATGTTTTGAATGACTGAACAAAAGCTGGTTAGTGTTGGAGTTGCTCAGCAGAACGCTTAAGTCGTGTACACAACCCAGATGAACATTCTGGTCCTGTCCTCAAATTGCTGAGTTAGAATTAACCACATTTTGTGTTCCTACATCTTGCCTACAGAGATCTCAAGGCCCAGACATGTCAGCCGGCTGTCCCTACAATGCCATCTCCCTTGAGTGAGAACCCAAGGCTCTTACTGTTAACTCTGGTGGCTTCCATACCTTTCCGTGAACTCTGGTGGAGGAGCTGCCCCGCCAGGGTTTGTTGATCCAGGAAGCGGTAGAAAGAATTCGGTAAGCTAAGGGAAGTGAGTCAGCCTCTGGCCGCCACACACAGATCCAAACAGAAGGGACAGCAGACTTCAGGGCATGAAGAAACACATCTGACAACTTTGTTATTACATCAAAAACGCTGGAGTCAGCAGATGCGCGCAGGATGTGACAGGATCTGTTTTGACCACACCCCTCAGCAGTTACAGGACAACCCAAAGGGGAAAGCCCAGACAACCATGACTGGCAGAAAAGTGGCCATTTGGGCAACTGTCTTATATTTTACAAAACCATGCCTTCAACAGGTAAGGCAGGGCCTTCACGTCACTGTGTGTGCACAGACCACACTGCTCCCCGAAAACGGCTCCTGACCACAAAAATAGAATACCACCTGGTCCGTGACCCTCCTGCATGAAACCATCACCTCTGGTAGCTGGGCTTCCTTAGCAACTTTTAACGAACTTCTGCTGATGTTCCCGTATTGCTCATGGAGGCCATGGGCTTCCTAGGTGAACTTCGGGCCAGTGGTGTCAAACATTGGTTGCCCATTAGAATTACTCAGAGAGCTTTTAAATATCCCAGCACCCAAGCTGCCCCCACACCAGAACGTTTGTAAAGATTTATTAAATAAAATGTGAAGAACTATTCCATCAGTGAAGTCCAGTGCCAGGGTGTTTGGCCTGTAAGTGAGAATCATCTGCCCAAGGCACAGCCTGCTGGGCCTCCCTCTATGGGTTTCAGGGGAAAGTGCCTTTGCTGAGGGCATAAGTGGGACCTAAGGGTTTTCAACGAGTCACCAGAGACTCAGCATCGCTCCTCCCAGAGCTCCCCTTTGCCTGGTGCTAATCAGAGAGGATGCCATGAGAACACACTTCCAGCCTCTAGAGAAACTTTCAGCATATGGTGGTGGACAGGAGTAGGGTGGTGAGGGTGGGGCTCTGTGGGGCCCACTGCTTTTCCTCCCCCTCTTCTCGACTCCATCTCAAGGAGGTCTGTTCCATAGTTCTCCCAGCATGCAAGGGTGGGACTGGATTTAAGGGGACAAGATAACAGATGTAACTGAGAAGGTTCGAGGAGATTTGACCCTTTCTGTCAGAGTTAGGGGCTGGCAGTGATGGTGGCAACTGGGCTCTCTTCTTTACAGAAACTCTCCAGGCAGCTGAGACTAGAGATGACAGTAGCTAGTTTGTTTTTCTTTCTTTCTTTCTTTCTTTCTTTCTTTCTTTCTTTCTTTCTTTCTTTCTTTCTTTCTTTCTTTCTTTCTTTCTTTCTTTCTTTCTTTCTTTCTTTCTTTCTTTCTTTCTTTCTTTCTTTCTTCTTCTTTCTTCTTTCTTTCTTTTTCTCTTTCTTTCTTTCTTTCTTTCTTTCTTTCTTTCTTTCTTTCTTTCTCTTTCTTCTTTCTTTCCTTTTCTTCCCTTCCTTCCTTCCTTTGTTCATTCCTTCTTTTGTTTCAATTATTTATTTGAGAGAGAGAAAAAGAGAGATAGATCGGGCACGTGGGTGGGAGATGGAAAGAGGGACAGACCTCCATCACTGCTTCCCTCAGATTTGATGGAGGCCTGAATGTGGATCTGACGGAGTTCCAGACCAACCTGTGCCCTATCCCCGCATCCACTTCCCTCTGGCCACATATGCCCCTGTCATCTCTGCTGAGGAAGCCTACCATGAACAGCTTTCTGTAGCAGAGATCACCAATGCATG